>NC_140656.1:14974308-16224308 GCF_978046115.1 Saccoglossus kowalevskii | reverse complement strand
CACAGAATTATAATAAAAAATATATCGCAGTGATGAATATACACAAACACACACCAAATTTCTTGTAGAATTAACATTAGTCTAAAATTGAATGAATAATGACTTCGTTATTAAAAAAGCTCCAAAACATGGGAGGGGACACCCCCCCCCTCACAGACCAACCTCACACCCCAGCTCCACGTACGGCACGCGCTATTTCAGCTTCAATATAAATCTGTATCTTCTCCTTTTCTTATTTGACCTTCTACTCAAAAACAAATCTACATCACTGTTATTCTCAATGCATATGGCGATTCAATCGTTGAATGAATTTAATTGGTGAGTCCCATACTATATAGATATATATTAATTTATCCAACATATATTTAACAAGAGTGTTACTGATATTACTGCAATGCATGATACAACAACACTGACATATCCCATAATGTTTGTCTTTTTAATTTCAGAGACAGATACTAGTACACCAGATCAGATAATTCAATCTGATTTGCCAAATAACGTGCCAATAACATCGTATGAAACAAGTCTATAGTCACTGTTAGACCCCTTGCCATCATCACCAATGGAAAATTTGAATCGACCATCAGCCAACGATCGCGTAACAACTATTAACCATTGACAGTCAGCCAGCCAAGACCATGCAACCACACAAATGCATTACTATCGACCATTCAGCTTTTGACCGACCAGCCGGCCAATTTACATGCATCTAACAACAACCATGTGATCACACAACTGTCATCGACCATCGACCAGCCAGCCAACATACTACCATCAACAATTCAACCTTTGACCAACGACCATGCAACCACACAACTGTCAACGACATTACCACCAACAATTCAAACTATGACCGTCGACCAGCCAAGCACCAACGTGCTAACGACACTGTCATCAACCAGCCAGCAATCAAAACGCATACCACCAAGAATAAGGAGCAGAAGACAGACCAAGTGGCCAACAAGATTTAAGAATTATTAATCTTTTTTACATATCAAACTTAACATTTTTAATTTAAACATACATGTACACTTGTATTTTTTATTTGTATTTAAAAAAAAAAAAATTCTCAAGTAAAAAAATTGGTCATTGTCACAGGGTTAGTCAGAAAATCTATACATGTCCAGCCTCTCGACAGTGTGTTTAATACAGCCAGGTAGGAAGATTTTTGTGCATACGTACACTTTGCGGTCAGGACGTCACGATGCCACCTAGGCATGTTCCTGGCAGAACATTGTAGTTTATAGACGCGTGTTCATGGAAAACAGCGTATTTGCAAAAACGTGAGAATTACTACCGAACAGTATCACTGACTTAGCTGAAGGACATTATGAATCATGGCCAAATTGTATAGGAAACTAACTTGACTGAATTACTGCCAGAGGCATGAGGTCACTGACCTGACTACTGGAACAAAAGGATAGAAATAACCTTTGTCCCCACTCCTGCACTCCCCCTGGAGAAACCCCAGTGGAATTGGGAGCACATGCAGAAGCAGTCTTCCCTTGGTGACCGAGGTGTGAGCAGGTTGTGGTCATGGTCTCCCCCTGCAAGTTGTGAAGAGATTCGGGCCATGCTGCATGAAGACTGACCAAAGAGCTCTACGAGGCCGATAATGGAAGCCACTAATAGTGATGAGAACATACCAAGCCACTGAATATCATGCTGACTGAAGACAAGGGAATCATCGATTTGATACCACCACGGACTGACTACAAAGACCATGGCATTTGTTACCGGTAACCCATACACACACTCACATTAGTATAGGGAATTCCAGGGGCTGTAGTATTGATTGTTATTATTATTATTGATTGTATTGTTTGAAGACACTTATTTATTGTACGTGCTATTGCATAAGTGTATTAAATCTATTGATTTTTACCAATATTGTGTTTTCATTACATAAGAGTGACGTTATACCCTGCAATTACTATCTTACGATTCCAATCTGGTTATTTATCGAGAGGTCCCATGTGGCCCCGTTTGTTATGGGTAAAATAAAAGAACCCACAATCACGGGTATTGGGTGGTATCCTTCACGGACAGGATTGTTTGTGCCGAATATCATTCAACCTTGTGACAGTCATTTTGTGATTTGAATAAAACTTGTTTTGTGATACAACATTCCATTTTAAACCTTGTCAAGCGATTTAGTTTTTAGATGTTCTGGCTACATACTTCATGTTTTTAATAGCTAAAAATGATGCTACATGACAACTTAAACTATCAGGCAACATACAAGACACTTGATTCTTGATAAATCAGCATTACTCTGCTCACATGCCTGTGAGTGAACTGATGGCGTCATTACACCTATATGTATCCATGCAGTAACCAGAGAAACATCTGAAATGAGAAGTAAAGGACATAATTGATAGCATGGACAAGGTATGATCACCCTGGATTTGAACATTCATTGCACCTTCAGCTTTAAAAAAAAATAATACAGTAGAAATATCTTATGGATGGCAGTTAAACTAGCGATAATCAACATGTGGTTCTTCCAATGGAATCTGTCAACAACAAATAGACTGTGTTGAAATAATTCTGGCTCTGTTATATCTGTACTGTTACTACTTGTTTTACCGTCGTGCTGATATTTAAGTGATTAAACAAATGATAAACACCATAAATGTGTGAATGTATTTTTAGCACCACAATAGTTCTAAAAGAATATAGTTTCAAGTCAGAAGCATTGATAAGTGAAAGAATATGTCATAGAATTTGTTGATAACAATGTTGTTACTTACCCTCTAAATTGAGGAAGCGATGGAAAATAAGACAACGATTTAGGGGATATTGACGGGTAATGTAGGATTGTTTACATCTGACGAGGATATCACGCAGTAGATATCTTGCATGGAGTGGCACATGGTGGTTACAGCATACAGTCTTTTAAATATCTGAAGACAAAAGGAGCATCTTGTTGTAGAATATGAAGTTTGATCGAGTTGCTGCTATTGCAAATATCAAGTCCATGGATAACTTCCTTGATGGTATGCCTGGCGAGCCTGGCATCTGCAGAATGGAGCATATTGGAGAATTCTTGGCAATGACACTAAGGAAAGACTTATAAACAATAGGTGCCTGAAGAATGGTTCCACTTTCATCCAACAATCTAACAAGATACTTCAAATGCTTGAAACGCGTTAAAATATTCTTGATGCATATTCTTCTGCTGATAGGGGTGTTGTTGCCAGAGCATACTGGGTGAGTAATTTCCTTCCTTGGACATTTGGTATTAACACTCTATCTGCATGCTTACTTCCAGTCATAGTAGGACAATCTTCATTAACACTCTCATCATCAAATGTAAATTGTTTCAAAACCCGTTCATCCCAAGGCTAGTGCCATCACACACAATGACTGGAGGTTGATCTCCACACTCAAGACAACAGAAAGCAGCAGTGAAGTAGATATCCAGCAATCTGGCATAGCAATTCCAAACTATACATAGCTTATGTAGTGACTTCGTTTTAGACAGAGAAGCTTGCCCAGTTGAATATGTTCTGAAACAGTAGACAAAGAATAAAATGTCAAATTACATTTTGTAATATAATGAAAATAGAAGCAATATTAATTACTTATTGTCTTCAGTAAAATGAATGATGATGGTAACTGGAAATATAATTTTGAAATGCACTGGATTGAGGGTTGAGTACGTCTCACTGTGGTCAATTGTTACATTTTGTTACAAGGAAATCAACTGGCAGTATGTTCAGTCTTTGGAGACTTGGAATTTATTCATTTAATCATGATGTAAAATACAAATTATAAACTTGAGAAAAACACTGAATTGTAATCAACTCATAAAAATTACCTGTGATGTGTAGCAAGTGGGTTCTTTTCTTTATACATGGAACGCAAGCAGGGGATGAGCAGATTATAATAGTGCACCAACACTTCATTGTTCAAGTTGAACATAAGATCTTCCTGTCCATCATAGGCTAACTTGCATGAACATTCACCAACAGCTGGTCTGTAGAAAAATAAACAAACAAAGAACAATTTAATTAAATAGACATTTGAAATCAAGCAATTCACTGCTAAGCTTGTACTATATCTGATTAAAATAAGATCCCAGTGAGCTTTTTCAGTATTTTTTAAAATTAATTTCTTGTGTGGTTATCGTACCTTTGTTGACTGTGCGAAGCACACAATGGTAGTCTTTGCAGTTAGTGTGTCTGTATGTGTGTCCGTCTTTTCCACTACTATCTCAAGAACCATACATCGGTTTTTGATGAAACTTAGTGCATGGATGCTCTGGGCCAATGTGCAGATTTGATCAGGTTTTGGTAAAAATCCGGGCATATTAATTACCTATTTTGCATTATGATTAGTTGATTTTTAGCTGTTCCATGACTGTTCTATTGATTGGTTTTAGGGTAAATAATTGTGGATATTATTGACCTAATTCGCATAATTAGTTATATTTTTTCCATGAATGTTCCACTGATATATACAAAAAACACTAATTGGATTTTAATGAAACTTTTAAAGAGTACTCATCATCACATTTCAATAAACGTAGAACTATGCAGAGACCCAATTAGTTTTTGGTAAATATTTAATAATTAATTAACTCTGAAATCTCAATTACTGATCATCACATTTGAATAATAGGACAATAGACAGGCCCGGATAATTTTGGGTTGAAATTTGTTCATATTAATTCTCTAATAATAATTCATAGTTTTTTAGTTCTAATCACATTTCAATGAAACTTGGTACATAGATATTACATCACACAGGCCTTGATAGTTTTACACTCAAATCTGTTCATATCATTTACCTGATTTACATAGTTTTAAGCCTTTTCCATCAATATCTCAAGTACAACTAATTTTGAATTAATTGTTAATGTGTCTTCAATACTCTCAGCACAAAGGAGTTCTTTCTGAGCTTGCTTTGATTTCAACTGCAAGTAATTTGTTATACATCAATTAATTTATGAAAAAAAAGATCATGAGCGTGAAAGTATATCCCAATATGATGTTGTACAAACTTACCTATAATGTTTTGCCTCTCATCATTCACTTTCTTATATGTCCATGTATGGGTGCAAAAATAAATTACCGTCTTTCCAACAATCCACTTTTGCACCACTGGATCATGACAATCCCATTCATTACCATGATCACCAATTGTCGCCATACCGAATCGTAATAATTCACCATCAATAGGAGAATTTACCATGGGCGGCTCAAATTTTTTTTCCTCTTGAAATCTTGTTACCAACGTCCCTAATGACAACCTCTCCAATATCATATCCATGTCAGATGTTTTAATCGGTCGAAATTACCGGGAAAAACCCTTCAGACGAACTTCTACAGCGTAAAAAAGTCCTATTGCACATGCGCAAAATACCGCGTAGACCTCTGGGTAATTTTGAATTCGGCTACAAAATGGCACATGGACATATAGTAAATGGACATAACGATATAATAAATGGGCATAATGATATAGTAAATTGATATAACTATATTAGAAATGGATATAACGGTGTAGATAATATACACAATAAAATAAATAGTAACAGAATCCATTTGGAAATGACTTTTTCCGGTCATATTTGACTATTTCAAAAAACATACCTTTTACTGAGTTTTATCACACTATTCAGCTATGATTTCAATATTACTTTCCTCAAAGTGCCTGAATCAGGCCAATGCTGTGATAAAGCATAATAAGTGGCAGGAATTCGACACTGGCAACTTTGGCTTGAAATGGAAGCCAGGAATGTCCCACTGGCAACTGTGGCTTGAAATTCAAGCTAGGAATTCACCACTGGCAACTGTGGCTTAAAATTCAAGCTTGGAATTTACCACTGGTAACTGTGGCTTAAAATTCAAGCTAGGAATTTACCACTGTGACTTGAAATTCAAGCTAGGAATTCACCACTGGTAACTGTGGCTTAAAATTCAAGCTAGGAATTTACCACTGTGGCTTGAAATTCAAGCTTGGAATTCACCACTGGCAACTGTGACTTGAAATTCAAGCTTGGAATTCACCACTGGCAACTGTGACTTGAAATTCAAGCTGGGAATTTACCACTGGCAACTGTGACTTGAAATTCAAGCTGGGAATTTACCACTGGCAACTGTGGCTTGAAATTCAAGCTGGGAATTTACCACTGGCAACTGTGGCTTGAAATTCAAGCTAGGAATTCACCACTGGCAACTGTGGCTTGAAATTCAAGCTAGGAATTTACCACTGGCAACTGTGGCTTGATATTCAAGCTGGGAATTTACCACTGGAAACTGTGGCTTGAAATTCAAGCTAGGAATTTACCACTGGCAACTGTGGCTTGATATTCAAGCTGGGAATTTACCACTGGCAACTGTGGCTTGAAATTCAAGCTAGGAATTTACCACTGGCAACTGTGGCTTGATATTCAAGCTGGGAATTTACCACTGGCAACTGTGGCTTGAAATTCAAGCTAGGAATTTACCACTGGCAACTATGGCTTGAAATTCAAGCTGGGAATTTACCACAGGCAACTGTGGCTTGAAATTCAAGCTAGGAATTTACCACTGGCAACTGTGGCTTGAAATCCACGCTAGGAATTTACCACTGGCAACTGTGACTTGAAATTCAAGCTAGGAATTTACCACTGGCAACTGTGGCTTGAAATCCACGCTAGGAATTTACCACTGGCAACTGTGGCTTGAAATTCAAGCTAGGAATTTACAACTGGCAACTGTGGCTTGAAATCCACGCTAGGAATTTACCACTGGCAACTGTGACTTGAAATTCAAGCTAGGAATTTACCACTGGCAACTGTGGCTTGAAATCCACGCTAGGAATTTACCACTGGCAACTGTGGCTTGAAATCCACGCTAGGAATTTACCACTGGCAACTGTGGCTTGAAATCCACGCTAGGAATTTACCACTGGCAACTGTGGCTTGAAATCCACGCTAGGAATTTACCACTGGCAACTGTGGCTTGAAATTCAAGCTAGGAATTTACCACTGGCAACTGTGGCTTGAAATTCAAGCTAGGAATTTACCACTGGCAACTGTGGCTTGAAATTCAAGCTAGGAATTTACCACTGGCAACTGTGGCTTGAAATTCAAGCTAGGAATTCACAACTGGCAACTGTGACTTGAAATTCAAGCTAGGAATTTACCACTGGCAACTGTGGCTTGAAATTCTAGCTGGGAATTTACCACTGGCAACTGTGGCTTAAAATTCAAGCTAGGAATTCACAACTGGCAACTGTGGCTTGAAATTCAAGCTAAGAATTCACCACTGGCAACTGTGGCTTGAAATTCAAGCTAGGAATTTACCACTGGCAACTGTGGCTTGAAATTCAAGCTAGGAATTCACCACTGGCAACTGTGGCTTGAAATTCAAGCTAGGAATTCACCACTGGCAACTGTGGCTTGAAATTCAAGCTAGGAATTTACCACTGGCAACTGTGGCTTGAAATTCAAGCTAGGAATTTACCACTGGCAACTGTGGCTTGAAATTCAAGCTAGGAATTTACCACTGGCAACTGTGGCTTGAAATTCAAGCTAGGAATGCATCATTGGCATGTGGCTTGAATATTCCACTTTGTACCTTATGAGACAGATAAAGTACTCCCAGACATAAAATATCCTGGGCTGCAGCCTACATTGTATTACACTTTATATGCCACAAGAAGAGCCCCCACACGCAAATCACACATTGTAACATGTTATTGAATTGAATTATGAACAGTCACAAAATATTATTGCATGAACAGAAGAGTTTATTCAGAAATTTAAATAGTTTATAATATACATAATATATACAATAAAGTTTTGCCAGGCATGCCAAGAATATATTTAATATCAAAGCAATTGGTTTTGTTGAGTCAAAAATATAATCTTGCTAGATTTGAAGATGGAAGCAGGTAAAACTCAATGATGTAAATTGAATACAGAGTTACAACAAAGGATTCTTTGTGGTGTTACTCAAAAATGGTTTTCCTACTATAAATTAAACATTTCACAGAGTGATTTATTTCAACCTAAAACCTTTAGTACAGTGCAGACGTCACATTTTTCTGTTCCTTCTTATCTCTTCAATTATGTATGATGGGAAACGATCACTCTTTGTTAAATTGAAAACTGATGTTATTTGATCAACCTCCATCTCAGCACTATGCTGATGTTCATCAGCTTTCCACTTTCCATGTAGCTGCCCAGTATAGGGTTTAAATGTTACAAGATCTTCCTGTATTTTTAGAACCTTGCCAGCAACAATTTTCTTTTCCAGAACAGCTGCAACCATAACATCTATTCCAAGGAAGATACTCTTCCCGCCTCTAGTTTTTCTCCTCAGTTTTCCAGTGTAAACCTTGTGAAAAAAAAATGGAAAATTAATTCAAATGCATCCACTGCATCAACATTTATTTTACAAAATTTCAGTATTAACTCAGCCATAGACAGGTGCATTGAATCACTAACAGAGACAGACAGCCTCAATTGCAAGAGATTTATATCTGAACGAGACAAAAATGATATGAAAGCCCTTGTTACCTCTTCACATTGTCGTTCCTTTTGCAGTAATGATACAAATGTTTCCATGGATTCATCTGATGTTGCAGGAGGTGCTGGTGGTACTTCCTCAATTTTTTTCAGAACTGTCAAAGGCCAAACATTGACAGATTGACTTGGCATAGGATTGTCCATTGATAAGAACAGTTGGTCCCAAGACAACTGTTGCGGCATTGTCAAAAAGGATTTTGACTTGTCAATGCTGTTTTTCAATAACTGCAGCTTCAGTGGGTCAAAGTTTGGCTGGACAAAACCTGGGGAACCTTGGGGCAAAAGAACTTCTCCATCTTCTGTTTTTAACAATTCAAGTCCTGAGTTTGGTTTCCAAGATGTATCTTCATCATTTCCTGACCACAATCTGTACTGCATTTTTGCCCTTCCATTGTGCTTATGAAACCTATCAGAAAACCCAGTCAAAACAGAAAGATTAAATAGAGGATATGCTATCACTACCTTGTAATATGACATTCAATAAAAGGTCTAAAACGACCATAACAAAATCAATGTGAAATTTATCAAGCATTCCATTGGGCATTTTATTCCTGTATCATCCATTATGTTTAGCCTGTCAGAATGTATGAGACAATAATTTACCACTGTAAACTTGAAACTAAATGTGCACTTGTGCAAATGTGCACAAATGTGAGAGGATTTTTTCTGATTCAGGTAATTTAGGTCTTGTTGTGACATGAAATATTGTTCAATAGGCAACACCAAAATGAGTCAACCTTGTTGAATCATAACTTGAAACAAAATGCAACATGATGTACGGTACATGGTGTTAAAAAGTCAAGGCATGTAAGAGATATGGGTATAGAACAACATTCTTAAATAAAAAGTTTGAACATAATCAGTCAAAACATCTTTTTAATATGCCCTATACAAGTGTCTATATATTATATGACATTGAATAGTAAGCTATACCTGTATTGATGAGGAGCACAGTGATTATGTAAATCGACAGTTACTCCTTCCATCCACTCTTTAACATCATAGACTGCCTGGATAATTTTCACCACAGGGGAATTTTTACATGAGGTGGCAGATAAATTAACCAATTCATCCATTGTTTTAGCATCATTGTACTTAAGTTTTCTAGACAGCAAACTGAATTTTTGATCAATATCTTCATGGGTGTGACCCACCATCAAAAAACTCACCGTAATCTGTAAGGAAAAATGTATAACATCTTCAAAAATGTCCATGCATGTCCGGGTAATACAGGTAAATAACATAAGTTACCGTTTTGGACTACTGTCCTGGTATGAATTTGTGAATCAATAAAGTGACCAATGATCAATATTCTACTTTTCTACCAAATGCACCATATTATCTTGGGCATGGTTTGTAGTTCTCACCTCTTTGACATATTCCATTTGAACTAAGAGAGAGCAAAATCCAAAAAAATATTTGTTTTTGTTTTCTCTCCTTGAATTATCTAACTGGATGAACACTGTTTCAGTAAGCATTTCTTCACTTGCCAAAGACTGCAATATGTCCAGCAAGACTGTAATAGTCAAATTGGTGTCATGGGGGTATTCTGACTTGTCAATGTACATGTATGATGAGTCTGTTCCATGACTTAGTCCTCCAGTAATATGAGTCCTTAACTGGTATGTTCCAGCTCCCTGAAAAATAAAACACAAATAACAGATAGTATTTGGAGCTCTTTTATAATATTTGAATTTATTCATAATCAACTTACAGTACATCTCAGACTTGGTTTATTATAATTTTAGATACATGAATTATAACCAAACGTCATCATAGGACAAAATCTCCAGAATGTGTTTAGTTTAATTAATTCAATATGTTAATTACACTAAAAACCTATATCAATACAACAATTACAATCACAAATCAGGTCCATATTAAGAATGACACAAAAGTGTTTATAAATGGCAAGCGGGGGGATTTGGTACAAATATGATACAACTGGGAAAAGTTCTGCCTCAAATATGCTACCGAGTAATCTCAGAGTCTTATATCCATCATATATCTGTTACCAAATACACTATAAAACAGCAGTTTATATCACATTGTTATGTGTAAATTTACTACTATCATAAGGGGTGACAAAAGGCCATGGTGTGGTAATTGTAAAAACATAATAGCACACATGCACTTTGGGTTTTATTTTGTTAATGCTGGCATCCTAATACATTTTGAGGGGTCATAATTTATCTGCTGTGCAGTGAGCGCTCTAGATATTCAAATTACAGAACTAAAACGAACTCCATAAAAGCATGCGCATAGATGAGCTGGGCTCATGAAAATATTGACCATACACTATTTCACGCATATTGAAAGGTCATGTGATTTGAATTCAGTTTGACATTTAAGCCAGTTTCATTCACATATGAGACCTTGCTTAAACCAATTAGACGGCTAGATTTAGACTAACCATGTTATAATACTACTTATTTCTGGTATTTAAGTGTTGCTGATCAAAAGGATCTTCTATTTGGCATGTCTTTTACTGTATCCAATTACTACTGCAGATAAATTACCGGGTGCTTCTCCATGATTAGAACACACAAAAGACAAACAACTTGCGAATCTTCAGCCCACATCATGAATGCTAGAATCACATTCAACTAGTGACCAGGCGTGTAGAAAGTCGTAGAAAGTTGTGAAACTTTCCAAAAATCTGAGCCACAAACTTGTTATTTTACTGATAATGTAATAAGGAGGTATTCGTCCGATAATAATGAATCACAAACTGGTCACAAATCAACAAATTTCTATATCTGAAAGCAAATTTTATCGTTTTAAAACCGCCCGAGAACACCAATCAATAAAGACCACACAAGAATTAGCTCTATCATAAGTCAGCTGAGACTGTACCACACAACTTCCCCTTTCTTTCTGCACCTCAGGTCACACACCCTACAGGTTTTTTTCTAAAATAAACTGCAAGAGGGAGCACTGCAATTCAGCAGTGCCACCAAGTGGGGGAGATAGGGTTCTCCCTATCAGGGTGCGGAGTTTTTGATAATTCTAAGTTAAAATGGAGCATTCTATGGCTTCCTTGGGGCCAAAATTACTATCAGACAGATCACAGTTGAAGACTGTGGCCACATGTGATTCCTGGTCAATCAGAATTTTATGGTTGCCAGAGGATCTGCTCCCCTGGGTAAGGGGCACATGACCATGTCATGAGGGCGCAGCGCCGCTATTCCTTTGTTTGAAAAAATCCCTGCCCTAACTGTAGTTTCACTGTTGAACTTTGTGTGCATCATCCATCCGTGAAGCTTGTTTTGATACTCCTTTTTGAACATGATTCAATAACGGAAAGCACCAGTTAATTGTAGTTAATTGTAACCGTAGTTAAATAATCATTGTAAATATCAAAAATGTTATGGCAATACCTTTGGTACTGCCCATCCAGCAAAGTGCGGCAAAGATGATTTCTTTTGATCCATACCATCTAGAATAATACTGGTAACCTTCGATGAATTCTCTTTTGCTTGAGCTGCTCTAGCATAATATTGCATTCGTTCCTTTCTGTAATAACAGGCAAGTTGTATTAGATTATTTGATATAATATTAAGCTGTTATTAAAGTAAATAACACCCTGGTAGTATAATTCACTGAAACCTCAAATGTACAACATAGACTATGCTTCCTGCAATTTTCAATGTACCATATATGATATTAGACTAGAGGGCAACAACACGTACAGTTGTTTATAAACGTATTCATAAATATTTGTAAACACTCGTACTCGTATTGGTAATTGTTATTGGCACAAGAACTCAATATTGTCTACACGACTATGTGCACCCACTTAATTGAATAATAGCACTTGCTAATTGTGGTTGGCACATAAATTCTTAGTATTTATTCGACCTCACTATGACGACAATGATATTGCAATTATTATCGTTGTAATTGATTTTGAAGTATTGTGGCATGCATACTATTGCTTGGACACTGTGTTCATATATATGTAAATATTAGTACTAGTAATACATCAATCGTTTTTGTAATATAATGTACTGTGGATTTTTTTTCAATATTTCAAGTTCTTCACTTACTGTTGTCTTTTTAAATGTTCTGTTCTTAATTCTATCAACCGAAATTTTCTCTCTGGATGCCATTCTCTTCTTATTTGATCTTTAAGAAGAATGCAAACAGGACATTTTGTTGTGTTTGTTTTCATCTGGAAGATTAAATCAGAAAGTCTTTAGCATTATTTACATGTTAAAATGAATCGATAAGATAACCGGATATAGCTAACATATATCATTTATAAATAGTTAATACTTCTATGATATGGTCAATTTTTTTGTTCTTTTGATAAGACTGTGGCGGCTAAGTTAATAATTTCTCCGAAGGGATTTCAGATATGCCACAGAGAAGGCTGTTTCTTTAGCCACTCCATAGAATAACAAATAAATGGATTAAATGTTTGCAGTTTCTGTTGTCATATTTGGTCGCAGCAATACGTGCATCGTGACATGATTATAAAAAAAAACACGAAAGAGCAGGATTAGGCGTATGTCCAAAGAACAATAGTTGCGTAAATCCTGAGTTTAGGCATAGTTGGTTCAGTGTCATCAAGTTACTAATATTGTCTTTTATTTATCAGCTACATTTAGCCTGATATTATTTGACTTAAAACACGGATAAAGTTGATTATCATTGGTGTGGAGGTGGATGTTATGTCGGATGATATTTCTGAGCTGTAATATATGTTGAATTGATATTTTAAACCATAATGGAAACTTTTTGAAACATGATTGCGCTGTACTATTTACACCTATGTCAAACATATGTGTAAGAAGGATTAAATAATCTACGATATCCAGTGTGGCAGATAGGTCTCTCTCTCCCTCTGATGCAGTTTAGTATATCAATTGTTATATAAGTTTGAAAATATTTTTTAAGAATAAAAATATCCTCAAATTGTTTACTAATCAATAAATATTCAAAAACCAGCAAACAAAGTGGAAAATGACATGATGAGACATTGAATGAATTTTACCTTAGGAAAAATAACATATTTAAATGCTGGTGATCTCATTATTTCATAAAAACTGCTATGTCGTATTGCTCTTGCTTTGTATTTTTTCTGATAATCCCTGAACATGTCAGCTTTTGAAATGCATGGTGGCATGTGTATTCTGCCGTCTTCAGGACTTGGTTCACCCATTGATTTAATATACTGGCGAATGAAGGCAATAGCATAGTTTGTCTTTACTGGTGATGTTATTCTTGTTTTTTGGGTGACATCATGGTGATGTATTCCATTTTTTACGCTTCTCTTGAGTCTCGTAAATGTGCTACTTGATATACCTATACATTTGTACCAGGTGTACCTATTTCAACAACCAAAGTGAAACGATTGTTATTACATAATGTACTGCAGATTAGATAGCAGTGTTTTGGCATTAATATACAAATAGTCTGTTCTCAAGATATTGCATAACTTCAATTCCCACAATGCAATATGATAAGCCAACATCACTACCTACTCAGCGTAACTCTGTTATTTGTTTACCGGCATTATATAATAATTTACCTATTGATGTTAATATCATAAATTTTAGACTTACGCACAAATCTTTTTTCCATGCATATTGAATGCGAAACCATTGATGTCGTCTTCTTTGTCAGAAAGTTTACAATTTCTGTATTTTTCAGACAGCCAAAGCAATCGAGAAGAACCTTTGTGTCTGCTGCATTCATATCTAGAAACTGTTACATCATACACACTAATCCTTTGGAAACAGTTACCACGGAAACATTTGCAGACCATTTCTGTAACAACCTTTTGAATGGAATGTTTGTCTAGTGAAGGTCCATACCTTTTTTTTTGACCTAAGAAAAAAATCATAATTTAATAGCATTTTAATGAGTTGACAACTAAGAATGCATAGAAATGTCACGTAGACATGCACTGTTTCCAACAAAAGATCAAAGTTACACTGACTTGTGCTTTTGAAAAATCGGTTTCAATCAATTTAATCTCTTGAATGATGACAGTCGAACTGTAATTGCGAATCAATAATCAGCTTACCTGCCATGTTCAATAGCGTAGATAATAGATTCATGAAAATAGTAAATGCACAATTTATTTTTAAACCGGTCAAAATAAATGTTCTTACAGGGGGAAAACCGCGGCTTCTAAAGATAAATTATAACACTTGCGTTCATCCATGGGGTTTATAGTTCCATGGTTCATCTATGAACAGATTTAGATTATCCCACACCTAATGCGACCCCTGGATTAACGTAAATATACATCATGTTTTGCAGTTCAAGAGACGGATGGTAAATAAAAATTTAGCACCTCCACAGGGCCCAGGAATCGAAAATGAAAGGTACATAATATTAAAAGCTACTAAAGCGTGGTTGAAATGCGTGAAGTCGGGTCGAGGACAAGTGTACGGATGACGGCGTTTAATTATTTAATAAAATACACCGACGTATAACCAAACTTAACATGTCTGTACAACAATGTTCTAAAACACCCGTATGATTCAGTTAACGTGAGTGTTATAATTGGCATTGAAATTTTAAAAAAAATACTCGCTCGAAAAACATTTTAGTTACTTCAGTTCTTTGGAGTCCGCGGAATTGAAAACACTTTCCTGGTTGACCAACGCTCAGCTGGTTTCGTCACTGTATTTGTATGGATCTTAGGAATCATGAACAGTTACCAGAATTATATTCAGGATCGAAAAATAGCCAAGTGATTTTGACCACAAATTCCTTTTCTGGTAACCACCACAGGGAGCCCAGGAACTATAATCATCTGTAATACATAGTCTCTATGAACGGGGTTGGGGGGGGGGGGTATCGGCTGGTATCTAGTGTAAGAAATAGACTTACACTAGATACCAGCCGATACCCCCCCCCCCCCCCGCTCATAGAGACTGTGTATTACAGTTGATTATAGTTCCTGGGCTCCCTGTGGTAACCACCACAAAGATGTGCTGGTACGGAGTCTGGTTCTGTCGGTACTGAGCTTGCAGAATTCAACTTTACACCCAAGTAGAGTTAAGATCGTTCGTAAATTAGGATAGCCATAGCCATGGAGTATAATTGTCACTGTATATGAGGCCCATTTCCTTTAACCATTTTAAATATATTCGCTGTGAAAACAACTTTCACTAAAACTTTTTTAAAAAAACTGTGGGCTAAAATGTAAATATTATCATGGAACTATAAACCCCAGGAAGAACAAAAACTTCGTTTCCTTTGAACTATGATAGTTGCCGCGGCGTCGAATGTTTATTTTGACTGTTTATTTCGTCGCATTAAAAAAATAAGCCGATTTACGCAAATGAACGTTTATCTCCGACTATCGGTCATTTGCAAAGTCAATCGGGCGACTTCGGGAGATCACGTGATCGAGTTGTTTCGGTTATAGCGTAAAAAAACAATGGCGCCAAGATAAAAACACTGATAAATGAGCGACATTCAACGGGGAAAAAAACACATTGCCACTTCTGGCGATCGAAGGGAAACACGGAATAAGTCGGGATGTCTCGACAACAAACAGCATACCAAACCCCATGTTTCGCAAACTTTCGCAACCTTATTTTTTCGAGGGTTGAAAAAAACAAGAAGTAATCTAAAAACGACATTAGAAATTATGAAAACTCGCTAAAACTCCGACCCGTTGCATGATTTCCGGTACACTGAAGGTCACCCTGCAGACCGACTTGTTTGCGCATGAGTAGTGAACGTAATATTTGACTGCGCAGATATGAAAATTTTTTTTCAAGTTTTCCGTTTCCAGCAAAGCGGTTGATACGGGCGTATCGGCGGCAACTAACATGGAGTATGACTAATGTTGTGGAAACAAAAGCGAAAGCACTGTAAGATAAACTAAGACAAAGTTTTTTTTTAATCCTCTTAGTTTCGTTGTTCTTCCTGGGGTTTATAGTTCCATGATATTATTAAGGTAGCAACTCATGTTCATGGCCTCCCATTTTAACTCCCTTTTTATGGCTAACACTAACAATAACACAGTTTGTATCTATGTTACTAGATATGCGTTCAAAATTGATTTTCCAAGATTGACCCGTTTTTTCCCCAAAGACGCATTTGTTAGTTTTGTCAGTCTCAGCCTTGTAACGTTAAAATGAAAACTCCGATTCACGCGCTGTGTGGTTTAAACAACGGGTGTTTACTTTTCGCGTGTGAATGTGTCGCTGACTGTTTGTTGCGCAATTTATTTTTATGTTATTCTTTTATTTATTTTCGATAGTCTAACGAGAAGAGTTCGTACGTTTTTTTAAAACGCAGACACATTCATTTGCGTGAGGTTTATTTGAACAAGATGTTAAAATTTCAAACGAACCACCCATTCACTCTTTATTTAGCGTGCTTCAAAGTTAGTCGAAGCGGTTGAAAATTAAGTTGGAGAAACCATTAGTTTTGTAAGAGCCATTTCACGTGTCACAAATACAGAGTACTGTTTACAATTTACTGACAATAATAATGTTTGCATAGATATTATTCCCGATTTCCCTTTACATTTTTTTTGTAAAGTTATTCAGGAAAAACAACAAGTCAGAAACGTTCCATTGGGGCGGCCATGTGTAATCCTTTATAAATACAGCCGTGTTGTTTAGAGGATAATTTACACTTGACTTGTAATGTATCGGCAAACAACGTTGTTGTATAACAAGGGATGTCGATGTTCTGGGGTGTGTGATTCAAGACGAGGACATTATCGCGCTCGCTTGTTTTGAAATCAACACAGGCCACAGTAATCGCTTGTTTTGCGTTACTGTAAAGCACAACCCGATGAGGGAGCCTCACAGAACATGTCGTTATACTGATACTATCCAATGTGGTGGTTGTTAAAAGCTGCGAAATCTGGTTTTCTCGATGAACCATTTTCCGTTGACTGCGAGATCCCGTGTTATGCGTGAAATCGAAAGAAAGAACAGGACAAACAAAGGTCAAAACGTCGTAGTGTGAAATGTGAAAATATTTGTGGGTATTTCCATGCTTAATAATATGCTATACACATGTGATGATGATTAATTTCTATGAAGTAAGGATATCTCAATGCAACATTCCCCTCTCAAGGATCGCCATTACGACATTGACCTATGAAAAAGAAACATAAATTCAAAATCAAATTCGATCTTTGTAGCAGACGTTCGGTACGATTCTTTCACGCAATATTCGAGATCTCGAAGTGCAAGAAAAAATGGCAATTGTAGCGATACGTCAAGTGCATGAAGATTTTTGTTTTATATCGCGTCGACCGCACAATTTTACTTCACGGGAGTCAGTGTGATTCAACTCGCAAACAGTACAACTAAGTCGATAGATTTAGACATATCATGTGTTGTTTATCATCAAACGCAATTTCATTCCGTAACACTATTATTTGGATAATTTGATATAGATTTAGACCCTTCACCTAAACTCTAAGCCTCGAAGGTGAGTCGCTACCTTAAATAACGCAGTATTGTACAAGTATGGCGAAGACGAAGATGCGAGAGCCGAAGGCCTTTGAAAAACAAGTCTATGCCAATGGGGGGGGGGGGCACCGCGGGAGTCCTTCTAAATCCGTCTCCGATCACAGTCTCTGCGATTGGTCGAAATGTTTTCAACCGCCGTTTTGAAATGAATGTATACACTTTTACTCATTTCGGAAATTTGCCTTATGTTTCGCAAGCGTACTTGTATATTATCTCTTGGCTTGTTTTATTCCGTTTTTAAATCTCTACGCTGTGCATGAAACACAATTATGGATGTGCTACTTTGAATAAATAAATTACATACATGCATGGAGATACCTCCATGATACATGCATGGAGGTACTACCTCCATGATACATGTAACATAACTAACCACATCCATGTCCACTGCATTTTTAATAAATAAATATAACAAGATAGGAAACTGTGACGTATAAATTTTCCATCCGGCAATGAATGTAAATTTCGACAACAACAAAATACTACCAAAAACAAAAGTGGGGCATGTTGAATGTGAACGGTAGAACGCAAAACGCTAATTGGTTCACTGCTCGAACTGAGCATATATCCAGACATTCAGTGCTTGCTTGATAGACAAATACAACGAACTTATACATATAACCACAGTCCCTCAACACCTTGGTGTTGAGGGACTGTGATATAACCATGGAACTATAAACCACAGGAAGAACAACGAAACTAAGAAGATTAAAAAAAAACCTTTGTCTTAGTTTATCTTGCAGTGCTTTCGCCTTTTTGTCTCGGCGTCATTGTTTTTTTGTGCTATAACCAAAACTACTCGATCACGTGATCTCCTGAAGTCGCCCGATTGACTCCGAAGTCACCCGATAGTCGGAGATTAACATTCATTTGCGTTAATTGGCTTATTTTTTAATGCGACGAAATAAACAGTCAAAATAAACATTCGACATCGCGGCAACTATCATAGTTCAAAGGAAACGAAGTGGTTGTTCTTTCTGTGGTTTATAGTTCCATGATATAACGCACTTTAGAAAAATCAAAATTACTTACTTGTGTTTGAAGGATGTGCACCGGGATTTTTTTCAGGAACATCGTAATTGTGCGTTTCACTATTAACTTTGCGCGATGTCTCAGCGAACCCGTCATCGTCATCAGTTGATGTTTTACCTCTAACTATAATGTCATCAAGTCGCATCTTCTTAGTGCCCGGTTTACTAGCCAACATGTCATCCAATCGAACTTTCGTGGATTGTTGTTTACTAGCCAACATGTCATCCAATCGAACTTTCGTGGATTGTTGTTTACTAGCCAACATGTCATCCAGTCGAATTTTCGTAGTTTGCTGTTTACCGGCCAACATGTCATCCATTCGAATTTTCGTAGTTTGCCGTTTACCGGCCAGCATGTCATCCAGTCGTATTTTCGTAGTTTGTCGTTTACCGGCCAACATGTCGTCTAATCTCACATTCCGTGTTCCTCCATCTGTTTGCCGTTTCTCGTTACCGAGCTTAGCCGTTTTTAACGTTATATCGCCTAATACAGCTCTCCCGGTTTGGAGTTTATTGGCAACCACCATCTTGTTAACGTTATTCATATTCATGTCGGTCAGTCGCAACGTCCGAAATGTAACCCTTTCAGAGGTCCCACTCCGTCCGAATGAAATTGTGTGACCACTGGTAAAGAGTCTGGTTTTAAACTACGCGCCGAACAGGGGATTACAATTGCCGATTGTTTATTCACGCTGCATAATAAATAGTATAATATCAAATCAACAGAATTGGTAGCACATTGCATGATCCACGTCCATGCATAATCTTTTTCAGTATACTAGGCAAATAGTTATTAACTTTGAAGGTCGTATATCAGGGACGACCATTGTACACTCTTTTGAAGAAGAGAAAATATGACTATAATAGGCACGGTTTTTAGAAACCGCGAATTGTGTACAACTGCTAATATATTTGGGCAGAATTTTTCCTTATTTTTGAAAGGATCGTTCCGTCTGAATTAAATTTTTCGACAAAGTTGCACTTCACGGAGCTATGAACAATGCAACTTATTTCAAAATTGACGCCAAAGAGATGAAAGATGGCAACTGTTTATTCACACAATATGATGACACCAAGACATACACGCACAAATACACACACCTTTACGTTGTACCATTGTTATGACGACACACATTGAATTAACTTAATATAGTTGAATTAACTTTTAGTATAGTTGCGATATAAACTCTTTTCTATATAGAATTGCGTTTTAATTGGGTTTAATTAAATAAAAATTTAATATCCCGAGACTGAACATAGAAATGTTTGCGAAGCTTAGGTTTAGTAAATGGGGTAGGTATGGTACAATAATTATTATAAAATATTATGATAAATTGATCCATACCTCCCCTCTTCACTAAACCTAGTTTATAGTTCCATGCTTAAACATTAATATAAATTATGAAAATGATGAGCGTCGTCACAATGTAGGTCCTGTCGTTACAAATGGGTGAAAAGTTAATTTGAAGTCGTCACAACGTCGGTACCACACACGCACACACACACCAATAAGGTGCAGGATTGTGTAATAGTTTAGATTCAAATCTAGAAAGCTAAATCAGAAATATATAAATCTATTCCAAAATTTACGTTTTCTAGATTACGATTTTGAAACCGATCTAAATTATAAACTAAGACGCTATTTAGAAACTACGCAATTGCCGCCATTTAGATGATCTAAATTATAAAGCACGTCGCTATTCAGCTGGCTGCTTAGACGATCTAAATTAAAAACTGCGACGCTATTTTGCTGGTTATTTCGTCGATTTAGAAGCTGAGAAGAACGTGGGATATAACATTTGCTTACTTTCCTAAAGTGCTAGATATTTATGTTGAGAAAATTAATCTGTTCAAGACAATGGATACATATAATATGTCGTGTTATCATCCCCCCTATGCATTAAAAGAAATGAAATGTTCTAGTCCCAACAAACTGCGAATTGGTATAACTACAGCTACTCTATAAACTATAGAGAGACTGTGTTATAACACGAAACTAATTCCTATCACAAATATTGTTAACAAGACCAACGTACATATGTAGCTGTCTGTTCTAGCTCTAGATGTCTAAATATCGCAATATATTACCGCAATTGCGTCTCGAAATTATTGTTAACAAACCCCTGCCCACGCGTAGCTGTTCTAGCTCTAGATGATATTCAGATTGTCTAAATATCGCGATGTACAGCGGCAATAGTGTCCTGAAATATTTTAACAAGACTCCCGTCGACATGTAGCCGTCTGTTCTAGCCATTCAACTAGCTGTTGGGCCGATTTAAAGTATAATTCACGGCGTTATTTAGACGAACTAAATTATAAACTACGGCGCTATTTAGAAACGATTGCTTGTTACTTTGAAATTATTTTCTCGGTTGCAATTGCCGCTATTTAGCTTGCTATTTAAATTACCTAAATTATAAACTACGGCGCTATTCAGAAACGATGACTTGTTACTTTGAAATTATTATTTTCATTGCGCAATTTTCCCGATTTAACGGGATATTTAGACGATCTAAATTATATACACGGATTATTTGTTCGACTATGTCTCAGTGTGGTGTGATTGTTCGAATACAGGTAGTAGATGAAATTGCGTCTTTACGCAAATCTGCCTTGCGTTAGTTCCGCCTTTAACAGTGTTCTATTTTCTTATTTATTTATACCGCTGTGTTCACAATAATATTATATTTCAGGTAAAATAAAGTATGAACATTTATTAATACAAATTCCCACGTTTAGCCGCATGTTCTAGCTCTAGATGATATTCAGATTGTCTACCTAGAGCGATATATTGCGGCAATAGCGTCCTGAAATATTTTTAACAAGACCCCCGTCCACATGTAGCTGCCTATTCTAGCTCTAAATGATATTTATATTGTCTAAATAGCGCGATACATTGCGGCAATAGCGTCCTGGAATATTTTAAACAAGACCCCCGTTCACATTTAGCCGCCTATTCTAGCTCTAGATGATATTTGATTTAGCTCCATGGTCAATACACGTACTCCAGCTACACAATCTTGCACCTAACTCACCCACACATTTTTCTCCGATATAATCGTCGAAGTTAGAAACTCCGGCCAACTGCCGTATTTGCTCGGATTAAGTTCTTCTCCGATGTTATCGTCTAGGTTAGACCATGGAGGTAGAAAAGAGATCTCGTCGAAGTTAGAAACTCCGGCCAACTGCCGTATTTGCTCGGATTAAGTTCTTCTCCGATGTTATCGTCTAGGTCTCTTTTCTACCTCCATGGTTAGACTCGCTACTCAATCGGAGTGTGTACGGCAGTTTTGTTTTCTTCCGATATTATCGCCTAATTAAGTTAGACCCAACTCTCAGCAGTGACCTGTTTTTCTCCGATATTGTTGCAAGTCGATATTCTCGATAATATCGAGAATTTTTTTTTAATACTGGATGACACTGGACTGTCTAATCATGGAGCTAAAAAAGAGCTCCATGGTCAGACTGAGACAAAAATTATTTTATATTTCTAGACAAAATATATGAAAAATCTGTGTTACGAGTAAGGAACTCTCACACCCAAATAATACTTAAGTCAAGTACTAAAAGCACAATGTCGTGTCTTCCTTGATAATATTGGGGAAAAACATACTGTCTATACAGATACCAAACTTACAATGTATTCATTGCTATAAATACAAGTGGCCGGGTAAGCGTTTGCTTTGAGCGTGCAGTGTTTGACATTGTGGCAGATGCGAGACTCAGTCTATTAACATGCGGGGCATGTGGTAGCCAATTTAGATAGTTTAGATTCAAATTTAAAATGGTATAGATGCCCAAATCTATTTCTAAATGTTCAAAACATAGCTAAAACTTTTGATTTCTAAATTTCAGTGAGCCACGGTTACTAAAAAAAAGTAGTAACCGTGAGTGAGCTAAATTTAACTATAAATATCTGAATATAATAATATTTAAGAAGCTACTGCAGCTACATTTCGCTATACTTGGACATTTTAAGTGTTACAGAGTGCCAGAAAGTACAGCTACAAATGAATTGGGCTCTTGTTCTGTTTATACCTCTATGGCTTATTCATTTACCTCCATGGTTTATTGAATATCTATTTTTTACCTGGTTGTTGCATAACAATTTAATCAAGGAGAATTCATTAATTAATGTTTACCTAAATTTAGGACTAGATTCGACACCTTATTTAATCCATGAAAAGAACTGTGTAACACCATAAGTACCTTCCATGGTAACACCAACTATTTTATACGTCCATTGTCTTGCTTAGATTAATATCGTCAACATAAACATCTATCTGTTTGGGAAAGCAAACAAATGCCACACTCCCACGTTTTGTTCACAGACAGCTTGGTGCCATCTCAGACTGAGGTGCCATGGATTACATCTTATTTCAAATTGCAGTTTTATTTCCAACAAATGATCGAATGCCCTAGATGCGAAACGTCGCAGTTACTCTGGAGTATACATGCTCAAGCAATATATAATTGATTTATTTGTAATAATACCGCCGATAAGCATGACGACCGTGTTTGACTGGGTGTTTGCTGTTCGTCGTCCGACGCCCGACGTAAAGTGTTCCGATCTATCTCAATGTTAAGTTTCGTCAAAATTGTACATGCTCACATAGTGACAATGGTTTCCTTGTATTAGATGTGTGTTAATAAAATGTTAATTTTTTTGTATTATCTCTTGTTTCGAGAACCCGCCGAATGAACAAGAGCCGAAAATGAAATAAAAATATAATTTTATTTCAGCGTAATTGCTCGCGCCCGCCGACTTGTAAGTGCAATAAATTGCTAAAAAAAATATTTTTATCTTCATTTTTTTTCGCCCGCCGCATAACAAACCCAAGTTGCATTTTTGCTAGAGTATCATGATCAAAGTACCGAAGTCTCGCGCAGATGAGAAACAAGGTTATGCATGGAATTACATTTTATTTCATTTCTTCTCTCCGATCAATGATCTCACTTACAGTTCTTTGAGAATCACACAAATCTAATGGAAAAAAAGAATTAATTTTATTTTTTTCCCGCCTTCCTCAAAAAAATTGACTTGTAAAAACAAGGAATAAAAAGTCTGGCCTAATAGAGCCGAAAAGCATGCCAGCGTATTTGATAGGGCGATGCGTAGTTCGCCGTCCGACATACAGCGTTTCAGTCTTTCAACATTGATAAAGTTTCGTCAGAATGTTACTACTGTACAGCTAAATCATATTAAATATATCCTTAAATAATATGAAGTTTATTAAAATTATTAATATATTTGTGATATTAGGAGTGTCTTAATATCGCGATATATGGGTCGGGTTCATTGGTACCACAGCTCATTATTTCAGACCTATAATCATTGGTCCGACTGCTTGTTGGCCTGACAGTCAATGCGAAACACACTGAACACATATGTACGTGCTCGGTTTAACTATGAAAATTTTATTTTTAGGGATTTATGATTTACAGTGTAATTTTACTTTTGTGAATGAAGGTGTTTTGTAAGGCTCGCATGGTAGTGTGCCGTTCTGCACTAACACCGTTTGTTGGGTTATTGTTTGGACCACCGGGACGGTGTTTGGACGTAGTGCTCGGCGCTACACAGTTACAAAACAAAAGTCAGCTTGGACGTTCAGTTGTGGGACATGACAAAATAAACTGTGCCAGCGATAGATTTCGAGTATGAAAGAACAAAATAAACGCAACCAAAGGCGCCGACCACGCGCGTTGGAAATAAATAGAACACGTTGCAACGTGAAATCTCACCTACATCTTTCACTCACGCAAATGCACACACGCATGCTTTTTCCGTGTATTGAATACGTTGGCAACGGAAGGGACAAGTTTAAATCATCTTTGTATTACAAAACAACTTGAAAGCAACAGTGTCACACTGAATATATGTTTATAAATTATCAAACTAAACATTCAATAAAGCGGACTGCGACGGTTAAGACGAAAAGACCATGAAGGCGCGACATTGCACTTTTTAACGTTATCCGATATTATCGTCTAAAAATGTCTAAGTTAGACAGGTCTGTCTGGGCAACTATTGCAACTGTTCGTTTTTCTGCGATATTATCGATAATATCGTCTAACAATGTCTAAAAAAGTCTAAAAATGTCTAAGTTAGACAGGTCTGTCTGAGCAACTATTGGGACAGTTCGTTTTTCTCCGATATTATCGATAATATCGTCTAACAATGTCTAAACAAGTCTAAAAATGTCTCAGTAAGACAGGTCTGTCTTGGCAACAATTGCGACAGTTCGTTTTTCTCCGATATTATCGATAATATCGTCTAACAATGTCTAAAAATGTCTAAGTTAGACAGGTCTGTCTGGGCAACTATTGCGACAGTTCGTTTTTCTCCGATATTATCGATAATATCGTCTAACGATGTCTAAAAAAGTCTAAAAATGTCTAAGTAAGACAGGTCTGTCTTGGCATCAATTGCGACAGTTCGTTTTTCTCCGATATTATCGATAATATCGTCTAACAATGTCTAAAAAAAGTCTAAAAATGTCTAAGTTAGACAGGTCTGTCTGAGCAACTATTGGGACAGTTCGTTTTTCTCCGATATTATCGATAATATCGTCTAACAATGTCTAAACAAGTCTAAAAATGCCTCAGTAAGACAGGTCTGTCTTGGCAACAATTGCGACAGTTCGTTTTTCTCCGATATTATCGATAATATCGTCTAACGATGTCTAAAAAAGTCTAAACATGTCTAAGTAAGACAGGTCTGTCTTGGCAACAATTGCGACAGTTCGTTTTTCTTCGATATTATCGATAATATCGTCTAACAATGTCTAAAAATGTCTAAGTTAGACAGGTCTGTCTGGGCAACTATTGCGACAGTTCGTTTTTCTCCGATATTATCGATAATATCGTCTAACAATGTCTAAAAAAGTCTAAACATGTCTAAGTAAGACAGGTCTGTCTTGGCAACAATTGCGACAGTTCGTTTTTCTTCGATATTATCGATAATATCGTCTAACAATGTCTAAAAATGTCTAAGTTAGACAGGTCTGTCTGGGCAACTATTGCGACAGTTCGTTTTTCTCCGATATTATCGATAATATCGTCTAACAATGTCTAAAAAAGTCTAAAAATGTCTCAGTTAGACAGGTCTGTCTGGGCAACTATTGCGACAGTTCGTTTTTCTCCGATATTATCGATAATATCGTCTAACAATGTCTAAAAAAGTCTAAGAATGTCTAAGTTAGACAGGTCTGTCTGAGCAACTATTGGGACAGTTCGTTTTTCTCCGATATTATCGATAATATCGTCTAACAATGTCTAAAAAAGTCTAAGAATGTCTCAGTAAGACAGGTCTGTCTTGGCAACTATTGGGACAGTTCGTTTTTCTCCGATATTATCGATAATATCGTCTAACAATGTCTAAACAAGTCTAAAAATGCCTCAGTAAGACAGGTCTGTCTTGGCAACAATTGCGACAGTTCGTTTTTCTCCGATATTATCGATAATATCGTCTAACGATGTCTAAAAAAGTCTAAACATGTCTAAGTAAGACAGGTCTGTCTTGGCAACAATTGCGACAGTTCGTTTTTCTTCGATATTATCGATAATATCGTCTAACAATGTCTAAAAAAGTCTAAAAATGTCTGTCAGGTCTGTCTGGGCAACTATTGCGACAGTTCGTTTTTCTCCGATATTATCGATAATATCGTCTAACAATGTCTAAAAAAGTCTAAGAATGTCTAAGTTAGACAGGTCTGTCTGAGCAACTATTGGGACAGTTCGTTTTTCTCCGATATTATCGATAATATCGTCTATCAATGTCTAAAAAAGTCTAAGAATGTCTAAGTTAGACAGGTCTGTTTTGGCAACTATTGGGACAGTTCGTTTTTCTCCGATATTATCGACAATATCGTCTAACAATGTCTAAAAAAGTCTAAAAATGTCTAAGTAAGACAGGTCCGTCTTGGCAACAATTGCGACAGTTCGTTTTTCTCCGATATTATCGATAATATCGTCTAACAATGTATAAAAATGTCAAAGTTAGACAGGTCTGTCTGGGCAACTATTGGGACAGTTCGTTTTTCTCCGATATTATCGATAATATCGTCTAACAATGTCTAAAAATGTCTAAGTTAGACAGGTCTGTCTGAGAACTATTGGGACAGTTCGTTTTTCTCCGATAATATCGTCTAAGAATGTCTAAAAATGTCAAAGTTAGACAGGTCTGTCGGGCAACTATTGCGACAGTTCGTTTTTCTCCGATATTATCGATAATATCGTCTAACAATGTCTAAAACATTCTAAAAATGTCTAAGTTAGACAGGTCTGTCTGAGCAACTATTGGGACAGTTCGTTTTTCTCCGATATTATCGATAATATCGTCTAACAATGTCTAAAAAAGTCTAAAAATGTCTCAGTAAGACAGGTCTGTCTTGGCAACAATTGCGACAGTTCGTTTTTCTCCGATATTATCGATAATATCGTCTAACAATGTCTAAAAATGTCTAAGTTAGACAGGTCTGTCTGGGCAACTATTGCGACAGTTCGTTTTTCTCCGATATTATCGATAATATCGTCTAACGATGTCTAAAAAAGTCTAAAAATGTCTAAGTAAGACAGGTCTGTCTTGGCAACAATTGCGACAGTTCGTTTTTCTCCGATATTATCGATAATATCGTCTAACAATGTCTAAAAATGTCTAAGTTAGACAGGTCTGTCTGGGCAACTGTTGGGACAGTTCGTTTTTCTCCGATATTATCGATAATATCGTCTAACAATGTCTAAAAAAGTCCAAAAATGTCTAAGTTAGACAGGTCTGTCTGGGAAACTGTTGCGACAGTTCGTTTTTCTCCAATATTATCGATAATATCGTCTAACGATGTCTAAAAAAGTCTAAAAATGTCTGTCAGGTCTGTCTGGGCAACTGTTGCGACAGTTCGTTTTTCTCCGATATTATCGATAATATCGTCTAACAATGTCTAAAAAAGTCTAAGAATGTCTAAGTTAGTTAGACAGGTCTGTCTGAGCAACTATTGGGACAGTTCGTTTTTCTCCGATATTATCGATAATATCGTCTAACAATGTCTAAAAAAGTCTAAGAATGTCTAAGTTAGACAGGTCTGTCTGAGCAACTATTGGGACAGTTCGTTTTTCTCCGATATTATCGACAATATCGTCTAACAATGTCTAAAAAAGTCTAAAAATGTCTAAGTAAGACAGGTCTGTCTTGGCAACAATTGCGACAGTTCGTTTTTCTCCGATATTATCGATAATATCGTCTAACAATGTCTAAAAAAGTCTAAACATGTCTAAGTAAGACAGGTCTGTCTTGGCAACAATTGCGACAGTTCGTTTTTCTCCGATATTATCGATACTATCGTCTAACAATGTCTAAAAATGTCAAAGTTAGACAGGTCTGTCTGAGAACTATTGGGACAGTTCGTTTTTCTCCGATAATATCGTCTAAGAATGTCTAAAAATGTCTAAAAATGTCAAAGTTAGACAGGTCTGTCGGGCAACTATTGCGACAGTTTGTTTTTCTCCGATATTATCGATAATATCGTCTAACAATGTCTAAAACATTTTAAAAATGTCTAAGTTAGACAGGTCTGTCTGAGCAACTATTGGGACAGTTCGTTTTTCTCCGATATTATCGATAATATCGTCTAACAATGTCTAAAAATGTATAAAAATGGGTTTATAGTGGCATAAACTACTAAAAAAGGTAATTTACCCGGACAGCGATTTGTCGAGAAATAAATGTTTTATTATAATCATCCAGGATTTTTTTAGTCTGAAAATTATATTCCCCGTATTAATATAGCCGAAACGTTCGTCCACTGATTATAATTTAAAAAAATGCGTCCAAGCATTACGTTGAACGTTGAAAACATTCGAAGGGAATGACTTAATTTTACCTTTCCCACGTTCAGTTAATTTGAATATAAATTACAGAATTAATTAATTATAAACCTCAACAAATACTTTATCTTTCTAAGTATAAACAGATAATCCTTGACAACTGACAGCGTAACGAAATATATTTACTCAAGAACGATCGGATTGCGCTAGTGGCGGACTTAACAGAAGTACATAACAATGCCACGTATAGTATAAACTAAATGTTTATTTACGTACTTTAATATATAGATAAAATGTGTTAATGCTACTATTGTCTTAGTGAAAACAGGACAAAAAAGTTTAATAGTGCAATTTAGTTCACGACTTGCCGCGTAGAGTATAAATAAAAAGTTTATTTACGTACTTTAATAGATAGATAAAATGTAAAATGTGTTAATGCTACTATTGTCTCCATGAACATAGGAAAATATTTCCATGGCTATTTATTCGTAATGCGGAATGAAGTATAGTTAATTCTTACACGAGTATGTTGGGTTTTTACGTAACGGCCGTAGAGTTGTCTTCCTTCCTTTCGGCTTTAAAGCATTTCCCACCAAAAACACCGAAACGCTGGAAACAAGTTAGCAAATACGTCTCGCATGTCACATTACCGATAAAATGTAATATGACAAGGTTCCCGGTGGGTATGGATGTCTAACTTAGACATTCTTAGACGATAATTTCGATATTATCGATAATATCGGATAAAAACTATCTTACTCAATAGTTGCCCGCACATGGTTGTCTAACTTAGACTTTATTAGACGATAATATCGGAGAAAAAGTTAGACAGGTCTGTCTGGACAACAATAACAATGTCTAAAAATGTCCAAGTTAGACAGGTCTGTCTGGGCAACTATTGGGAGAGTTCGTTTTTCTCCGATACTATCGATAATATCGTCTAACAATGTCTAAGTTAGACATCTCTGCCAGAATTTCATTAGATTTTATTAGACGATAATTATCCGATAATGATTTATATGACATTGTCGCGCCTTCATGCACTGCACGCCCGGAACTACACGTTCAAGTATCCAACATACCAATACAAAACATGATTAGTATCAGCAATAATTTATAGTACTGCCTGTATAATTGCGTATTATTAGTTTACATCAGACATATCCCTATACAGGATTTTTTAACAATGTCTCAAATTTCCGAAAGAATATTTAAATAAGTTGGGATGAATATGAATTGAATTTCCATCTGTTAAAAATCAGCTAAACAGTTCACCACCACGATTATAGTGAATTGGCGAGTTATCAACGAAGACGACCGGACGTCTCCGATCATGAGCTGGCTGGTTCGAATTTATCCACTTTTACAGTGATGAATATTGCGTTCGAGTTGAGTTACTTGTAATTACAAGCTTGATTTACATTTTTCTTGTGGTGTTTTTTGTCAATGTATTAAATATGAGTGCGTTGGGAAATAGCATAATTATATTGCGTCAGTGAATAAGGCTGGTGAGACTGTGTCACAAGGCGTTCTATTTATTACCAACGCGCGTGGTCGGCGCCTCTGATTGCGTTTATTTTTTATTTTTTATTTTCAAAATGTATCACTGGCTGCGTTTTTTTTTGTTACGTCTCGCAACTGAACGTCCAAGCTGACTTTGTTTTGGCTGTAATTAGGTCACTGGACGCGTATATGCGTACACACGGGCGTATTTTTATTTCACGTTTGAGATCGCCCGAAATGACGCTGTTTGGAAACGTTCCAATATCATTCTATAAACCCCTCGTTTCAGTTTTGAACTGGGTCCCTCTGCGCATGGTAGAAATATTTATAAAAATAAAGAGAATGGAATCGGGTCGCCAATACAAATTAGTATATCGTTCACCAGTATATATTATATCCATCTTTGGCTTTACCGATTTCACAAATTCATGTTTTTGAATTATTTCATATGCAAGAACACGAGAGGACGGCTTTGTTGGAAAAAAATAGCCGTCGAACCACAGTCCTTAAACAACTGTGGTCGGACCAAAGAAGGGACCTTTGCTATTTAGTGTCAGTAGTTTTACGACATACTAACAAGACCTCCGTGTATTTATAGCTATGCGTTCTAGTTCTCGGCGATATTTGGATCGATTTTATTGAAACATCGCGATATGTAATGGCAATAGCTTCCCAAAATCCTTGTTTTATGTAGTTATGCGTTCTCGCTCGAAATAAAACTTATAGCGTATAAATATCTAAATACGTGTTTATCAGATTTGGCTAGTTTATTCACTGGTAACCGTGGTTTACTCCCGGGGGGGGGGGGCTACTTCCACATTAAGTGGGTAAGGGTGTGAAACCCACCTCTCGTGAACCATAGTGACTTCTAAACCATTTTTCTATTTATATACCCACTTCTAAACACAAGTGTTTTCAGTGAAAAAAAAACACCCAGCTCACAACTTTCGCAACCAGTGAGCGCATCCAGGCGATGCATTTTGTTCAGCCTTTTCGGGCATTTGGCTTTTACTATAAGAACCTGTGATAAAGTAAATAAATGCTACCATGGAGGTAATTTACCTCCATGATGCTACTAACACACTTTTAAACCAAAACATTGATAAATGACCACCCACTTCTAAACAAAATAACGTGAAATGACACCCTAGTCGGGCGGCACATACCCGTACTGCACTTCTATGCACCTATCAACGAATTCTGGGTATGCGCCTATTTAGCACAGTTCAAATGGACAGAACAGTAAAAAAGCGGACAGACATAATATGTAATGATCGAGAAGAAGCTTTCGAATTCATCCCGACTTTATAAATCAAAACGATAAAACAAAATTTACTTTGACAATGAACACAAAATGACATAATAACTGAAAAAGCCAAATATATTAAATGTAACTTTCCCACAGCAACATCAAACCAGTGTATAAATTGTATTTTTTTGTTTAATCTAGTATATTCTGTCGATTTGTATTTTCACTTTTATTAATTCTATTGTTATGTAACTTCAGCAACCTTACTGCTGATCTTTCAAATAAATAACTTTACCCCCCCCTAGTTTACTAGTATTTTACTCGTATCTGCCGGATTACTATTTGCATAATCTCAAATATGGGGAACGCTAATTGGCTGATTGTCATTTTTTTTTAGAACAAGCGACCCACATAAGATTGACCGCTTCGCCTTTCATTCAGAATTCGGTGGTTGCTTTCACGCAGTACATGTTATAACCGTGCGCTTAAAATTCATAATCTTACGTTCCGTCTTTCTACATATCACGCTGCTGCTGTTTTATTTTCTCGTTTTGAAATAGTATTACTCAAAGTAAACAGGTAAGTTCATTACTTATTTTGGAAGTTCATTTAGTTCTTGCTCGCTGCTACTTCAAATTCAAATCGTCAGTTCATTGTTTGCTGTTAACATGTTTTCTATCCAACAGTATGGTCAGGGAATGGTATTTGGCTAGAGGTGATCGCAATTATATAGACCTATATATCGATGGCCGTCACCACAATGATATTTTGCAAGAATACAACAAACATAGTACGGGCGTTTCAAAAATCATGGCATCGGCCATACAGGAAAACTGTGTTGAGGTAAGGTACATTACCTGCTTGTTAGTAAAGAACTTTATTAACCAGTATTTGGCATTAGCGGTCAGCTTTATGCTGATTTTCATGAAGTAGAAATGTGCATCAAATATACATCTAATTGTTGCATGGAATATAGTGCTGTCCAAAACCGGTCCTGGCAATCGTCGCTCACGCGAGCCGTGTGCAAGCGCGTGCATGTGTGCCGAGCACTCAACCTCGTTCTACTACAAAATTAAATTATCGATATCTTGTACATCGTACTGACGTGTTTTGTACATTTTGTTTGCAAAATCAATTCATAAACTAATTATCACGGAGTTAGTGTGGTTTTTTTGAATGCTTTTTGAGGCGTGGGTTAGTATTTACACATCTACCCCACTTGTAATTACCATTCCTTTTGGACGAGTTAATTATAAGATGGCACCGCGAGGAATATATGAACATAGTAACTTTCATCGCTCGTTAGTTGTAATTCACACACCGTGTGCATTTTTTTTCTAAGCTGTATGGATGGCTAGTTGATTATGTGTAAAACATCGGGATCAACACACGTTCAGGTCCGGGATGTCGTTGATTTATGTAACCATGGCCTATATACGACGCGTCGTTTCGGGGAGCGCCGACTCGGAAATAAGCTCAGGTAGCGAGAATGACATTGCGTTTCGGCGTTTATTTGTGTAGACACTCCCCATCACTCTCCTTGGATTTAACACTCATTCATTGTTTCATTCAATGTTTCTGATCCCTGTCTATGTATGTAATCATGGCTTATCAATTCACTTTCTGTTTAGATACACAAAATGCAACTGTGTCTGTGAAAATGTATTAGCAGTGGCGTTTCAAAAGATCTAGATCTATTTACTGTTTACTTTTTTTATTTAACTTTGTCAGCAATTTTCAAGCCAGCAATCAGTGTATTAGCCCTGCGTACAGCGCTGTGTACAAGGACGCGATCGGTTGATAGATACCGACACCACATGCGCTGTGGGAGATATCTATCAATGGAACGCGTCCCTGTACGCACAGCACTGTACACACTGTGCAGCACTGTATAACCCCCTACAATACTATGCTTGTACATTATACACTCATCAGTGTTTGCATGTACAGTATATATTCCAAAGCATATAATAGTGGGGAAATATTTAATTTTCTGACTATAAAAACAAAGTCTTATCCCATGATCCACCCTGTAATAAATACACCTTGTAAAATGGGTAAAAAAATAATGCTAAAAAAACCATTAGAAGTGAATTACATGATTGAACAATTTGTAAATATGTACTAGTTGAATATGAAGAAATAGACTACAAAAGTGGATTTGTTTATTTGATCTTGATGAAGCAAGTGTGAAGCTTGTAATTAATCAAATGCTTTAATTTTACTAAACATGCTTAGCACATATTATTTTTTGCTCTGGAAGATGCTAGTAAGCAGATTTGAGTTATGAAGTGACTGACTATTATTACAATTTGTTGAAGTATCAGTACATATTTTTATGCCACACAGGTACAACTGCAAAATATTGATAACGAGGATGGATTCAATTTGAACTGCAATGACTTTGTTACTGATAAGAGCGATTTTGCAAAATCTTTTGAGGGAGCCAATACCCCGATCATATTTCTTGAAAGATGGTATGAATTTCGAATGTATGGTATCAATGAGTCGGTGAGTATTTTTTGGGTAATACCATGACAATGATTTTACACCTACCCCTTTCAATTGGTATAATAAATTTTTTTTGGAGATTTCTTACGCAATTTTCCTTCAGGAATTTTACCCCAAAACAAATAAACTAATTTCGCTTCTCTGAAAAAAAAATCCATAAATTGTTTTAGATTGAAACGATTTCTTGTGTTGTTTCTAGGATGGGAGTGATGAAACCAGTGGTAACATGACGTCTGTGTTCACTGTGTCTGATGATACAGATGATAATGAAACTATTATGACTGGTTCACATGGTGAAACGGAAGAAAGTATTGTTTTTAGACACACTACCGACAGTAATAATGAAATTCATACTCCGGTCACTACAAGTACCCCTAACAAAAGCTTCCAGAATTCATTTTATGAAGATTTTGAAAAAAAAATAGAGGAAAAAAAGTTAGGTAAGTGTTATACTTTTAAAGACAATGTCAAGTCACCAGTCATTAATTCTTTTTTTTGTAGTATTTGTGTGTGTACAGTTTTCTTATTACTTGAAGAAAATTAGTCAGAATTTTTATCATATTGAAAGACCACAATATGATAAAAAAAAAGCAGTTTTACGGTGAATTTGAATATGATTTTGTAACTCAACCTGTCACTTAAATATGCGTTTAAAAAAAAAACTGCTCTGTTTTTTTGCACTCAGAAAAATGAAATACTGTCAAATACTTTATTTAACTAAAATAATGATTCATTGAAAAAAAAATCCAAAATCCAGCGAAAATTATCCTAATTTTCACGTTATCGCAAAAACAAAACACCCAAAAAAATCTTTTCTACGAAAATTAATTCCTGCTAAAATAAAGTATTTTACAGTAACCACAGCTTAGAATATAAAATCTTCCTCAAGCAGTATCAATGTCAAAAGAAGTTGGTGGGATGAAAAGCTAGTCTATACAAAAAAGAAAGTTAGCTCAAGACAAAATGTGGTGTGGAAGTTCATACTGTTCTATTTTAGTGTCCTTTGCAAACTTTTCGTTCTCAGTGAAATAAATGTCAGACACAGATGCTGTTCAGCGGCTGTAAACAGTTGTATGAACAAAATTTAAAATGAGTGATATTCAAGTTCTCTTTTCTCTATTTTTATAAGTAAAATTCAAGATCATATTTTAAAGCGAGATAATACCGAGTAATGAGCATAAGTTTCCTACCATTCCCAAATGAAACTTGTTTACAGTGTGATTTTAAATTTCAAGATCATATTTTAAAGCGAGATAATACCGAGTAATGAGCAAAAGTCTCCTACCATTCCCAAATGAAACTTGTTTACAGTGTGATTTTTGCAACTATGTTGTATTATTTCTTTTCTTTATTGATCTATAATTTTGTGTGTCCATTTGTGCTGTGGTCAATAAATCAAATTTCTTATTTATTCAGGAGTGTTTGCTGTTCCAATTTCAAGCTTTGTGGAGCCAGAAAAAGAAAGGCTTGTTCGCCCTTTAAATGAAAAGTCTGTTAAGGCTTTTGAAAAGATCCTGACAGCCCAACCAGGATTAGTTTCCGAATATCAACAGCTAATCGGAAATATTCCGAAATCTGTTGTAAGTTTTTCAAACTTCACAGTGAACAGCCTTTCAAAATATAAAATTGAAGCCATTGATGGCAACCATAGCTTCCATGCACAATTGTCCACATTCAAGAAAACTGGCAATCCAAAATTAGCAACAAGAGAGGTAAGTTGAAATAATTTCAATATGACTGCATACATCAGGGATGACTAATAAAATTTATAGATATTATAGCAAGTGTCCAGAGAAAAAACTTCTGTCTTCATTGGTAATTTGAACATGTATGCAAGATATCAAAAGCAATTTTAATGTAAACATGGTCGTGGTCATGTCAATCATAGCTTAGTTATTGATTAATGTAAAGTTTAGTGATTAATGTAAAGATTATTGATTAATGTAAAGTATAGTGTGTACTGAAAATTGTGATAATCTGTGTATCACATATTTTAATACAAGTGAGATCCATATGAACATTCAAAATTGCCATTATCATGTATACCATTTTCAGGCAAGGTTGTACTATGACCTGTCAGCAGAAGAAGCAAAAACGATGGGAATTCGTCGAAATATGGCTACCAACAACTTTTGCCAAATGGACGATTTTGTGATTGTCCAGCATATGAGATGCATAATTGACGAAGTAGCTGGACCAACAACTAAAGATGATGACAATCCAGTAAAGACTGAGGAATTTTATATGAGGACCAAATTGATGTTGGCTGCAGATGGGAAAACTGTTGTAAGTATTTTCATTCAGTTTTACCTTGTCCATAGTATTACATATAAAAGTAAAAGAAAATGAAGGAAACAAATTTCTTAGCTGTTATTGGCTCTGATGTCAAACAAACTGTGGTTTACAGTTTTTATCTAATCTCCTGCAAACTTAGATATTGTATTGACTAGTTTGGAATCTCAAAATAGTATTAAATAAATATGTGTAGGTTTTTTCTTCTCGTTCTTGTTTATTAGCCTGAATATTTGATATATTATTGCATTGTTTCAGGTCTTTTATATTTACTTTTGCTACGTTTTAAAATAAGATCACTCCAGATAGCGGGTACATAGTTGGTTTGTGGCTACTCACTCATTATTTAATTGTGGTAATAGTTATGCTATGTTTTGTTTCAATTACAATTATTTTTGTTAAATACTGTATTTTTGTAGACAACACTTAATCAGGCAATCAGTTGTAGCCAGTAAGGAAATTTCAAAAACTATAATGTTGTATGAATAACTCAATATTGATTACATGACCAGACACTTTCAATGTTACATTCTTGTTAATTGTAATGCATAAATTTGTCAGGGCATCATTGGTAGTGAATATACCAAAAAGTGCCATGGTGTAATCTTCACAACAATCATTAAATCATTCTTGACCAAAGACTAATTATTTCACAGTACAAAGATGTGTCCTGCATAAAATATTTATAGGATGTAAATATTATTCATTAAATTTTAAGCTAGAGCTTCAAGATACAATTTGTGAAAGTTAAACTACACAATACTTATGTTTTTTCCCTCAAGAAAATGAATTCATTCAGAACACACACGTTGTTGGCTAGTTTGTCACGAAGAAACTATAGAATGTTGAAAAACATATTTGAAAAAATGAACAATTTAAAAGTTCATAGGTTTAAAGGCCTTCACGGAATAAAAACTGAAGACCAAGTATTCCAAGTACTGTCAGTGCTAAATTCAAGCCAGTCACCGAATTTTAAAGAATTTAATGATAAAATAAGGGAACTCAAGGTAAGTAATCGTTTATCAACTATATAGAAAATAGTACTAAACAATATAAAAAAAGATGCATGACAGAATTTTAGCATGGTGGATATAAAGCAGCAATGACATGCATGAACAATAGTATTTTTATCTCTTTTGTAGCACACTACTACAACAAGTGACAGTTATACAAAGAATAAAAACAAGGCTCCTAAACAAGTAAGTTTGGGGTAAAAGGAAGTGGTGCAATCAGGGCGGATTAGTAGATATAAATTGTGTTTTCAAATTGAAAACAAAGACTTTAGTGCTGTTTTTGCAGATCTTTTATAACAGGAATTTGGCACCGTTTCAAATTTTCACCATGATTTGTCTCCTTTTGGGTGCACTAGTATTTATGATTTTCATCCCAGTAACTTCACAGTAATGTCAAAGACACTTAAGTGACTGGGATTGAGTCATTTTCAATTATGCATTTTTACCTGAATAACAGCCATTCAATTTCTTTGCTTTTTGTGAAATGTATATACTTTCTCAAATGATCACCAATGTTTAATTAAGTAATGAAGTTATTACGAGAATGATGCAAGTATGCACAAAGCCAGTGCAGCAATTGTTTTGGAGGTTGATGTATTCCTGCACTTTTTAAATGCAATTTTTGCAGTATTCTTGTGATAACCTTATTATTATTAGTTTTACATATCTTATATCTTGTAATTATTTAATGACTGGTCAGACAAAAACACAACAAAATGCCCTTTGTGAAGTTTTTATTCGTATCAAAAACTACTATGAAAAGGGCTGGCAACATTTACTGTGTCTGTTATTTCTTATTTGGAATTTGCATTGCCTACTTGTAGAAGCGATTGTATTATTATAAATTTGTGTTTATTTGTTTAGTTACATGAACAAAAGAAAGATGTAAACCAAGTTGTGAATGACCTAAAAAAGACAAGAGAAGGAGAGTACAGCATTTCATGTGTAAATGGATGCCTTTTTGTTGTCAAGGGGAATGAAGTAAAGGTCAGTGAAATTACGTATATTAGCAAAGTATTAGTAGTTGTTCTATTGGTAATGTACATGACTACATGGATTTGCCAAAGACAACCTCTATCAAAGTCATATTTGATAAATAAATGCATTTTTGTGAGCTTTTAGTAGAGCATACCATGTGCATTGTGTTAGTTTTGTAATCTGTCCTAATTATTGAACATATTTTCAATAGACTGCTTCAGTGGTTCATCTATGGAACATTCTGGAAGACAGCAGTGTTGTAAAGGTAAACAAATGTTATGAAATCTTGTTAATCTTTTAATTGCAGTACAACGTTTTCAATATTACATGGTAAATGAAAATATCTGCTTTACAATAGCATGGTTTCCATTTAACTCGTGTTTTGTTCATGCACAGGGTAATTTAGAAAAACAACTAAAAGAAGAGGTGACCAGAAGAAAACATCTGGAAACAGAATTACAAAATGAAAGAGAAAAATAAAAAAATGTGCACCTCAATAGAACAAATTAAATTGAAAGGAAAGGTGAGTTTTAAATTGTAGTTACTCGTGATAAAATATGTTTAAATTGACACTTTGCTGGCTAGCTTTGTATCATATACGATACAGAATATGTTTGTAATAAATTTTATTTTCGCTGGCTACATTTAATAATTTGTTTTTATCAATTCAAGGCTAAACTAATTGACAGTGGCAAAGACAAGGAAAAAAATGAAAGTGGTGAAAGTACTACCTGTTTAAAACGAAAGGTCCCTGGTAAGGATTGCACCATTATATTAGCATAAGTGCGCGAGTCTCCGTGTATGGTGAATATAGTGTGGTGTTCACATCACTGGTGTTTTTTTTTTTTACCAATTTTGTTTTGATATAATATTTATTGTTGTTCTGTTTAGAATACTAGTAGTTTGATTTCTCATTTGAAAGCAATTCTGTCACGCAGCATTTTGAGTGCATATTCAATGCGAATCATGGTATTTTTGCAAGTAATCCATGTTTACTACACCAGCACATAGTACTAGAAAAGAGATTTTTTACACGAACAGATTATATAAATATTCAATTTAAATTGGGAATTGTTTTTTTTCATTTGTATAATTTTGCTGACATTATAACTTCAAATGAATAATGATTACAATGTAACAAGTTTCTCTTTTAATAATGTTAATGCTTTGTATGGTATAATCCTCTATTATGGGGTTACAGTGCTGCACAATATTTTTTTTTGTATGCATGAATATTCCTCCTGTGGAATTAAGTGTGAAACATTTCAAGAATGGATGATCGGTGGACTTTCATGACTGCTTAACTCTGAAGAACAGCTAATTGCATAACCATAATTTGTGTTCCTGCTGATAATACTGTTAGCTAAGTCTAGTTTCCAATCAAAACAGTGCCCTATAACCACTTTCAATGGAATAACTCATAGGTTTCTTTTTTATGGATTCACAGATATGGATTCACATGGTAGTTCTCTATCCACAAAGAAAACAAAGGTGAACATTTTTCATTTAAATTGCACCCATCTACTTACACACCTGCCGTATAAATTTCCAAATTTAAATAAATGAGTTACAAACTTACTGTAAACTATTTTTTAAAATGTTAAATGAAGGGAATAAATATTCGAATCAAAATCAAAAAGACAAAATCGAATGTGAGGCACATGTGCTTTCTTTGTTTGACCCTTAATCATTATTGAATCAGATACTATTCAAGGAACAAAATACCAACATATTTATCTGCATATTTTCTGTACAGCTTGTGAATGAAGGAAAAATAAATGAAGACAGTTGCAAGAACATCACAGGTAAGCACTTCATAATAATCTCATCATTTCAAACACGGTATGCGCATTGCATAAGGGTTACATCAATGTAAGTTTGTTTGTTTGTTCCAATTCAGCCAAATACAAACAAGAACTGTCATTGACAGTGACATGTTTCTTTATGTGTTTTCTAGCTGATATTGCATTATCTGCAAATAAACATACAAAGTCAAAAGAGTGGATGAAAGAAAAAGAAATTGAAAGGAAGTTATTAGTTCTGAAAAAAAGTGGAAAAATAGATCACTTTTTAGGAAACTACCAGCCAAGAAAAAGAATTCGAATGGTGTCACCAAGCGACATGAAGCAGTTTGAGATAGACTTCCCTGACATTTTTGACAATCTCACCCAAGTGTATGACAATGAGGATGAAACTGAGACCAATACAATCCTAAATTTTATGAAATCATACAAGAGGTCAATCACATCTGCAAGTATGATGGAAGACGTGCTGGGATTTTTATTGGCTAGTCTGCAGAATACACTTGATAAATGGTATATTTTATCTCTCAGCCTCAAAACTAAAAATAGCAGCTTAGTGGCACATGATCACATCAAAATGTTCTCTTATTTTCAATTAACTTTTGTGGTTTTTGCTCGTTCATGTAATTAAGGACATTACATTTTATGATCCACATGACATGATTGTCAATATTATCTACTCAATGGTAATTTTTTAGATTACTATAGTAATAATTATTTATTGTTCTGCTTTATAGAAACCAAAGAGCAGCAACAAAGTGGAACAAAAATGCCGGTAAGCAAATTTTATCTTGAATAATATCGGCTTTTCCACTGCATTTGTACTGGTTGAAAACCCATTGTTTGGGTTGTTAACTGAAGACTAGACATGAATAACTCCAATGTCCACCAAAATACAAACTTGTTGACAAATAAAAATGTTCACCCTTGATCCTTAAGATTTGATTAATCAGATTTGATTTTTTGTTTGTTCACAGACTACTAATGACTGGGTTGCCGTGTGGTATCCGGACAAGGCATGGTTTGGCAGAGTCAAGTCTGTAGATGGAAACAGTATTAAGGCAGAGTTTTTGGAAGAAGTGTTGAACAAGCTTCACTGGCCCATCAAGTCAATGGTAGAAACATTTGACCAAAAGTTTATTTTAAAAAGTTGTTTGAATATTGAAGTATTGAAAAGAAATCAAATAAAAGTGGAAGAAGGACTCATCGAAAATGTTAAAACTATTTACAAACAGTTTATTGTGTAGGGAGTGAGGACTCACAGTTTTTAATGATATTGTTGCTGAAAATCTTTATGATATTTTTATTAAAACAACAAATCAATATAATTTTACCAGTTACCAGAGTATTTTATTTCTGGCTTGAATCTCAAGCCACAGTTGCCAGTATTTTATTCATGGCTTGAATTTCAGGCCACACAAGCCAGTGTTCTGTTGAACTTCAAGCAATAGTTTCCTATGGTAAATTCCTAGCTTGAATTTCAAACCACAGTTGCCAGTGATAAATTCCTAGCTTGAATTTCAAGTCACAGTTGCCAGTGTTTCATTCATGACTTGAATTTTAAGCCACAGTTGCCAGTGTTTCATTCATGACTTGAATTTTAAGCCACAGTTGCCAGTGTTTCATTCATGACTTGAATTTTAAGCCACAGTTGCTGGTGTTGTATTCATGGCTTGATTTGCAAGCCACATATGTCAGTGTTCTGAACTTGACTTGAATTTCAAGCCACAGTTGCCAGTGGTGAATTCCTAGCTTGAATTTCAAGCCACAGTTGCCAGTGGTGAATCCTAGCTTGAATTTCAAGCCACAGTTGCCAGTGATAAATTCCTAGCTTGAATTTCAAGCCACCATGGCCAGTGGTAAATTCCAAGCTTGAATTTCAAGCCACAGTTGCCAGTGGTAAATTCCAAGCTTGAATTTTAAGCCACAGTTGCCAGTGGTAAATTCCAAGCTTGAATTTCAAGCCACAGTTGCCAGTGGTAAATTCCTAGCTTGAATTTCAAGCCACAGTTGACAGTTGTAAATTCCAAGCTTGAATTTCAAGCCACAGTTTCCAGTGGTAAATTCTAGCTTGAATTTAAAGTCACAGTTGCCAGTGGTAAATTCCTAGCTTGAATTTTAAGCCACAGTTGCCAGTGGTAAATTCCTAGCTTGAATTTCAAGCCACAGTTGCCAGTTGTGAATTCCTAGCTTGAATTTTAAGCCACAGTTGCCAGTGGTAAATTCCTAGCTTGAATTTCAAGCCACAGTTGCCAGTGGTAAATTCCTAGCTTGAATTTCAAGCCACAGTTGCCAGTGGTGAATTCCAAGCTTGAATTTCAAGCCACAGTTGACAGTGGTAAATTCCTAGCTTGAATTTCAAGCCACAGTTGCCAGTGGTGAATTCCTAGCTTGAATTTCAAGCCACAGTTGCCAGTTGTGAATTCCTAGCTTGAATTTCAAGCCACAGTTGCCAGTGGTAAATTCCTAGCTTGAATTTCAAGCCACAGTTGCCAGTGGTAAATTCCTAGCTTGAATTTCAAGCCACCATGGCCAGTGGTAAATTCCAAGCTTGAATATCAAGCCACAGTTGCCAGTGATAAATTCCAAGCTTGAATTTCAAGCCACCATGGCCAGTGGTAAATTCCTAGCTTGAATTTCAAGCCACAGTTGCCAGTGGTAAATTCCTAGCTTGAATTTCAAGCCACAGTTGCCAGTGGTAAATTCCTAGCTTGAATTTTAAGCCACAGTTGCCAGTGGTAAATTCCTAGCTTGAATTTCAAGCCACAGTTGCCAGTGGTAAATTCCTAGCTTGAATTTCAAGCCACAGTTGCCAGTGGTAAATTCCAAGCTTGAATTTCAAGCCACCATGGCCAGTGGTAAATTCCAAGCTTGAATATCAAGCCACAGTTGCCAGTGATAAATTCCAAGCTTGAATTTCAAGCCACCATGGCCAGTGGTAAATTCCTAGCTTGAATTTCAAGCCACAGTTGCCAGTGGTGAATTCCTAGCTTGAATTTCAAGCCACAGTTGCCAGTAGTGAATTCCTAGCTTGAATTTCAAGCCACAGTTGCCAGTGGTGAATTCCTAGCTTGAATTTCAAGCCACAGTTTCCAGTGGTAAATTCTAGCTTGAATTTAAAGCCACAGTTGCCTGTAGTAAATTCCCAGCTTGAATTTAAAGTCACAGTTGCCAGTGGTAAATTCCTAGCTTGAATTTTAAGCCACAGTTACCAGTGGTAGATTCCTAGCTTGAACTTTAAGCCACAGTTGCCAGTGGTAAATTCCTAGCTTGAATTTTAAGCCACAGTTACCAGTGGTAAATTCCTAGCTTGAATTTCAAGCCACAGTTGACAGTTGTAAATTCCAAAGTTTAATTTCAAGCCACAGTTGGCAAATTCCTAGCTTGAAGTTCAAGCCACATTTTCCAGTGGTAAATTCCTAGCTTGAATTTCAAGTCAAAGTTTCCAATGATAAATTCCTAGCTTGAATTTCAAGCCACGGTTGCCAGTGGTAAATTCCAAGCTTGAATTTCAAACCATCGCGGCCAGTGGTAGATTCCTAGCTTGGATTTCAAGCCAGTGTTCTGATCCTGAACATTTACAAAAGCGTTTTATTCTTGGCATAAATTTCAAGCCATAGTTGCCAGTGGTAAATTCCTAGCTGGAATTTCAAGCCACAGTTGCCAGTTTTGTATTCATGGCTTGAATTTCATGACTTGATTTTCAAGCCACAGTTGCCAGTGGTAAACTCCTAGCTTGAATTTCAAGCCACATTTACAAAAGCGTTTTATTCTTGGCATGAATTTCAAGCCATAGTTGCCAGTGGTAGATTCCTAGCTTGAATTTCAAGCCACAGTTGCCGGTTTTGTATTCATAGCTTGAATTTCAAACCAGAATTGCCAGTGTTCTTTTTCTGTTGAGATATGATCACAGAAGAAAGAAACCCAAATTTAGTTTCAGGACACTGTATCCAAATCTAAGAAAAAAGTTAAAATATAACACAAAGGAATGACTAAATGGAAAAGTCATTTTCGAATGGATTCAATTAATTTAGACATAACTAAGTAATAAGTGGTCACAACGATGTATTCAATGAACATGATAATTATTGGAGAAAATGAAAAAAAGAACTACCTAATAGTCATGGCGTTCCATATATATTTGAGACAATAATGACACACGTTGTAGATTATGTTTTATGGGGCTTTCTTATTTATAATAAAAATTGCATTATTCAAATAAAGTCATGAAGTTTACTTGGCAGCCTTTTTGTTTTTATGCTTTTTACTCTTGTCTGTATGGAGTGCGACGACTGCACGATTGATTGTGGGCTGAACGATGATTCAAGTCGCTTGACATGGGCGACTCTATAATAGACTGACTTGAATTGATAGATTCATGTGATAATGTTGCTGAAGTTGATTATCGGAAATTCTGGTTGGTTACCCTCCCTTTACAATGGCGTAGATGATTTTTCTAAGTAAGAAGAAAACAATTAAAATTATCAATGAACTGATTATGTATATAATGATACTATCATCGGGACAAAACAAAGTATTGTATAATAAATAGAAATATGCATTTACCTGCTTCAGTTTCCCGAGTAACATTTCCATAACACTACACTAGCTGTGCCAATGCCACTGAAAGGATTCGTTAGTTCAGTTACGTTGTCTAGTGCTTGTTGATTCATTGTGTTGTTGGTTGCTGGTTGATTCAATTCGGCAGGAGGCTCGGTTTCGTCGGTAATTGTGTGTTGATTTGTTGGTTCGGTTTCGATGTCAGTTGCGTGTTACTTTCGTTGTTTTGTCGATGATTCAGTGTTCCCATTCCTCGAATGTTTTCCGTTTCGTCGCCTGCAATGAAAAATACAATCAGCTACACTTTTGTGATGAGCTAAATCTAGCGCTTTATAAACTTGAAAAAGGCGCAATATATAAATATTTAATTGAAGTTCTCAGTACTAGTGGTCGTCAACAACAACCAAGAAACGTATGGTGTGACATACTTAGTCTGCCTGAAACAACTAAACCAAATTTTCAGGACTGTTATGCAGCACCAATTACGACGTATGACGGAGATATGCAGTGGCGCATATCCCATGGCGCCTTTGCAACTGGTAGTTTCCTTTTCAAAGCTCGGTTATCAAGCTCGGATAAGTGTATTTTTTGTGGCGAGGTGGATACACTTGAACACATCTTTATAGAATGCCCATCTAATAACGAGCTATTACATACTTTCAAAATAATCACATCTGGTCTGCTTCAAACAGGCTTTCGTATGCCAATCTGGTGGTTTTTAATTCTGCCACCGCGTCGTTCTAAGGGTTTTCTTTCCCGACAGGCACAACAAATGTTTTGCCTATTAACGAGCATGGTGAAAGCTGCAATTCACACCAGTCGTCGAAACAAGAGGCAACAAAAAGGTGTCAGTGATTCTCTAGAAATTTTCAAAACGAGACTTATTTTGAGGATCAAAACGGAATATGAATACCACCGTTTTAAAAATCAGCTACCTAAATTTGAAACATTTTGGGCAGTGGACGGTGTGTTATGTGATATTCAGAATGATGCACTTCAAATTCATCTGCAAACCTAGGTTTTACTTGTCCACTTCGCTGTTTAGGGCTTTTGCCCTATTGAGTCATATCTAGTCTTCTTTTATCCGCTTTGGTAATTGTTGTGGTACTCCCTGGTTTCGTGACATTAGTCGTGACAGAGGATTTTGTTCTCATGGTGGATATCAGTCTACACACACAAACACTGATTTGCCACCCTCTTGGCTTGTCATTTTCCTCAACACACTGATCGCGCGGGTGAACGCGGTGCTTTTCAGCGCTCCCGGTTTGTTACAGGTTTGGCCTCATGGCTTAGTAGTGTCGGTTTTCAGCTTTAAAACATATTTTTTATGTCCTGGGTACGACGTTAAAATTGCATCCGGTTGCGGAGTTTTTGTACTCGGGAGAATGAGGTTACCCTTTGCCGCAACTACCTCCAGGTCACCCTTGGGCAAGGTGTAGCACCTGTGAGCCTTGGGTGCCAACTTCCCACATAACAAGTTCGGTTGACGTCAGTAAGGGCATACGGTCGTAAAACTCCTGCACAAATAGATCCGCACAGGTGGACAATTTTTCATGTAAATATGTAGATATTAGTTTCAGTTGTACTTAGCATTTGGCAGGGGGGATCGTAACCTCTTGTGGTGAGAACCAGTGTGACTGGCCTGCCAACGGGGTGCTAAGGATTTCATTGGAAAAGTTATCAGTTACATCCGTTAATGTAATTTCGTTTTACATACCCGTAAATCAAAAATCACAATCATGAATTACCAAAACAACAATACAATGTATAAACTTGGTCATTAAAAACTCTGCTGTTACGTTTTTTGAGTAATCACAAACAATAAAATTAACTCACCGATTTTGTCTAATTGATCGTAATGAGCACAACATGCTATAATGGCCATCTTAATTTTGTCTGTTCATCCTTTTCCCCATGTTCCTTTGGACGAGTTTGATTGACAAACGGTACAGCACTGGGCCGCCAGTGTGGTTTCCTTTTCTCCTGACCCCAGCGAGGAAGTCCTGTAAATTGTCGGACACATCTTGTCACAATTTTTGCTAATTCGGCCATGGTTCAGTGTGTTGATCTGAGATCTGGTAAATCAAAATCGGAAATACTGTCATCTGCGGGCCTCGGGGGTGCAGCCAGCCGTGGTTGAGGTTTGGAAGATGATAAAATAGAAAAAGCTTTTCTATGTAGGATCAACACGTCTCAGACGTTTTCTTTACTGTTTAATACATACATTCCCACAAAAAAAGTCATGAACATCACGTCGCATTGGAATGGTTTAAAAACATACAACCTTAGATGCTTTTCTCACCACAAAGACGAGTCTGTTCACAGATTTGTACACCAATGGTCTTTCAAAAGAGTACTTAGGTGAATTTTATCCTTTAAAAAACACAACCACTTATTGTTTGCTGATCCCATGAAGCCATAACATAACGATCCCACTCGTCCAAGCATTTTTGTACAAACAACCCAAAGGATAAAAAGTCTGCATTGGTGTGCATCAAAAATATGTATTTTCAACTTGATACATATTAAATATCGACTAGGTGCATGATATTGTGTGTATTTATTAAAAAGAAAATACCAATAAGAAAGACTCCTCCATAAACACATGGACACATATCGCTGGCACTAATGAAACCAAGATTTTTTCCGCACTAATTTGAGTTCAATAATATCCAACCTCAAATTAGTTCATGAATTGCCCATTTGCAATTTGTGCGTTCTGAAAACGTCTAGACCATTAGAACTTGAACAGCCTACAGCAGACATACATAGCAAAAGATTAAAACATTTCCATCTTGAGTGTCTTCGCAAAAGTCTGAAAGTACAATGGCAAGAGAAGATTTCGGACACAGAAGTATTGCATCGTGCAGGGCTCCCATCAATATACACCCTGATTGGATAGAATAAGGTCTGCTGGGTGGACCATGTATGTAGAATGAAAGATGTCGGGATCCCAAAGCAGCTTCTTTATGATGAACTCTGCAAAGGCAAGCAGTATCATGGTGGACAACGGAAGCTTTTCAAGGACACTTTGAAATCAATACACAAGCCTGGGAGAATTATGCTCAGGACCGCACAACATGGAGGTATCAAATACACAAGGGAGTTTAAGAAGCTTGCCTGAGGAAAGCAGAGGAGAATCCATATCGAACTTGCAACAACTGTCAATAACACTGTCATTCCTTTCCAGTGCAACCACTGTGCAAGATATTTTCACACCCGCATCGATTGGTCTTATCAGCCACATGCAGTAACACAACTAATTTGACTATCAGGGTCTTGTCTTAATCGCCATATCATAGCTGCAAACATGTCACACTGTAAATATACAATTGGAAAGTAATATTTTATTCAATTCAAAACAGGACAATTCCAAGATCCAACTCAAAGTTGTTGCAACCGATCGACCAAGAAAACAAAACGTGCAGGCTTAAAAAGTTCCATTGTCTGCAGAAAAGAGGATACTGTTTATTGCTGGTCTTAGTCATCAAAAAACCAGGTTCAATGATAATGATGAAGAACAGGACATTGTTCGCAAGATTGTATTAACCACAGCTTGAACATTGTAGTGGATTTGAGTTGCTGCACTGTGGAAAATGCAAATTAGCCAGTAAATATGCACGGATTTTAACCAAATACTGAGTCATTACCCCAGGGCATCTATGTACTAAGTTTCATTAAAATCTGATAATTGGTTCTTGGGATACCAGTGTATCAGACACACTAACCGCAAAGACTCCCATTGTGTGCTTTGCACACAGGAGTCAAAAAAGTATATTGCTCGTAACTCGAAGTTATGTTAACTGTTAACATCAAGTTACAATTTGGGGCGTGGTCATTTTTGTAACTCAATGTCCGTAATTCGAACAATTCAGCATCTCGATATTTGAAAAGTTTAGTCTTCTTCAAGTTTCCGAAAAAAAAATCATTTTGAGAACTTTTACATATTTGCCAAATTTTTAGCAATAATGAACAGTTTTCATAAAATGTGTTCCAACTTTTATACATTTACGATAATTTTGTGTCTTTTTCACATATTGTAATCATACCTTATAATTTTTGATTACTTGCCAAGATAACATTGAAAATTAAACTGCGAAATGACAGCTCACCAAAAGCCAAACTCCTGACAAACTTTGTAAGACAACTTATCATGCTAATGTAGTATTTGTGTGAGGGAGTTTGCAAGAAATTTGTGTGCTCTGGTCGAGGGTTGTCAACAATTTCTGACATCTGTGCCAAGGTTTTCAGAAACTTCTGACATCTGTGTTCAGAAAGTGAAAAGGACCACACCACCTGGTTCTTGTTAGGAAGTATTTCAATTTATTGAATATTAGTACTAAAATTAAAAAAGCAACAGTAACCAATTACAGTTCTTTGTAAGTGTACATTCTGTGTAAAATATATATCACCATAACACAGTGATTAGAAAATGCAATGGAATATCTGCCATACCATGATGTCAAACACTGCTTTCCACTCAAATAAAAATGGGTCCATCACCCACTTGTAATAATATTATTAACAAAGCACCTACCATGTTTAATTTTGAAATTGAACTAAAACAAGCAGCCTGTGGGCTGAGATAGCTCCGCTGTCATCAATGCACATTTCAATTAAAGAACTGAAGATATCATTAGAATCAAAGCAATGGGACTTGCTGTTTTCAACAAAAATATAACTATATATAAAAAAATGTACCAAAAATTACAAAAATATTTACTAAAATAAGAGAATTAAAGCAATCAAACTTGCGTTTTTTACGAGAAGTCAAAAATATCACTCTTCACCAAGAATGACGAAAATATTCACCAAAAATTGAGATTTTGACATGAAATGAACAAATCTGAAAAAGAACCATCAAAGTTACTTGCATATCAAATTTGAAAACATCGTGACTTAAAATTGATGACGACGGGCGACTGCGGCGGATAATCAGTAATATGAACTAAATAATCACCACAAATAAATTAATTTTTCTATATATACATCACTGCTTACACATGTATTGTCTAAAACAAAACTGAAGTTAATGGCACTCATTATGTAGGTCCTGTTCTGTATCATCTTCAAGGAAGTCTGCAACTCCATCACATCTTAGTTTACCAATTTTTCGTTGATATCAACTCCAACAACATTTCTACTGTGAAGAAGCCCCATCCTGTTACATAATAGAATGAGGATTTTTTAACTTTTGAAATTTTCACTGCATACTCTTTTTGAAATGCACATGAAAAAAATCTAATATTTAAAAGAATATCATAACAGTGTTACCACAGACACTGAGAACAACACCCAATCACATGCAATCACACGAATATGAACAAGTCTGATGACATTGGTCATGCAACTTTAGAACATTCTCCGCTAAAGCTTCATTTTTTAAGCCACCAAAACGTCACCAGGAATGCCTCCTAAAACAGCCTACAAGGTTACTTTGAGCTTCTCTTTGGAAAACGTGCCCAACGGTCAGTTATTTTAGCTATTCACAACAGAAACACTTAATCATAACGTTACGTATAGAAAAGGTATATCAGTAAAGTGGAAGACGTTTTGTTGTATTGAAAAGTTGGTTTATAGTTTATAATACTAGTTTCTTATTTGTAATCACCTGCTCAACATGTCCCATCTAAAATCCATGCTGATTTGCTACTGCATAGTTTGATGATTTTTTCGTAGAGCTGCTGCGGGTTTTGCTTCTTCAAAACAACCATCCTCTTCGCCTTCTTATATAACTGACTTTTACACTCCAAAAAATGTGTTGTGGCTCATCCACATAGACCTGGTCAAGTGTGATAACTCCATTTTCTGTGTAGTACGCAATCACCACCCTATGAACAGACTCTGTTAATATTGATGTTGGTTCTGCAGAGAAAATGTTTGTGTGCAGTTATTAAGAATAAGTATATTTATTTGCCCCAGCCCCAAGGTGACAATCTGAGTAGTCCATTAATCTTTAAGAAGACCTGAGAATCGACAGGATTAATTTACAAATTTGGTAAAACATATATGGCTCACCTTTCCTTGTATTTTCTACATAATAAAATACTTCCTCCACTTTAGTAAAAGTATTTGTTTTTATAAGTTCTCTTTTTATTCTACTTACACTGCATGAAAATTCGAATTTCCGTCGTAGCCGCTTGCCGGATTAGCAACGTGTTTTGCAGTAAATCCGTTGTTTATATTTGGGTGCGTAAACGTTCGATTTTCCCTCGCGTAACCGTCGAAACTGAAACGACGTAAATTTAGAAATTGCGCGTTTGATACGCCCAATGTAAACAGCGGAAATTCCCAAATTTGCTGTCGTTTTACGCTGAACTTAAATAACTGATATACTACGTTGCCCGTTATATATTTTCAACGTAAATTGACGGGCAACTCCGAGTTTGTCGTTTTACGTTCAACTTATTAAGCGGAAATCACGCAGCTTGAACTGCTGCACTACTGGCTTGACATGGTAGAAATCATTCACTTTTCATATAAACCTGCTTAGGTGGCCAGGTCTAAAGACTATAGAAATATATTTCTAACTAATCCGTTTATAATTTACTAATTTATCGTCAACTATATATTTTTTTGTTTTACAATGGTATTGTTTGAACTAATACTCAATGATTCGATTGTGGCGAAGTGCTTAACTAGCGACTGTAACTGTACATTACATAAACATGCTATTATAGCGACATATAATAATTTATTACATACAAATCCGTAGTGACTAATAATAATATTACTTCTGTTATTGCGCCCTCGCCGATCTCAAATCCAGTTGAACTTTACAATTCATGCGAAGCAAAATAGCTCCTTATGGCTTATGCGATGGTTGTGCGCCCTCTGTAAATTGTGTATGTTTATCTATGGAATTAACACTTTAGCGACTATTGACATTTTGTGAAGTGGCCTTGGACCTTACATAGATAATGTATGGGTTTAACCTCAGACAAGTAATACAACAGACTCGCAACGCGGCGTTTTCATTTGAAGTAATGCGTGCCACGTTTGTTTAGGTTATCAGTTCTTATCGTACCAAGTAAAGGTTGCTGAGCAACAAGAATTTCATTAGATCTCACAAAACAACGCGAGATCTATTTATATTACAATCAACTATCGCGATGCATCGCGAGACATAAAGTGGCATAGACGACAGTAGTTATCAGTGAACTCCGAAAATGGCATTTACGGAAAAATTTGGCAAATCTGAGGACGATAATTACGAGTGGGAAGCTATTTTAGGAGAACATTAAGAATAAATAGAAATATACTGGGCTATTTTTATACCAAACTATGACGGAAGTCAAACAAAATCAGTCAAACTCGAAATAGCAACAAGAAAATTGAAACACTCACTGAACAACGCGTAGATCGCGTACTATGAAGTCGAACGCGACAAAAATAACACACCTCCAGTTTTTACCGTTACCGGATCAGCCGATACGCTGAGAGATATCATGTACATGACACTAGTTATCCCATGTTTCGGCATCCGGGAACACAAAAACAAAACGGGTAACACACAAAGAGGTATGATCGTTCAAAACGCAGCGATATGCTCTCTCCGAAAAAATATTGGAAACCTTCCGCAAAATCCGCAACAGCGAGAAATATCGTTTCAAAGTTGCTCATTATATATTCAAAAACTATTTCAGGTAAACACTAAGACATTCGGTTACTTGTAACTCCCCTGATTGTTGGTCGATTCTTAAAATTCTTACACAGCTGCAAAGGTCAAAATGTCCAGAACGCATCTCTCGTTTTTTTTCAAAATGTCCGGATCCGATTTACGAAGAAATACGCAATTTCCGAAGAAGCGCGAAGTGTGCAGAATATCCAGTGTTCGGTAAACTTCGACGGTGTCTATGCCAATGCTACACAGCGTGGCACACATGGCATATACAATTAAGCCGATGAACACCTTAAACAATAGGCGTTGCGAGTCTGTTGTATTACTAGTCTGAGGTGTAAACTACTTCCTTGGGGAAGCCCCTTTCGTTTTCGAACCCCAGGCCACGACACCAGATCTATTCACACTACCTGCCTAGACTTCGTACTTGATATGGTTGCGCATTTGTCGTTATTTTGCGCAAAGTAATGACAAACGAAACAGCGTTAATTTTTGACATAGAACAAAAGGAGATAGAACAGTGGTGGACGGTGGACTAATCAATCCTCGGTACTGGCATTTTGTGGTTCTTTGCTAAGACCGATATAAAAATAAATGTAGTAGTCCAGATAATCGTGGTGTCGTAATTATTCAATATATACGTTAAGACAAAACATCCTTTCCCATTTACACTTGATATACATATATATAATTATATATATATTGTGCGTGGACGTTTTTGGACGAGGTGAAACTTTACATTCTCCTGATTAAATAGTGTAACGAAAGAGACTCTGGAAGCAATGTAAGAGTTGCTTCGTCGAAATGAGTTTGAGAACCTTCAAACCGTTTGGGTCCGCTTCTTGGCATATGCCAAGTTATGCCCTCTAATCGTTTAACAGGGTTAAGAATTTACAAAAAAAGAATAGCAGACTGCATATAAAGTTGAAAAAAAAACGATTTTTTTCTCGATGTCAAACCGGTTGCTATGTTGTAACTGTATGGAACAATGCATTTTGGTTGTCCAACCAAGGAATGCGGTAAACTTAACGCTAGCTACTGTACACTATTGTCCAAGACTCATTCTCGCTGCCAGAGTTTATTTCCGCTTCGAGACTCGACGGAATAAATCTATGTAGGCTTGGCGTAAAAGAGGCCGGGCCATGGCGTACGATGATGTGGCGACTTGGATTCAGTAATACTCCACTATTTGGCTCAAGCAGGCCTGTAAGGCTGTATGTTAAACCATGGAGCTCCATGGTTAAACGTACGATGTATAAAACGCTCATTACCGACTGTCACCGAACCAATTCTGTCTTCGTATCGCTTATTTGGAATAAAAGACTTGTTTTAAGAGCAGGTCAACACTTCCACCAGTATTCGACTGAAGTCTGTCACATTGTATTGCTTAACTGAAGAATGACACCTCTTGGTGTGTGAATTGAGTTTTATCCATTTAACATCAACAAACCACCAACTATTAATTGCAGCGAATTTCTTAATTTGTAATATTACAATAAATGCGGAGCAAAAAATGATATTATTATGGGGAGGGTGCTCAGCACTGCCAATTCACATCATACTTTTGACGAAATAGTCTCTCGACGAAATATGCATCGGGATAAAGCATTCTGTATGTAGTTTCTACCAACGAACATTTTAATTACAATTTTTCTATTCGTTTTTATCCTCAGACGGAAATGGAATAGTCTCTCTCTTTCGGTTATAATTTGGTATAGTATACTGTTCTAGGCCAATAAGATCTTGGTTAGACACACATATTTCATAGCAACAAACGTAATTGACACTTGCATGTAGATCCACATCCTCTAATGAACCATTATAGTTTTTATCAAGGTATCGGATGATTTTGAGCAGGCACATTACATTGACATTACAACAAATACACATTTTAAATTTAAATATTTTATTATGTTCCATAATGTCTCTCACACGGGCATAGCTGTGCCAAGGCAAGTATACAAACCAGTGGCGCTACACATTCATTGTGCATTTAATCAAAATCCCTCTTCACTAGAGTAGTGCACTAGATATGAACTTCGAATGTAATTTACTCCAGGGACGTAACGACCAACGTATTTTATTTACGAATTGTACAGCTACCAGTCTACAGCCTTTTCAACATCAGCATCCGTTACGTGCACATGTTGGGATCTCGGCACGTGCCGATATTTTAAGCCTTCATGTTTGGAGAGAATTGTAGCACTGGATTTACGTTTGTCCAGACCCACATCGGGACCCACTCGGCTCGTGCAGAAATCACGCTATCATTCGTCGATCTGTTAGTTGACCCAAACATGGAAAGCGATACACATATGATGAAAACAATAATTGACATATTGAAATTAATTCCTTTTGTTATTATAGTATTTATTACGAGTCATCATGCAATGCATGGCTTAGAAGATTCGATTTTTTCTTTACGTCAATGTAGCATTGCAAGAAAATGCCGGTTGCAGCACATGAATATTCGTCGCCGACGACAGTTTGCATTCATTATTACCGTATCCGATCATGTATATAGTTATGTGTTCTCTGAAAATTCACCACTGATTTCGGTTCGTGCCGAGCGTTCAAGTAGATATCTAACGTGAACGCCACTAATGCGTACTCGAAAGTGACTTGGCTGAGAAATGATTACTACTACAATATACTAACACTGACACTCTTTTTCTAACTTTCGAAAATAATGGTTTTAAGAAACATTCATTGTGTGTTTTAATCATAGGTTAATCAACAGTATGTCTATAAGTTCAGTCACGGTTTTAGTAACCGTGGTTCAGTCACATCAGACAAAACAAATATCACTTGATGCCACAGTGGTAACACCTCTTTTGTTGTAGAAGTAACACACGTGATTATAAACAATGTATTAACAAACAAGTGTGAGCTGTCTTGGCTGAGTTCAAGTGCAGCCCTTTACACGTTTTTTTTTTCCAAAACGTAAAATATGAAGGAACTTCGTTCTATCATACTAGACTTTTCTTTAGATTTTTGAAATGTCATGAAATTGAACTGATAAAGACGTACAAGAAGCGTGATGTATTGGAGCTAAGCACGTCTGGGGGTACATCAATCCTCAAGCCACGACTGTGTTTGTTGTTGACGGCGGGATCATGACGCGGGAGTACTTAAAGGCCCAATTCACTTGCCCCGGGCAAGTGTGAATTGGAGGTGTGGCTATTCTAATGAGTGTTGTTAATCACTTGCATAGCCTATGACGCATCCTGTTTCAGCGGTCCAGCATCACGTGACTTTGATTGACAGTAGTAATTATTCAAGATTAGTCGCGCATCCCTTTCCCCGGTTTATGTTTTTTACTTTTATCCGCCAAAATCTCAGCTCGTACACAATTTATTGTCATAAATATTACACACAGTCACTGCTGTGATATTCATAGTCACATGCATCCACTTTGGCACGACATAATCGACCTGTAAGTTTGAGAAAACACGTTTTTACCGGAGCTTGGCTGGAGCTGTTTACTACAGCGTGACAAGCAAGGAAATAATCCCTATTGTTTAGGAGCGTATTTATAGTATACCTGGGCCTTTAACAAGCAATTTAAAAACAAGCCATACGAGGGCGCTATATACGAATATGGAATAATTTTATTATATTTGTTAAAGCACATTTATATTGTAAACGGTTATACACACCATGTAAGGATAAATATTATAAGGCAGTTCCCGGAAAACGTCAAAATAAATGTAATTTACAATGGGCGTACTCTGCGTACATGACGTGGAAGAACACAAGAATACGCCGGAAACTGTTCACGTAATGATCGGTTACCCAGCTGTATATGTTGTTTCAGTTTCAACGTAAATTGGCGTATATTTTTGCATTTACGTTTCTTCCGTCCAACTTAATCAGCGGTTATTTAAAAGTATACGTTATAAACGTTGAACGGAAATCTGCGGTTTTTCAGAAATTACCGTTGATTTACGTTGGACTGAATGGACGACAAACGTAGCATTTCCGGCTGACGGTTACGCGACTGATATGCCACCCCCCATAGTCCAACGGTTACGCGGCGGATTTACTGCATAACCGCCATGTAACCGTTGTATAACCGTACCGGAAACACGCGATTTCATGCCGTGATATTTCTTCAGGTCTGTCAGGACCCTTGCACACAAACTCGCGCGAAGTTATTGTCTACAAACATCCTGTCATATACTTTATAAGGAGGCGGAGAATAGAGTGAATCCATATCAAAATCACCATGGGATGTGACATTTCTGGAACTGCTTGTGTGAAGATGAGTGCGGTGATAGTAAGCTTCTGCAGCCACAATATCACGTGATGCCAGAGCTTGCACTCATTGTGTCTGGTCTTTTCAGGCCAGCATTCCATGGTTTCTGGTTTGAGGTGTATAATTGCGAATCGCTAAAGATACTTTTTTTAAAAAAAAACTGCCTTGGTCTCTCGCTGGGTTTCTTTGAGCTTGGGCATATTAATTTGTAGATTTCATGTCAAAAATTCGCTTTCTTATTGCTTTTAATGTCTTTTCTGACTTTCAGAATAGATGTCTACATCATGGCAATCGTTTTTGGCAGTAGCAATGTTCACAGGTTCTGTTATCTGTGTCCCCTCTCTCACCACAGATAATGCAGAGCTCCTTGATGTACTGAAATCGTTTCTGCGGCTTGCCGTCCTCTGAAGAAGCCATTGCACCGACAATTAAAATGACTACATATAATAGTTATATCTCTAATAAGTGATGGCACATTAAAGTGACGAGGGTTTCAGTCTTGTTTTTGTTCTACAGATAATCTGTAATAGAAATATTATATTATATTAACAGCACATACATGACTGGTCCCATGTCCTACTGAAACCATGCTTGGTTTAGAAATTTAGCATTTTGAGACACTTGTCCCATCTGAAAAAGAAAGCATGAAGCTGCTACATGTCTTTATCTAGCCAGTTTGGTGATCCCTTTAGTAAGACAGGTGACCAGGACAACAAGTGTTGGGATAATTCTTACCCCAGATCCATTTTACTGATACTGTACTGAAACTTAGAATCCCCTCCTACTGGCCCAGTTGTGTTTTTGAGCCCTGGCTCATGGACTAATAGTCGTTCATGTATAATAGGGGTCAGGATTGGCAAAATGGTCGCCATATAGGCACTTTGAATCTGATAGAATATGTGTGACATGATGTGTGATGTACCTATAAAGGTCGAATGTGATTGATCAAGGCATGTAAAACATAATGATTCGGCATTTTGTTTTAGGTAAATATCTAATTTTAATGATTATTGTAGATGTAAAAAAATGGATTCCTATTTTTCCAAATTTTTGAAACATCACTCCCAGAACAAACTGAAACAGCAAGCAGCGTTACATGCTAGGACATTCAACTAATCAGCATGCACAAGAGTGCAGTCTGGTGTTAGTTAGGACTGTACAGATAACAGCTTTGTTAATGCACATACTTATGATTTTGTTTAATTTTTACTATTACTGTCTTTAAATCGTTTTGAGGAAAAGCTCTATCTACTGACATAATTTGGCAGTATCACTCCAATACAATTAGTATTTAGGTTCAAAACAAAGCTCCAACATACATGCCATGTTGGAATATATTTGGAGTGCAGCAGTTTGGGTGACAATGATACACCTTATAATTAGTAATTTGTATGATGCATGTGTGTATATATTTTTGTGAAAGATATTATGTGCTTATTGTTTCATTTCATAAAAAAAAAACATTGACAAATAACATTTTGCAGCTACAAAGAGAAATGGGAAACTCATCAATTTTATTCCGTTACGTATGTTGCTTGTCTCCATGGGCACAAACTACACATTCTGTCGGAATGCTTCATTGTTTTTAAATGTTTACATGGTCCATGAAAATAAATACGAATACAGAACCGATGAGAATCAATTATTTGCAACAGAATAATATATTTTCAGAAGTGTCAGATGTATTTTGTAAAAATGTATTCATGCGAATCACTACACACGTTTTACAGCTGTTAGATGCTGAACTTTTATGATATTGTTTACATCCACACCTACACCCACCACAAGGAATACACTCATGGTGATGTTAATAAACAATATTTGGAGACACGCTTACATACAAATTATTAAAAAACAGAACTACAACAAAATTCATTTAGAAATATGTAACAATGACCATGTTTGGCATGATATTGTAAGGCTTCAATAACAATTTTATGTACGTATAAACGTTATTATGAATCTATTTCCCTGTGCTATCCTGGCATCAAGCAGGTTCGGTCAAACATGTGTCTGTGGGCCTATACCAAGGTTCAATTAGTTCAGGTACCATCAATCTGACATCTAAGTTAATTAAGTAACAATTTTATGAAACAAACTAAAATTAAGTAAGAACTGTAAAAACTTGTAATGAGAAAAATTGTACCTGAAAGACTCTTGACAATGTAGCAAGGTTGGGTAGAATATCACACATTATCTTACGGGTTGCCATAAATAAGACTGAGTGCTTGAGGGTCATTCTTTACAGAGACTGAAAACTGATAATGATGCTTGGGTTAATCTTCAACAAGGTACTGCATGCACTTTCATGAGACAGCCATCTCACTACTATGGCATGTGTTGGTCTTCTAAAATATGAATTATAAATTGTAAGTCTGTATAGCATGATAAAAATGATTAAGCATTTGATGTTTTAAAAATATAGTACTGTCTGCATGGCCTTATGCAGAAGCTAAGTGATGCGCAATACAATGGTTTCCAACAAAAAAACTTGAGAACTACCAAAAAAAAACATCATCTGATGATAAAACATAAATCCCTTACCATGATACAATCACATTATCTAAGATGCACATAACAATAATTTTAATTAAAGGTATGCTCACATTCCTCAGTCTTGCAATGACACCATTTCTTCTGCTCAACTTCACAGGAGCTCCATCCAAATCAATCTCCTTTTTTCTGTGAATGTTGCAAGTGCTTTCAGTCTCGGCACGACCATCAGAAACCTGACATGGTGACAATATCACTTTAATTGTAAATTCATAAACCTGCACTCAATACACAAAATGTCACAAAGTTTAAAATACTCGCATCAACAGTAACCAGAAAGCATACTTCAGTTTCGCCAATTGGTAGTAGGTGTTCTGAATATAAAATCATCTGTTTGAGGATTGCTGTGTCTGTTTCGTCTATCAACAATGAAATACATTTACTGTCTTTGAGCTTCTTTAGTACCACCTCCCCTGCAATAAAACAAATCATTTAACTCATGTTTACTATTAGCAGATAAATAAACTCACCTATGTTGTATATCATTTCCTGCATGGTTATAATTCCGAGCTTCATTATTTAAAACATTTAATTTGATAATATTAGTTTATAGTGAAAAGATGTTGTTCACCTCTGGCATATCCACGACATTGCGATACATTGACAACACTTGGCGATGCTGTACAGGGCTCGCTGTACCTGGGAACGTTCATTTGATAACGATGACCTATGAAAATTTGTGTCATTGTCATTTCTAGCCACATTTTGTTATCTTTCTGATGCGCTGTATTTTAACAAACTTTCATCTCTAAAATTTCAGAGCAGAAATGTTACATTTTCATCAGTGATATACAGTCAACTATAGATTTTATTGTTGCCCTGAAGTATATTGATGGAAGTAACTTGAAAACTTTACTTGAGGCAATTCCAGCAACGAATGAGGGTGATTCAATTCTTTATAAGAGTCATACAATTCAAGACAGCAAGAAACAGAAATGATTTTAATTCAGTACGAACGCAATTTATTGTGAAATTGGCAGATAATATTGCCACTAGGTTTGCAGATACTGGTATTCTTAAAGCATTAAGGAGGAACTTTTAGATTTTGGTTTTTCTGAAATTGATATATTAGTAGAGCATTATGGTACTGAGAAGGTATTGCAATCTGGTACTGTTTTTGCCCCAATAATTCATCCAGTAGATACAAGGAATGAATGGATTAATCTAAGGACTTCACTACCTGGCTGTAAAGACATGAACTTTGAAATTTATTGGAAAGTATTTGCTCACAAATTATAAACAAATTTATTCAAATCTTGCAAAATTGGTGGAGATTGGTCTAACCATTCCTATGTCAACTGCTGAATGTGAAAAGGGCTATAGTGCATATAGTGCATTTGTAAAAAAACTAAGCTTGGAAATGTAAATGTTTTAATGAACATTAGACTAAATGGTCCAGCACTTACAAATTTTGCTTTTCATTCTGTTTATGATGTTTGGTGCAGTCAGAAACAAGGGAGAATTCATATTGGTGTCCCAACAACTGAGGTGTTCAATAATGTGCAGAGTATGGCCAGCAATGTAAGACAAGAATTGCAACACACTGTAAGGGAAATTGATGAGCAACGAGACTATATTTCTGATTGTCTAGACCAAGTGTCAGACACTGAAAGTTAAGTGGTATATATGGTGTTAAACATTGTATGTGAAAATGAATGTTTGTTTTTTCTGTATTGCAGACTCAAATACTGTAGATCTGTGATCCGGGCAGGGGGGGGGGTATTAATTTGGGTCGTGTCTGTGCATCCGTGTATGCACATTTTCACATTACCAGCTTTTTCTCACACATGTGTGATCCAATTCAGTTCAGAGTTGGTACAGACAGGAATTGATGGTGCTATTATGCACATCAAGTTTTTTTTTATTTTTAACATTTGTCCTTCAAAACTGCTGGAAAATCCGACTTTTCCCGAAATTACCCAAGATAATCAGTTTTGATGACGCATACGCAGTTCTCGTCAAGGTGGAAATCACAGTCATTTTTGTGTGAGGATATTGTATCCCGAAATTGTATCTTTATTTGTGCAACGCTTATATAGACAAGATTGTGTCTCGTCAATTTCAAAGGAAAGAAACTGTGCTTGTTATGGTATTTATACACTTTGAATTATCGTTTGTGTCTCGGGTTTGGTAATCGTGAGAAACTATTGCTAACCTGGCGAGAGTTTCGCCAGAAAAACTGCCTTTTTATTATTGTTGTAGGAACTGATTATGTATTGTGTAAATTGAAAGTGGCAGGACTACAGAAGACGTACCTACACTATGCAATTTTTTTTTAAATTATGCTAATTTATTCATGACGTAGCAGTTTCTGTGCTCATGAATATTCATTAATTTGTGGGTCAATACATTCTAAAAGGGGCGATATATTATTTTCGGGGGAGGAGTTAGAGAGGGGGTTAGCAATCCTTAAGGGGACCCAACTGATTAAACAAGACGCGTTTAAGTAATTTCCACTATTAACAAGTGGTTAAATTGAGAGAATAAGTGTGCGGACAAATATTTTAGACTTATTTTGGTGTAGACAGCTCTCGTTTAATACTCTCATTTAAATTTTACACCATTACAAGTTGTTAAATTGAGAGAATAAATGTATGGACTAATATTTGAGACTTATTTTGGTGTAAACAACTCGCGTTTGATTAATTCCCACAGTTACAAGCTGTTAAATTGAGAGAATAAGTGTGCGGACAAATATTTTAGACTTATTTTGGTGTAGACAGCTCTCGTTTGATTAATTCTCACAATTACAAGTTCTTAAATTGAGAGAATGAATGTATGGACAAATATTGACCATTATATTTGTGAGTAAATACCTGTTTAATTAATTTCCACCTCTACAAGGTTGTTAAATTGAGAGAATAAATGTGTGGACAAATATTTGATACTTATTTAGGTGTAAGAACTCGTGTTTGACCAACTTCCACCATTGCAAGTTGTTAAAATAATGAAATAAATATACTGGTATCATTGGATATTTGATTTAATTGTGAAACTTTCTAACAAAATGTTCACTGCTGACTTCGAACCCTCAATCAGCAATTCCACAGACATAAATTGCCTGAATTGTTACGTAATATAGGGAACGCCATCGACACTTCAACAAAACCGAAATCAAACACTTTTGGGTAGTAGTCAACTTTTTCCCTTTCAAGAATGAGGTCATTGAGTTGGTTGCAACAACCACAACATTTTCGGATATTTCCTGATCTCTTTAATAGCCAATACCCATCATTTAGTGGTTCTGGCATACATGATTTCTCTGGCAATGTCTTCCCAGTAGTGTTTGTTCAAGAAATATTCATTTTAAAGGTGGTTCCACATGTAGAACACTCATAAATCTCCATCTGAAATGAATATTCTTCTCAATGTCATCATCCCAAACGCAACACTGATACAATGAAGGTTAATCTGTTCAATACACCAACCAACTTTAAATTCTGATTATTAATTTACCAAGAAAAAGTGAATACAACCTAATTTTTTTTTGGCATTCACAAGGCACCAGAATAAATGGAATATGGAAGAAAAAAAAAACAGCATGAAATCAAAATTCTTTTTTACTTTACTTTCAGAAATTGACATTTTGTATACATACGTCTAAGGATTCTTTCAGCTTACTGGAATGTTTTGAAATTTGGAGACAAAATTTTATCAACATGATTATCCCACTTCTATGTGTTTTACATATTTTTTGCTTAATTCCTTGAAAGGACAAATGAACTCAAACAAAATAAATTAGAATTCAGTGTTGTGAGTGTTCTTGCTTGACCACTGAAACCAATGAGATTTAGATTATTTTAGCGTGTCTATGACCGATACACTTCTCATGACGTCATCACGTAACGGCACATTAAACATGCGTTCATCATCTTTGGGTTTGTAGTTGGCGATCATCATAAATTCATAAGGCGGTGTTATATTTATTTGAACAAATTTTAACACGAGGAACAAAAAATCAGTAGTATGTAAAACTTGTCGGCCCGTCGTGATCTTTGCTGCAGCCATCATAACAAAAGCACATGAGAACATTGAATTAAACCTCACAACTGTTAACAAATAGATTTTGTTCAAAATTTTCTTGTAAAAAAAATGTCCTGCCATTGAAGATAAGGTCACATGACATAACTTTGAACGCGCGTATGCGTTAACCGGAAAATGGCGCCCTCTTTGAAAATAGGTATACAATTTGTTCAATACATGGGCTTGAATCAGATGATATCGAAACGAAATAATCACCAGTTTATATACATGCATCCCCGATATATCGCCCCTGGAAAAAATGTTATAAAGTGTGGAGCGCCCTCACATGCATATTAATGTTGGAAACAAATAACAAACAAGTAAACATATTTGAAGTCGACAGCCTAAGTGAAAACAGAATATACACAGGCGCTCGGTATGTTTGTGATAAAAAAATAAAAGAAATATACAATAGGAGTCGAGAGATCGCCCGGCCCTGTAACCATTGTACAAGGTCGGCAAGAACTATCAACGTGAAAACGAAAAGTCCCGAAATCAATCGTTTTTTAAAATATTATTTCATTTCGATCAACCTTTGGAACGATCGAGCGAACTCGGTTACCTTTATTCATCCAAAAAACCATACTTTCTCAAAAATCTATAGCTCCCAAAGGAACGGACATCTTGTTTTCATGAGCTCGCGCACCCCCTGTTTGATGAATGCGATGGGGCAATTCACTCATCACCCAACAGTAACATGGTGAATGGAAACCCCGGAAGCACTAAACCAGTTAAAAAAAAACTAAACCTGTCGGAAAAGGCTAAACCTGTTTAATTACAGTTTAATTCAAATAAATTAATTTCTGAAATGAAATCAAATATTCACCCTCATTTCAGCACGGTTGAAATGTTTAATTCTGCTTCCTACACAAAATATACCCATGATCAAAACAAAATAAACTAGTTGAGCTACTGTGTGGTTTCACGCAATGTTGTTAAAATTATATTCTTCTATAAACAAGGACTATTTGTGATTTGTTGTTCGATTTTATGTTCTATTTGTTAAACATGGCATATACACTATACATTTTATAAATTGAACTGCTTATTATTATGTATACATATATTTCAATATTTAATGTTTCTAATTAATACTTGTAAAATAAGATTTAACATTCACTTCAGACTAATAAAACAATATTGTTCATTTACATTTAAGATGGTTATGAGTGAAGGTACCTGTAATTCAGAAGCTTTAACAGAATATCTTGGGGAATTGGTTATCAACAAGCAGGGGTGGGAGTTAACCAGTGGCGATACATATGTTGTGAAAGACTGACAAATATGGTGCACTACTTAATGGAAAGTACTGTATTATACAAGTTAAACTGCATTTCGTCGATGTTACAAGTGGTCAGAAATCATTTAAAATCACCTGTGATTATAAAGATGGCAGAAAATGATTCATCATTGTTTTCAGAATTGCGTAGATTCTGAGAAGATTATTGTTTCCATACACAGGCAGTTAATAGTATTATGGACACTCCACTCGAGATAAGTTCAAATTCCTGTACGATTTTGATTTTAATATTTATGTGGTAAACTATTCATGTTGCAGTGCATGTATGTTTTTAATGTCAACTTGGGTCTTAAATTGATAAAAAGTATATCAGAAAAATAAAAAAAGTTCAAAATGCTTTTTTTGTTACACATGTGAAAGCTGTATTTAGTTACTATAGGCTATGTGCCTTCTGTACAGTGATATGCACACAAATAAATCATGATCTATTGTACTAAGCTTTTTTATTCCTTGATATAGTAGATTGGAAACCAGCCCATAAGTGCAGGGACCTTTCACATGCTGGGTTCAGTATGGTATGCAATATTATTGATGTAATATGAATTAATGATTAAAGAATTTAAGGTTATGTTAATTTTGCATATTATTTTTTCTCCATTTTAGAAACTGATCTTGATGTTTCGAGTGTAGACCCTCTTTTAGCAGCTGTGACCATGGTTTCAGTCCACTTAGTTCGTTTAAGAGCAAAGAATTGTGAAAAAACTAGCTTGTATGACATGTACTTATGGTAGTACAGACTGCAATTATGTTAAGGTGTTCAGAAGATGGTGTGACCAAACAGAGACTCCAATCGCGGTTAGACGGTTAGATCATGTGTCAGTAAATTTGAATATGTTTCATTCAAACCTATTCCATATCCAAAGTCAGAAGAATTGAAATTGGTCTACAAATTACGAGAATAGAGACAGTCATTTCCAGAGTATCTCATTCCTACTATTCCAGCAAGTGATGAATGAGAGAATCATACATGCCAACATGGATTCACTTGGAGTTCTGATGACCCCGGTAGAGAATAAATGGTGTATGGGAAATTGTACCATTTATAAATAAGGTTGGACCGTAACTAAAGTGTGTAATTCTGGTGACTGGGAAATAACTGGTAACTATATTCTTTTTTATTTTTGCACTCATAGTAAAACACAAGCATGGCCATATATGTGCATCCGGTGCATGTACATGGCGAGTGTGATAACACACGAAACAAGCAAATCAATTTTATAGCGTTGCAACTAAGACTTGGGGATGGTGCCCTGTATGGTGCCGTTTTTAAATAAAATACAGCCAGTATAACTACAATTTTTTGGAATAAACGTATGCTTCAAGACGTTGTATACAAGCTTGCATGTCCATTGTTTGTCTGCACTGTTGGCTACAGGTCTTTAAAAATTTAGCATAATGACAAAAATTAACTTGAGTGCCATTAGGGTTGATAAAACTAGCAGTTTTTTCTTTAAATTGTCCATGGGAATTTGCTGTCATACTTCGTAGTTTTCCAAAACATGAGCTAATAATATATTATTGGAATTCTCGACCTCAATTCTTTAACATCACTTTATATATTTTTTGCAGTCTGCTTTCGCCCAAGTATTGGACCATGTAAATGTCGCTTGTTTTATGATGGCCAAGAAGATTTGTTGTTTAATCTTAATAACAAAGATTTGGTCCATTATGGATTAATTTGATGCGTGAAGCAAGAAATCTGTTAGCAGCATTGCATAGGTATGTTTTAAATCTAACACCAGGGTATATATTGTCTGTATATAGCCTTGTTCACATGGTATTGGCATTGGGACTGAATATACAATTGTTAAAATCATTTACATGTGCTTCAGTTAACCAGGGAACAATACAAACAGCTCATTTCTTTTCTACAAGAACATGAACATTTGATACCACTAGTGGATGTTTTGGAGTGAATTAGCAACAACGGGTGTATTGGCATTGCTCCAGTTGAATATAGGTCCTTTCTTCAAGATTTATCAAGGAATTCACTGGCATTAAATCTGATGCAAGACACTGAAAACTTTCTTGTTAGACATATTGTGAAAGAAATGGCAATCAATGGCATAAACATGTTCGTTAGTAGTCACAAAAAGAAGCTTGCAATTCTTCAACAAGAAGCCACAATCAGTTACTGTTTTGTGAAAAACGTTATTGATGGTCACATACCAACTGATGTTTGCCGCTTGCTTCGCAGTGTGCTACTTTGATGCAGAGTGGATGCTTCAGAACATGCTTCTCATTAATATTTATCGCCAGTTCAGAGGTCTAAGTTTCTTTCTCAACCTGCCAGAAGCAATTATGTACTCTTACAGTTCAGATATCATAGCTATGTTAATATTGGCAGTTACCAGTTTCTGGTATTGAGCAACTCTTTCCTCTTTATTTGTGCTGTAACAGAGGAAACACTTTTTGTTTAAGGCAAGTGTTTCGGTAACACAAAACTCTGTCTTACATGTTGCCGGACAATTTCATCTTTCATGTCGCCCTTTTTTCTTGGACTATCAAATATGGACTGCAATGAATCAGTTGACTGAATGTCTACTGGATGTTTCATTACAGATCAACACCCAACACTAAAAGACAGTCATACTGTAGACCACTTTAATTTGACTGATGTATTTTTTGAAATCTTGTGGATTGTAGACTTTTTTGTGTTAATCACTGTTGATGTAAATTATTGTATGGCCGATAATGTATTGTTAACTTCCGAAGTGATGATAACGTCATCCTTTATATGATGTATATTTATAGTTAAAAATATATGATGAGGAGACATGTTGTAGATGATGCTTAGTATAAATGTATAAATAACAATTGCATTATTTAATATTCAAATAAAGTCATGAAGTTTACTTGACAGCCTTTTGGTTCTTGTGCTTTTTAGTCCGACAACGGGGACTGTTAATTTAGGTTAGCTCCGTGTACGCAGGACTAGCCGGTATCAATGGACTGCACCGTCTATGTATTAGCTCAGGCCACTAAAGAACAGACTAGCAACGCAGCTTTTCCTTACTATAGCCTTATAACCTGCCTAGCAATCATGTGGCATACGTTATGAGTGAACCTGTGAAAAATACTCAGGGTCCGATGTACGCTGATTGGGAGTTGACTGTCGAGGTGACTTGGAAAGTCTATTAAATTCCTGTTCCTATACTTGTGTCAAACTTAATCTGACTAGCCGTGCGTGACCTTTTACTGCTATGATATAACCAGGATGTCTTGTAGTCCAGTCAATATGTGACATGACCTACAACAAATTGCAATAAAAATGAGACCAAGTGCGTTGTATAGCATTTTTCATGCTGTATAACATACTGAAAGTCCCATAAAATCATGGATCATGTCTAAATTTGACCTCTAATTGCCTTGAAAAAAGCATTTTTTGGTAAAAAATAGTTTTTGAGATTAAATCTTATAAATCAAAGTAGTTGATAGAATAAGCACATTATACTGTCAAAGCTGCGTATCTAAACATGATTCTTATTGCTTCACATTAAAATTAAGTTAAATGTTTTTTAAATGGACTTTAGCTGTGACATTTGCAATTTCAACAAACTTTTCTTATGTCAGTTACGGAATTACTACGAAGGTGATGTAATTGGATTTAATTATTACAGTATTCTGGGCATGTGAATAAAAAAAACAGTACCCACTGGTTTCTTTGCATATTATTATGATAAAACAAGTTTCAACTCATTATGAACTGTGATCACTAAAGTAGATTATTACATACCATGTTCTGATTATTATTAAAAGTAGGTATATATAGTAGGTGATTCTTTAGTCAGGATTTATTATCACATGCTAAGGTATTTTGTTTTTAGTTTAATTGAATGCTTTTAGTTTTGGCACCCCTCATTACAAATGTAATTGTGTTTAATTGTTGAAAAATTCTTATCCTTTAAACAAATTATACTGGTAGGTGAAATATTAGCAGAAATTTTAATTCAATATTACTTTTCCAATATTTCAGGATTGCAATTACTGATTTAAGGACAATAATGGATAGCTGTGCAATTTGTAGCAAGCCAGTTTCAGGAGAAAGTGACATTAGGTGTAAAGGAAGCAGATGGCATTAATTGAGCAAGCTGAACGTGGCGATGACATTTTTGTAGAGGCAGGCCAATCTGTGCACAAATCATGTCGTAAGAACTATACACGGCCATACAATATAGTAGCTGCCCAAAAATGGGGGTCTTGCACCACTGATAACGAAATTCAACAACCAACTTTGCGACCGCAGGATAAACAATTCAGCTTTAGAAGTGAATGCTTTTTCTGCGGCCACTCAGATAGATATGTAGGGAGGAAAAAAAGTATGAGCTTATTCAGGTTACAACAGTTGCTTTCCGTGATTCTGTAGAGAATATATGCGAGAGAGAAATGATGAATGGGTAAGGCAAGTACATGCAAGACTTCTTAGCATAATTGATCTTCATGCTGCTGATGCCCTGTATCATAATCAATGCAATGTTAATTTTAGAACAGGGAAAGGAATTCCACGCTGCTATGTTGTCTGTTCGGATAGTGAGCCATCTAAGACTAAATTTGGTAGACCAGAAGATGTTGAAAGGTCACATGCCTTTGACAAAGTTGTCCACTATTTTAAAGAGAATGACGAAAAACAACTCACTATACAAGATCTAACAAACAGAATGGAAAAGTTTCTTCAGGAATCAGATTACGATCTAGCGCATTCTACATGAAGAAGAAAATACAAGAATACTTTGGTGAAGATGTTATTTTTGCTAAACTAGATGGCCGAGCGGATATCGTGACATTACGACAAACGGCCTCACACATTATTCACGACTTTTACTACACCCCTAAAAAGGAAGATCCAGAGATAGAAAAATTGAGACTTGTTACTGCTGCTGCAAAGATTGTGAGAAATGACATAAAAGCCTGTGTCACCAGAAATGATATGTATCCAGGTATGCAATGCCATGTCATCCATTGAAACAGGTCTAACATGTTTACCTACATCCCTCAAGTTGCTGTTAGATATCATATTTAGTGGTAAGGACATGAACTTAAAGATTGCGTCTATTGGACATGCAATTATGCAGGCTGCAAGACCTAGAGCTATAATTCCTCCATTGCAGATAGGACTTGCAGTGCAAATGCACCATCATTTTGGCTCAAGATTCTTGATTGACTCTTTGCATCAGCATGGGGTTTGTTCTTCATATGCAGAAGTTAAAAATTATGAACGCAGTGCAGCACTTGTTAAGGGTGTAAGTATTCCTGGTTTTGTTCCAGGACAGTTTGGACAATATGTAGCAGATAATGTTGACCACAACATAAGAACCATTGTTGGGAAGAACACATTCCATGGAATGGGAGTAATTGCAGAAATTACTCCACGTAGTGGAAATATAGAATTTCATGTCCCAAGAAACCAAAGTGTTACTTCAGAAGAAATAACAGCTGTTGGACGTATCAATATTCATTTTTATAAACAACCAAATGAGAGTTTTAGAGGGCCCTTGGTTTACAGTGAGTTACCCTGCCCGGAAATGACAGATCTAACAGCTGAGGTTGATGTTTTGTGGAAAGCATTCTGGTTACTTAAGCCTGAGAAGCCAGGCTGGTCAGGTATGCAAATGATCCACCAAAGCAATCACCCTGGGAAGTCTTCTGTTGTTTTTCTTCCGATGATAGACATGAACCCAAGTGATGTATCATGTGTTTACTCAACATTGTGCTTTGTGGCATCACATGCAAGGAAGTATGATATAACGCCTGTTCTGACTTTTGACCAACCACTCTGGTGGAAAGCCATGTGCATTCTGCATGATGAACCAACCGAAAGTGATATCTGAAGATTGGTATTGAGACTTGGGCCATTCCACACTGAGATGAGCTTTCTTGGCTGTATTGGCCACCTAATGAAAGGATCTGGCCTTGTAGAAGTTTTGGAGTTAGTGTACGCAGATAATGCTGTAAGCCATATGATCAGTGGAAAAGCAGTTTTGCGTGCAGTTCGTGGTCATCTTCTGGTTCTGTCTGCAATATATGCATTGTTAATGTCAAAAGCTTACAACTTACCACTACCTTCTCATGCTGACGATGGCGAGAAAGATGGAGAGAGAGAAGTTACAGGTTGTACTGATGCCTTTGTTGATGTACAAGAACATAATTATCATAATGAACAGACAAGTGACAGCATTGAAAGAACTTGTACACAAACAGAAATACAACCAATAGATTATGTTTCAGAACTGCCTGAACAAGACTTCTTGATAAAGTGATAAAGAAGGAAGTTTCAGTGGAGGAATGTTGCTCCTCAGATATTCTCAAACATCTTGTTGATAAAATTGAAAAAGAAAAATCATCTTTGAGACAATCTCGTACTGCATGTCTATGGTTTCAATATATGGATATGTTAGATATTTTGTGCAAATTTATTAAGGCAGAGCGTACTGGTAATTGGACACTTCATCTACAAAGTATCACGTCAATGTTACCATATATGGCAGCTGCCGGGCACAATTTATACACTAAATGTGGAAGAATATACATTCAGCAGATGAATAACCTAGAAAATGAGCATCCATCTGTTTTTGCTGCATTCAAGAATGGTCATCATGTGATACGGTGTACTGATCATTTCTGGGCTGGACTGTCATCTGATTTAGTAATAGAGCAGGTTCTTATGTGTAGTATCAAGACTACGGGTGGATTGACACGTGGCAGAGGTTTATCGCAAACGCAAAGGTTTGTATGGTTGTTGTCAATGCCATATACAGCAGACATTAGAGTTTAGAGTTTTGCACAAGAGACACAATCGGCCAGAATAGAAAGAGACATTCGTGACACTAAAATTATCCTCAACTTCCTGGAAGAAAGAAATCCCTTCAGTTCAGATGATGCACTCCGCAGTATTTCCACTGGTGTTACTGCAGATAAGCATGTAAATGTGGATGCATCATGTCAATTAGGTCAAAAGATCCTCCAACAAATGACCAATAAACATGTCCAAGAGTGTCTTTAAAACGAAAGACCAGGCTGTAACCTGGAAATGGAGAGACAGTTAATATAGATTCCCACCTATTGTTTCAAAGATTAATTACTGTCTCAGAAGGAACTATGGAAAGCTCATCTCTTTTCAAGTACGAGTTGTGCACTTGTCCACCATCTCTTTTTGAATCATCAGGTCTAATGAGACAGGCTATCAAACCAGTGTTGGCAGATGCCATCTGGAAACAGCTTAGCGATTTAGAAAGTTCTGAAGTACAATTTGTTCTTGATGGTGGTTCATTACTGCAACGAGTTCCTTGGAAGCGTGGTATGTCTTGTACTCAAATATGTGATGTATATGTGAGATATGTACAGCATAAATATGGTAAGGCAATTGTTGTCTTTGATGGTTATGAGGATGGTCCTACCACAAGACACTACTCATCAAAGACGAACTGGGGGATGGTCTGGTACTGTAGTTAAATTCACAGAGAGCATGATTTTTACTGTCAAGAAGGAATTATTTCTTGCTAATAAAGAAAACAAGCAGATTTATCAACATGCTAGGTGAAAAACTGCAATTAGCTGGATGTGACCTACATCATGCAAAATGTGATGCTGATTTATTAATAGCACAAACAGCAATAACATCAGCTGAGATTAAGGACACTGTTCCAGTAGGGGAAGATAAAGATCTTCTGGTTCTTTTATTGTACCATGCAAATATTAATGCCCACAAGATCCATTTTAGATCTGAACACAAACAAACTACTTCACGTAACAAGTTAAGGACATAAATTTAGTTAAATGTGCACTAGGTGCTGCTGTGTGTGACAACCTTTTGTTCATTCATGCTATAGTAGGATGTGACACAACATCTAGTCTGTTTGGAATTGGTAAAGGTGCGTCATTCAAAGCTTTTCAAAGCAGTGATTTTTTTTAGGCAACAGGCTAATATCTTTACAAAACATGGCTCATCAAAGAATGAAATTCAATATGCTGGGGAAAAGGCGCTGATCTGCATATATAAAGGACAGCAAGGAGATACCCTTGATACACTAAGATATAGCATATTTTGCCAAAAAGTATCAACCAGTGTGTTTTTTGTAAAGCCACGTACATTACCCCCAACTTCGGCTGCTGCCAAATACCACAGCCTACGTGTTCGGCAGATGTATTTGAAACTGCCTATTCACTCCATTGTGCAGTCGTCGATTTTGTATTTTACGTTTGTGCAAATTACCCCCAACTTCCTTTCTAGATATGTTTAACTTACTTAGGTCAGGCAACGTCTCGCCATCTTTTTGAATTCCATTTTCTTCTATATGTAATTTCTTGGCAGTATAATAACGTTCTCTTAAATAAATAAGTAAATACAGTTTAAGAAACGACTTATTTTCAAATGCATAAATGTCATAACTAATTCATTTTATCATAGACAGAATTTGCCCAGAAAATGCCGTTTGATGATTTTGAATAATGTATAATAAAGTTAATGAATTCATAAGAAATGGATTATACGATGTAATAACCAACGTAATACTACACCAATATAGCTTTAATTTGATGTATAACATGATGGTGTTTGTCTGAGGAATTCCTATATGTGACAGGCTCACACGCAATTATACAAATATCCTGAAAAAAGGTGCCTGTCACTAAAATAACTTACAAATCCAGATTCTTTGTATCAGGTTGATCTCATAAAATTCACTTTTTATTTCACGCTGTGTTTATTTTTTTAAAGCTAACACATTTACCCTTGATTTTCGGGGAAAAATTATACCCTTCATATCTCAAAAACGGCTCAGATTCTACAGCCAAAATTGACCAAATTAATTCCCATGTTTCTATTATGGCATGTAAAATTGACAGCTATGTCTTAAATTTTTTATTCTACAACCAGTATTCTGTAACTAGACTGATCGCGTTGAACAGAGAAAAAACATGTTGCTTTGTTCTACCATGGGGAGGGGTATTTGGCCACACTTGGCTTCCAACCACTAGCGTACATAATATGGCACATTCTGGCCGGCTCAAGATTTAGTGGGTGATCGTCGACCATAAAAGTACTGAACAATGTAATTTAGATGTCCCCGAGTACAAGTTGTCAGAGGCCCACATGAAGACTGTCAGGTGCATAGTTTATTGTTGATCTGGCCGTTTGGTAATAATTAAAAAAAAAATGTTTGCGTCTGGAGCTTGATAGGATACTTCGCGTCTGAGAATATTGGCGACGATGATCACAAACCACCTCAATGAAAGCCCATGGCCTGAAGAGTGGCAAGTATTATAATTCGGCACAGTTATTTTTTTTAAATGTAAAGAAATGTAACATTGTGTTACAAAAGGTGAACTTAGAATAATATTTGAAGAAGAATAATGATATTTTTTCTCATAGCAAAGAGATAAAAATGCAGTGAAATGTCAAAAACGTTTTTAAAATTTCGTAGGTGTCAAAACCTATTAGCATCTCAACATAGGGTTCTCGGAATATAGGGATATCGGAACATGGGTGTAAAATGACTACTATGACGCAATGTTGAAGACTGATGATATTTATTCAAGACTTATCAATGACGTAATATAGATTAACAAATGAGCATCGATACAAGCATGAATACATACATTATGTCGGAATATAGGGATGTCGGAATATTGGTGTGTAGCCGCATAACCAGTATTTTCGAAGCAGCGGGTATTGCATTTGCTATCTATGGAGATGGGTGTTCTGGTAGGTGTCTTAGTTTGATTACGGTTTGAAAGTTGAACCAGCAGGCTTTACACTAGAATTGGAGATGGCGAGTCTGTCACGAAAATTATCATAAGGCGAGGAATATCACTTCCCCAGGACAATTTATATTGACGTTCATATAGCAGGAATGATGTTCATGTACCGTATTTAGAGAAAAGGGAGATCTTTTTTTGTGAACTTCAAATAATTTATGATTTAAATGTGCCTGTTCAATTAATCTTTTACATAATTACTAGTGTTTGTGCAAAGTCAGTAAAACCGGGTTATAATTTTTAATTTGTGAAGGACACATAGGCCACAATGTAAAAATATTTCTAACCTTTATGCAAATGCATATCAATGGGGGGGGGGGGGTAGGTCTGCTCATTGAAATAAAATCAGTGTTCAGAACAGACAGATTATTGTGATGCAGTCATAGTCGGTGACAAAGAGACTGAATTGTCATCGCTATGAGTGTGGTTATGTTTGCAGTTGAGAAATATGACTTGCTTTAAGCATGTTGGCATAATGTCAGATCACCAAGGCATCGATCATGAAAGATGACGTACAACAGTGGGCGCTTTGAACTTCAATAGTGGTGTTTCTGCGTCTTCTTTAGTATGTCTATCAATGTAGATATCGTGGTGATATTGTGTAACAATAGTAGTATAAAATAGTTACGTCATAGCAGTATGTTGAAATTGGACGAAAGTACGTTGTCTTGTGATGGACTAGACGTTTAAAATCATGTCTGAATTTGTCTGTTTTATTGTGCTTTATAGTTAGCCATTAAGATGAACATCAAGCAAATCATTAAGCATCACATCTTCCACTACAGTTAGTGGAGTCTGTGTTATTTCTTCATAAACCTGTTTGTGGGGGGGGGGTGAGAATAGGGTTTTACATTTATCTCAACCCTAATGAGCATAAAGTTCAAGGCGCGTAAAAAGACGGAACAGTCAACAACAAAAACGTACAAAAAATAAAAATGACAAGCACCAAATTTTGAAAAGTCCAATTTTGATGAAACATTTGCAAATGCATATGTATAGCATGGACAAAATTTTAAAAAATGATATGCATTATGTCAAATGTGACCGAAATGGTATTAATTTTTTAGCATGAAACTAGCCTCATTTAGCAATCTTGAATTGCATCACAAAATGAATACATGCATCTCAAGATGTCTGAATGTGATCGATTTACATTTACTTGAGTCACATTGAACCATTTCTCTAAATTCTTCTGGCATGTTGCATGAGCAATATAAATGTACAGCAAACTGTTTGCTCTCGTATAGTTTTTTACGCATGCCTATCTTATCTTAGGAGTGAACTTTCTCTTTTCAAAACGTCTCAAAAGATGTGTCCTCATCACACCTTCATTGAACCTGAGAGATGGTATGTCAGCTGCATTACCGATACATATTTTCACTGGATTAGCAATGGGAAACAAACCAGTTATTGCCACTTACTCTCTTTCTCCGTGTGCGTGGTATGGTATCTCGCCTTCTTGTTTTCTGGATTGGCATAATGACTGTAAATTAATGCAGTTTGACACTGGAGGTGACTGGATGGTTGCCCAGATAAACTATTGTACTGGTAAAGCATATTATCTATTGTACAAACAGCTACCTGGTGTGCCCCACCAGCGTTATAGTTTCTGAACCGAATCTGTCAATAATTTTTTTAATTGATATTGGTGTGCCATAAATGTGTCCTGAAATATCTTGTTCAGCCTTGATATGAATATCAGTCAGTATTTGGTTGTGAGTAACAATAATGTCTCTGCCAGATCCCTTTAGATAGAATTCTGCTGGTATCGGTCTGTTGCACAAGATCACTAAAAATTATGACCTGATAACTACCATTTATATAGTGTTGAAATCTACAATGACATCATGCCCCAAAACGCTGCACATTATAATATCTGTGGTCAATGTACCATACACTGAGTTAAACTTATGAGCAATCTCAACTCCCTAGAAAGCATACAACAATGGCTGCAATGTGCAGAGTACACGAGTTTTGGTGTTAATCATACTAAACCAGGTTCCTATTTACTCCTGAGTGAGTAAAGTACCTTGATTGGTCTTGACTGGATAATATAGCTGTACAATAAGACCTCATAGAAATATTTTAGATATGTGTAATTAAGATACCGGGTATATGCTATATAGGCACAGTTCTAGAAGCAGTACCTACACACGTATTGGTGACGTTACAAAAGACATGACCTCCAATCGGGGTCGTTTGCGCGGTATATACGAATTGGTATATACAAATTACAATATAGATACTTTACACATAAGGTGGAACAAAATCACGTGACAATATAATGATAATAACGGTAATAAATCCTAGCTTAACAAAACGATCATATAGTCAGTGGGGGTCACGCACTTTGTTGCAAAATGGCAATGTGGTTGAAACGTGGCGTGGCGGGAGAGGAAGACATCATTAAACGCCATGGGTTCGAATCACACTATATACACTCACCGGAACCGAAGCAATCGGAAACCAGCAATAGTGTTGGCTTTCCCGTTCAACTCATCGGAACATTGAAGCAGTTGGCAAAATGAACACCACTCAACGACCAACGTCGTGGCGTGATACACAAGCGTGCCATCGAGATAAAACAAAATTAGCTTGAAAAGGCAGTGGGTTCGATTCTCGCTCAGAGCTACCATGAAAACGTCAATCAAATTAAACTGAAATCCCTCAAACCATAAGTAAATCTCCCGAAACTCCAACATGCAAAACTGAATGAATAAATAATAAAATAACTTGCGTCTTAAACTGGACGACGCGCAATTTGTTCAACCAATGATTGTGACAAAAGATAAACAGAATACCCAAGTCAAGGTAAGTGTCGATGGCGTTCCCTATATTACAAAAACAATTCAGGCAACAGACAAATATCTTCTGTGGTGCTTTGGTATTTATACTATGTCTGCGGAATTATTGATTGAGGGTTCGAAGTCAGCAGTGAACATTTTGTTAGAAAGTTTCACAATTTAATCAAATATCAAATGACACCAGTATATTTATTTCATTATTTTAACAACTTGCAATGGTGGACGTTGATCAAACACGAGTTCTTAACCTAAATAAGTATCAACTATTTGTGGACACATTCATTCTCTCAATTTAAGAACCTTGTAGAGGTGGAAATTAATTAAACGACAGGTATGTACTGACAAATATATGGCCAATATTTGTCCACACTTTTATTAATTTTATTTTTCCAATGGCATTATATTACTTCTTGCGCACCTTTTATGTAAACAACAGCTCCTGCAATAGGCACTTGGAGTGATGCTCCCAGTTCCTGAAATTGATTGATTGAAACAAATTAGAATGTGATCTAATATGCTAAGCTACTGCTCCAAGACAGACATGGTATACAACAATAAACCAAATATTAAGTCAAGCAATTATTTGTAAGGAATATATTTTGGAAGATGCAACACAAATGTGATAATAACCCAACACACACACATGCACTGCTTTAAATGACATCCCTGTGAATGTCCTATCTATATGTCTGTTTGAACTATTATCTTATATTTTCCCAATCTGATTAAAATAAGATCTAACTGGGCTTGTTTAAATTTATATTTTATTAATTTGTTTTTTAATTTCTTTATTTATGGACTTTGATGATCAGACTAAGAAAATAATTATACTTTAAAATAAAAATTAAACAAATAGAATTAAAAAAGTACTAAAAATAAAAATTAATAAATTCAAACAAGTCAATTAGATCTGATATCTATTTTGCAGGACTGTAAGTACATACCTTAGGATCTTTATTCCCCTGTATAGTAGATATAGTTAAAATAATAACTGTGGGTTACATATGGTATAAGATTTTTCGTTCTTTCAAGCTTCCTTCAAAGATAGGACTACTATTCGACAAGTACGTTATAATTAATACTATTATCACCACCACCACCACCACCAGAAAATACCTTAAATAGCAACTGTAATGTTATTCATGACAAAATTGGCTTTGAAACATATTTATGAAATACATTACTGTGCTGTAGGGAAACATACTCACATTACTAAAACTCCTAATACATTTCAGGACAAACTATTATTGTAGACTGTAAATCATGTTTTCTAAGTTTCTAAGTTACAATAACATTTTTAGTAATAATTTAAAAATAATATTGGTTAACAGGTGTTTAGCTTGTACACAGATATTGATTTGAAATAAAAGAATTAACAGTACACTGATTAAATTAAACTTGAGAAAATATAAAATATAGCATTTCTTTTGTGAATTTGAAACCGAGGAAAGGTAACACATTTAACAATGATATTATAAATGTACAACTTACATAAAAAATTCTCAATTCCCCAATCTCAATTCCCCAATAAAAGGGCAACAGATTATTGTGTTCAAGTATATTGCTAAATTTGTAATAACTCTTCATAAAATATAAGCGTTTGCGTATAAGAAAACAAAACCATTTTCACTTTATTTTCCAAAAAGTTAGGATATAAAAAGGGTGATAACGAACATAAAGCTGCCACGGATGCAGTGCTATCACATTTTTTCTCACTGTACAGATGGATAGTTTACCAAAAAACACTATGAGCATTATTCCCCTCGGATGGTACCGACCAACCCCATTGACTCATGACCTAATTGCATAAATTTGTAATATTTAAGAAAAAGAAGAGCTGTGTAGAAGCTGACATTGTATTTAAAACATGGGTGTAATGTTTCCATGAACTATGCAACTGTTCAGCAGCTTGACTGTTTATCATTCCATTTAGTTCTGGAACATTTCTAATTCTTCTCAAGATCTTTTAGTGTTCTTTTAATGTAGAACGTCAAACATTGACAGCCTCATCTCATCTATGTAACACACGACTTTTTCCAGGTACCAAGCCATGGCATGTTCACTTTGTGCTACTCTCCCTTCGATTGGACAAAACATGTTTTCTTTTAGTTTATTCTCATGCTTAGCCACCATGTGAGCCATATCAGAAATAAATATTTGAGGCTGCTTTTCCATTGATAAAAGACGTGGACTTTCAGCAAGAACTTTAGAGCATACACAAAACTGTGTTGACAGGTCATAGCAGCCACCCTCCTGAAGTTAAAGGAAATACAATATACAAATAGATAAATAAATGATGGATGGATGGATGAATATAGATGTTTATCAATCAATCAAATTATGAAGCTAATCGTACCTGATGCACCCCAAACTATCTTGAACACCTTGTTAAATACTTTATCGTTCTTTATTGTACATTATCTATCCTCAAAACCATGTTCATCTTCAATCCAGATGATGGAAGACCACATGATACGCATAGTTCACGAATAGGTATATTATTTTCAGATATGACTTACTAATGGTGGTATGAACTATGTGAATAGGTGGGTTCAGAGAACCCTCACCTAAATTCACTACGTCCAATTACCAGAGGCAGAGTCAGACGCCGATAGGTGGCGGGTTTTTCCGAGCAAACAGAAACAAAATTACTTCACCAGTTGGGCTTTCTAGTAAATCACAAAGTCCCATCGCGACCTCTGTTCGAAGTGTAGTTCCCAAGGAAGCACTACACAGCCGCCCGGTCCGACGCATGTTATTGGAACACCAAGCTCACCTACAGGAACTAGACAGGCGAGTATTGGGGTAACAAAACGTACTACTGACACATATTTCGTTGCAATACAATTGTTGCTGTTCAATAAAGGAATATAAATAAAATAGGGATGCAGAATAATCGATACCAAACTATAATGTGAACTCTGAACTAGAGGTGTTTAATATGTTGCACTTTATCTCATCCGGTAATGATTTAATTAGTAATTTTGAATATGCATTATTTACATTCATAAGCCTCAGATTGAATATATTTGGGTTATATCATACCTCATCACATAATTCACCCACTTGAAAGAGTTTCCAGTTGTCGACTGACATACCGGAGGTGTCTGAAATTTAAATGCATATATTACTATAATATCAAAATAAATAAAAGTTAGTATATATGGCTGGTCATAATTATGGAATGTCTACTTTATCACATCAATGACAAACCATTTGATTACCACGGAATTGCTTTGCATTATTACTTCCCATGACTCGAACGAGTACAATCGCTGTAAGAGGAACGTTTCTCCTCGGTGATGTCACAATCATTACATATAGGTATAATACAAACACGAGCTAAAGTTAAATTAGTGAAATTCATCAAATGTTTGACATTGTCCAGAACATACGTTCTTATTGACATAACCTTCAATGACGATGACATTTTCAGCGACACTGAAAGTAATATGATTGAAAATAATGTTAGAGACCACATAATTCATTCAATCGGTTGTATTTTAGTGAAATCATTGTCCCGGCGTAATATTAACGTATGTTGATAACATAAAGCTCTCATAACTTATTGACAACAAATACTTTCTTTTGTCACTTTCCCTTTTTTCCAGTGTCTGTCGACCATCTCATACAAAATCGTACAACGCTGGGTAATGACATTTTATTAGAAGCATAGCAAATATAACTGTAATGAAGTTGACAATCTTTCTCTGGTTGATCATTTCATAGATTGTATCTACTGAAAAAATACAATCAACACCAATACGTTTTGAACACTATTGAATATAAATAGTTGAGCTAGATAAGTAAATACATACTCGCCAACAACAGGATGACTGACATGAAATGTAAATAGGGAATATATCCCAGACACATAGTTTCATCATCTATGGTTTAGATATCATTCGGGTAAAGTTTGTGCAGCGATCTTAATCTTTCTTTTCAACATTATTGCTACTACTGTGAGCATTATCTGTTCCCAATTCCTTCCCATATCCTTTAAATCTGCATTCACGATTGTCTTCATATACATATAAAAGTGCATATTGTCTAGTGTTCTATGGAACAGGACAATTGTTAACATTTGCATGACGTGCCCAATAAACGCAGTTAAAACGAATACAACGCCACTTGCGCATTCACATTTGTGGACATTTTCGCCAATAACTTATTACATTTAAGGAATCATTGACCATCAAATTTATTGTATCAAAACCTAACCTAAAGATTATCTTTTGAACTAACCATAAAGTCAATAATCATTTGATGTAAAGTAAGGTGATCGATAGTATCCAGTGGCAGGTTAAACTTTAGGCATATTTGATGACTCGGGGCATGAAATAGATAACTACTCCAACACCGGGAGATAGAGATTAACATGTGTAAACCTTCTTTCTACAAGGCACTCTAGAATCATTTCTCACTTTCAAAACTTTTGGACCAGCAAGTAATAAGCCTGCCGAATGACCTGCAATTATCAAAACTGCTTCTTTTTTTGTGTTGCTACCCAAGACTAACAAATATCTCAGAACACTGCCAGGGTCAAATCTAATTGGGATTTGTGGTGTAATGGTCAGTGGTTGTTGTTGACTGTAGTCCTCTTACACCGGTCAATACCGTTAAAGACAGATGACAATGCCACCTTCAGGAATGTGGTTTGGGAAACCGCATTAAATGTCCAGGAGCTGGATGATATTAAAATACTGACTGAATGAGGAAAATGCCAGCCATCTGACACGACAGCACACAGACGAAGGACTGCAGGATCAATTGGGATATGAGTATAGAAAAGTAGGCCCTGCAATGGATTGCATAGAAACTTTTTGTGGATGATGCGAATGTATGACCTCTGTAAAAGACAAATCCAACTCAAACTGCATGATCTATGATCTGATTTAAACTGAGTTTCCATGTGGGGACGTGCTTTCTCTGTGAATAGTATAGTTGTGGGGGTGGCCGGACATTGAACAAAAACCTGCATAAAGCACTAAAGCAATGGAAATAATTACACATGTCACCGAACTTACACGCTCCTCATTAAAAGCCTAAACAGATCAGGCGTTGTATTTGCTATCTATAGAAACGGGTGTTCTGGTAGGTGAATACGGTTTGAAATTTGAACCAGCAGTCTTTACACTAGAATTGGAGATGGCGAGTCTGACCCGCATAATGATTATCATAATGTGTAGAATATCACTTCCCCAGGAAAATTTATATTGACGATCATATAGTAAGACTGCAGTTCATTTATCGTATTTAGAGAAAAACGGAAATCTTATTTGTGAACTTAATAATTTAGGATAAAAACAATTTAAATGTGCATGTCATTATAAACATAATACTAGTGTTTGTTCAAAATCATTGAAACCGGGTTTATTTTTTTTAATTGTGGCTTTTTTATGCTGACTCTAGTGTAGTTGTGGAGAAGGGCAAATGTTTCTCACCTTTATGCAAATGCATATTAATGAGAGGTTCTAAGTCTGCTCAGGCGTAGTGATAGTTGTGTTTAGAACAGCTAATTTTCTGTTTATTTTCTAAGCAAATTCAATATATTGTGAACAAGTGAATTGCTTTAACATAGTTCATAAGTGACATTTAACATAAATTAAAACCTTGTTGTGTTAGTGAGCATTTCACAGGCCTTTAACTATGCTGCACAAATATTAGGATATTACACTCGCTGTATCCATCAATGTCACAGCATGTCTGATTTCGCCTCTTTTATTGTGGTTTATAGCTAGCCATTTCTGCTGTTTTGTGTTTATGCATGTTTTAAAACTCTTCGTCAGTGTATTTGGCAAGTTTACTTATTCCTTTGGCAGCACAGTCTGTTCCGGCCCCCAAGTAGTTCACATGTAGCCACTGATCTCTAAAAAGATAATTAAGCCACTGTAAATGACATAATGTATCATCAATAATTGAAAATTGAAAATATTTGAAACTAAATTCCAACATTTAGAAACGCATACATAGTAACAAAAAATTACCTCTTTGTCACATCAAGAATTTTTAGGAATAGAGGGTCTGATTTTCTAATCTGGTAAGTAACACTCAGCACTTCCATGTCAATTTTTAATATGCCTACAAAGCAAGGGCAAATTATTTATGAATGGAACCCCTAATAATGTCGTATTATTTTCCACACAGTAGTTACTCTATTATTAGTACTGAAAGTAATCTGTTTCAGTATTATGACTAGCTCAGTTCGACAACAGAGCTACTAATATTTTATTGAAAGAACATATCAATACAATTCATCACATTTCTCTGAAGAAATATTGCTGAACTTCAGTATTTAGTGCAAATTTGTAGTTTCAGATAATGATAATGATTCAGGTGCGGTTGTGTTTATATGCCACTTTATCACATTTTGATCAGTATTTGTCTTAAAATTTAGATTGTGAGTTCAAAGCAGGTTCAAATGTGGTTTTGTGTTACTGCAAGTTTGAAAAGGGGTGGCACAATGAGTTGTCCAAATACATGAAAGGTAAAAATCCAAGGTGCAGCTACCACTTGTTGGAGTTTGGAGTTTTTCGTGCTGTAAACTTCTTGTCGTGATTCAATTTGGCATGAATTGTTTGTCACATTTCCATTTTTTGCAGAAAAATCACCAAAAATATGACTGATTGATCTATCATTACATATGGATTTGACTAATCTATTATATTCACAAAATATTTCCTGAAATATTGAAGAAAATAGTGCTTAAACATTTTGATGAGAGTTTGGTGGTGAAGCACCAAAATTGGCAGATTGGTAGAATTTGGTTGTATAAGGGGTGAAACAATTCAAGATAGCCGCATAAAATACATACATTATATATATATTGGCTCTTCACTCAGTAATCAGCTGTTAAGGTTTTTGTTCAGTTTTTTTTTTGTTTAGGCCACACTGATTTAATTTTATGGATGACATCCTCTGAAGACCCCAAAACTAATGCGAGCGGGCGAAAAAAAAAATTCTGCCAAAAAAAATTTTCCTAAAACCACAGGACTAGGAAACTGTTATTACGAATTAAACCACAGTGTATCAAAAAACAAGTCTTTATTTGTAGGAGGCACACATCTCGTACTGTATTACAGTCACAGGTATCATCACTCACCTTTGATTTTGAAAAGGCAAGAGGATAAGGCAGATATTAGCTTTGCCAAAGGTGTACACATCAACTCGATAATAAAGAGAAATTATTGTGTTGTATTGAAAAGTTTGTCAACAGCAACCTGGAAATTAACTTCTTTGACATTCAAACTACAGCTTTGAAAGTGACACTTCAGATAGACTAAGTGTAGACACAAATGCTCTGGAACTTTTTCAACTATGTAACAAATTATAAGAGGCTCGATATTGTAAAAAAACACCAACAGAGAGTCAACAAAAATTTGGATGCAGAAAATTATGTACATGTATCTTGATGAAATTTGTCATATGATCAAAATATTACTGACTGTGTGTGCAAGCAAATTATCCGAATTAGAAAATGAAAAAAAAATAATAAGAAACTTTTCTTCACCCCGAAAGAGGACTTCGGCCGTGGGGCTTTTGCTGCTTTCATTGCAGTTTTGTCGACTTCAATGCGGACAAAGCAACCAAACTGACTTTTAGGCCACCATACACCTCCATTCCTCTCCCATTTCTCTCATCGTATAGCTGTGTAAACGTCACATCTCTCAGGCCAACGTCAATTGCGTACCAGTATACAACAATCCCTCCGTTTTACCTCTGAACTTTTATGCTCACGTATTTTGGTGGTGTGGTCGCCATGTTGGATCATTTATGACAAAATTGGCATGTTTTGAGACAATCTCCTTCCCATAGGTCTTTGCGCTTTACGTAACGCACATCTAACTGTGCGGAGTTTGGTTTTGAGGTCGTCCAAAACGAGTTTTACGACAAGTCAGCGCTTTGCGACAATGAGTCGGCAAGTTCCGGACAGAAAACCGATCTGTGGAGACTCGTCGTCAGAGATTTTTTTTTTAGAACAGGCGAAAACTAATGCGCGCGCGGATGTCATCCATAAAATTAAGTCGGTGTGGCCTTAAATCCAAATTTGCATATGTTGGCCCCTGACTCCCTGTCTGCCTTCAACCATGTAGCAGCTCAGTGTTTCAGTGTGGTTCCAGTCTTCCGAAAGTGATCTGAAGACGTGTCCTGCGTTGTTTGTGCCAAGATTCGGTACGGCACAGTGGTGGTTTGGTTTACTTGTCCCAAAAGACGTCAAGTATTTTAATCTGTAGTATTCGTAGTTGTGTAATAATCTATTCTTTTGTGCACTAGACATTGAGCAAGTACATTTTGCATGTTTTCTTTATAGACCACATGGCATGGAGTAAAGTACGGAACAAGATATTGGTGTCAACAGTTCCTTTGAAATATTCGAAATTCAATTTAATATGTGTAACTTTGTTATTTGCTAATTTTTACTGTTTTTGAATTTCTATTTAGAACAGTGTCCCATATCTCGGTGTGTATCGTAACTCGTGTATATAGAATAAATGGAAGTCACATGTTACTTGATGGTGTTATTATACTCGTAAACCTCTGTAGGGTTTTGGATCCTACAGATATCTATATCATATTTCAAATATGCAGAACTATTTGCGTGCCAATTAGTTTCAACTGGTTCAACTAGCAATGATACTATAATTGCTATTTTATTTGTACATTGCATTTGCTTATGAATTCCAAATCCAATAACTACCTTAGGGCAAACGTTCCACTGTGACATCAAGATAGTATCAGCTAGTTATAAATTCAGCAAACGTCGAAAAAGAATAAAATACAAATAGGCTTAGTGTGGTATAAGGCTGTAAACAGGGTAAGCCAGTGATCTTTTACATGTATTTTATGTTAATGTACTGCACTGGTATCAAATCATGACAGCGAGTCTATTGGGGATGATTCATGCTGTGACCCAAATTACTGTCCTTTATTTGATGTGAATACAAGTTATGATGAGAATTTCACTCCTGAAAGGATAAGGATTTATGTAATTAGAGAGTTTATTGCTAATTATGTAAATCGTGACCCTGTAATATTATGTTCAGTAATGGCCGACAGTTAAAGTGGTTTCCCCAAATAGTGCTGTAATAGTACGATAATCATATTTGTGATAAATTATGATAAATTAGGCACCTTTTCAACACACATTGAAATAAATTGGTAGATCACGATAAGGTATTGCTTACTTAGAGTGATCAGAGACAAAGGAAACTACAACCATAACGAGAAAGTACGGCAAGAAAAAAAGGTAAACTAATTGTCTGTAGATGCCATCTTCTGGTGTTCCAGAAGCCAATTACTTGCCATGCAACTACTGGTAAATAGCTGTTTGGGGCATGTGACGAGTTATCGATATGAAGCGAGAATACAACTAGTTCAGCAAATACTGTGAATAACCATGATTTACATTTGCATACAATTATATCCACAATGAATAATGATGATGTCAGTAGAGATAGTTTAATGCAACGTTTTGAATCAGATTTGCACAAACTGAGGAAATGTTGCGATATCAATGTCAGCGAAAGAATGCGAGAACTTGCACGATGTTTGTATTTTGCACTGCTGTGAGATTATGTGCACATTCTGGTATATTATCTCGGAGAGTGTCTTTGACTTTCTATACAAGGCTGTCTATCTGATATCATTATGGCGGCTGCTGGTTGTATGTACGATTCTTTGCATCTTGTTATGGAATGATTAGATAATAGTTATTTCCATTTTTACTCATGAAATTGAAGAAAGTTTGTAACTTTGTAACGAATATTGCATATTTAGGCTAATTATGTCGTAAAGATTGATTTGCAAATGTCTTAATCAGTTTCTTGAAGAGCAAGTGACCGTACATGTTCACTCGTTGAATTAATGAAATAATGACTGAAGTTTGAATCATATTCTCTGCTCCATCGCAAAAGTCATTTGACTCGCAAAAAGATTCCACTCATGCGTCATAGTGTTCTCACATGCTTTTCAAATTGTCATCTCTGTCTGCACCACCTTTATGTTTACATGTTCTATTTAGACGAATTAATTATCTGGACGTGGTGTCACGTGTGCACTCATTCCATTTTCACAGCTTGGTGCTCCAAATCGTTTTTACATGCTCTTATACAAATAACTTTTTTATTAATTTCATTAACATAGATATTGAATATCTGCTGGTTGGTTGGTTCTCAAAAAACAATTTTCGTTACCTAATGTAAATACGTACAACTCACTTTAACATTACTACTTTCCCCAAGTACTTTAAATTACACAAATTCGCAATTACATAATTTTTATCTTCTATTAACCAAATATATGCTGGGAAAGGTCACCGATCTACAAAAACAAAAATAATAGTCTTCATATTTGGGACATAAACGCAAATATAGCAACAGGTAAGTCTAATTAAAATTCTATTCCGTTGTTAGTGTTTCTTAGCTTCCAGAATTACTAATCAATGAATACATTCAGGGAAAGGGGCGTGATACTTGTGTCTGATACACTGGAATGCGCGGGAGGCAATTCAATTTATTGATGTATGTATTTAAATACACCTGGAATTCAGTACAAGTTTCAAAGAGAAAGAGAAGTCATATTAACAATAGAAGTTTTTTTTTATTATTATTAAGTTTATTTATATATATCTGTTTAATTCGTTTAAAAGATTCCTCTCATTAGTAAATAGCGCCCTCATTCAACAATATTTAGAATGAGTGGTTTGTCAAAAGTTTGATGAGTCAGGTGCATCTATTGGCTAAGCTTGTTGTACATAGATGCAAATGAGTATAGGAACCATTAGTGTCGTCTAAAAACATGGCATCAAAATGATTTCTATTTATTTATTTACTGTTGTAGATCCTGAGAACTAGCCATTGAATACGATGTCGGGCTTAAATGGTTTTCTGAACAAGCTTTATTAATTATTGCTGGCAATATTCCAGTATGAATTGGGGGCAAACTGTGACACCAAATCTAGTCGTTCTATCGTTATGCTTCTAAAATTTTTTTTTTTTCAAATGTCTTGAAGCAGATTCAAATATGAGGATATGGATTGTAAAATATTAAGATTATATAGTGTCCAACACATTAATTTGTAAATGGTAAATTTATTTTAAAGAATTCAGTTGCAATATTATATTATAAAATAAAATAAATTAACTAGAAATATTATGTGTATTTTTGTATGTGGAAAATATAAAGAAGTGAGGTCTGCAGTTCTTTTGTTTTGGTTTTAATTTTTTTTTTATTTGTGAAAAAAACTGGAGTGTAAACAATAAAACACTCACAGTGCAAGGCTAGTTCACCAACATGTCTATTATCTTGCTTGAGTGTGAAAGTATATGGTTTAGTGACTACCTCTTATATTTTTAAATTTTAGAATTTCTTTTATTTGGGAAGGTACACTTATCTTAGTAATAGTGACAATTGTTGTTTGGGTGTAGGAGCATAGAAGTTTATAATTAAAATTATTTTCCATAATAAACATGAAACCATCATAAATGGCCTTATAAACAACCTGTCACTTCATAGTGGGGTGGGTGGAGTAAAGCTGTGATTATTTTTATTCCTTTCTGATCATCTAGTTTGCCATTTACCATGTCCATTTCCATATAAACAAAAGCTCCAGCCAATATCAGATTTGACTACTTGTTTCAAGCTGTGGCACTTAGAAACGAGTGTTAGTACATGTGGCAAATGTCCAACAGTGGCGGATCCAGAGGGGGGGGGGGGGCAGGGGGGGGCATGCCCCCCAAAACGCATGACGATTCGTATCATCTGGATTACGCATAGCTTCTCTGCGATTTACGGTCCGTATATCTTAAGGGTAGCTTGGACAACCCCCCCCCCCCCCAATACATTTTGCTGCATCCGCCAACTGTCTTGGGTAATAAGATTGGCTAAATTTCAACTAAAAACAGGTAAACCAGTATACCTGTATGTACGAAGCCAGTGAATATTATTTAAGGCAAAGAAACTGCATCTATTTATATAAATACACATGGACAGAGAATATTTTTTTAGAGCACTAAATGTGACAAATGCCTCACTGTCTGTCATAAATATACCACACCAGCTACATAGTGCCAGACGAGGAGATGGGTAGGTAGTGAAAAAAAACATTGAATGAAGCCTTGCAAAGGACTGAATTGTTGTCAATAGCAACAAACATACTGGGAAAGTCAAAGACAGTGAAAAAACACAAAAAAAAAACACAGGCATATAAATTCTAACTTTCTAGGATCTTTATTGGCTCCAAGTAATCCAGAGTAGAACGAGATGAATTAACGCTATAATCCGCCATCTTTATTTTAATATTAGATGCAACCATTATTTTATAGGGAACAACGGGTCATAACTTGAGGGGAGTTAACACCCATGATTTTTAAAATGCCTTGATCAATAAGAGTCTAAGTTACAGGGAACATTATTTTCATTTCTCAGTGGACCAATAAATGCATTTGACAGGAAAATATAAAAACTCTACCACAGCAGCAATTAAAACAGCTTGCTGCATTATAAGTATCACTTCCCTGTCAAATTAGTCGTTCATACTTATTTGAATCTGAACATAACAGGCCAATTTTATCACGCCTTGCTAGGCTCGAACTTCCATCCAATCAGAGCATTCCAAATAAACATGATTCCCCACAAATACTAGAGGGCGCTCTGACCAAGAAATTGCCATTATCTAAATAAAAAGAACTGAATGTCCACAGTAATGTCTGTAGGTGTACCTTGGCTGCATGTACAATTAAAGTCCAAGATTGGTCGAATGATTACGTAATAAACCAAAGTGAATTGAGATCCATTTTAACACGGTAATCAAGGTGATGAAAATAAATGGTACCCACCCAAAAATACAGAGCCCAAACCATGACTTCTTTGATACCTTCCAATCACATGAAAATTACCTAATTAAAGCTTGGAAATGTCTCAGTTCGTACTTTTTGATCTGCGCAACAGTCAAAGTCGCCATTTTTGTTTATATGAGACCCATATATCTCGCATATGCGCAGCGCGACGACTACCGCGCTTTAAATATTATTTCTATCAACTCAAAACAATGTTATGGCATATAACCATGGTAATTCTGGAACGCGCATTGGCCAATCCAAGACGTGAATGCTACTCGTCCTCTGGATGGAAAAATTTTCGTTGTTCGATCAACTCACACATAGATTCTTATATTAATAACATAATATTATCGAAAACTCACCATTGTTTAAGCTCATTTCACCATTCTTCCGTTCACGTCTTGATTTTACTTGCACGCGAATTTGCTTCGCACACAAAGTAAGCAATACCACAACTAAATTGGTTGACAGTGCAGCAGTGTGGCGATCAATTTGCCTCCAAGTTTGTTTGTAGTGTTTTCCTGAAAGCTGCATTGCTCCCAAAACTACGTACTGTCTTGTGAGCCGATACCATTGCTGACTTAGTGTACAAGGCAAAAGTAACCCAACTGCGTCTTGGTCAGTCTGAGCATGTTGTGACGTTTGTTTGTTTGTTAATGTCTTCTCGCAACTAGTCAATCATGCTATTTAAGGATTTATTTTGTAAACATTTATTTTATCAAATTATCGTGAATAAAAGACTTGTATGTATTTAATTTGTTCATTTTCGTGATTTGTCGAAAGTTGACTGAGGGCGTATATGTATCTGAAACCGAGGCTCAATATCGTGCTATGAAAAGCATACGCGCATGCGTATTGATTCAGCGACAATCGGCTTCCCAAGCCGTGGGGTGGGGGTGGGTGTCTCTTGGTATGAAGATAAAACTCATTTAGATCTAAATTAATTAATCACGGTTTGTATTTTATCTGACTCATGTTGGAATTTAATGACTCCGACACCAGAATACCACTGGCTATACAGTATAATTTAGTAATGTCCGCCCTCTCACACAGTAGGGAGACTGTTCCAGTTCCAAGTTCCAGGGAAAGTTACAGAATACTACAGAATAAAAAATAGTTGTGTCCAAACAACACGGGAAGCTGACAAGTTGTGTCTTCTCTAAATTATTTCGTGCTGGTCACATCAGAGTACCACATCTGACACTCACAAGTTGATTTTAGGGAATTGCTTTATTTAGATTTACCCACAATCCCCTTTGGCACGTTTTTGTTAAAATATATAACATCTGCTCTACTAATTCGAAAGTGATGATTGATAGCTTGTGTTAATGGTACTCAACTAATATCCACGACAGCGCGAATTTAGGGATGGTCATGAATTTCGGCCTTCTATTCATAATTGTCTCAAAGACAGGAAACAGATGTTGCTATGTCAAGAATTCGAAAACGCATGTCGTCTTGTCAAGGACGGGTAGGCGTTAGATTGACTTAAATCATATATGACGTGTCATGTCGCCCTTGAAGGTAAAATATATATTTTGACTTTGTATATAAATAATGTTGTCAATGAAAAAATCAAGCATTGTTTGGGAGTTACAATTACAGAAATAGTTTGACAAATGCAACCTGGAATGCTTCAAAGGAGTATGCTAATCATTATTACAAATTACCGTTATTAGTTGAAATTACATATGGGTCCTCCTTGACAGGGGTGAACGTAAGTGTGTTTACAAAGTAATACAAGTATAACACATATATAAAAAATAAGGAAACTTGTTCGCCTATATACATTTATTTAAAATAGTGAGCACCTCTTGCAAATTACCAACCTCTACGATTATCATTTAGTTTTGGGTAAAAATACAACCAATTTGTCATATTTATAAAACTTCTTATTAGGATTCCCTCAAATGATGAATGATGTGACAAATGATCCTGTAGGGCCTTCTGGAAACGCCGTTTGTCCTCGGTCGTTCATGCATATTAAATTTTTTTGGCCATCACATCACATCACGACGAAGCCGTTCAAAATGGATGTCAATGTTTTTTAAGACATGTATTCGAAAAGTTGTAAAGGAAACGAAGCGTCTGTTATTATTTCGTTGTTTCTTCAGATAATCGCGATAGCAACTACAAATACTATTTGAAGCTGGCATATATTTTGTTTCAGTGTTTCCAATATTACAATAATGGGGGGATTCGAATGTATAACTTGCCATATGATTGTCGATGTTCATAACGCATTGTCTGTCAACAGATTTGTGGTGCAGTCCGTGTTTTCCGCGGCGGTCGGATTGAATTGTCAAAAGTGGTCTTCTTTTCACCATAAGAGTTGCAATACGTTGCTTGCTGATTCCGAAGATTTTCAAAAATCCCAGACGGCAGATACGCTTTCTATTCATTGTAACATCAATAATATGATAAGTGCGTGAATTGTATCGGCGTACCGTCCGTATATCCATTAGTTGTTTTAAAATGAGATTCTGCTCATCATAGTATTTAAAGGTCTAAATCACGGTGAATCCTTCTGATATTTCGAAAGCCTGTTTGGATTAAACAGTCATTGTTGCACGAACAGGAGAGCGACATCCGGTCAACGAAGGGAAATGCTCTGTTTTTCCTCGCTGTAGTTGATTTTGCAAACTTTCTCGTGATAGTTACTTTTCGTTTATATAACCCATTACGAGGTAGTCTTTGAACTGTTCTATGAGCCCATGGTTGTTCAAATGACCAAGTATTATAACAGAATCCTCCACGTACGGCCATCGTTCAATACATAAGCGTACTAAGTGTAGCGTAACAGTGATTCACATTCCTTGACTCTGGAAGTTGACGTTGTATTTGTATACGACCTTGTGAATATATTAAAGAAACAAATATGCAACCTGAGGTTCGCGGCTCCACAATCTCAGTTTAGCACTGGTGCATCATGGGAGACGTAATTAAATGGGTTGTTCAACTCACAGATCAATTTATATAGTTGTTGATAACAGCTGGTTGATAATGCCGATAACTTTTCCTCGACCTCGTGTAGGTAACAAAATTCTGATTCCAACAACACCAATAGCACGGAACCAGTTTAATCTCGAAGTACTGTAGACTATATAGTACTAGTCAAAAGTTTAATGTAAACTATAATTTGCATGTGCGTGTGTCGCTACCCACAGTTCCAGCACTGAGATGAACATCTCCTCGGCACTTATGCACAAATTAATAATTATTGCCCAACAATTCAAGTATCAAATCACAAATTAATAAAGAATGTGATTGTTTTGGGTGTGATTTGAAACTTTCCGTCGTGGTATTATTGCCATAACGCATACTCTAATAATGAATGAACACAACAGCTACAGTTTGAAATCCAAATCTGTTTTCGTTATTTATAAGGAATATGGATTTTAAACTACACGTGCCTTTTCACGAAAGCGATATGATCACACAGAGACTTTTACACTGCACGAAACTCCAACTTTGACCAGGTATGTTTGGCGGGGTTAAAATAGGTTCACAGTTCGGTACCAAACTTTGTCTGTCTGTAATATAAACATATTTGTATTTGCTATGTAACTCCTGGTGTATTAGGACAAAGTCGTGCATTTGGATTGATTTGGCCACCTTTACCACACATGTTATACCCGACTTTGACCACATATACCATTTGGAAATATGTCTAACAAAGTGTAAGTTTTGAAGGGTATAGTTAATATGTGTATATATGGACAAAGTATTTGATTGTAATACGCAGGTAAATTGGCCTATATGTAATATATGTAACACCTTGCAATATTCTGTAGGAGTAGGATATTTCCCATTTCTGGTAAAGGCAGTGTTCTTACAATATGTAGCCAGAGCGCACAACTAACTATCTGCTAATATATCATAAATATGATATACATATATATACATATACATATATATACATACATACTTGTTGATAGCCCTGAGTACAGTCCTGTAGGTTGGCCTCCTTCCGTTGATCATTTGGCCCCCATAGACCGGGGATTCGACACTGTTGTGAAAGAGTGTATCGGGCGATTTAAGAGGCATTCAGCTTTGCAGTTAAAAAATAAGCAGGTCGATATGTCTAACTATTCTAAATACCTTAACTGGAAGCGAAATTACATAAGATTCTAGGGTCGATAGAATCGACATTTTCCAACGTCAACCGAAAATATACGCCGCCATCTTGTTCTTGACGCATTCATAAACAAAACGTTGTTTCGTTGCGTAAAACTTGCTTTCGCCAACGTTCCAGTGCTGTAGGTTCATTTTTCGGCCACAAAAGGTATTTGTAATCGCTAGATTAGTCGATAGATGTTTTAGCTGGTTACAATCATGAAAACTGCAGAACGGTTCTCCACCATAAATTTGTAGGCGAGTGTCAAATCCCCGGTCTATGCGACTTCTCAGGACTGTGGGGGCCGAATGATCAACGGAAGGAGGCCAACCTACAGGATTGTACTCAGGGCTAACTTGTTGACAATGTGTAGATGACTTGTTACTTCGAGTGGCCAAACGCGGCGTCACACTTTCCATTTCCGCTTGTTGGTTCGTTTCCTGTTTATGTCTCCCGTGGGTCCTCATAGTTATTGCTGCACTCAGCCGAGCAACATGTTAAACTTGAGCTCTTGTCAATCTGTAATTTCTCGTGATAATCTTAACTCCGGTCGGTAAAAAACAGTTCAAACGAAAGGATTTCTGCTGTACATCATTTCTAGGTAGGTTACACGATTACTATTATATGGCCAAGTCTGCAATTCTCGTTTTACTTCGATGTATTTGTACACGAATTCGCCATCGTGTTTGTTTATGTCGAGTGCTAACATCCCCGGGGTTTCCTATTGGTGCAGTGAAAACTACCATGATATAGCAGGAAGAAAAGCAGTGCAATGTGACATCCTCTATAGAGTAGCTTTCTATTTTTTCTGGAGAAATGTGTACAGATGTGTTTGTACATTATTAAAAAAAAAAACTATAATTAACCCTTTGAGCGCCATTGTAAACTTCAGTCACCATTCACAAAACAGTTCTATACAGTTCTGCTCCTCACATGAAATCTCGATAAAAAAATGACAAAGCTTTTGATCAAAAACTAAATGCAATATCTGATACTGTCTGAATAGTCCAAAGTTATGATGAATTCAGTGAACAATTTACAAAATGTGAACATATTTCCACTGAATTGTGAGCGAGAAAAAATGTGGTGCTCAAAGGGTTAAACGTGACATAAATGCATTTATTTGTGTATAGCATCTCCAATTCCCTGTTGTGAATATGCATGGTACTTATAGTAACATCTTTTTATTGTTTTTATTTAGGTTTGGTATGGATTTTCATCAGGAAAATCTCAAGAAATTGTGCAGACTATGTGGTGAAAAGAGAGCAGTTATTACTGGCAGGCAGCCATTACCCAAGACAAAATATGGTGGGATGATTTCTAGAGGGCTTGGTATTGATGTCTGTAATGCAGAAACTAATGTATATCCACCATATATTTGTCAACCATGCTCAAAGAAATTGATTCAATGGAATAAAAAAAAAAACTCCAGGATTGTCAAGAATTTACTGAATATCAATCCACCAAGTTTCATGGAACACTGATCAGTGCAGTGTGTGTATGGATCCTGAATTCTCCACAGAAAACGAAGTCAGCAACCTAATTTTGAACACTGCAGTCACTGCTGGAAAGGAATATGGTTTTCATGTAGTTGGTGAAGCTGAAAGCACTGTTTGTATCAAGACCACCGCGGACGGTAGATTTGTGACACAACGTTTCAGTATTGATCGTAAAGGAGCTTGGACATTAGAAATCCACGGACGAGTAGTCACCGCAGGTCCAGTATTCACAGAATTGCCTTCCATTATTTGCAGTCCTGAATTGTGTCACAATGCATTGGAACGCATTTCTAAGAGCACTATTTGTCAAGGCAACGAAGATTTCATTTCACTGTGCGATATTGATAAGAGTGTTCATCCTAATAATGGAGCTGTTTTTTTCAATAAGAATGGCAACATTGAAGCATATGAAGAAGCCCAGTGTGCTAAAACTATTAGGAATGTGCGATGCCATTTGCTTTTAGAATCACCTGACAGCAGATGCTGTGTATGCCGGATGTACCGTACAAATCTGTCAGCAATGAAAACAAGAAAACTGAGAGCAATAGGCAATGACCAGTCGAAGACGAGAAATGATTTCCTACCTCGGAAGCAATTGGAAGAGAAGGCAAGGCGTCTATCACAAGAAAAGACAGATTTAAAGAGGAAGCATGACAATCTTCAGGACAAGCTTAGAAATGTCATTGAAGAAAGGGGAGTCATGCTTGATGACGGCTTATCATCGTCTCTTTCTACTGTTATGAGCGAAAAGGAAAAAGAAATTGAGATGATCTATGACAAGAACAGTCCTCAATATCTTTTTTGGAAACAGCAGAAAGAAGTAACAAATTGTTCAAAGACCCGGAGAAAATGGCATCCAGCTATGGTTAAGTGGTGCCTCGCCTTGTATGCCAAATCACCGTCTGAATACAGGATGATTAGAGGATCAAAATATTTGATACTGCCCCATGAACAAACACTCGCTGACTATAGGCATTTCACCACTTCTTCACATGGGTTCAACTGTGAATTACTCGAAAGAATTAAAAAAGACATTAAGCACAACCAGATGCCAGACTTTCAGAAAAATGTAAGCGTTGTGTTTGATGAGATGAAGATAAAGTCTGGTTTGGTATACTCCAACAGCTCTGGGAAATTGATAGGTTTTTCCAGTCTCGGGGATATCAACAATGAATTGAGGAAATTCACACAGGACCAAGAAGATGTCAGTGATTGCAACAATTCATCCGAACCTCTTCTTGCCACCCATGTATTAGCATTGATGGTGAGAGGGATATTTTCTCCACTCAAAGAAGTATATGCATGGTTTCAACAGCTACCAGTTGTTCTGGATTGTCTGGGAAGGTGTTATGATGCTCGAACTTGCAGATTTCAAGGTTCGTGCTCTGGTGGCTGATGGTGCCGAAACTCAGAACCTCAGAACCTTTTTCGGTGGCAATCAATAACAAACTTTGGTTTATTTTTATTTTAGTGGTTTGTCAGTCGAGGTTTACGTACGAAGATGCAAAAGAAAGCTCCTGTAGTATGGTCAGCAAAGCTGCAAGTTCAATTCTGCAAAGTCAAATGTTAACATTGAACAAAGATGTCAGCCTTGAGCTTCAACCAGTTCTGCACTACGTTGTGAACCAACCCAACTCGACAAGCACTTCTCAGATGGCCAGTGAATTAAGTTGGTGTTCTTTTCCCAAAGATCTGCGTAAAGAACATTACTTCACAGTCTTTTGACAATATATGCATGTCTTTTTACCAGTTGAGTTTGTCAAGTGTTTTTAGTAACATTTTTACAGTTTTTATTAGAGAAGCCAATTTCAATGTGTCAGAAACTTCCCAGTCTTTTTTGGAACAGAGTCTTGTTTTTAAATTGACGAAAGTGTTATTGCAGGCTAGATGTAGTGAAGCTCACGAACACACTCTGAATGCTACAACAGATGCAACACTTTCATCACAAGAAGAGCAGGTGCTAAGATATGTAGCTGGATTTGTACCACACAAGTTAATTAAGTTTTATAGGAGATATCCTCAAAATACCTATGCTCAGTCGTGTGTTGAAGTCCTTGAGTCATGGAATGGTGGTGACGAGTGCAGTAATAGTAGTATGAAATTTCTCAGCTATACGAAGAGTGGATTGACAAGGTAGATAGAGGTGGTCTATTTCATGTTAAGGACGAGGTGTATCTTTTTTTCAGACGCTTAGAACAGGTTTCTAGACAATTTACAGTATACAACGGGCGTAACAGAATACAGAGTTTTATTAATGCATGTAGCAGACAGCGAACCAATTTTTTTTTTGTCTACGATTGGAGCTGCTGTACTCTCTCTACTACGTTTTCTTAGCACGGGCTAAGGAATTTGACCTCTTAGCCCGTGCTAAGGAGCTGTGCGTGAACGCAACATGTTTTTTTTGCCGGAAACATGGATTAGTATAAACAAGTAACTGTTGCTAAATTTTGAAGTGCTAAAGCATTGCTTCAAATTTTCATCAAAATAAAAATCACGACGTACGACAGGTATCATAACTGCGCGTGCGTAACGCTGTGATTGTATTCTATATATTCTATATACATGGGAGTCAATTATTACAAAACAAAAGTGCTCAAAACAAAGTATATGTAGAGCGGATAAATACGGTAATAGAGAAATTAATACACAACTACATGAATATTGAAACTCGACAGCACTGTTTCGTAAGGTACAAGTACCTCACTCATCAGGAGCTTTATGTTTAATAATTCACTGCACCAACGAGCATACATTATAAACTTCGCAAATATATATATACTAATTAAAAAAATAATTAAAAGGAAAAAACGTACAGGTTTAAGTGTTACATAATAAGGCTTTTGATCTGTGTCGGCATACGAGTTTATTTTGTTTAGTGTGGAGTGGTGAGGTCTAAAAATTATGATAACTTTTTCCTTCAAACATGGAATACATCGTTTGCTAGAGCTACTGTACGGGCTACCACGAGCAAGAATTGTCCATGTTATTCTATGCTCAATATTTTTTCTTTGAGTGACCAAACATGTTTACTTAGTTCTGTCGCATTTCTAGAGGCCTGATTACGAAATGAGGCAGTGTGGTTTCTGTTCCTTGTTTTGAATTCATTTCCAGTGAGGCCGACGTTCGTTTCTCTAGTTTGTTTGTCAAATTGCGTAACTTCCGCTTGGTATATCACGCCGGACTGCAAACACTTCCCGTTCAGTGGACATGCCGTTTTTTTCCCTGACAATTGCATAGTTTGTTGACTTTTGTTTTATCAGTCGCGAGTTGTCGTTTGTTTTTACTGTTTACGTCTCCTCCAGCCCTTTTACGACCAATTAAATACAACTTTTACTTATTTCTGTTACATCCGAATTAACGTATACCAATTATATAGCTTACAAAATATTTGTAGGCTATATTGTCAAGTAATATGAGAGGATGCACTAGAAACTAGCTTGGATATACAGATCCCAGTTAACGTATATAATTTTTCACTACCTTATACTAAAATATGAAGTTACCCAGATAGGGGGAATGTCTCATGGCATGGAAAAATAATCCATTTTCAACCATTTGTCCATGTTATATGATAGTGTGTACGGTATTGTATTAAAATATACAATCATAGTACAATGTACATATGGAAAGTGAACAAAATTAAGTAAATTTGTATTCGTGCTGGGAATTTCCAAACCAGTTTATAAAATTGTGAACAAATATTTTCTTAAATACCACTTAACGTGAAAGGCGTTTTCTCATTAGTGTGTATCATTTATGCATATAATTACATATCTCATATACATGTACTTTGTATCATTTTAATTATACATGGTATTTCCAGATTAACGACACATACAACATTAGATTCTCCGATGAAAAGCCAATCATTGCCAAAGCCACTCACCGCGAAGCTACTAATTATACAAATTAAATAATGCCAAAACTAATCAGGCCTGCTTATTATTGCAGATCATCTCCACATCAAGTTTTATTTAACCCATTATTTACTTGCCATATTGAAATGAAAAAAAATGACATATACAAAATTCAGAATCCAGCAAATTTAAAATTAGAATTTCCAGTCTGTGTTTAAAGACTCTACTTTTCAAGTTACCCTCCCTTTGTGTGTGTGTGTGTGTGTGTGTGTGTGTGTGGGGGGGGGGGGGTTGTAGTAGATCCAAACTCAGGCAGTAGTTTTCTACTAAAATGTGTTATTTTTAATTGTCATTTATATTTTAATTTATTCATATCGCTATTTTTTTACATAATATGACCCAGCATCCAATACGATCCACCATATATGGAGGTTGGATTCTGTAGATATGACCTTGTGGCCATCATAATTACTCCAAATTTATTTAAATCATTAAAATATGACAATTAGACAATAAATACACATATGATTTGCATAAGCACAAGCACTACTAATTTGTTATTTCTTGCATGTTAAAACCAATTATGGGAAATATTGTGCCTAATCGGCTAGGGAAAAACTGTTCATTGAGAAATTTACGCATTATTTGTATTTCAATAGACCTCTGGTTACCACAGCCCTCCCCTAGGATCCCATTTAAACGTTCAAAGGGAAAAGTCCAAAAAGAGTACACTGGACCATAATCCAATATGCAGTCAGCAAGATGCGCATGATAGTGCATATTCGGTGTAACTAGCTGTGATCCATACAATTGTTCAAACTGGCGACAAAAAATCATCAAATATGAATGACCCTTTCCAACATTCCTAATTGATATTACTGGAGCACACAATAAATTGCAAGCCAGTACAAATAGGCGCCACATTTCAAAATCCTTCCGAGGTAAAACATCTTTCAAACTAAAAACAGAAAACAAGGTTATCCAATATTTCCACTGATCAGCAGTTAATCCACCAAAACTTGTTGCTATCTTCAATGGCATTCTTCCCATATCTGCAGGAACCTTGGTGTTATCAATCTTGGTCTGGATAATTTCAAGCTGATCTTTGGATATCTTTGGTTTCTCCTTGTTGAGCCACACGTTCTTCATGATGTATTTCCCAGTACCTAAAAAAAGATTATGCAGTGGTCCACAACATGAAAGCGAACACAGTCAAAATATTGCAACTTTAGCAGAGCTGAGTACCTTGAACCATATTTTGTGGACAGCCTATCTCTCTGCGCTTTGGTTGTTGCGTTGGAAACCTCTTCAGCCTGATGCCTGTGGTTCACTGGCTCAAATCCTCCAAAATTAATTTTTTCGCCAAATGCCCCAGTTAGAAATTCTCACATTTGGAGCAACCTTTTCTAGCCATGTGACCAACAAAACCACACAGTTTTCTGGTTGCAGGCACGTCTGACACCACATTTAATAATGCAGCATGGAATGTGTCATTGTATGTTTTTCCAGATTCTGTATAGTCACACGTAAGTCCATCTGTCCAGAGTGTATTGAGCTCTTCGACTAATGGTGTAATGTACGAGTTTACGTTTAATGATGGTTCTCTAGGACCCGGAAGCAAACCAACCAATATTGCATTTTCTTTTTTATAACGTTCTGCTCTTGGTAGATTCAATACCACCATGTATAAGGCTCCAACGCTATAAGGTACATTCTTGAAGGGAGTGAACCAGTCTAGATTTAACTGAAATGCATAATTTTTTGGAGCAGCCAAGAAGGGCTCCCCATTTACATGCTGATATTCTTTCCAAATTCTCCCATCATATACATCAGCAAGAATTCCATCACCAGGGTTTCGTTCTCGCCATTGTTCACACCTCTTGGCAAACCCATCTACTTGCAGTAAGTTGGTAAGACGAGTCTTAACAGATTGGTACCCATACACTTTGAATGGGTAGAGTCTTTTCCTTTTGCCTTGCAATTCCACTTCTTTCAGTAGCAGCTCACCACAGGGTTGTCTGTTTCTTTTGTCTGTGCCCCGGAAACTCAATAAATGTACATGTAGCAGATACATTTTGATTACCTACATTTTTGTAACACTTATCAAATTCATATTCATGGCATTTACGACACGCAACAAATTTAGTGAACTTATCTTGATTTGATCCAATATGCTTTCTCAATTTATGTAAGCTACCTGGAAGCAGTGTGTTCAAAGCACCCAAACAAGGAAAGACATTTGCTAATAATACAAAAAAGTTTTCAAAAAACCAAGTAACATGGCCATGCAAACATCTGATAGATTGTGAAAATACCACATGTATGCTAAAAACAAGCAAAACCAAATCAGTAATGTCAACAATTTTGTGCTCTCTGGTTCATCAACATTTGCCAACACAAAAAGTTCACTTCTGCTACCATCTAATATCTCTACAAAATCTTCCCTCAAATCCTTCTCTGTAACATTGTCCCAAATTTCAGATTGAATGTTATTCTCATAGAGAAATTCATTATCTTCATATGCAGGATCCTTGAAGTATAATAAGTCTTCTTCTTCAAGAGTTTGTAGTATTTCATGATCACTGGTGGAAATGTCTGTCTGACTTTCAATGTCAACAAAAGATGGCAAACTGTCATAACTTTCATTGCCGTTTGTAAATTCAGTCATCTCACAGGGTAATGAGTCACATGGATCTTCACTCTGTGTCCAAACCATAGTTGTGTCATTATAAAACTCTTTACGATGACGTTTATGTACACGATATGAAACCTCTTCACAATGTGGACAATACTGTCGTTTAGACATTGTAATTCTGGTGGGGAAGAAAAAATAAATACCGGTATATGATAAAAGTCTGCAGTGATCTAGTTGCTTATTGATAGTTACATATAGGTGAATCATGTGTACATATGTGGCAAGTAAAATCAAATCCTCCTACATGGAACTTGACTATGATTTATCAATAGAGGTGTCCAAACTAATTTGGGCCTATAGTATCAATGAAAAGGGGGAAAATTCTCCAAATCATTGGTGAAAAAAATACCAAAAATATTTGTAACAACAAAATAAATTTTAACAATACTATACCCCAAAAAAAAATAATTTAAATTTGTTGTCAGCATCAAGTCAAATTAATGCATTCTAATCGCTATCATTTATTACAAGCATTGACAATGCACAATCCCTGTTCTGTATTTTTGGATACACAATATCAGTGATGTGATGCTATATTAGGTTGCTGGTAATCCACTGTAATTGGCAAAGCATGTTTGGTTGGTTGAAGCGCTAAAAACATTAATTTGCAACAAAAATTCGGTATGCAGAATTACTTATTATTGACTTATTATTGAATTATTGAATTTAAGGATGGATGCATACTGTCAATTAAAATATCTGCAAGATATTTATAAACGAAAGACAGATATTAATTACAATGTATACATATACTTGTGTCATATATCCGTTCATTTAAAAAATAAATTTCTGAGATTGCATACATTTGGTATATAAAGTATTAATCCAATACATTGCCCTGCGCAGAATTTTTTAATTTCCATGCCTGTTGCAGTTTAGGCACACAATAAGCACATCAAATCGACACACGTGTGTGTGTGTGAACGATCAGTCTGCACACACCAAACAAAAAACTTGATCTTGGTCCCGAAAGAACTGGGATCTTCATGTAACTCACATGAATTTATAGCAACAAATTCACCAAAACTAATTATCTTTGAAGTCATTGTATGTTAGTCAATTTATTTTTTATTTTTCGAGGATGTTCATTTCTGCCCAACAACTTTCAAGCAGGCCAATAACTTTTTCTAGGCCCCGTAGGTCATCAACTCTTTGACATTAGTTGAAAGGCCAAGTCTTTCTCATAATATTTTCATATAGCTGTTTACACTTTTCTGTGTGGTATACTGTAAAATACTTTATTTTCGCTGAAGGGGTGATGTTGTGAAAATAAAATCCAGTGAATATACTTTTTTTCTATATTTCACATTAAACTCATCAAAAATCAGTGAAAATAAATTCCATACAAAATGCCCGAAAAGCCTTTTGAGCAAAAAATTACTTCCAGCGAAAATAAAGTATTTCACAGTAAATTAAAAGGTCATTCATTCCTTGGTAGTTCGTGGAATACAGTTGTTGGCAGGCAACCTATTTTATAGAATGTAGGAAAAGAAGTCACAGGGAAAATATCCCAGGAAAAAAAAGCAAAACATTTTTTATTAAATAATTGTTTTGGATGGACCGAAAACAGAAATAACATTGCTAAGTATTATTGTCAGGGAAAGCAGTTGTTTAAAGTGTAACTGAATTGGGACAATTGACTTTTTTGTGTGCAAAATTTATTTATAAACAACATGACAAAAAAATCAAGTGAAAAATGTACATAAAATTAAATAAACAATAATAATATTATTAGTATAAGGAAACGCCCACGTCCAATTTCTTGGACGACTCAGAACGAGGCTCCAGCATACAAGGGTGATTTATGACGTCACGGGGGGGCTATACGCATGTAGTGCTCGGAAAGCGACACGGAATCTATGTTATTATCTTCTGACAACGACATGTGTCACGATTTGGTTTTAGAGTGCCAGGGACAAATTGGCCCATACCTGCAAGAAAAGTATGCAATGTGGGCGACAGTGTACCTCCCCCAAATGACTGTGAAGATTCAGGCACAAGCACAGAGTTTTAACATCTTGACCAGCTTGGCAACTCAGTGTAAAAATGCAATTTTCAGTTTCTTGATCTTCTGATGAAATCATGTAAAAGACACAGATTGTGTCAAATCAGAGAGTTTCTTGATTTTGATATCGAAACCGCCTTGGCTTAATTATTTGCTGGGAGGCGCTTAGGTACGTGCTCTGCAACTTGCAGCGCATGAACCTAAACATGTTAGGTAATCAAATTCACAAGAAGTTGACAATCCCTAATACTGCTTCATCAGGATTCCCATATGAAGTCACACACCATTCTAGCAAGGAAAAATATTGATTACTTTTGTGCAGGTTATATAATAAAATATGAAATGATCAATATTTCATTGTTGTTAGTATATCTTTATTTATTAAAACATGTACACATTATATCTGATTGGGGTGGGTATTGCCAAGCAAGTTTATAACATTATAAACAAATATTTTCGTAAATAACACTGACGGCGAAATACGCCGTTGAGAAGTATTACTGATGAATACTTTATATTGCAATTTCTTTCAATTTGAATTAATTGTATTGCAATGCATTAGTAATATCAGTACAGTAGCAATAAAAGTATATCAGGAATAAATAAGTATAAATAATGTAATTATATACATTTCTTTATTTCATTGTTGAGACTGAGTTGTACAGTTTGTTACGTACTACAATTTATCTATATTGGAAAACGATTATGGGGATTATTAATTTCAATAAACAATATTCAAGTATCCTTTGCAACACCAATAAGATCAAAATGGTAATGTTTATTGGTCTTTGAAACTAGAGGCATTATCAGAGCATGGGTCTTATTTTGGAACTCCTGCTTGGATGGTATTCCCAGAATAGTGCCAGTTGTTAAAGAAACATAAAACTTTAATTCTCAACAAGGATGAAAGGACCAGTTACAAAGCCCTACTCCACGCGAAACCCTACAGATACAAAACCAAATTACCACGAAAGCCACTCACCGCGAAGCTACTAGTGTATATTGAATATTAAAAAAAACATCCAGAAAGTCTGTTTTGGGTGGAGAGGTGTGAGACCTTGAGTTTGTTTATGTTTGGTCTTAATGTATCTTGTAATCAAACAAACCAGGGCTTAGCCTAGTCTGAATTTTACCCATCAAATTTTGCAAAATTTTAGTTTTTCTCTTATAATTCTGGGTAGATGATAAAATATACAAAAATGTTCCTTTTTAAATATCTATAAATATATCCCTTTGCTTATGGGTATGCTAATTTTTGTGTTGGTTTAAAAAGTATGCTGTTATAAGGGTTAAAATTGGCTGGACAACAGGAAGTGCTCTGCCTGCTACCCAGCTTTAAATGATGATGTTTTATCCGTAATGTCTATCTTTAAACTATTGTTTGCTTTCAGAGAATTATGCATTCTCTAACATGGACCGGAAACAGAAACGAGGCAAAAAGAAAAGATTTTGAAAGTTAGCATGGGGAAAGTATTATCGCCAGGGAAAGCTATTGTTTAAGCTAGTTTGTGATTGCTTGCTGGCAATGTTTGGGGGATTTTGACCAGTTTGCGACGTATGCACGACTTAGAGAATGTGTAATTCGGTCTCCAAACTTTTAAGTTGTCAACATATTTTTGCCATACATTAATTTTTGGCACATTTTGGCTTTGAACAATGGACAATCAAATAATTTAATAAAACTGGGATGAAAACTCATGTAATTATTTTCAATGTAAGTAGTAAATTAAATGAGGGTACGAGCACACTTTTTCAGACATCTCACCCCATGTGGGCTTGTTTACCTGTGAACACTTAAACACTACCAACATACATGTTTACTATATGCAGACAAAGTGAAGCTTCGGGACTTGCTGGACTGAGCACTGTCTTGCTTTAAATCACTACACTCTCAGTAGAGGATTACAGGATATGTACACCACCCCAAATATAAGTATGTGTACCTCTACACCAGCTAGCTCTATGCCTACACCTCCCTGCCCACATCAAATACTAGTAGCACTACGGGAAGTTCTCCATCAGGCCGAGCTACCCAACATCCATTGTTGTGTCTGTATTGCACTCAATTTTGCATTGTTATGTTAATTACTTTCAATGCTTTGCTGTGTTCAGTAATACGTCATGATGTACCAAGGAAGACAATTGCAAAATAAATATATTTTAACTCTTTTCCTGTACCTTTTTTGCCATATATACAACTTGTATACTCCTTACACCCCTATAAAAAAACTGCATGAATGCATGCACATGTCAAGTGGGTCAAGATAAACATCATTGCAACTGTTGTGATGCTTCTGCAAACATGAAGGACTAATAATACTCAACACATGCCATGATCTCATAACATGGACACAGCAATCCCCGCCCTCTGGAACTGGCCAGTCAAGTAAGAAAGCTCTGAACCACAGCTATGCCAGATGTTGTTTCACGACTAAGGGTTTGGACAGTTACTTCGGCCTGGGGTGGGTTGGTGGATCAGTAGGGGGTTATCCTGTTTTTGATTTTGCGAATGGGGGCGGGGGTCCACCATGTTTCCCAGAATTCACACACGCGCTTATGCATACATTTTTGAAAAAATATTTCAGAACAATAGATAAAACAGTTAATCATACAAATAATAACTATTGCCTATATTACCTATAAGTTGAAGTTGCCAAATACCCTAACAGATTATTCAATGCGGCTTGAACCCCAATTATACTGTTAAGTTTTTAAACAGATCCCAAGTCAATGTGCTGCTGATATCAGATTATTTTATTTAAAGTCTGAAGTCACCATTGTATAAGATATTTACTGGATTTATCCAATTATAATAGGAGACAGAAAGACAACACAGCAATTAGTACAAAGAGCTGTGACAGTTTTTGTTCAGCAAATCAAATAAATTAAAATAAATGATGAATATTTTTTTTTTTTTAACTTTTAAATATGCATATTTTGCTCTGTAAAATACCAAAATCCAACACAAATTTAAGCAAAAATCAAAGTTTCCTTTGTTTTCATAAGCACAGATTGTGCTTCGGGTGTAAAGCATTCCTGGTCTATAAGATATGAAAGATCATATTTTAAATCAAAATTAGTTTTCAAAGAGTTCAAACCGCCTAGATTCAAATTTTCTTTTCCTATTTTATAAGGGCGTTTATGTAAAGTGAGTACTCCACAACTTTGTTTTTATTTACTATCTTTAGCAGCATAGATTTCCCTCTTTCCTGCAGCCGTTTCTGTATTCGTTTTTTTGGCTGTATGCTTCCCCTCCTAAGGTCTATTAAATGCAAATTAAAAATTATGGCAAACCATGATATTTTCAATGCACATATAATCCCAAAGTATTTCCTTATGTTTCAATAGAAAATTTTTATTAAAAAAAAACGTTCAGGAGAAACACATCATAATTTACAGATTTGGAAATTTTCAAACTCACCTACTAGCGTGCGTGAAAATTGCTTTGATATCGGTGATGAGCTTGAATTTTATACCGGATGTTGAACAGACGTCCAAAGACTCATGGGAAAACATCACAACCTCGTACTTATTAATACTGAAACAAAATGCATATAATTTCTTTAAAAGAAATTATAAATTATAATAATGATTATTTAACAATTGTTATATTACGATATATAATGTTAATCAATGATGTTAAGTCAATAGCAATTTGTGACCAAGATAACATTTGCGTTAGCATCTTACAAACCTCGAACGAGGATGACCTTGTTTTAGTAAACGCAGGTCGAAGAGCGGCTCATTCGAATAGCTGCTGAGGTCTGGTGAACATCTTTATTTTAATCGCTGCTGAGGTCTGGTGAACAACATTATGAGCTCTTCAAACAGTCCTGAGTCAAGTCCAGATACAGATCAATTTCGTTCATTTTCTCCTCAGTCCTGATCGACCAACACCATTTGTACCAACGCCGTCAACTAGCAACGCCAATGGGTCTACAGGCCCAGCCAGACGTGCGCTTTATCCAGTGGACAACAACTGCGATGCGTTTCGTTCCTTGATGAATGCCCATGGTGAAGACTGTCCCGACTCTGAGATCGTCATCAAGAAATCGGACTTGGTGAAAATTATAAGCAACAAGGCGAGCTTCGGCAACATGTTGTGGACTCTGGTGGTGACAGCAGACGAAAAAAGAAAAAGCCACCCTTGAAAATTAAGGAGAACAAGAGAAGTCGGCCAGCAGGAGAAGACGGCCAGCGGAGATAACGGAGATGTAATCCAGCAATAATCGCTTAACATTTTGGAAGAAAAATATATCTATTTTATGAAACACCGTACATGAACTTAGAAAACGTTGTTAGTTGCCATTTATTAAACCATGGATCTAAAAAATAGCTCCATGATTAAACGTACATTATACGTAACGAAGACGGCAAATACATTTTTTTGTTCACGTTAAAATGAATATAACTTATGTATATAATAAATGGCAACAAATGACGTTTTCTAATGTACAGCATTTTATCAAATCATACGGCAGTTCAAACAGTTGAGTTGACGTGAACTTACATAACAACTATGAAAGTAGCGCATTTCACGGGCAGCAGTTCCAATATGCAGTTCAAGCACTTCCATTGTACAATGCATAACTTCACACTTTCACACCCTCGGCAAGTTCAAATATTAACAGTTTAGACAATGTCGTGTTTAATCACAACTATACTCATTATTTGTTCCTTTTAGATAAATCATTGTCATTGTTATGTATTCTTTGCAAAACGAAAAGACTTATATTTTATTCACAAAACGTAATTAGTTCTTTCTGGCTAAATAACTATGACCTTACAGGTAATCTTCCCTCACTGAACTTCCGTTTTGCCATAAGGTTTTACTGAAAGAGAAAAAAAACATTGTTCTAGTAATCACCATGCACTGACACATTGCCACCCCCGTGAAAAAGATGGTAAAGCCAGGCTATCCACATAACAATATGGCCGCCGGCACGTTCTCTCAACCACAGGTTCCATTGTTTATTATTCATGGCACACTTGTGTCACTGCAAGATTTCGTTTTTAAAAAAATGAAGATCTAATGATAACGTTTGAGTAATAAATATCTGTCAAGTTTCTAATAAGCATTTCAATGCGATCACCATGAATGAGTCCCAAAACTGCCATGTATCAGCGAATGGTCAATATTTTTGCTTGTCGAATGCTGTGATGTAGGGGTCGCCTGGTACCCAACAGCCCTACATGCAGTGGTTGTACTATTATAGTAGGTAGCCTATATGAACTCAGCAATTTGCTCTGTAGCTTACGAACATAGATTTGTACAGTCTCCCTGCCTATGAATAGAGTTAAGTGGCAGACTTCTCCGAAAGGCCGACTTGGTGACTGGCCGACTTGGCAATTGGCCGACTTCTCTCGTATTCAAATTAAGGTATGCCAAATGTGTTTGTCACTTGTATGATATACTTGTGCGCTTGCCAAGAAGTGGGTTCGATTTAATTATTGCTAATGGCCGTATTTGATTTTTGCTACTTGGATGTATCCAAGAGTTACAGTTGAATAATTATATGGTGACTAAAGTGATCATATGGTGTTGGGTGTCTTATCTGTAGACTATTTATTTACTCAGTTAGTGACCTTGTCACCTAATTTAATAGCAAACATAAACATAAATTCATTGTTAGAATGTAATGTTGACTGCACAGATGGGCAAGACATTTAACCTTGCAAGCAAGCAGACTTCCTGTTGGCAGCCATGCTTGCTATAACAATAGGGATGAACATTTTTTTACTGCATGTGTAATTTTAGCATTTGTAGATGCAGACCAAGTCTTGTGGTATTTTAGTAAAGTGTATAATGTGCCATAAGAAATAGAATTCTTTCTCATTCACAGGGAGTTGGTGCATGATTTCTGTATACTATTTTGGTGTATATCAATACAGATGTCACCACTTCACAATGACAATAATTAAATTAAAGTTACAACCACCAAGATTACTTTTAATGCCAACAAATTCAGCTGAACCTGAAGATCTTTAAAATATTCTGCTTAATATTTTATCGAATGAACAAAAAACAGCTAATTTTTCAACTAAATTCAAATTTTCGAAATAGCATTGCTCAAAACAAATAATCACTAATAAGTATAACACAGTATTTTTTTGACTTTCAATAATCAGTTTTTAAAGTTGTGTATTATTTTTTATATTGTGTGTAGTCTGTGATTGACAGCAAATAAATGCTCATTATCAGAGCATTACCAGATCCGAGTGCGGTTATTTTTTTTTATCTTGCCAATCAAACAGTATTTTTGAATGGAATGGGATATTTTTTTAGATATTTCTGGGCTTAAATTCACAAAATCTCATTTCCATTTATCAATTTATTTCAGAGCATGGTGCATAATATTTATGGTAATTTATTGGATGATGGATATTCATGGGATACCACTAAGCAGTAAGTGATACATGTGTTGTACCATTACTTGTTGAATGTTAAATTTGTTTTCCAGTGACTATTTTTGTCAATAACAGTAAATTTTCAGCTTTGATACATAATACTGTATTAGTACCATGACCCTATTATAGATTTTTTTCAGGTTTAAAAATGCATAAAATCAAGCTTTTCATCTGTCCTTAACCTTTTCACCAACACTTCCCAGTTTTTATCACAAAATATCCACAATTGCACCAATCTGATTAAAATAAGATCCTAGTTTTGGCTTTGATTTGTATATTTATAGTATTTTGATCTAGTATTTATTGTTTTAAAGTTTTGGTGAAAGCCCGAACAAATTTGATCCAATGCCTATGTTAATCTCGTTCAAATCTCGCGTAAGTAACAGCCAATCACAGCCCCCCTTTTATACAGGCTGTCGGTTGCTTACAATTCATACTTTTCAGTGTAGCGATACTCTACTGGCAATCTTTCTGTTCCATTATATTTTGCCCACTTGAATAAATCATTGATAGAAAGTTACTAATATAATTTTTTTATTTGCCAAAGAGATTCCACTGCATTTTACAATTTTTGTCATTATATTGACAAATTGTCACCTCCAACAAATGTATACACTTCCTGATGCATCTTCGTTAGCCAGGGTTTGTTTATTCAGTCGTTGCTTTAATTTTACATCAAACACTGAGCATAATTATCTAGAATGGAATAAAAAAAATAAGTAAATCGTAATGATTAGAACAATGTAAACAGCTATAGTAAACAATGCAAACTGACTTTAAATTTTATAGTGGTCGACAGCATCAACGCAAATATATTTCCTGATCATCACACCCGGAATAACTACGCAAAATAACGACCTAAACTGGAACCATTGGAACCACAATATAAACATAGAAAATGACTTTCGTTGGATTTGACAATGATAAACTTGCCGAAAAGCCGTCCTTTTTGTCTCTAATGTCGGTATAATCAGCCATTTTATTTGAGTGTGTTGCAACCTGACTCTGCCCGGTGACGTCATTAGGTGCGCTATAGAGGAAGGTTTGTGATTCGACTAAAATCATCGATAGTGGGTTTAGTTGAAATCTCGTTACTTAAGCAGAGGCTCAGGTGTACCGGTATGTAGGGCGGAATTTAAAAAATTCACAAAATAAAAATCAAAGTGAAATAATAAAATAAAAAGGCATTAATAACAAAAGTCATTACTAATAAAATAAAAATAAGTTTATAGCCAAAATAATTAAAGCCCCTACACTACATCAGATTTTAATCAGATTGAGTTGGCACTTTCCTGCTAGAAATTGGACAACAGTTGCCTAATTTTTTTGAGACAAAACTGAAAGTGGACTCACATTTTTCTCTATAATAAAAGTTTAATTCCAGGAAAATAAAAGAAAATAAGAAAAAAGTATATACAAATGTGGGTAGGAAGTCTAGTTCTCGTGTAAAGCCCTATGTCATGCGACCAGGGTGGATAGTTTATTGGAGGTGTCAATTTACATTGTTGGAAGTGATAATCACTTATAATGCATCTGTCTGGTGGGTCATATTTGTGACCTTTTTCAAGAATATCTCAATCTTTGCAATGTGTGATATTCATCATAGTGACATATATCCATTCATAATTGTTTTAAAACAAATAAAACATTGTTTCACCAGAGCTTTTTCCTGGAGCAGTTTACTCCACATCTTACAAGCAAATGATCCCTTGATATAGAAGTTTAAACTTTGTAGTAGTTTAATTTTATGGTGCTAACATCTCATGCATTCGTGTCATTGATAATTTTGTTGGGTTGATTTTTGGGCCTTGTCATGCTCAGCTGTCCTATACATCATATTTATTTGTTTGTTTGTTCATTCATTCATTTATTTATTTGTTCACACTTTTAGGTTTGGCAGTGACTGCAATATGGTAGTGACCCAGAAAATAGTGGAAGCTACCAGAAGTCAGTTAAAAGGAGATCATGAAGACTTTGTTTTAGGCAAGTAATTCAGATTTGCAGATTTTATGCTTCTTGGTATTGCCTTGTCATCACACATTGGCAAATTTAATAAAAATCTCGCCACTCATCTTGTATTTATCCATGTTGCTTTATAGGTGCTTCTCGAATATATTTTTTTACCAAGAGGAAAGAAGTAAAAAGAATAATATCTGGGAAGACTCTGCTAATTTTCAGTTGTTCAAGCATTTCAAAAATCTTGTTTTTAAACAATACCATATCAGCATGGAACACTTTTTGGCATGGGACTAGCTTGTTGACAGTAGTACATACAATACAGCCATGTTGTGAAACACTCTCCGATATGCAAGCATCAGTGTAGTAGAAGCAGGTATAGCCTATGTCTGTATTTAGATTCCATTAAAATTTGGCACAATCATAATCTCTTATCTCCTAAACAGTTCTATGAAATCTGGTGCATAGGTGCTTATGGATAATATTGGGCCTTGTTATTTAATATTTCATGAATATTTTCTTATATCTGTTTCACACTTTCTACCCTCAGCACACACGAGTTCTTTCTAAGCATTCTTTTATCATTGGCTGGAAACATTGAGTGGATTTAACCAGTGTTGCCTGTTATTCTTCACATGGATGGGACAAGAATCACGTACCCGCTAAAAGAAATCAAAGGTTTGGCTATTTTTTTTTTGACAAAGTGGGATTGAATAGTACAGCATATAGAATCTCTTTTATAAGAGATCTCCCAATCTTCATGGGAATCACTTGGGTTGAAGAGAATGATATTGCCTGGTCATCAATGTTCAAGGCTTACATGTTCAAGAATATATTTATGCCAGCTATCCACATGTTACCCATTGATGCAATAACCTATAAAACATACATTGGATACAAAGATGACAATATAGCTGGTTTACCAGACATGTTGAAAATTTACTCCGATGATTGGTTATCATTCTCGGAGAATATCGCTCTATTAGTAGAAGAAAAACGAAGACCCGACAGCCTGCTACATATGTGCGAAGATGTGATTTTTTTCACCACCATACACGGAATGAAACAACACGTACCAGATTTGAACTTTGTTAATTATATGTCAGATGCCATCAATTTCGAATGTGTTCAGTTTAAATCACTTCACATCTGTAATGAAATTAAAAGTGAATCACAATCAGCATTATCATTTACAAGGAGATTTCTAAAGAAGGCTTTTGGACAAAATGCAGCATTATACCCTGTATTTTGATCGTACGAATTTGCGAATATGACACTTAACAAAATGCCGATATATATATGAGATATATGAAACGTATGGACATACAATTGATTGGAAGAATTATACTTTACATTTCATCCAAGCTTATCAGAATTCAAACAAAACTGTTAGTGGTATCGGAATCAACAAACTGTTCAATGACGCTCCTGCAAGCCAAATAATGAGAATGTACGGGGAACACCTTAGATATAAACTTGAGAACAACATCACGTGTAGACAGGGTATCTCTCCAGTATTACAACACAGTGACTTTAAGAGGGCAATTCAATGGGCGAAAGATATGGCCAATGGAACAAGTGTGCGGTTACAGATACATTCGTCAGACATAGCGGAAGATATATCACATCTTTCAAACTTCCTACAATTCTACGCATATGATACAAATCCGATAGTTGATAAACACAATCGAAAGTTTATATGCACCAGTTATGCTATCAATTGACAGAATCAATCACAATATCTCTACTGGGATACACCGTTTAACCCAAGATGTGTCAGCTGATGACATTATCACAACACTTTTGAAAGTGAAATTGAAACATGAATTGTTTAATCGTAATATCTGGGAAGAAATTCAAGAAAACCAGGTCAAGTAGATACGTTTTACAATGATTTGGTTTAATAAATGAAACAAAATACAAACATGAATAATTTAAACATTTTACTAGGGACTACTTGTACATTTCCACATCGGTATTACTAGCGTTAATCATCTGAAATAAGTGCTTCGAAGACTGTACAAACAAGTACGCATTGTAGCCAGTGACCGTTCTCCGCCGAAACGACCCAGTGATCACGAAGAAACTTTCAACGAGCCTATTCTCATCGTAGATGCCATCCTACCGCAACATTGAAGTTGATACCTGACAGATTATCTGTGAGAACATTCTTTGATCACTCTTACAAAATCACACTTTCACGTATCCCGTGAACCAAACTTCCTTCCGGGTCATTGCGCATGCGCAAAGCCCAGACAAAACAAACCTTTTGTTTATACTTTCGGTAAATACAGAAAACCACATAACTCAACAATCTCCACTGTATGGTTTTGTGTTTTTAGATAAACAAATTAACAGAAAAACTACAAAATACAATCATCTTAACAATGATACAGTCAGTACAGATCTAAAACACCATCTTCAAGAGTGTTTAAGCAAGAAAGAAGATGCACCTCTCTAATGAGGCATCACTGAATATGACCAATGATAGGTCTCCATCTACGAAGTGTTGAAACTTTAGTGGAACTCCATTACATTTTAGTCTCTGAATAACTTTGCTTCCAGTATATATGCTTAACCTTCCCATTACTAACACTAGCTGGTATATTACATGCATCGTACAAAATATCGGGAAGACTTTGATGAGCTATCCATAAAGTTTGACCAATTTTAGAACGTAATGATTACTTTTGCATGGATGTACTCTTATTTAGGCCAGACTTTTTTGTATTCCTTGTTTCTCGAGTTTTTATAAGGCGGAAAACAAATAAAATTATTTCTTTTTTTCTTTTTTTTGGATTTGTGTGATTCTCAAAGAATTGTAAATGAGATCATTGATCAGAGAGAAGAAATGAAATAAAATGTTATTCCATGTATAACCTTGTTTCTCATCTGCACGAGACTTCAGTACTTTGATCATGATACCCCCACGAAAATGCAACTTGGATTTGTTATGCGGTGGGTGGGCGTGACCTTGTCTAAAACAGAGTAATCACCAATACACCCAGTGTAGGGGAACGGCCATAGGATTTATCGGGCTAGAATAAATGCGAGTGGTCACTTAAACATACTTATAGAACGTAAGATTAGGTGTAAGGGAGGTGTCGATTATTTCGGGGGATCCTCGAAAAGTCTGTTAGGAAATTTCCTAGGAATGGTGTTTTAATGGGGTGTGAAATATATCGACATAAAGGGGAGGAAATAACAGGGACTGGCGGGGAAGGGGGAGGAGGTGCGAAACGACATTGTTGTTGTGATCAACAGCAGCGTTAACAAAGAGGGGAGGGCGAGCCAGTATGATATGGATAAAATTTAAGGCGCTTATTTACTGTGGTGTACCGTAGTGTGAATACCTAGCGAGGTGTCAACGGGGGTATTGAAAGCGGAGATAGGAAAAAAACAAAACAAAACGAAACTAGGTAAGTAGGGGATTGGTTTTATAGGACGGGACAGCTGTTAAGCAGCAGTTTTTTGGATGGAAGTTTAGTAATTGGCGGGAGTAAATAAAATAAAAAGTATAAACAAAGCGCGAGGATGTTGTTAAAAAATTATATAATTAAAAGGGGGTTGTCGGAAACGTAAAGGGGAGAAAAAAAGTCGAAAATTAAGATGAATTTAGGGACTGAAAAAGTGGGAGAAAAAGTAAACGAAAGATTGGTTCGGGAGCGGGCGCGAACCCACCTCCAACATTTTTGCATGGCTAAAATTCAATCAGATTCCCTCGAATCCGCGATTCAAGTGGAGGACTTTCCCACCAATTTCTACCCCACTACCTCGCTCTATTTCCACGAAGACGAGCCCTCATTTATCCAGGACTGGCAAAACCATTCCATAGCTTTCGCTCTAGAGCATAGAGAGACTACATTTTGCTTTGCCAAAAAAAATAGAGAAAACCCGCCTTTCCGACACAATTCTTAGCATTAGACAATTTTTTGACATTCACCCTGACTTCTTACATTTTGGCGTAATTACTAAAATTGCCTATGAGGCATATTCCCACGTCTCTAAGCTTGACTCTGATGGCATCCTCGACCCGACCAACCCCCTCTGCCCATCCGTTTTGAATTCCGCCAAGCTTAGGAAGAGTAACACAGACTCGACTCCCCTACCTAAGCGACGGTAAAAAACGACGGGGCCCATCCACCCAGCCCTGTCCAACCTTAAACCCTCTGTAATTTCGGCCCTAAAAACACTAAAATCCAACCCTAATATTATCATTAAATGCGCTGATAAAGGCTCCGCCACCGTAATCCTAAATAAATCTGACTACCGCAACGAAGCCAACCGCCAACTTAGCAACCACCTCCATTAAAAACCCCTTATTTTCGATCCAACACTTGCCATCAATATTAAACGCTTCCTCCACTCCATTTACTTGACAAAATTATCGACAAAAAAATGTACCTCTACCTCTGCCCGCCCGACCCCCCTAGAACCCCACAATTCTACCTACTCCCTAAAATCCATAAAATTAATAACCCAGGCCGTCCCATAATCTCCGCCAATAGCTGCCCCACCGAGAGAATCTCTGAATTTGTCGACCAATTCCTACAACCTATCATTTCGGCACTCCCCTCCCATATCAAAGACACGTCCCATTTTTTAGACATTATCCGTTCTCTCGATAACCTACCTCCCCAAACCATTTTCGCCACTATCTATGTCACTAGCCTATACACAAACATCCCACAAAACGAAGGCCTCCACGCCATTTACACGGCCCTCGACAATTCTCCCGCCCCAATAGACCCCCAACCGAAATCCTCACCAACAAGCCAAATTTGTCCTCACTCAGAATTATTTCCTTTTCCATAACCAAGCCTACCACGAAACACACGGTACCGCAATGGGAACTAGGATGGCGCCTTCTTTTGCCAACATTTTCATGTCCAACATTGAAACTAACATCCTAGATAATTCTCACCTTAAACCACTCGTTTGGCACAGATATGTCGATGATATTTTTATTATTTGGCAACACCCGCACAAAGATCTCATGTCCTTCCTCTCCCACCTCAATTCGGTCCACCCTACTATATCAAATTCACCCACTCCCTGTCCCATAGATCAATTCCGTTTCTCGACACCATTATTTACAAGGGCCCAAATTTTCCCTCCACTGGCTGTCTTTCGTCCAACCTTTTCGTTACGCCCAACAATTTCTCCACGCAAATTCCGCCCACCCCAAACATTGCATCGACCCATAGCCATTGGCCAAACACTTCGAATCAAACGTATAGTGTCAGAGACATCGAATCGTCACCACCATTTGTGAAATTTTGCACATTATATCACCGCTAGAGGGCATAACACTGCCATCGTTTCGAACCAAATTCATAACGCTCTCGCTCGTCCTACCACCACTAAAACAACTAATTCCGACCCTTCTCGACCACCCCTCGTTGTGACATACTCCCCGGCCCTACCCAACATCGGCAGAACCCACCACCATTATTCCCATTTTATTTCCGACAACGAACACACTGCCCCACAATTTCCGACCACCCCCATGGCCGCTTTTATAGGCAACCCAAAAACCTAAATAATATCCTCAACCGGTCCACGTTTCTCTCCCAATCTAAACCGACCCATAACAATCCGTCCTGCAAATGCTGTCGACATTTCCGTTCCCTGGACACCATCATTTCGAAATCCAATAAAACTACCTATCCCGCTAATTTGAAACTAACTTGTTCCTCCACCCACGTAATTTACCTAATTACCTGTTCCACCTCCCTTAAACAATATATCGGCGAAACCTCCAATAAAATGTCGGATAGACTTCAACATCGCTACGCATTAATCACAATCTGGACACCCACCCAACAAAGGCACAAACTCCACTAAAAATTCCCCTAATGTTTCATTTTTTAATTTCAACCGCCGACCTACCCGCCTCTTTAACACCCCATTTACCGGCTAATACTTCAAACCAAACACAGTTCACACCTCTCCCCCGCCCATTTAAATGTTGGATACCTTTTCCACACCTCCCCTACTCCCCTATTGGCCGACCCCCACGGCACTTAACACCATCGCCTTTAAATACCTACTCCAGCCCCCCTATTATTCACTGCGTTCTCTGGTCTCCACTGAACTCACAGCTCCACCTTCTAGCTCCGACGCCATGGCTTCCGCTCCACGCCGTACTCATCGTCCCCTCCATTATCGTCACTCCACCTTGCGATTCTCCCACCTAGGTCCCCCTATTTGTGATTTTTGCGCCCTCCCGGTTAAAGTTTCATTACAAGCCCGTTTGGCAACCACTAAAACATCACCCCTGCTTCCAAAACTTATGACCGTCCCCACTAAGGCACCACTTCCGATCTTGGACATCAACACAAAACCGTTCAAACCAATGAAACAACCGACCCCACTGATGTCCATACCCACCTCCCAACCTAAATCTCTACTGTCGCTCAGAATCCCGACTCCCACCAAGTTTAAACAGTGCCATACTAAATTATCCCATCGTTACCACCCGTATAGGAGATAGGAAAAAATTGTCTTTTTCAAGACACAATAACACCGCCTTTCCTGAGGCAACAAAACAAACTGTCTTTTTCAAGACAACCCAAAAACATAAGATACACCACACTCACTCACAACACCCAATATACACAGAAGAAAGAGATACAAAAGAAACCCTTCTTTGGAATCTCGATTCTTCCCCCTGAGAAAAGAGAGAGATAAAAAAAAAACCTTCTTTGGAATCTTGATTCTCTCCCCGGAGAGAAGAGAGAGATAACAAGGAAACCCTCCTTTGGGATCTCGATTCTCTCAACCCCCCTCTCCCCAAATTAACAGAAAAACTACAAAATACAATCATCATACAGTCAGTACAGTTCTAAAACACCATCTTCAAGAGTGTTTAAGAGCAAGAAAGAAGAAGCACCTCTCTAATGAGGCATCACTGAATATGACCAATGATAGGTCTCCGAAGTGTTGAAACTTTAGTGGAACTCCATTACATTTTAGTCTCTGAATAACTTTGTTTGCTTCCAGTATATGCTTAACCTTCCCATTACTAACACTAGCTGGTATATTACATGCATCGTACAAAATATCAGGAAGACTTTGATTAGCTATCCATAAAGTTTGACCAATTTTAGAACGTAATGATTCCTTTTGCATGGATCTACTCTTATTTTAATATCTGAAAATTGCAGGTTTTTAGCATACTCACTCAGCAAGTCAATTCCAACATATTGAAACACGCAGCCATCTTTCTTACCTATGCAAAACTGAGAACGAACATGACTAATCACAGTAGTTTCAAATTCTGGAATCCCACCCAATATAAAGTCATCTACATGGCTAGCTAAATAACCTATAACATTCCCATCCTCATTAACCCAATGAAATACAGCCCGGTCAACTTTAGAAATTCTTGCCCCAAATATGATCATCACTGATTTAACTTTGTTATACCACTGCAATGAATCGTCTCCAAGTCCGTACACACACTTCCGAAGTAGCCATATCTTTCCTGGACATTTAGTCTCTTCAGGTGCCTAACAAAAATGTCTCTAATTGTTGTCCTTGAAGAAAAACAGTCTTGTTGTCAATTGACCGAGTATTTCATCCATCCCTTTTGTGCGATAATTGCCAGGATAAGTCTCAAAGACTCCTTTCCACATGTTGGCGAGTCTTTTGGAATTTGATCTTTGACCTCCTCAAAACCCCTGGCCACTAGTCGAGCCTTTGGTTTTATGCCATTGGCACAAGTTTTCAATGTGTTCCCCCACCTTGTGGATATGCATATTTTCCCCTCATCCTGTTTCTACCTATGAAGTTCTGCTAGCTTTGCATCTCTCCTAGAAACATCGTCCAGAATCATGACATTTTCAGCATGATTTTCTGGAAGCTCAGAAGGATCTTTAGCAATTTGCAAATCATTAACTGTACTCAAATCGACATATTGTTTGATACCACTTAACACACGTGGCTCGGTATACTCCAAGTTATACTAGTTTTTATATGTGCCTGATGATTTTCCTGCTCTCCCCAGTACTACAGCAGAAAGTTCAGAGCCAGTTTCACTATGTTTATATGTAATAGTGTTCCCTTGTTTTACTTTAGGGCCATATGTCAAATGTGGTGCCATAACCTCTGCATTATCTGTGTTCGATTCTGGTTCAGGCTCATTTCTAACATGTTCAGTTTCCACTTGGTTATTCATTGTTTCTGTCTGTATATCTGTATATCAGAATTATATTCTGTGTTATCATCATGTGTTTCTGATGCAAGTGCTTTGTGGAGTCTACACTGATGAACACGAATTATTGCCGTACAAAAACTACCTTTCCATCTTGTCCTATGACAATTGCGGGTCCTTTCGCTTGTGATAAACCTTTTCACCTGTCTTGCATGTTTCTAGAGTAGGCCGAATCTGTTTTCGCAATGCTCTACGTATTCTATTTGAGCATTCAGCCTTTTAAAAGCCTGTCATGCTGCATATATGGAGGTTATGTGGTTACCAACTACTTGACTTGTCGTGGTACCTTCCAAAGCAGGAGGCTTGTCTATCAAGATCGATAGCAGGTTGGGATTCCTCCCATAAACAAGTTGATAAGCGCTATGGCCATCATCATTTCAAAGACTATTTTTAGCCATCAGAGACCAACTTAATGCTGCATACCAGTCAATATTGTTTTCCTTCTTAACGTTTCTCAAGATTTCTGTCAGAATGTAATTGTGCCGTTCCAGGATGCCATTACTCCATGGGCTATGTAGTTTTTGTTTTCTATGTTAAAGTTCTCGCATATATCACGAACTTCAGCATTGTTACCAGCTACCCCCTTGCCACCCCTCGTTAAACTATCCACCACTATATAGCTTTCCGGGAGCAACATGGACACTAATCCATATTTGAATAAATTCACAAAGACAGATGACTGTCGCTAGTAATAATCGCACCAGCACAGAGCATGTAAGCACATACATAATGTACAAATACCACAGACTTATCTAGCTCATGCAGATCAACTGCTACTGTCTCATTAAAGTCAGTGGCAAGGAGAAAACCAACTATTGGTCTAGGTCACTTGGTAGTGGCCACTTGATGTAATCTTACAGGGCGTTTGAACATTTCAACTGTATCACCAGCAAGATCCAGTACTCTACTGGCACGTTTCAGAGAGGCCTTGCTAAGCAGTAGGGGAATATCAACATTAACTACTATAACTTCCGTTTCAATTCAACAAGAAGTCTCAATTTTAGCTGGTATTATGACATTCTCAATTGAAATCACCTGTCCACTATCTCCAAATTTAAACCCTTTGTTACTGGGTACTGTTATAATCTTCGATTTCTGTCTGTCGTCTAAGTTCTCAATATAATTATTCAGCCATTTTCTACCACACACAGTCAGTTTTCCTTTCATTAGTGAACGGAGTTAAATTATAAAGTTCATTTTCTGCTTGATGTTCCATCACCTAGACAACTGCTGGATCAGAACGGTGTTTACAATCTATTGCCCAGTGAAAAACAGAGTGACACATCATTCACTTGCTACGTCTCATTACTCCATGATAATAATTATCATGCAAATCAGGTAATTAATATGTATGGATTTCAACCATAACCTAACCAAATCTGTGCATTAGCCTAGAGCATCTATACACAAAGTTTCATTTAAAACCAACATACGGTTCTTGAGATATCAGTGGAACGGACAGACACACACACACATACAGAGGGGATTACTGCAAAGACTCCCATATATGTTTATTTGTAACAGCAGACACCAGGAATAAATAAATCATGAATATCAATTGAACGTACAACAGGAAATTCATTGCCCCCATAACGTTGATAACGTTTTAGCATGAAATAAAAATCTCATAATTAAAAAGCCCTTGTAACAGGGATCGAAAAAAGTATAGGTCTAAATGGGCCCGAACAATTCCATGATGAACAGCTCGCGTATCATAATCATGATCATGTACACAGTACAGTACAAATTACACAGTGACAGTATTCCTCTCTGTAAGAATCCCTGTAATAAGAATCAAATTACAAGTGCCAAAATCGCAAGTGCTTTATTTTGGAACACCGGAAACCATATAAATTCCTGTGTGACATGCCATATTCGGCAGGGCCCAAAATCGGTGGCAGTGGCACAACAGAAGGGAATGGGTAAGAGAGATGCACAGGGAAGACTTCAACTATTTAACATGGTGCAACAGAAAAAGGACATGAGGTTGCCACACATCAGAAGAAAGAGAGAGGCATATCCCAAGCAATCGCGAGTCCCTCTACATCTGAACCCGGAAGGGAGAAGTTAAAGTGAAATGAGAAGACAGACACACGAGTGGTAGTGCAAGGAAAGGTAGAGGTATAATTTCTCAAGAAATTGGGAAATCTAAGAAAGAGGAAGTAGATCTGAACCACAATGGAAGATATCCAAGGTGAAACTGAAAGAGGGAAGAGTATCCCGAGAAATATATGGAAAAGGAATCCAACAGGGGACGAAGAGTGAGGACTCATTTGCTGGGCGGCATTATTAAAGTAGTGGTGGATGTCAGAAACAAGTCACCATCAGAGTTTGGAGAGAATTGGTACATTACTCCCACATACGTGAGAAGGATGAACCGGCTTTGCAGCAAATGTGGTTGGCCAATTCCACTGAAATATACTTTATCTCTATTCGAATAGCCCTGCGGGTACTAATTCATTGGAAAGTCATCATGGTTTTGGTAAAAAGGCTGACACCTAGTCAGAGAAAACAATTTAAACACATGTTTCCCGAAGAACAGCCACAAACTGAATAAAAGTGCCACAGGAAAACCCACTATCCTGAGTGGAAGGATTACCCATTATTATTGGTGGCTTACAACGGATTGATTAGACTGGGTTTACCTATTACCGAAAACTCGACTTAACAGGGCTGAGTATGAATTAAATAGACTCGTTGGCTAACTGATCAGATGGGTTTATGATGCAATGGAATATGATGGACAGCAAGTTGCGTTTGTTAGTTATTCCATATCATGTAACAATGCATCTGACAGTTATCTGATACCGAACACATTTTGATATTCTTTATCTGTTAGTGACCTGTTCATTCAAATACATCTAGATACTCCTTGGCAAGTTTCTCTGAGTAAACTTGTTTATTCAAATATGCCTTCATACTTCCTAATTAGGTTTCTCTAACTGCTGCAATTGAGTTCATGTAACCGTGAATTGAGCCATCTGCTATATTGTCCTGTTGCCAAAATAATGTGTACATAAATTCATCTTCTGACATTACACAGTTATCTGTACATTTCGTTTTGTCTTCGAGGTGTCCCACAGGCTTTTGTTGCCTTGTTGTTAATAATTATGGCTGACTGCGTCCGAACGGGGACTAAATAATGAGTAAGATTACCTTCTGCAACGTGACTAAATGAGGATTGAAGATGTCTACCATATTATCTATGTATAACAGCCAAGTTTCATCAAAGCATATAAATGTACCAAGTCACAGCACAATTGACAATGTACATCACGAGTGTGAACGAGAAAGTATAGTGGCTTGATATGAATACTGAGAATTAACAGTATTTACAAAATCGAATGAAGAATTTACACTATGTTGAGTGTTGAAGATGCAATATGGACAAAGATTTAAAAAAAATTTTCACTCATTAATCACACATAATTATAAAGGAAATCATTTAGAACCAGGTACATACGCAATTGAGTATTTCACAAGCATTATGACAAGGGCAAGGTGGTGGTACTCAGCTTGATCAAGTCGACCACTAAATTCTTGTACACCAAAGTAAATGATAGTTTTACTGTGTTTTAATAAACTGTTTATTATTATGTGAAAAAATGAAATAATACAGCTATGCTCCAAAAGTAATCTTTCATTACTTCGTTATACAGGTATGTGTAAATAAAAAACAATGTGCACACAATTTATAATAATTACAATTGTGTTACTTTTGAAAAATAAATTATCAAAATATAACTACAATAGTAGTGACAATTATTAACCATACTAAAATAAGGTAAAATAAAATAGAATCTTTTTTGTTGAAGCACAGCAGCCTTGACATGTTTCAGATCCAAGTTAATAAACTGAACATGTACACATGTGCAACACTTTGAGAGTTCGTCAAGGTAAACATGTTGGCTGAAGTGGAAGAAGCTCTGTGTAATCTTCATCAACTTCAAGAAATACATAGCTGCTATTTTGGGTTGTCTTCCTTGTTGCATTGTGGGAAATGTATAAGATAGTGTATGTTTTAATATTTCAGTAGTACAAAAATGCACAAGAATAGGACGACAGGAGGCACAGCGATTTGGAGCCAAATCTAGCAACCTCCCCCCCCCCCAAATTGGGTGGCAGAGATGCTCTTTTTTTTAACATTGCTTAAGGCTGATTTTTGACTGCATGTGGTTGTAATTCAGCATTTACTGGTATAGGCAATAACACTGGTCATTTCTTCTTCTTTTGTGTGTTTAAGGCAATATGGAGTCAATGAGAACAAGGCAAACATATCTGAAACATCACAAGATTGTTACTGAGAGTATTAAGATGAAAGATGAGTTTGTGTGCAAATTGACAACTACACATAATATATCCGGACGTCTGAAAAATACGTTACTCCTCTATTCAAAATAAGTGTCAAACCTTTTAAGTACTGGGGGTGCAACGAAGTCATTTTGAGCTGGTGTCAGCTCCTCGACTAAATCATGACATCGCGATCAAAGAAAGTTCCACCGAGCAAGAATAGCAGTGATGGCAAGGTTACTACCATTACTGTTACGAATCGACGGCCATTAGTGGACAGTCTTGTTGTCGGGTGTGATACTAGTGCTCTGGTACTAGTATCGCTGGATATTTTGGAGACTCAGAAGATACAGTCAACAATACCTAGAACAATGTTCAGTGAACTGAGAACTAGATGTTGTCAAAGTAATCCAAAATAAGATTTCCGGAGAAACCAGAAAACCAAAGAAGCGTGAACTGAAATGATATGGAAGATAGGCAAGTTTGAATACATTTCAAATGCAATGAGGCTAGTTTCGTGTATTAATCGTATAATGTTTACAGTCTAAAATAACAATTCACTACAAAGTGAGCCATTTCTTCCACTTACTCGTCTGACATTTGGATTACAGTATTAAAAAAGCCAGAGTTATTTGTGGCATCCAATAAACGCTAAGTTAGATCTTGACTTTGTTTATGTTTGATCCTAATGTAGTAGGACAATGTAACTTGTCCTGTCCTGTGAAAGTTTATTTTTTGTGCCCTGTATTTCATGCTTTATGTTAATCTAATTGTAAACTTGTAAATAGTAATGAATGAATCTGCTAGCTTACATATATACTAAATCAGGTGTTAGTTCAGAAAGAACATGTTATGTGGGTTGAATTAACAAGAAGTGATCTGCCTGCTGTCATTTGGCTTAAATTGTTGTAGCCTAAGTTAACCAGCAAAAACTATTTTTTTTCTTCTCGCTGTGGATGCGCATGGTTTATTCTCCCACCACATTTCACATTAAACTTAAATTCATCTACAGTAACAGAATGTTCTTCCTTCATCCCCATAACCACATTATGACACATTTTAAACTTGCAGTGTCCTGTAATGGTACAATATGGGCTATTTCGTTTTCTACTTGAAATTGACTGGACACTCAGAAATGTTATTCTTTAGGTGACAATATAGAATGTTTTTCCAGTTTTATTTTTTGCCATTCTTGTTTACTTAACACTAGTACAGTAAACACTTTGAATCCTATTTTGATTCTTGCTTGACTGCCCTTTGTTATTAAAAGTACTGTACTCTTATCCCCAACTACACTGTCTGCATGCAGATGTTTAATGTGCCATTTAATTACCCAGATTTTCCATTCAGTTTGAATGTACACAAATTTGTTCTTGTTGGTACATTACTTGAATGTTTTTACCTATGATCGTTTTGACACTTAGGGCAGAGAAACTTTGCTAACTTCTCATCTTCAGTCACTGTTGTTTTTAAACATGTTGGATGCAACTATTCTAAGCAGTTGTCACATTCCACCATTAGTAAACATTGGCAATTAGGGGACTAGCTCACATTGTTTAATAATGCCTCTTTGTCAACTTTATAGAATTGACTTTTTGAAATCACTGATATGAATTACACTGTATCAAAAAGCATTTCCATCAAGTGATATTTTGCACACCACTTGATTAAAGTTGATTAAATCTTTGTACCTTATATTTACTTGCATTGCACATGTATATTCTTTGAAGGTTATTTTGCGAAGTACAGTACATATACAATTCTGGACCAAGTTAGTGGCAAAATTCCTGATTTCCAGAGTACCGAAACTGGATGTTCATGCAGAATGGAAAAAGAGGGCTGCAGAAGTTCACTAGAGAAGATTGATGTCTTGGCTATTGACATACACGTTCAGATACGCTCTGTGTAGTCCAAGGAATATGCAGAAATAGATCACCAGTTTGTTTGGCATCTTAGCAATAGCATAAAAAAGAAGTTAACTTTGGCTGCAAAGAAAAAGGGCTGCGATGAGATATGCCCATGGATAAAGGAAATAACAAATCTCGTCAGCTCGTCATTGCAATGGAGACTTTGAGCTGCTTGTAGAAAGATGGAAAATCAATGATTTAATATATTTTCAATGTACATTCATTCCATGGAGCAAGCGATCACTGGCTGCGCATATGCACCACTATCACAAGATGAGGAACGAAGAAAGAATTGGGGTTTAAAAAGGTAGCAAAGCACACAAAGCCCTGGAGTAGGTCATTCTAAACAAGCGGATCCTAAAAGTTCTAAAGCACCTGACAACATTCTGCCACACTGGAAACGTATCACAGTATGTTGCTGAAATACTGCTCCTAGAGGCAAGAGATTGGCCATGACCATATGATTGGTAGATTTACCCCTGCTTTGGCTATTTAAACACTACATTTATTGTCCCAATAATAGGTGTACAGGGACATTTGAACTAACTAGATTACGAGCTACATTCTTTTTATCAATATAGGTGTTCCCATCAGTTTCATTTTTCTACTGTTTATTGATGCTTTAGTCCATTGTCTGTAATTTCTACATGTAGTTCGCCTGCATTATCAATTTCCTTATCAACCAGCTTTTGCCCTTGTTACCTACAAGTGTTTTACCAACACATGCGTGTGCAGCATTTAACAGATTGTTCTTTCAATTGCTCCATATTCCATTGGGGGGGGGGGGGGGTCAAGTTCATTCTGATCAACTCTCCAATTATTGAGCATTTAAAAGCTTTTATTTTGGAAAGGTTCCCTGTCTAGATTATGATTAGATCCTAGTTAGTAATAATTGAAAATGTCACTTATAATATTGCCACTGACTTTTTACACATGTGTAAGTTGTAGTATACAGACTAATCCAGATCAAAGGGTTCGGGCAAGTCATGTCAGCTGGAATTATGACAAACCTAGTATGGTATTGTACTAATATGTTTTTGTTATTTATACTTTCCTTTTTTCTAGTTTTTTATATGTGGTAAACCATCTAGCCGGAAATACTGGATACGTTTCCATACATGGTATTGTTTTAATATTGGCTTGTTTCAAATTGCACCACTTGCAACAGATTTTTTTTTTCAAATATTTCTTTGATCTTCATTGGAACTTCTGAAAAAGTATAACTTCACATTTTTATATGGAGTTTTGAGCTTTTAGCTCTGCTGTTGACAAAGTCGACACAGCGGAGCTGTTCATATTACTGATTGTCAGCGTCAACTTCAGCATTACAATTTCAACTTGTTTGATATGCAAATACCTTGGTTGGTTCTCTCAGATTTGTTCATTTCATACTTTAATTGAAATGTGCATTGCTAACAGCGAAGCCGATGGGATTTTTGTTTCTCTTAGAATAAGATCAAGATCTCCACAACTTAGAAAGGAGTTGTTCACTTTGATTGTTTAGCTTCTGAAAGAAAGACCTCTATTCCAGTGAGTGAAAGCAATGCTCATCAAATATTGGGCTACGAGAAGATTTACCTATACAAACTATCATTGGAATTAGTCTATGATCCAGTGCTTGGAAAGCAGTGTGACGGAATAATGATTCATGGATCTATTTTGTTGCATAATAAACTGAAAAATATGTTCTCAGCTTTAGTTTCAAAACTAAAAAAAGGGCAGCCAAAAAAATATTGTTAGCCATCATTTCAGTGGAATTGGTGAACGTTTAGTCATATCAATATTAAATACAGAAATTGAGGCTTGCAAACTTAACCTAGTATTCGCAAAGAGCTCCAAAGACTTCTGTAACAGCCAATAATGACTTGGTTGACTTTTCAGGCAATCCATGCAAAAACAAACTTGTACTATTTCAATATGTCCTGGATGGATATCCTAGATGGATGTCTTAACTAAATTTTAATGGGTCAACCATAAAGTACAGTGGCTGAAGAATCACAAAATTTACCTTGAATTCGAACCCTCTGTAATTTTACTGTCTGATCAAGGCTAAAAGGTGTGCTCAAATTAATGTGCTCACATACGAAAGAGAACATCACCCACGAAGTCAGGGAAAGGTACGAGATATATTAAAATTTCAATTTTACCTGTGTATACACAGATACAGAATGAAAATCCACATAGTTCACTTGGCAAGTACAAATCCATCATTTGATTTAAAATTACTAATATTTTTTTAACCATATGTCACAATTGCTAACTTATTGGTAATTCTCAATAGAGAATGACTTTCTATTTCAATATCATGTATTCATTGGATTCTGCTGTGTAAAACCACAAACATCTGATATGATTTGTTAGTGTTATCACCATTTCTATACACAAAAGTAGGTAAACCATTATCTAAAGTTTTTGTCATTTAGAGGGGGGCACGCTATATTTTGAAGGTGGGAGCTGGAAATCCAAATTCTGATTATGACCCACAGGAAATAGAAGTATAATTATGTTAACATTACAATGTTCAATTTCATACTTAGACTGCTTTGTGAAATACTTAGTATATTGAATTTAAATCACATTGATAATCTGGTAGAGTGATATCGAAAAAAGAAATTAATAAAAATAATTTTTTACTTAGTGCTCACTTTATATGTATAGTGCCATAAGTAACACAAAGCAAGGACTGTATTTTTTTGTATATGAAAACAGTTTTAAATAATGATTGATATTGTAGAGCACTGATAGTGGTGTTGAAATAACACCTGAAGACATTAGTCAGCATTTGGAAATGTCAATTATGCAAAAAGAAGTAGGATTGCATTTACAGAAAGCCGTAAAAAAGCTGCTGAAAATCCCTCTTCTGTCTATGACATAGGTGATGATATTTTTGTAAGATTTAAAACTAGTGACAGGGGGCAAGGAAGTCAACAATCCTAAAACTGTTGAAGCAACTGTTATTACTAGAAACCTGGGAAAGTTCTTGTACATGTCTTGTGATAGCCAGAAGGAAGTTGCTGAATGGAGAAAAGTAGATGACCTCACTTCTGTTACACGTGTGAAAGAATCTCAAAAACGGGCAACAGTAAAAAAGTTCAACAGTTTGTAAATATTTTGTCTTTCTTAACTAAACTTCACAATTGCACAGAAAATACTGAAACAGTGTATATGGTCTAGATAATAATGTCACACCCTCCTGGCAATACTTCATTGGGTACCTTTGGCTGTTTTATTAAATGTTATCAAGGGCACAATAAAAATCAATGACTGTTTCTAGCAATCGTGGTGTAGTTAAGATCATGACTCATAAATTGGGAGTGTGTACATGGCGAAAGCTTGGTTATCAGGGTAATATACAAGGGACTTGTGACCCTTGTAGCTGCCTTCTAACACTGCACCGGTCTGGATTCAGTGCATGGTGCGATGATTGACAGGGTCATTAATAATCCACTACTCGGCATTAAGGTCAAACTTGGAGTTGTCTTGATAGTTTATTAGAAAACACACTGAAACTGAAATTTCATAAGCTTGCTTTTCACAATAGTATTTGAGATATTTCATGATAGAATTGTAGGATTTCTAGGATACTGGGCTATTATACATCACTTCTAGAATACCAAAAGGTCGTTGATGCTTAGACCTCTGGTTTCGGTCTATCAAATCACCAACTGGAATCTAAATTCCTTGGCAGGCAAGCATCCTCTGGTCAGCTATGAACAGTCTTTTAGGGATTTCCGAACGACTGCAGGTTAGTTCTAACTTTCTTATTTCTTATTTGTTAAGGAAAAATGTCACCAGGATTCAAACTTACACGGGAAACTGACCCCACAACTCCATTCACTAGATCATCACTTACATCAATGTTCATCACACGTGCACCCACAGCTAAAATAATTGTTTTCGCCAAATTTGTGGGCGTTTTTTTATTGGTTGCAAAAATATGGATTCTATCACATTCCTCATCGGTTTCACGACACTGAAGCATGTATACATCACTCATTAGCAATTTCTTCCTCGTTCTTATGTTATTTAGAGTTTCAGGAAACTCTGAATCTTGCTGTTCAGCAGTGGAGAAATATAATGCTTTTCGTTTCACTGTTGGCAACTGATAAAAATGGTCTACAGCAATCACAGAAATCTTTCCATATGGTGAATAGTCAGCCGTTTGTTTGATTTGTCTTCCATGGACATATGCAAGTAGTTCTTTTGTCTACCATTGAAATTTCGTCGATGAATAAAATCTGCAAATTAGCAAGCATATTGTGTTTATGACTTCTCCTAGTGGTTGATATGGTAATTTAGCATCAACTGCTATGGCGAAAATACTGTGTATTGTCAAAGCATATTAAATGCCGCAACACCTGTCAACAGAATAGATATATCATCAGGATTTGGTACTGTACGAGCAAGAATTCTTGAAGCTTCATAGCATATATCCTTAATTAAATGAGATTTTCCAGTTCCTGCTCCACCACATGTGAAAAGGTTCTACATGTATTCCATTGCATTTACTTAAGCACCATTGTCGCACTGGACAAAATATATCACATTGCCTATCCAATGATCTGAGCAGTATTTTAGCTTCATCTCTTGAAATTCCACAGTGATGGTATATTTCACTAGAACAAATATTCTCATCTTTTTCCCGCAAGTCTGCATGTTGGCATACTCTGGACAGATTCTTCTTCATTGGCAGCACCAGTTAGGTAGAATTCTTCATAAGTATTGAATGAGTCAGGTTTCAACTGAACATCTGTTCGATAAGGCCAAAAAAAGATACAGAGTACTTTGACAATGTTTCTCTGGATGTTTGGCGAGGGAAAATCTTGCATATCTTATAACTGCTGGTTCAGTTCGAGTTCTCAGCATATGACCAAGTTTATTATTAAGTTCAATAACTCTTTCCAGTGTATTTCCCATATTTGACACCTCTGATTTTGAGAGAACTCTGTATTCAATAACAAAAGTAGCAAGACATTGTTGTCAAATAGTTCCTCAATTGGTCTGTTTCTGTATCGATCCACCATGCATGTCATCCAGATATTCTCATTGTTAAGGTTACCAGTTTTATATTTGTTTTGAAGAATTTCAAGAGGTAGACTCATTTTAACTGAATTTTCTCCAGTAGGGATAAACTGTACCTTTCGGTGATCCCCCTTTCAACTTTAAATTACACACTCTGTATACAGCCTCTTGAACACCTAGCTCTCTGTTGTTAAGGTATACACCTCCCAGCTTTTTCATTGCTAGTTTAGCATCTACATTTCCTTCCCCAGAAGCCGCTGTATGTGCATGCTGTAACAACAAACCCATTTCTTTCTCAGCTTTTGAAATATAAGAGATGATGTACACTATGCAACTATATCCATCAACAACAAATTGTATATCCATATTCGCATTCCAACATCGAAGAAGATCTTTATTGTATTGGTTGACCCAAACATCATTTGTCTGCCTTCTTAGAACTACACTTGTTTTGTTTGTTAATCTACTATATGTCCTTTCAAAGCGCTCTTGAGTTAGGCCAATACTGCTAAACAAAGAATCAACTGTTGGAAAGTCATTTTTGGTATTTGATAGTGCCTTCCACATTTTTGTGAGAATTTCCTTTGCATCATCTTTTGTCATTAATTTTCAATATTTTCCGAGTTGTGGTCATTAGTTTTGCATTCATCAATTCTAGCAATGAATGTTTTTTTCTGAAGGTGGACATCAAATTAAATCTACAGTGCGAGGCACTCTGAAACTTGTAGGACACAAGGCACTACACCTTGTTTCCTACAAATTTCAGAATGCCTGGCACTGTGTTTCTGAACCCTGTTTACAATATCAAAGTGCTCTTCATCCTCTTCTGAAGATGGTATTCCACAGTTTACATATTTGTCTAGAAAGTCTGTTACTTCATGGTCCTGATTGTCGCATACGACTTGTTTACCACTGTGACACTGATCTTTATCGATTTTTGGCGCATATTTGACCAAGAATAGACGATGTGTATGTGGTGATCCACGTTGCTAAAACTGAACTGACACAATAAAAATAATCAGCAATTTTCCCAATAGGCTCTGCGGGTGACAATATTACCGGTTTCAAAAAGCAATGAAACCTATGTTCAAACATTCGTGCAGCTGTTACAGGGCTGTTTCTCAGACCAGTCCAGTTCTTCAGCTTTAGAATAATCCCCATTCTCATTAAGAATACTCACAATCATTTCAGGCCATGTCGTGTCTGCTGATGATAATGAGCATAACCATGTTGGTATTCCTAGCTGTCTTAACATTGCGAATAGATCTTTTTATGTACTTTGCCAAAAAGGTGCTGTTCCACGAATAGGTTTCAGGAATTTGTAGCCTTCCTTATATTTGAAGATATCTTTCAGAGACTGTGTGTCTATAAGAGTTGAGCTGTAACTGTTTAGCCACATGCTTTAGTAGACCCTTTCCGTAATGCAATTGATACGTTTGATACAACTTGTAGTACCTCTAATAGATACTATTTTGGTATCCTTAGCAAACAGTGCCCTGTTAATATTCTATTATGATCTGACACCCCAAAATCAGTCAATAGGAGCACAGAAAACCTTGTCTTCAGGAATACCAAACATTTATATTGATAATATAATTACACTGAAACTACATGTATGTATAGTTAACTGATGAAACAGTTTTTCTTCCAGACGATGAAAAGACGTGGAAAAGTGGTGGATGGAGAGGAGAGAGCCAACTGGAAAAAAGTACATCCTGAATTAATGTCCGATGAAGAGGAGCAGGAGGATGGTTCTCTCTTCAGAAGATCTCCAAGGTTGTCCCTCAAAATCAACTGGACCAGCGCCTCAATGATAGAGGGATTATGGATAGGCTATAAAAGGCACAGAACGACAGTTGTTTTCACTCAGAAATAAACCAAATAAACATTACTCAGCCAGCTGTGTCGTTTAAACTTTCTTTATTGTGTTTTCGATTTTCAATCTAACATTATCGCAATAGGTTTTTACAATTGTTGGATTGAGTTATATGGTCAAATTAACATATTTACAAAGTGCTTTCAAGACGCAATACAGATTTAAGTACTTTGTGTGGGGTGGGGGATGAGGGACTACTTGTCATGTATTTTTGAACAATTATTAACTGTATTTTTAAATAATAAACAATACAAGTTATTCTCATTTTGTTTTCTATGTATTGTGATTGTCTCTTTAATAGAAGACCCCCCCTCCCCAATCCATAGGATAGAGAAACACCACTATAGTGGCATTATTTAAGTGACATTGCAAAATGTCAAACAGAAATTAGAATTTACCAGAATTCTGTGATATTTTATTTAAACCTTCAAACAAATTGAGTGTGTCAGTCCCTGTATTGAAGTATTTGTTTAATACTCACCCTATGTTAAGAAAAGAGGTCCCAATATTAATCCATTGCAAAAAATTATGAAAATACAGTCCCTGCATCAAGCTGTTTTTATATAAATTCATTAAAAAACAACCCTCTGCATTAAACTATATTTGCAATATCATAAATACAGAAAAATACACTGCTTGTATCGGCTTGTTTTCATATGAAATATAGCAATAATACAGAAAAATGCAGGACGGCATTTAGCATGAACACAACTGAATGTAGGAAGTGCATTGTACCTGTATTAAAAGAATGCCACTTCATGTGAATACAGCCTGTATTCAGATTATATTTACATGAATGCATTGTAACATTCTCGTATATTTGTGTGTATTTTCTGTTGATACACAGCATGATACAGTGTGAGCATAAAATATGTTGTCTGTATCCTTTGCAAATCTAACCATCTGTATTCATTAAACGAGTATTAAGTTATCGTGCCCGTGCAATTTTCTTTTCACGTTTTTCATGAAAAGTTACAATAGTATACAATACAGGCAATGACCTGTGCAGAACGCCTATCAACAATGACACTCAATTAAACAAAATTGTTGCATATTCTTTGGTTCAGATCAGATAAATTAGGCAACTGCAGGCCATTTTGTTTTAATATGTGCCTCCAAAGCTACTATTCCATCGTGCTAAATTCATACACACAACCACTATACCATGGCAACTTCGCCATCCATACACATCAGTTCATTGCATCGAATCAAACTCTAACTAAAGAAAATAATGTCTCATACATGCTAGAAAGCAACAATTGTAACTTATCCTTCATCAACAGATCCAACAAAACCCAACAAGAGGGGGTCCTTAATCAGCATTGGGCCAATGACACCTCCCCCAACACCTAACAAGACTGAGGGTTACATATTGAAAGTTAGTGATATTGGTAAAATTGTCCAATTCAAATTGCCAACATCAAACAGCACTATAAGAGGTGTCTCTTGCACTCCTGAGGCTCATCATCTGGCACAGGTCACACAAGATGAGCAACCTGTACAACTACTTGGTATAAAATTAAAACCATGTAAGTTCAATATGAAAGACCAAGAGGCAATACTGGAAGGGTCACGCACAATAACTCACAAATGGAGGAAACCTTGCATGTATATGACATAATATCAACAAGGGTGCCAACTAATAAAAAACGAAATACCGCTTTCTCTGTGCGGAATAGTTGGGTAAATACGACTCACTAGCATTAGTTCAGATCAAATTATTGATGAGGAGCAAATTCCAGTATAGATAATGGAAATAATCATGAAATTATTTACAAGAGTAAGAGATTGTTTTTTGGAAGTGGCAAGCAGTACAGGTATGTTGAACATTTAGATTCTATTCTATATTCTTTTGTGTTTGAAAGAAAAATAGGTGAACCGATTACATTCACATATGAAATTGGTGACAAAATATTAGTTTTTTAGTGAATACTTTAATCCATTTTGACATTGAACCTCAAGTTGAATGGAATGTTATAGAATACACGTTTCTGTCATCAGGAAAGACTGAATGCCACGGCTAATTTAGATATTCCACCATATACGATTGTTTATTTTCAGGCTTATCACTGATTGGAGCACTGCATTGTAGGTGTGTGGACAGTAACAATCTTATGGATGTTGACGGCACTGATGCGTCATCAATTACTCCATATGACGGTCCAACTATGCAATCCGACGCTTCAGGTAGTATTATCAGTAATCATCGTACGAGTATTAGAGATTTCTCATTCAATATCGAGGACTCAATTGACGCTCAACCGAACATACTAGAAAATACACTGGAAGATGACTCACTCACGAACTTGCCGCCTCAGTTCGGTGAAGTAGACGTTACGTATGATGTCATACCGGGCACTTCTAAGCAGGGGAAGGCAATGCTAGTCGACAGCATTGGTTACTCGTACAATGCGAAGAGTACTGAACAGCAACGCAATGGAAACATTAATTGCCAATGGTGATGTAGTGTAAGAAGCAAACTGTTAACGTGTACAGCAGCGGTTCTACAAAAGTGAACAACATTTACGAAAGGTTTGCATGACCATAATTACAAATCATTGCCGGTGTTGGAATGCGAATTAGAACAGTTGAGATGAAAAATATTGCCCGAGACAATTATTTTTCGCTCTGCTGCGGACATTGAAGAGGTTACCGTAAAACGTGACGCCCGGCTGTACCCGCGCGTACAGCCAACCGGTACCACTAAACCTTATCCGGGCAGCGTCAGATTATGCGCCCATCCGAGCCGCAGCAACATGATTTAGATCTTGAGATTGCGTACGACTTTATACCGGCTGATTTCGTACAGAAGGACATTAACTTAGATGGTGCCCGACATCTACTCTTTTACACACAAGATCAGATTGGTTTACTTAGCCTTGCTATAACATGGTATATGGATTCAACCTATAAGATTGCATGTCAACCTTTTTCGATTCATGCATTCGTTAAAGGTAATAGTGGACAGATCAAGCAAGTCCCCTTGGCATTTTGCCTGATGTCAAGGAAAGATAATGATTATTACAAAAAAGTGCTCGTGGCCGTTCAGAGTGCAGTGCCGACTCTCTGTTGAAAAGTTCATAATCGACTTCAAAGCTGGAATGTGGCAAGCTTTACGGTGTGTTTCCCGCCGGGGTAAAATTCAGGGTCGTTGTTTTTATTGGAGCCAAACCGTATGACGGAAAGCGCAACACCTTGGCCATCGGTCAGCGTACCTAGAGAATTAAACAACTAGGAAAGACATTCGAAAATTGCTGTCGTACTTGCCACAACCATATTGCGTCTTCTTTTGAAACCCTTGCCTCCCAAGCGATTCTTGGGCTTATTCATTATATTCGATGAGCATGGATTGAAAGTTCGATATGGCCACAATCAACGTGGAGCGTATTCTCGCAAAGCATACGCACAAACAATGTAGAGGGCTGGCATCGTCGTGTGATTGGAAAAGCCGGTCGTGGTCAGCTGCAATTGTATATAATTATACCTTTGCTTTACCAAGAAGCACGTTTGATGTAATTACAAGTCCGACTTATAAGAGATCTATCAAAAGGTTTATCAAAGTCTGCAGGCATGTCTTTTTGATTTAAGGGAACAATGACAGTTATGACATCACGACGTCTCAGTTACTGCGATTAACATGTACATTGAATTGTCCTATTGTAAACGTTACACCTGTACACTAATCGCATTGTATCAGTCCCACTGATAATGAATAAAATTGCCTCATGTTACGGTACGTTGCATTATATCGGTCCCGAATTACAGTACATAGACTATTCACCGAGAGAGAGACAAACTAAACATCTCATCTTATCCCAAAACAACTTTTTAACATATTTAATAATATTCTGTCTGTATTTCAAAAACACAATATGTGTTAATGCTGAATACTGAAATTAAAGTCTAAAAAATAATTAAAAACGTTACATTCTACATTGGTTTGCATTAACGTTATTGTATGAACATACAGTTGATCTTATATTTTTCTTTTGCAGTGACATCAAATCAGTTGCCTTGGGTAGAACTGATTATTTACAAATTACCCTTGATCAACTATTTGATAATTCAACTATTTGATTTGAGTAATTACATTCTGTCCCATGGTAATTAAAGACTGTACACCAGACAGACAGCCTGCACCCAGACTAGTTGAAGACGATGAGATTAACATACTGTAAGATTGTGATGACCCCCCCCCCCATGCAAAACCACCATGTGATAAAGTGTGAGTACATGCACTGGATATGACTTGTAAAGAAGCCAACACACACAATTCAGAATTATGTTTGAAAGTTTTGCTATTTAACATTATAAATGCTTCTTCTATTTACAGTTTTATTCTTTTTTCGTGATTGTACTAGTTTTTTCAGTATAGGATATTTATAACAATGCTAATATTCTTCATTCCAAACAGGCAACGATGGTACTGTCCTGGTATTCGTAGAAGCTGAGTTCATAAAGGAGCACCACCAGTTATTGTTATAACTTTTTAAGGTATCATACTGATTTTAAATGTACTTATTGGGTGTTATACGACGTGATATATTCTGACATTACAAAATAATGAAAGACGAGAAAAATCAATGAGCAAAGTTCGGAGATTTCTGTCAAATTCTTGTTGAACTTTCTTCAACAGTGGAAGTGTTACAAGGGTAAAACAAGGCTTTGTTTTGTTGATACTTACTCTTTGGTCAGATCTCTAGAGATCAATAAATCAAATCTGTCAACATTGTATATTCTACTGTAAATGTTTATCCTTGCTTTAATTGGTCACATGCCCAAATATAAGTTCACTTTCTTTCCTGTGATGTCGGAAAGCTGTCAGTGACCCCGAGACATAAAACTGCATTCTGGGCAAGCTTGACCATAATTGGTATATTGCAAAGTTGGGTGGTTGGTTAAGCTTCATACATGCAGTACATGCGAGAGCAGTTATCACAACTTTGTTGGAACTTTAAAGAAAGCAAATCATGGCATGCAGCAAGAAGAGTAATATCTGTGTGTCCAAGTTCCAGAAAGGATCTGTTGCCTGGAATATAGAGGTTTAGCAATAGCAAAGGTGACCACAGGTGTGAACTTATCTGGTTCATCATATCATCAGTTTTCCAGGGACATGTATGACGAAGTAACAAAGGCTGCGGGGATAATGTAAATTTGCTGAGACCCGGAACAGAAGGGAAACCTCAGACGATTGTTGAACATTTGCAGTCTGCGACGAAAGTACCGACAGGATGCTTGACATGGAGAAAACTTCAAGTCTGTGGAACAAAGCAAAAAAAGAAGTTCTTCAACAACCTTGTGCACAGGTGACTTGCAGTAGAACGACATTCAGAACTGATGAATTTGTGTAACTGTGGGCTTGATGCGTGGTTATACCTGCAAAAAAGTACCGCTTGGTGAAGTCACTAAAAAAGTGGGATCTGGTCGGAAAGCAGCAACAGCTAATGACATACTGCAGGTTGGAAAATATTGTTAACAACTGGTATACCTGCCCCAGCAACCAGTGGCATGCAGAAGTGTGCCAATAAAATTGGCCAGGTTATAGTGAAACTTAACAAGGAAGATCATGTTAATTCAGTACAACACTTCCATGGTGCCACTGCGGATGCCGCACTACCAGTGAAAGGTGATGCTTGCTACAATAACCTACTGTGAATAAATCAAACATTTCAGCCTGCAACACAAATGACATATACCATATATCTAATAAGATATTGTCAGTGTACATCGAGAACCAACTTTGCAAGACTGATGAAAGGCAACTGAATAAAGGATTAATTGTCAACTGCACAGAACATGATGGATACTGTGGTGCCAACATCCAACCAGGTATTAGAGATGAAATGCATGAAAGGACAGAAATTTACTGTCAGCCATTTCACTTCTAATGGGGACAGTAAAGGGTCACCAAGGCATTGAAATGACACAGCATGAACCAGTTGATCACCTGATTAGACACCTGTGTGGTGGACTGAAGAGAAAATTGACAATACCGCCTTCTCTGCCACTACGTTTCCAAGGAAGACAAAAGCATCTAAGGATAAACATAAAAAACATGTTGCCAATGATTTCGTTGTCAGATGCAATACAGAACACACAAAGGCTTTCAAGCAGTATTGTGGATGTCTGGAAAATATAAAAAATAAACTATAATTTACTGTTGATGCCATCATCGATTGTTATAGTGAGAAGAGTGGAGGAATGTGCAGAAAATATTCATTTATTTGCACTGGTAGGAAACGCAATAAATGTAACAAATCATTGTTATGATGCGACTCTGTCCAAGTGCATTCGACAGAACAAAATTCACGACAAGCACACAAACTGAAGCTGTGCATTGTAGTTATTCGAAAACAAATCCAAGGGGCATTACTTGGAGTAGAAATTTTGCCAAGAACAAAACAAATGAACAATGAGACATGCAAAAAGACTAAAATCTAAAAGAATTTAAATATATATAGAAAAAGTAAGTAACTTATATTAAAGAAATGTCTTTAAATGTACAGTGCTGTAAAAAACAATATTTGACCATACTTACAGCAGGACCATGAACAAATAAAATGCAGTTATTAGAGCAAAGATAATGTCATATTTAAAAGTGGGATGGAAATGAAGGAAAAAAGAATCCCCCAAAACACAATACATGGTGGGTATGGATTGTGCTCAATGCACCTCTGGTTGCCATGGCAACATTTTCAACTATTGTTAACCCCCTGGGGTTCCTGCGAGATGGGGCCACACAGACTTTTGTGACACATCTCTTCCACCGACTGCAAATGTCTAGTGGTACAGCAAATATTGCAGTCTGTGGACATGCAATGCTCCACTTTCTAGATCCAGAAAATCTCACTCTTATGGTGCCACACTGTATCCTCCTGCTTGATTTTATATTCCCTCTCCAAACAATGCAGCCCAATAACTTTTCAACTGGCCTATATAGTTCAAATTAACTTTGTCAGAATAGTGCTTTCGCCAAATGTCAGCCATGATTGATAGAGGTCAAAACAATTAAACATTATTTCAACCAAACAAGTTATTCAAGCAGATTGTTCCACATCAAATATTGGTTTTAAATGGAAATCAAAATGCCTGTAATCAACCACATGAACAAATGCACATGTTGGCCAGCTCAAACTCTTGCAAATGTCAGGTAAACAAAATTGGGATTGCACCGAGAGAAATCACTAGAAAAACATCCAAAGTATTAGAACATCCAAATACGCACAGAATAACAATAATAATGCAACTGTCGCCTCTACTGGTACCTCATGCATCCCGTTTCCTTAGCCGAGTGTGTTTTCCGGTTTAATGCATGCGCCACCATAGACGAATGGATGTATTACATAAATGTAGCTTATGTACTCCGATCCGTGCTTATACTAAAAATTGCATCGTCAACGAGTTAATCTCGATATATCAAATTCACCGTCAACTAGTGGTTGCCATTCCAGTTGGGCAAAAGCAACATTGTCGCCAGTGCCGGGCGTCGACTCCAGCATGTTACTATAGCTCACTGGCGCCACACAGCGGTTCCCGCAGAAAAGGCAGCTTGTCTTCAGTTTTGAACGACAGCAATATAATGAACAGTTCTACTACTATCGGTACAGTAACTCTCAGCCAAGAGAGCTTTGATGCTTTAATCAAAAACCAACAAGAAATGATGCGAGTCTGAGGCAACTCAGGCAGCGGCTCGAGGAGATGATCCCCCAGCAAAAAAAGAAACTCGAAAAATTGAGCCACCAAGGGCAGTACAGTTAGGAATTTACTAACACTTCCTGTTACTGCGTACCACTGGTGTTATTTCTGTAGATAGCCATATATTTTAGATCACATCTGCATGTCCATGATCACATTGTTGCATGTTCTCGACTACTGAAAATATATCATATTGTAGGCTGAAGTTTGAAATATTTACAAAGAACTGGAGAAGAATGGTTTTAGTTGGAGATTGGGGAGTTGTGGGCAAGTCGTAATCGCCACTGTGTGTATCGTTATTGTGAATTTGAGCTAATTCAGTATTAAAGCACGGTTGTACTAGATCGATTTTTAATAGTGTTGTATTTCCTAAAACTGCAGTGGAGAGATGTTTTTAACTGGCATAACGCACTGTTTTAACTATTACGTCATCATTTGGAACTAACCAGCAGGCAAAGCACTTCCTCATAACTAGTTAGAGATTATATTCATGGGAACCGAGAAGTAAATTTGATTAAACATGAAATACAAGGCAAAAACTTGACAAAGCTTGTTGAGTAAAATTTAGTGCAGGCCAGCAAATCAAGAGATTATATATTTATTACATGCATTTTCCTACAATCAGAAAAAATGAAACAATTGTTTGTTAAATTGTGATATATTGCCGAAATAACTTTGGATACAAAGGTATCACTCCAAGACATTTGTATGTGTTCCATTCCATGTGATCGCCCAGTTGAAGTGTGTCATTTCTGCTTGGTCGATAAATTAATATTCCACAAAATAAATGCATTAATACATTTGTTTGTTGATAGTGACAATTAGTGTGTTGCATTTTGTGGTTGTTCGGCAATAGTCAAACCTGGAAGCTAGACAAAACTTTTTAGTGTCACTCCCAGTAAAAGAAGTTTGGCCTCTGATGTGGAACAGGTTGGATAAAAAAAGCTGTATTACCCCTACGTCACAGCTATGGGATACACACGTTATGCTTGTGATAATGTTGCCTGCATATCCATGAGTATATTAATTCCATGCTAAGTCAGCATTGATGGTCTAAAACTAGGCTCTGCAACAACGATGATATAAGGAAACACCTAAGACACAACAACAGTGTTTGCTCAGCTTGCCATGGTGAGTTTTTCTGGATGGAGGATGGCAAACAGGTCAATTGTTAGAACTTTTTAGGTTGCATAAATAGGAACAATAAGCTTGGCTATGCTTAATAGTGAAATTGATCTGAATATGGCCGAGGCACTGTCAAGGCTGTTATTCTATTGTTGATAAGCAATAATTGTACATTTTGCTGTTCTTTTGTTAAAAGATGTTAAAAGTTTGAGTTAAGTATACCTCCTGAATTGTAATTGAACCTTTGTCTTTATCATCAGTGTACCTGATCATATCCCTAGCTATTGGTCCGCTTGTCTGATTAGATTTTTGTGAAAGACCATGGATGATTTACATAATAATTGATGTCTGCATAATCTTTATGTATGGACTAAATTCAGTTTGCAGCTGTACTGCATCATTGACTAGTGCTCATCGGTCTGAACCTCTATCTCAAAACCTAGTTTTATTGCAATAACTATGTACCTTGTCTTCATAATTAATACAAAATGCACTTCACAAAATGCAACTTTCAAGCAATCAAATCACGTGGTGGTAATGTTTACATATTTCAGCAACACACAGGAGCACATTAAGTATGGACTGTATGAAGAATATTTGTCATACTATTATCTTGTGTTATGTAATAGTAATTGTGGTTACATCATTCGTAAATTTTGGAACACATGTTTTTCCAGCAATGTCGTAAAGCATGTGTGACTCGTACGTCTCATTTGAACAGTCATACATAAGGAAAAACTAAGTACAAACCCATATATGATACTTGGGTATTTGTATTGAGTCAGGTAATATAATCTGTGAAAACAAACGTACTATCAGTCAACTTCAAGAATATTTTCGTTTTTCATACATCACATTCATATACAGTTTATGTGGTATTGTTTAAAATAGTGTTCCACTTGCTTTTGAATGAGAGTGAGATAACATTAAACATATGCATTGCACAGAGTGGCTTAATGTTTAAACCCGGCTCGGCAACTTCTACTTAAATATATAGTTTTAAGCTGAAAATGTGAGATTGTATATTAAAACTCTACATACAGGAAGACTAGGTGACGTTGCGTAATTAATAATACAAATTCAGATTACTCAGGAGTGATTGTTCAGTAAAAGTGGGATTTTGTTTAACTTAATTTGTTCACAGAACTGCTATATTCATATGTCACAAGTTGAAGTAGTTAGGAACAAATTCTGAAATAAAGGTTGTACGATGTTAACTTGGTATTGTCTCTTACTAATAGGGCAGTTATTATTCTCAAGTCTGTCAGAACTGGCAATAAAGCTGACAAAGTTACATCGATGTAAATATCAATTTCAAAACATGAATTATATTTGACAATCATAAATATTCGGTATACTGAACAGAATGCATAAACACATTTTGTATCAGCAACTCGTAACAACGACTATTAAACTCGCAATGACTTTCAAACGACTATTGAGATTCGTTATTACGACTTTATTTCGAGTTTGAAAGTCGTTATTACGAGTCACAAATTTGCGAGATTTATAGTCGTGATAACGAGTTTCACATAAATTTGTATGAATATCCCTAACAAGCCTTTGTAGTATACCTAGGTCGACACTTGCAGTAGCAATACTGCTGAAGCGAATATATTTCTGACCGTGTATGTTTTAAATATGTCACTACACTCCGTTGTTTGCACTGTGAATTAAATTGTCATACAATTCCAGTGCTTCTTTCCAGTCATTAGGTTTTTCTAGATTACACTCGTTTACTACATACTGGAAATATTCGTGGTATTCATTGCTGTCCTCTACGTCAATTATTTGGGTATTTGCAAATGTTCTACTCCCAAATGATACTCTGGCAAATAATATAGTGAATCTTCTGATGTAGTGAGTGTTCCAGTGATGTAATACATGATCTAAATCAGTTTGTAACAATCCTGCAAAGCAAAACCACAAACATTCTTTATGCAACGTGCTACTTGTTTCTAAACGTCGCTGGGCCTCCATGTCCTTAAATAAATTGATCCACCACGTAGACCGATTGCGTCTGAGGAATGACCACCATCCCTCAATTCTTTGATTTCGTTGTGATGTGACGTACCTATGTGAATCTATGTCATCACGGAAGAAACAATGAATTGCTGCCATTGTGCCATTTTCGGTGCCAAGATCACTGTCTAGTTGTATGGGACACCCACCAAACTTCTGAACGGCATTCACATAATACCTGGCAATATTGTCTGGAGAATTATTGGAACGTGTTACATGCAACCATAAAATCTTTCTACTGAACCCGTCTGTGCATCCATGTATAGGGAAACCAAATGGCTTCAATTTATCGTAACCATCGACGTGCCAAGAATAGTTGGGTCCAGGCAAAATGTATACTCTTCTTTTCAGACGATGTGCTTTTCGCATCTCAGTCCCTTCTGGGTGCAACTCGCTTAACAGTTTCTGTACAACGATTCTAGGAACTCTGATACCCTGCAATTGAAGCGTATGCCAAATAGTTCGGTATTCTCCTATACAGCCAGGACCATCTAACAGTCGTATAATGGTTTCCCTCATAAGATTAATATCATAATCCGGGGTTCTCCTCTTCAATCCGTATTGTCGGAGTCTTCTCAGTAGTGTACTTCTACTTATATGGACGTTATAATATTTAGAGAGAAATCAAAGGATTTCGTCATATTGGTAACCACTGAAGAAGAAGTATCTTATCAAGCTCTCCTCGTCAATCTCATCACAACTCTCGTCACCAGTGAGACTCGTGTTACCTGTGTTTGCTACAGCCATAACGACACTATGTTTGAGATGTACTTGCTAGAAAATGGCTGCCCGATCAGGGAATCATGGGATACATTGATTGCTTCCGTTGTGTTTTTAAGAAAATTAAGTTTTGTTGCGAGAAATAAAAGTTGTGTTGTGAGAAATTAAATTTGTGTTGTGAGAATTAAATTTGTGTTGTGAAAATTAAAGTTGTGTTGTGTTGTGAAAATTAAAGTTGTGTTGTATTGTGAAAATTAAAGTTGTGTTGTGTTGTGAGAAATTAAATTTGTGTTGTGAGAAATTAAATTTGTGTTGTGAGAAATTAAATTTGTGTTGTGAAAATTAAATTTGTGTTGTGAGAAATTAAAGTAAAGTGTGTTGTGAAAATTAAAGTTGTGTTGTGAGAAATTAAATTTGTGTTGTGAAAATTTAAGTTGTGTTGTGGGACATTGAAATTAATGTGACACTTGTGTGCCACCGTATTAATGTCACGATACTTGACATCAAACATCTAACCCAACTTTCATCCCTTCAATTCCAAGTGAATGAAAGATCAGATTTTCTTAATGACCTCATGTTGGAATATCAGCGTCATCTTACTGGTTTACATTCACTGGTAGCTGGATTCCTTCTCATTGAATTCATCAGTCAAGTGAGAGACACCTTGGACCAGGCAAGAACACAACTTAATAACATAGCCACCGATTTTAAAATTACCCACAACGTGTTGTTGTATTATTTTCGCCAAAAGAGCGTTATATTTCACCAAACTTCACATTATCTATATATTCAACTCCGCATCCATTGACATTCGTTTACGCAGAGTATGATTTATATCGTGTTATGAACTTCCCAGTACCAACGCCAGTTAACATACATACAAATAAGTCTACTCTGGATAAATCATTTACCAAAGTTGTCAACCTTCCTGAGTATTTAGGAATGTCATCACACGAGTATACATACATAGAAATTTCGGCTAATGATCTTACACATTGTAGTGGAGATCACCCCTTTAGCATATTTCAATCTGATTCTTCATGCGCTCATGCAATTTATCTGGACAAACAAGACCGTATTTCGAAATTCTGTAGCGTACAAATCTTAGTAAATTATAACCCTAGACCATCGGCATTCTATTTACCAAACTCAAAAGCGCTAATCCAAGGTTTGACTGCTGATACATATGTGGTCTGCCCTGGGCGTGAGACTAGATCCCTGCCTCCATGCGAGTTGTGTCTTGTAGACATGGGATGCAATTGCAAACTTACTTCCAAAGAGATATCACTTCATACCAGTTTGTCGCAATGCACAGGCAATGATACATTTCTGGTACATTATGTGGCTAATCTCCATTTCACAAGAGCTATCTTTCAAAGCTATAGCTTAACAAACGTTACTGGGAGCAAGACGTTTGTATCGAAATGGAAGGCGGAACTTCCCGACCTCTCCATACTTCTACACGCATTCAACCAGTCTCTGACAACGGATGCAGCCCTTACCTTGGATTTAGCGAAAGTTGCCAATTCACATAATAAACGGTCGATTATGTACGCCTCTAATTTGGACCAATTAGCTTTCCAATGCCGACCCAATTTCGATTTGTTTTCTACGCCTTACTCATATTTGGCGCAATTATTCTCCCCTACAATGATATTAGCGATCATATCTCTAACACTGTATCTCTGATGTTTCTTAAGATTCGTCGCCAAGGTGGTTTAATACGACAACTTTTGATAGCCACTTCGACATCAAACATAATTCATACCACTAAGGGTGCACCTATTTTATATTTACATAGTAGCACCAGTGAGCCTATTTTGGACCCAAATATATGCAATTACCCCAGCTCATTATCATTTTCTTTTATGCATGTGGCTATTTTATTAACTACAATGGTTGTGTACTATTTAAGTAAAGCTATGGTGTTGAAACTCAAACGACCGTTTTCATCTTCTTCCATTACCCAGGGTTCCAAAGCAAAAATTATCCTTGAGCTATCTAACCCCATGGAAGCCATTTCGTTTTTTGTAAGAGATGTGAGTTACCCTGTTTCGAGCATTACACGAACCGCCCGACAGCCCATTCGTTCGGCTTGGATAACTCAGGGCTTCCTCACATCCAAACTCAACCTCAAGTGGCGAAATTTACCATTTTTGCTAGAAGACTCTAGGGTAGAAGAAATTTCATTACCTCCTCAAATTTCGATCCCATTCGGCAAATCCTCCAGCACTATTCGAATTCTCCAAACCCGCTACCACATTCGTATCTTGGTTGGCGATGCCCCAGTTTTCACCGAAATTCTCATCATTAATACTAAAAATCGTGAAATCGAAAACTCCACCCATTCCTACCAATATTGTGACGAATCCAGCTGATCAATGATATGTATAACTATGACGTGTTTACTTATGCCATGCAACTGTTATAGCCACACAGCGATTTTCTTATTTTTACGAAATTTATTTTAATTGATTTTCCAGTTTTTTCTACATTTTCAGCATGTTTAAAAAATATATATATATACTATTACTTAATGTGAATATAATGTTTTTCAAATCCATGTACAGTATGGTTCCTGCAATCTATTTTTAATTTCATATTACCTTTTGAAGTATTTTTTTAAATTACCACATATATATATATATATATATAAAAAAAATTGTTATGTATATCATGCATTATTATTTTCATGTATTAGGGTTTCGAGCCCTATGGGGCGAAACCCTATTGTAATTGCTTTGATTATTATTTTTCCGCCGTTTTTTGTAACCACTGTAACTTGAAAAATAATGCTGCGATTGATTTGCTATTTTGCATGCTGATAAATGGCCACGAGTTGTGGTGCATACCCCAAAACCAGCTATGTAGGTCACATGACCTGACCGCCATCTTAGACACAAACCGGAAGTGCTCAATTGCACCACTTTCTGAGGGTCTAAGAACTTCCGTTTTTTTGTGTGGCATCATTGGCTCATGTCTAGCAAATATCAGCAATAAAATCTTTAGCGGTCATGTGACCTTGGCCGCCATATTGGATTTTCTGAAAATTGACAAAAAACTTTCAAAATCTTCTTAAAAATGGCTCATTCATGTGATTAGAAATTTGCTTTGCAGCACCTATGGCCATAGCTCTACAAAGTTACTGAAGCAGATTTTTGAAAAAAATGGCTTCCTTTGGCAACCATCTTGGATTTAGTAAAAAGTGAAATTACGCTATAACTCATGAACAATTTGCCAGATTGACACCAAAGTTGGCATACAACATCCCCTTCAATAAGATGATTATGTGTTCATAAAAATATTTCCCATTTTTCAAGTGGTTTTGGCGGCCATCTTGAATTTATCAAAAAAATTATCTTCTTAAAAACTGCTTGCTTGTTTGACAAACAATTTAGCATATAGTATCTCTGTTGATAGCTCTACAAAGTTACTGAAGCAGATTTTTGAAAAAAATGGCTTCCTTTGGCAGCCATCTTGGATTTATCACAAAAATGCAAAATTCCTCAAAAAAATCATCTTTATTATGAATGACATTGAACAGATGACTAAATGGTTATGTCTGCTGATTCCAGTGTGGTTCATAATAGCAAAATACCAGAAGACTTGTTGAGAACATTGCATTCTAGACATGAGACGTTCGTCAAATAATCACATCAAGCAAGTGCAATTTGCCATGAGCCACGCAGGCTTGAAACCCATCATCGCTGCTATGCAGCTATATTTTAGATTTTATTTTGACTATTTGATCATGCTAATTGAAATTTTCCTCGTCTGAAAGACTCGCGGTCCAGACTCTTCCATTACCTCCACATTATAATCATCCTATTCATTTAATCATCAATTTAATCATCAAAACCTGCATTGTTTACACATGGGTATACTGGTGTGTCAAAGGATGATGAAGGCAATATCCTTTGTATAAAATACAAAGAAAACTGGTTTGAAACCATCATTATACATTATGGACCCACGATTGCTACCATGTCCGGTAAGACATTTTTCACGACTAAATTGCTATAGGCTGGTATAGATATGATAAAAGGTGAACCTGAAAATGTGGTATTAGTCATTATAAACCCATTTATAATGATTTAACGACAAAACTATGTGATTCTACGAAACGTTACTTGATAGTTTTGGATGATTTAATTGGTCGAAATGTGCGATAATATTAATGTATCAAATATGTTTACTAAAGGATGTCATCATAGGAACACATCCGTTGTGGTTTTTCTTCAGAACCTGTTTTGCCAAGGGAATTCCATGCGTGATCTCATTGAATTCACAATACATAATTATCCTAAAATATGCCCGCGATGCGCACAGTTTACATATCTCTGGTAAACAAATTTTCCCGGGTCATGCTAAATTTGTACGTGAAAGTTATGAGGCTACACCAACGATAGACCCCTTTGACCTAAAACCAAACACAATGACTGAATACTGTTTAAGTCACGGGCGCTTGCAACAGTATTTATGGTTAAGGGAGTTATGCTTGGGTAGGGTTGTATACTATTATAATGGAAATAACACAGGGTATAAAACGTCCGCACTTGGAATCGCTGTACACTAAACGAATACGGCTGGTTTGTGAATAAACTCGCACACTACACTCACCAAAAAAGCGATGCACTTGACTATCAGACTTTTATTTATCCGATTTTGTCATACGTTTGTAATAATTTGCCTGTAAATTCGCAAAGAAATGATAATTTCTGGCGCTATAAAACGTCGCGACGTGAAAGACGCAACTACTCTCTGACAAGCTCTGCCCATCGGTGGAAAGGGCTCGATTAAAGGGTCACACTGTCGCTCACCTTGCCGGGGGATATCACCCTATATAATCAGAAGGTGACTCGTTTCGTTGACAGTGGTTGGTGTTCTCTCCGCTTCGTACGATGTTGTATATAGAGACTGATCGTATCAAAAATAGACGACCCAATTTACGCATTCAGTCATTTAGAAACACATAATCAAATACACGTGCGTGTTACCCAAATAAACCCACTTCTTTATTAGACATATACAGAATTATAGATCATAGCAAACTCTACAATATTGTAGGGTTATGCGTAAATATTAGTGACCAGGAAGGAAATTGTATACAAACGTAGACGAAGTGACAAAATAAAAGAATACACACTATCGGAAACATAAATCCACAAATTTGTATGCTAGAGCTAGACTTCACATACGGATTCTGATAGTGATTTCTTTAGCCAATCACAATTAGTTAATTCGGACCAATCATGTCCAAGGCTACTGATAGTTACTGACCAATCCCACATGGGATAAATTTTCGCGCCTTTTACCGAAGGTCAAATATAAGTCTATTTAAAGACAAAGCAAATGTATGTTTTTTTTTCCAGTAGTCTTTGTTCCCGTCATTAATAAACGTTGCTGCTCTGTTCTACGTAATCAGTTGTGTCTTTGCTTAGTCGTCTGTTGCCGAACCGTCCCCAAAAATACAGTTTTTCTCGTACGCTGCAACTACCACCCTTCCCAATACACGCACAAACCGTAGACGCAGATCGCGCATGTGCAGTGTCCACCTTCACGTCGCTCGAGAAGTTCAAGAAATGTACAGCTGATTGATTACGCTGCCATCAAGCAGACGACCTCACTATGGAGGAGGTTTTGAATCTGGCGTCTTCTGGTCATAACATTTTGATGACAGGCCAGGCAGGTTGCTGTAACAACTTCCACCGGCATTGTGTCACTGCAATACCGGAAGGACATTGGTGCGTCGACAATACACAGTGGGCGGGTTTGAAGGTACGATGACACATTTTAAACAAATTATACGATATAACATAATACAACTGACTAAGGGATTATACGAGTTCAAGGCATAACGGATGCGACAATGCTGGATCCTTATACGGTGCATTTCCGGGGATGGTCAACTTTAGGTAAAATGGTGTTTAACTCGTACAAATGTGCTCGTTTTAAAACAAAACAATGAAAAATCGTTTCTAACCTAGTATATAACCCAAGACTATCTCCCTTAAACCACTGGCACTTGTAACAAGATTTATGGTTAAATACAAATATTTATTAAATGGGAACATCAAGCCTACTACCGATAATGAAAGTCCTTAAAAAAACATCCGTGAGATTGGTGACAAGACACCACACTCCAACACGAGTAAAAAACTACACGTACAACATGGGGAATTTGTACCAGCGCTTATTGGTTCAGCATTATTGGCAATAGTCAGTTTACTATTTAAGTACGGAAAACCAGCGTAACATGGTGTTAGTGCCCCAAGAATCATTAGCTATGATGTAAGAGAAAACTTATTCAAACAAATGGGATAAATTGAAAAGCGCATTTGCCAGGAACAGGACAGCTTTTCCCTATTGATATTATTACCTTTGTACAGAAATACCAACCCCACAAAAAGGTAGATACAGAAATCAAGGTTCATTTGGTTCATTGACAATATTAATTTTTAATTTGTATTGATTTATTTCTTTTTCCATAATATATATGAATGACAGACAGCCAGATAATACTGCACAGGCGATGATATGTGAAATACTACACAAGTGTTTAATGATCACGATTTGGATTGTAAAGACTATTTCCAATCCGCGGCAAATCATGCGTGTCAAAAATTGAATAATCTTAATTCGCTGAGGTTGTTGGGCATTTTATTTCATTCCAGTACATGGCGCAAACTGCTTTAACCATCTGAGTAAATTTAATTACGAGAATGCTCAATAGACTATTGTAAATTACCAACGATATATTGCCACAGAGAATGGTAGTACAGAACTTTAAGCATGGTTGGTGTTTGATGAGAAAGTTCAGGCTTAATCAAAGATGTCGACCTGTCATACATAAATATACAGTCGTAGTTCATCACAATAACTGAAGCAGTTGCATGTAGACATATACATGCAAGCATGTCGTGTTTGGTAAAATAAGCAGGGAAAAGCAAAACTAAAGAATTTCCCAAAAGTGTAAAAACTCGGGGAACAGCATAATGAATATGAAAGGAGTTTCAGAATTAATCAGATGTGTTTAGCCATCAAAGTGAAGAAGGGTTAAAGTAATTAGGAGAATTTCAGCAGAATCGTAATTGACCATGAATTGAGTTTATGAGTTCAGAAGACCCAAACTCATCGCCAGTGTTCGAAATTAGATGAAAATCATAAAAGGCCCGAAGGACCTATGTCTAATTGAAACTGTAGGTCCTTCTAGCTAACTGTAGGCCCTGATATTTAACAAACAAATACTAAACGGATAATACATAAGATAAGATAACAGCTTTATTACAACCGTGTAGAAAATTTTACATTTCTAATTTGGTGTTTAAAATGTAATAAAGTTAATAATGAATAACTAAAAAATTAAGTCTGCGAAAGTTGGGTAAATAAAAAGTTAAATAAGTGTGACTGAGTGTATTCTTTTGTTTGTTCATTTACTGTTACTCAAGTACACATGGAGGGATATAATAGTATCTTTATCTTTTGATTGTAAGCTATGTTTAAATTACAAGCTTGCAATTGCAAAACCTTTATTTACTAATTAATCAGATATATTATCTGCAGCCTCAAAGAGGTCATCATCATTTCTTTCATCGTCACTAAACTCATCAAAATCTTCAGAAAAAACACTCATGATCACTGGCCGACTCTGAATCTGACATGTATTTTGCATCCTGTTCACAATCATTGGCGTCAGCCTCAGCTTCTACAAGGATCAATTCTGCTGCACAATCTTCGACAAGGCCGGCAATACATCACCTTGTTGTTATCAAAAAGTAACCAGTCTTTGAACTCCGCCTGCCAGCTAATTTGGAATGTGCGTGGTTTACGCCTAGACCGTTCGTATTCTTGCTGTTTGTCACGCCTTTCTTGTGTAGTTTTCAGCGTGTTTGATGCAAATCAAAGATGGCGGAACATAAAATGTAAGCGCGAATTCTATTGGTTTGAATCGGAGGCTTGATCGGCCTACAACCAATCAGATAGTTTGTTACAGTTCCCACGATCGGCGCATTTTGCGATCATTCGGCAAGCTTGAATTATGACTCGTATGCCCAGGTCGATGAGTGATGCCATTTGTTGATCAAACGTGCAAGAAAACGCAATTTTGAAACAATTCTGGAGTTACTATCGATATTTATTATATATTTGGTCTTACAATCATAACTAAATAATGGAACGTTTTTTTAAATGTATGGTCGGTCACAAGGACTAATGGTTTTTCACAGCTCTAGGTTCTTTACACCCACTGTCTGCGTGAGGCCGACGGACCGACGTTAATTTCGAACACTGCTCATCGCTGGAGACAGCAGAATCTGGTGACGATGACGACATTGCAATTCCCCAGTCAAGAAAGTCAAGCCACTTCCATGGAGGTCAGTGAATTTGAACAAGTGGTTTCAAATTCTTGACCGATTACATGAAAACAAGTTGAGGAAAATGGGTTGAAATTGGTTCACACCAGGAAGGAGGGGGTGCACCCTCCAATGCGAACAATCAAAAAGATTGATTAAAACTGGTATATGTATTATCTTGGCTAACAGTAAGGAATGTTGTGCATTTTCCTAATTTGTTCATTTTATGTCGAAGATTCAACTGTTTCTTCAAGAATGAATATCAGAATGATAGTGAATATTTTGTCACTAAATACACAAGAAAAAGGAACAAGTACAATGTTCATTTAGGAAGATTTGTCGTGCAATATTTGTATAATTTAGTTATTTTACTGGACGATTATTAATTAGATATAATTTGTAACAGTGAATTATGTGACAAATATCACATTATTTGACCCCAGGTATATATGCATTGAATTAGTGCCATATTTCACCCACCTCTTTCACTAGTGAATTCTGTGACAAATATCGCATAAATTAGGTGCACATCACATGTTTTATCATGCATTAGCCAACATAATGAGGAATATTACTACAATTTCTTCCCATGTAGCATAATGTATCAATTGCCTAGTAGTGTGCACTGGATGTAGAATGTTAAAATACACTCTCGTACACCATGACATATCAAAGGTAGGAGATATACACTAGTATTACCAGAAACAAAGTTAAATGTGGTCAAATATCTTCCTTTCACATTATATTACATGTATTTTGCCTACCCTGTAATATTTGATTCTTTGCGCAGTACCTGTTGCAATGTTTGCACATCTTGTTGATGTTGATGGTCGAAATACATATTGCATGGTCATAATATAGTTTAATAGTAAATGCTACGATATGTGCATATGTGCATAGAATTCAATTTGAATCTTGTCTTAAGGTCTAACCTAGACAATTACAAATCTACATGTGTACGTATTGTTGCTGCGTATATACACGACGACAATGCAGAGATGATTGTCTCGTATCAAGCAAATACACTTGAAAATCAGTTACTGAAATACGCTTATTTCAAAACCTCTAAACAGTAGGTCTATCATGAACATGTACTGTTCCACGACTTAAATGCATAAACAATTTTCTATTTTTGCTGTTTATTGAATACTTAGCAACAGGGACGAGACTAACTGATAAACAAATGTAACCTCAAAGATGGGATAGGATTGATTTGTTGGCTAGTTTAGGTAAAGTATCAAGAGTGATGCACTGTTGTAAACTGTTCATCTTTGTAATCATGAAGTATTAACAGTATGGAGAACTTTTCAGTCAGAGACTCCTTCAGGGGGATTTCGAACATAAACCACATACATGGTGTGAATGAATAATTGATTTTAGTCATAACATGTAGTGATTTTGGCATGCACAAATAACATAAATTCAGCATAGAAGATGGTATACCCACACACAGTTCAACATCTGACACGATCAAACAGAACTTCAACAAGTTAACCTGACTGTAGTCAACAAACTAGTTACCTGTTAAAATGGTAGTCATTGACAAGCAAACAATTCATTAAAACATAATAAATAGAGAGCCGTCTCATCAAGTTTATAATGTACATTCAACATGTCTGAATGGCAATACAATAACTGAAATGTTGAAACATTCTGCATGTGGTAAGCCCGTTATTTTATTAGTCATATTATCCAAGTACAGGAAACCACATTTTGTTTTTGAACTATTATCAACTGTGTCGTTCATGAGAACAAAAATCATATTTATGTTACTTATTGGAGACTAAAGCGGCAATATCAGATTTGATGCACATAAAGGTGACACGACCTTACAACACTTATTATTTACAATATAATTTTTAGTTTGAGGTAGTTTGGGGCTTAGCCCCTCGGGGTTAAGATGTATTTAACATTACATCTCGAATTGTACTGTGATCCCCGAAGCAACGCTCGCAGTCATTAGTTCACTTGAGTGATTTAAGTAAAATAACGGTATAAAGCATTTATGCTATACTTTTTGTGACCAAATTTCGGCAATAGTTGTTTCAAATAGACCCGAGAATATACACTGATGCTGCTTTAGGAATATAAACACGCGACAATTTAAATATCCTATATTTGGAGATATTACTGCAAAATAGCGTGACGTGCATTATGATATTGACAAAACAGGAGCTGTATATCAAAGATATAGTGTATGTCAAGAAGCAAGAATACTTGCAGTGGACTATCAGTAGATCTGATCAAAATCAGCGTGCATCTAAGTATAGACTAAATTATAGCGAAACCATGATCAATATACCATATTTAAAATAAAGACTGATGCCAGATGGCCATTCTTTAAAATCACATAATTAATATTAAAATGTATCCAGACCAACAGGTTACAAACCTATTTCGATACGATTCAAAACTGAAAAACAAACTGACATTGCTTTCAACATGTATAATGTGCGTGACAATTAAGAATAAACAAGTGTACAAGTCTTGGATGTGCAGAAGTATTGATAAAAGCTGGTTACCAGTCTGTCACCCTTTTTTCTGATTATGGAAAAACAAAAGTTTCTGGACAAGTATCAACAATTTGTAAATAAACCTTTGTAGTGATTTACCACATGTGTGAATGTAACAGAACAGAGATAACAATAACCTTGATGACTGGTATAGTAAGCAAGAACCCATTACATTTCATAAACAATGCTTGCGAGTGATTTACCAGATGCTGAGAATGCAAGACAATCTGAACAAAACCGAAATGACGACTTCATGAAAGCATCAAGCACAACAACAGGAGAAGAACACGTTAAGAATATTCTGCTAGAAATTCTTGACAGAGCAGGACTGTCAATGATTTTGATGACAAATATGAAAACCATAGAACCCAGCGACAGCCAGCAAGATGAAGCCCGGTTGTATTTTCCCACCACCCTTTACATACACGTGTTACGGGTTATTCTTCGAGAAAATCGTTACGGAACATAAATAACAATGAGAGTTATCAAAACTAGTGATAACCAGCAAAATGCGTTGATATAGTTGAAATTTTGCCGCATATGACAAACAACAAAACAACAGCAGCAACCGAAAACTTGTAACAACCCTTGAAAATTACAAATTCCAGACCAAGCCAAAGAAAGACTTACTCCAGTGACTGCGCATTTGTGACTGACAGTTACGAAGCTTCGGCATCCCGGAGTTGGTAAAATGACCTCAAACTTCAGCCAATGAAAGAACCCACGTGATATGCAAATACGCGCTGCTTTGCCTATCAATGTAAACACGTGTCAAATTCCCGCCAAGAGTACTGGCCTATCATGGATTGCGTACCTTTATTGTTAGACGACTCGGTTTTCTGTCATTCATTGTTTTGGCTGCATAAGCAAAAACAACATAGCAAAGCCAGTATTTTACATCGAAACCTCGATTATTAGGTGTTATTTGCTTATAAAGAAGGCTGAAAAGTCATTAGACGATGGTTTGTTTGAGGAAGGCTATGATGATATATAAGTTTTCCTTGAAAAAAAGACTTTGTCAGGCACTGTTGACTCGCTACCGTATGCACTGGCAAATGTCACCTACTTAAATTTCACAATTTTCCAACTGACCATTGATGGGGAAATCATTTCTAATAATTATTCCACCAGCTGATTTAGAGAGAAATCTATTATATGAATGCATTGAGATTGAGTTGGCATATATATGCGGTCATTATGATATTAGTAGTTTAGTCCACACTATAGAGAATCTTGCATAATTATGACGCCACAATAGGATTCTTGTATACATTATCATAAATTATGATTTCTATAAAAAAAATAGTCTGAATTAGACGTCACAATGGAATCATTTGCATAAATTAACATAAATTAAATGTTGAAATCGAGGGGGAAACGAGGTCGTCGTGAATTAATTAACACAAATAAGCATATATTTTTTGTAATTGTACGAGCAATGACGTCACACCCCGAATGGATTTTCTGAATGAACGGTAGAGGGTGTTCACATACAAGTACGGATAACCATTCACACTGCTTACGCTAATGATTACACGGCATTTTGCAAACTAACTCTGTTTATTACACAAAAAAAGTTAAAATAGATGAAGTGTTTACATTGATTTATCACATGGTTGAGTATTTTTTTAACGCTATGAAAAAAAAACAACGCTGAGTGTAAGGAAAATAGTTGCATAGCGTGTAAATGTACGTAAACAATTTGATTAAAAACCACAGAAAGGTCAATACTAATAAACAGTGATGAATAAAAAATAATTCATTCTACATAGAAATATACAAAAAAAAAAAAAAAAAAAAAAAACGCTCATCTCTCGTAGAAGAAAAAAGGAGAAAATAATATAAAACTGATAGTATAAGTTATATAAGTCACCTAGTAAAACTGCATGGGAAAAAAGTATCTGTCATAAAAGAGGTGAATTGAATTCGGTAAAATTCTCCGATCACATAAACATCCTTCAACAAGAAATACAATACATATTGGCCACATTGACACACTGTATAGAATGAGACTTGAAGTATAGAGAAACCCAAAAAATTGTTATTGCATCATAACATGAGAGAGCACTAATTCCAATTTGGATTGTTATTATCGAAACAAACTTTTGTAGATACTCCATTGAAGTTTTTAATAGTGATAGTTTTCAGTCTGCTCCCTAACTCTGCCATATTGTAGGGCCATTTTGAATCCAATGAGTGTGATTCTAATTCTAATATATGTATGATTGTCGTAACAAGATACAACATGTCCATTTTCAAACATATTTGGCCATTTGGGTTAGGACAGCTACTAATTTCTATCAATGATCGCGTTTCAAATACCAGCGACTCTGCTATATTAAAATATTATTAAATTAATTTGTTTAAGGTTTTTGTAGTTTTCAAGAATACAATTAAAATATTCATTCTTATGTTGATAAGACTGATGCACAAATATGACACTGAAGAAAAAATAGTAACATTTAGTTTTTTGAAATACATAGAACTAGAACATTTTTCAATGGAGGCTATGCAGGATTTTTATGATTACATTATGGTTTGAAACACCTTATATATAGCACAGTTTATATTATATATCTTCCACTTACAAATTTGAATATGCTGTGCTATGATTCCTTCGGCAGCTTTGAAAAACAAAGTATGTTATAGATCTACGGTTGTGTATGTTATTTCTACTTTGGTGATTTTGAAAAAATAACATCAACGGAACTGATGTTTTTTCTATAACATTATCAACGTTTTAATTCACATCGTCTGATTGCCATTAACAATCAATTTAATTTCCCGTGTTTGTTTGACATAGCCAAACTGAGATCATCTTATTTACCAGTTTTATAGAAATGATTCATGAATACAGGTTCACGTTTTTACTTTTCAATATTTTGTTTTAATGCAAATGTGTTTGAATCATCAATGGTTCTAAAAATTGTTGATTTTGCGTTATAAGAACATGTATATCAAACTAAATAATACATAAAATAACTATCATACTCATTCACTATTAGAAAAAAAAAATACTAAGAAATCGCTCAGTCCATCTATATACACATTAAATAATGATAACATGCCAACTTGTCTGACGCCATTCATAAAGGCGCCAACGTAGTGAATCCCAATCGCACAGAAAATAATTAGTTCACAACACAACACAACACTAATAGACATATTACTATAAAGAAGCCTTTGTAAAAAGAGTCCAATGATTAAGCCTATAACAGGCTTATGGCGCATCTAAACAACACAGATAGTTAGATTTAAAATATATTTTAGTTTGAAGCGTAAAATATTGTTCAAAACTCATTTCAGCTAGTACAATCGAACGAGCCAAAAGAGAGCAGACGAAGCTACGAGTTCCAATGAATAGTAATAAGTAATTAGAGGGAAAAGGGGGATAGCTGGTACAAAATGCATTTCACGTTTTTACAGAAAATAAAAGGAAAGTTCCAATTAAAAAAATGTTTTTTTACACTTTACAGATAAAGCAAATTCGTAATTACATTCTAATAATATAGTTGATAATTTGCGTTTAAGAATCAAAATTGGAAATTGCGTAAGAATTGCGACATTTAATGTTGAAAACGCTTTAATATATGCCTGCAAAACAAAAAATAAGATCTTTGTAAAAATTACGGACGAATAAAATAGCTGATTACATTTTACACCTTGCCCATTATTACGAAAATAAAAACAATTGATTGCAGCTTACAAAATTACCCTTTGCCGCCCCCCCCCCCCAAATAGATATAGCTCTGTTTGAATCTTTCCTTCTGGCTTCCAAGTACGAGCGAATGTTTTCTACATGGACGATCACAACGAGATTCGCAAGGTGAGGTATTTAGTATTCTGTTAATTCTTAATTCTAACTCTCCTTTCGAGAATACAAAGTTTGTACACCGACCGTGCATGAGAATGCAAATAGGCGTGAGCTTTTCAATTCGAAAGATGAGACATTATATTCATTGTTTCGTGGAAAGGAATTAAAATCACAGTAAGCCTGTGATGCGTATGCGTGTCTTTTATGGTATTTTGACGTTCGGGATTTTTTTGCGCATCTACCGGAAGCCCGTTGTGCTCACGCGCATCGGTATGCAAATTGACCGTTGACCTAGTTGGGATACGGAAGTCAGAGCACACTCATTGAAGGCAAGACGTCTTGTCGGGTAAGTATTACATTCACGTTTTATGTTCACATTTCGTAGACTTTGAATAGAGTACATAGCATGGATACATACTCTGATTAATAATGAACTTTTAGAAATATTTTTGGGCAGTATGTTTTGTAGAGGATCGGCAAATTTGTCACGGTCAAGCTATGATATACTATAGCCCTGAGTACAGTCCTGTAGGTTGGCCTTCTTCCGCTGATCATTCGGTCCCCACAGTCCTGAGAAGTCGCATAGACCGGGGATTCGACACTATGTGAAGGGCTGTTTTGGGCGATTTAAGAGGTATTTAGCTTTGCAACCAAAAAATAAGTAGGCCGATACGTCAAACTATTACAAATACCTCATCTGAAAGCGAAATTACAGACGATTTCCTGCAAGTGTCGATCAAACCGAAATTTTCCAACGAAACTCTATCTATCAACAGAAAATGTACGCCGCCATCTTGTTCTTCGAGATTACCAACAAGCCTTTGCGCCAAATCCCGTTGAAACAAAAGAGCATCAACTTATCAAACGCATGTGCGTAGATTTTTTTTTCTTCGGAAAATTATTGTATCAGCCAATTTCATGCAACTTTTATAATAATAAACATATAAATATATAAATAAATAAATTGCCTTAAGAATTTACTTTATTTAATAAAAAAAAATTAAAAAATTACAATTTTCCCAGCATCCCTCTGGCCAACAAGCACTTTCAATTTTACTTTCGTTTTTTCACCATGGATAACCTTAACCTGGTAAAAAGCAAATATAAATTCAATTATGAATTTAAAGAAGAGCAAAAAATTATTTTTAATAGTGTTGCTCTTGAAAATATGCACACATTTGGTGTTCTACCAACTGGTTTTGGGAAAAGCGACTGCTTTGTTGTACCTCAGCTATTAGTGGATGAGGTAAGATTTTGTTTAATTAAATTCTCATATATAATTATTATAATATATTAAGGCATGTCAATTTCAAGGAGATTAATACAGTGAATTTCATGGAATGAATTTATAAAATATGGAATGGTTACCCATTGAAGATGCATGGCTTTAAATGGCTGTAGGATCAATTTTGTAACACACATAAAAATAACCACAATCTTCTGCATGCTACCTGCAATCATTGGCCGATTGACCTTCCCAAATCCTTTAATGAGTTGCGATTGGTCAGATTGTTTCAACCATTTTTCATTTCATATAAAAAACATCCATGAAATTTATAATAGTAACATTATATTTAATATCAACAAAGGATAATTCTTCTTTATTGAATTTATTAGATGTACCCAGAAAAAAATCCACACATCGGTTTGGTGATTTCCCCATTGAGGAGTCTAATGCTCAATCAGATGACAATATGGAGAGAGCGGGGAGTGAAGGCTGTCAGTATAATGCAACTGGCTGAAATGTCATCCATAGACATAAAAAGTAAATAGAAAAACATTCTTTGTACCATCTCCAATAAATTGAATATTTACAATTTATGTTCTTTTCAAAACTAGTAATTAATATTTTATTTCAAACTTAATATTAACTATCAAATCATTATCTTTATTAATTTAATTCCTGAACATAAAATGAGCAACATATACAATGCCATAAGTTTGTTTTAAATGGATTTTCTTTAACAAAATTAATTCTTAAACAGATATCATTGAAGGACAGTACAGTGTGGTATTTTGCTCCCCGGAGTCAATTGTACGAGATCCCTGGAGGACAATGTTGGGCAATGCCCATTACAAAGAAAGATTATGTCTTTTGGCATGTGATGAGGCACATTGTATTGTGGAATGGTGAGTTGGTTGATTTACATTTTTAATAAGTAAATTAACAATAAAATAAATCAACTGTGGTTCCTAATATGTGGCTGAACTGTATTCGCTTTTCAATTCTCATAAATAGGGGTGATGATTTCAGGCCTAGTTACAAGCAAGTTACTGTGCTTCGTAGCCTTACAACTTGCCCAATACTAGTCTTGACAGCAACTGCAACAGAGTCTATGAGACAGAATATTTTGTCAACTTTACTGTTGGATGAGGAGGAGGTGAAGACTGTTGCCATTGTTCCTGACAGGTGAGAATTTACATGTGTTTGAATTTGGAATAACTTTGGCCATTTCATCAATGCAGAAAATTATTGTCAAATTTGTAGCATAATATTCATACAGACATAAATGTTAAATGTTACAGACAACATTAACTTTTCTAATCATACAACTTTATGAGAACAATCAATGCTTTAATACAGTGACACCAATCACATTGTAATTATCTGTTGCTGATATGGAAAATGATCTGTTGGCCCAAATATTATTCATCCAAGCTGTAAAACCTATAACACAAGTTATGATCATGTTAATTAATATGACACCAATATGACATGAATAATCCACTCTCTCCAATGTGTTTTTCAGGCCTAATATAAAGCTATATTATAAGTCACAATCAGGTATGAAAATACATGAAGAGCTTCTTTGGTATACACAGCATATTGCTACTTTTGGATCAAAGGCAAAAAAAGCTATAATATACTGCAGGTCAGCCTTCCTTTTTCCATTTATAGAAATTTAAGTCATGAAATAGATTTTAGATACCCTATTGCTCCCATTAGATGCACATTGACACTGGAAGTGCAAAGAATCCAAAATTAGTATTTGTTACTTTATAGATCACCTACTTTGACCAGATATATGTGGTATACATGCCTTTTGTCTTCTCTAATCATTCTGCAGTGCCTTAATAAAACCTGCAACACAATCTCTGATCGGCTTCTAATCAATCAAAACCATGCAGCCATAAACCAGTGATAAATGGTTAATAGAATTTACATTATAATCATGTTGATGTGGTACTAATAGAGAAAATACAGTAGTTGCATGACATGGCCAGCATACATATCACCAAGGTTTTATAAATTAAGGGTAAATCTGGTGGTTGTTATGAATCAGCTACAGCTGTTTGAATTATTGAAAGCACATTATCTAGCCATTTTCAATAAAAAGCCAAAATTATTTTTATCAAAAAGGTCAAAACTATTCACTAAGTTATTTCCATGAACAATTTTGGTAAAGAATATAATGTACCACACAAGGTCCCTGACTGTTGAGTATTCATAGCCTTATGGCTTATAGCCTTTTTAAGAGAAAGGACAATGACAGTAATATGATTAGCTTCACTGTAATTATCACAAAATGCTACCTGAAATTTGACTGAGCATTGAATGTGACACTCAACTATCCAGAAAAATAACATGGGACACCTTATCTATTAAAAAATTATATTACTGCTGATTGAAACCCCATAACTATTCAGAAAAAATAGCATTAAGTTTCACTCTATTTAGCATTACATGAAATATATGATTACTTAATAACCCCCCCCCCTATTTAACAGGAAATAAGACCACAGATTAACATTCAGTAAAAATATAGGACAATCATAAGCATCCATAAATACGGCTAATGAATGATTATAAACACAATTATAAACACACTCATAGCTTGTCTGATACTAATTTTCCATGTTCTCTTTGGTTCTTTACTCATAGGACCATGACACAAGTGGCAGACATCTACGAATTTGTCATGACTGAATTAGGTGATAAAGCTTGGTCTGGTGACAGCCACATCATAGATAATCGTCTTGTTGACATGTTCCACTCATCCATTGATGCCGATACAGAAAAAAAAATAGTCAGTGTTTTTCCACAAACAGATAGTATAATTCGATGTTTAATTACCACAATTGCTTTTGGCATGGGAGTTCAAATCAATGATGTAGATCATATTATTCATTGGGGTGCTAGTAAAACTGTACTAGCTTACTGGCAGCAAGTTGGCAGATGTGCCAGAGATGGCAGAATTGGTCAAGCACACCTCTATGCTACCAAGGTGAGTCTAAATAAAAGACGTATTAGTGATGACATGCTGTCACTGTGTAAAAGCCTTAATTCAGGAGCCTGCATACGTCACAGTATTTTGAAACAGCTCGTGGTAAGTGGGATGGACCTTCATTCATTAGATGTGATGGCCCAGCGAGATCCCTGCGTAGGGGCTATTAATGATGGTAGTTGTACTTGTGAATTTTCTACATGCTGTAGCAATTGCCAAAAAAAATGTATTTTAAGTCAAATATGAAAAGATGCAAGATGCTTTAAGTTACCAATTTTCTCGTTGAAATAAACAAGATGACCACTGATTTTGTTTGAAAGGGAAAATGATAGTACAATATTAGAAGCACATGTTAGTTTTATAAATAAAATAATTAAAGTTGTAATTAAAGTTGTCAACAAAATTGTGTTTTGACTTGTTAAGTATTATCATATGAGCAACTGGAACATCATCAAGTAGATCCGTAGCATCTTCAGGTGTCTATTGACAATGGACTAAATTACCAAATCAATCTTCGATGTGAAGAATTTTCTAGTGTAGTAGAATTGTTTGTTATGTAAAGCATTTTATAGCCATTAGATAGGACAAATATTTCACACTTGAGCATTACCTGTCACCTGAAACATGTCTTATTGGTGCTATTATGAGAAAAGCCTGTTTTTATCAACAACAAAAGCAGTGTTAAATTAGATAAAGTTGCATTCACACTTTGTATTATATGCAGAATACTGTAGAATACTTTATTTTCACTGGAATTAATTTTCGCTGAAAAGGCTTTTTGGGCGTTTTGCTTGGAATTTATTTTCACTGATTTTTGATGAGTTTAATGTGAAATATAGGATTTTATTTTCACGGAATCATCCCTTCAGCGAAAATAGCGAAAATAAATTCCAAGCTAAAATAAAGTATTCTACAGTACATTAATTATTGTGATCACTATAAAAAATTGTAAAATCCCCTAGTCTGGCCGCAAATCATGAAAAATCGAAGCACTGCAGCTATACCAGCACTGAAGGTTATGATGTGTAACGGTAATCATTAAACCAAATACCCAATTTTTAAGTTCTCTCCTTATGATATTAGTCTATTGGATAACAATTCTCATGAATTGTACACAATCTAAGTTTACAGGGATCAGTGAAAAGTTTTCTACAGATAATACAGAGTGTGACTGTACATTGACCAAATACAGCATGGAATTATTTTTGTTTTCTCTCAAAATATGACTATATTTTATACTTACCTCTAACTGTTTTATTGTTGAGGCAAATTTTCCCTATAATTTTCCAGCTTAGTTGTATACTTTGTCAAGCGTTTGATGAAAGCTTGTGGCCTTTTTACTGTGGTATCTAGGTGATATCCAGGAAATGCGGCATGCTGTCTGCCCGATATCACATCAAATAATTTATCTGCTTTATATTCTTTCACAAATTTTTTTATATCAGCTTTATAACTTGATTTCCCACCTTGAGATGTGGCAACATGTGTATCGGCTACTTTGTGCTGATATAGATTACCAAGTGCCTGACCCAAGCTACCAACCATCTGGCTCATTCTGGCTACCTGCCAACAACAAAAGCAGTGTTAAATTAGATAAAGTTGCATTCACACTTTTTATTATATGCAGAATACTGTAGAATACTTTATTTTCACTGGAATTAATTTTCGCTGAAAAGGCTTTTTGGGCGTTTTGCTTGGAATTTATTTTCACTGATTTTTGATGAGTTTAATGTGAAATATAGGATTTTATTTTCACGGAATCATCCCTTCAGCGAAAATAAATTCCAAGCTAAAATAAAGTATTCTACAGTACATTAATTATTGTGATCACTATAAAAAATTGTAAAATCCCCTAGTCTGGCCGCAAATCATGAAAAATCGAAGCACTGCAGCTATACCAGCACTGAAGGTTATGATGTGTAACGGTAATCATTAAACCAAATACCCAATTTTTAAGTTCTCTCCTTATGATATTAGTCTATTGGATAACAATTCTCATGAATTGTACACAATCTAAGTTTACAGGGATCAGTGAAAAGTTTTCTACAGATAATACAGAGTGTGACTGTACATTGACCAAATACAGCATGGAATTATTTTTGTTTTCTCTCAAAATATGACTATATTTTATACTTACCTCTAACTGTTTTATTGTTGAGGCAAATTTTCCCTATAATTTTCCAGCTTAGTTGTATACTTTGTTAAGCGTTTGATGAAAGCTTGTGGCCTTTTTACTGTGGTATCTAGGTGATATCCAGGAAATGCGGCATGCTGTCTGCCCGGTATCACATCAAATAATTTATCTGCTTTATATTCTTTCACAAATTTTTTTATATCAGCTTTATAACTTGATTTCCCACCTTGAGATGTGGCAACATGTGTATTGGCTACTTTGTGCTGATATAGATTACCAAGTGCTTGACCCAAGCTACCAACCATCTGGCTCATTCTGGCTACCTGCTTGTCTGTATAGCGGCCTCGTGAATTCTTCAATGTATCTGTATGTATAGAGCAATGTGCAATATGTAAATAAAATACATTAGTACTGAAAACTGACATATATCCAAAATTTTGTTGTGAGAAACATGAACGAGGTGCACATATGTAGAATACAGATATTTTATGTGAATTTGCTGTTTTAATATAATAATTTTTGTTTTTTTACATCTTGAGATCTACACACTTAATCAGCCTCTGTTAGTGTTATATTATCACCTTTGAATTCATTATTGAGAAACTCAGTTCCCAGGTCCATCCCAATGTTTCTGCCTGCGCCTCCATGTATATTAATTGTGCGATTCCAAACAAGGTCATGTGCCAATCTCTTTGGTAGCCATCCATGAACGCCTGTGTAACAATTAAATGCTTTTGGAATAAAGTTGTAATTTGTAATAAATTTACATTTATGATCTTGGTAAACGAATCAAAAGTGTGTGATTTTACAGTATTTGTATCATTATTAGGTATCTTATTTGTACTAAGAAGGGTTATGTCACCTGCAATTAGCCTGTGCCCTAGAATCATGTATTTATTATGATTTCTTTCCCAGAAATCTAACATGTCAAATGTCCAGTGGTCCAGCATTGCTTCCCCATCATTTTCTCTGATTGCATCCCTCCTTGTCAAATCACTAAGGCAACGCCACAACAAGGCGCAAGTATAAGTCTGTACATGATCATGATTTCTGTTCTTGCAACAGCAGGATGCTGTTGTACGTGGTAGTTTTTGTGCTATGAAAAAACATGAAAATAAAAATTGACTTTTATACAGAATTTCATATGTACATATATGTGAGAATTTTTTGAGCTGTGTGTTAAATGTTATTGGCCAAGGCTGGGATATATGTGAGGATACACAGACAGACACACAGAGAACAAATCCCTGTTTTCGGAGTACATATGTAAGTCCAAACAGGGCACGGCCACTATTGTTCCATTTTAAATGTGATCTGCAAAACATAGTAACGTATGTGCACAAGATTTAAATGTCCATTCAATCAACCAAGTTTAAATGAAAACTGTCCATACATGACTGAGATCCATACTTGCTTTTGATGATTAGAATATACATTGTAAGTGCATAAATATACACCAAAATGTGAGAACATTATTTGTCCATGTATGTCCAAGATGCAGATGTCAAATAGATCAATTTGATCAATGTATGATATGTGTAAGTACCTGAACATGTCTCTGAACAAAACCAATCTGCATCATCTGCAGGCACTGTGTGTTCAGTCAGTTCTACACATTTTAAGTGAAACCAATCTCCATTACCACATCCACCATTACAGCATTCAACCATCATACCTCCAATATCTTGAACATTTAAAATATGTAATAATATGCATTTTTATCAAAGTACATGTAGACACATATAGATATAGGAAACCAACAGGGTATGTATTATAATACATGATATTGGAAGCATGAAGTAACAATAGATTTGTTGACAAAAAAGACTCAAAAAGACATGAGCAGAACGTTTATGTCACATTTTCATTAGCATGAGTTCACACAATCAGGATACCAAAAATAATTATGGTTACCGGATAATTATTTGAGATACAATAATATCAGGTCAAAATTGGCAATTTCAGTTTGTTATGGCGAGATTATTTACTCACTACTACTCAAAATTTTGCTCTGTGACATATGGATCAAACAAGATATGGATTCTAATATTGTAATCCAAAAAAAATTACTTAATATAATTTAGTGAGTTTGTAGTATTTTTTTATTGTATTCTATCCATGAAGCTTAATATTATTAGTACTTGTATTATTACCTTCTCCACATAAACAGTATGGGTAGTCCTCTTCCTCTTCCTCCTCCTCTTCATGTATACCAGAATCATCACCTACATCATTATCACCAGTTGCATTAAAACAACCATCACCACCTGCATCACTACCTGTACCTGTAACAATATCTTCTAGTACTGACGTGTCTTTCATTAACCACACTTCATCAACAACTTCATTGGCGAGTTGGTCAAGAAACTCTGTTCTCTCCTCAATGGTGCCATTGTATACAGAATTTCCTGGCTTTCCTTTTAATGAAGACAAACCAAGTTTCTTCATAACAAGAAGGCAAACCAAGCCAGATGTCACAAATGATAGGAAGTTTGCTACATGGTTGAAGGAATCCATTACTTTCTTCTTGACATTTCGATGTCTAAATTTGTTTTTGATGTGAGTCAAGGTCCCTCTATTTGACGCACTTTTCCCAAGGAAAAACTCATTCATGATGTCCTGTAATTAAAGACAAATTACAAAGTTTGAGTAATAATTAATTGGTGTCACTGTGTTTTACCTATACACCCTTAACTACAATTATAGATTATATAGATGTTATATAATTATAATTATATAGATGTTGACCAATATTTTAATATTTACATAAACATATTGATATGACAAACACTAGAATATTACACTTACTTGCAAGATAATACCCCTTTTGTGGAACTCCTGTGAAACAGGTTCCAGTCCTTGTAGTCTTCCCTTTGTTGTTGTGCATCCAGCCCGGGTTCTATGAGCATCAATGTGCCTTTCCACACTCAATCCATCACCATGACACATTAAAACATGTGTTTGATCACCATTAACAGGAACATATGTATAAAGATGGTCCAATATGGCTATTACACCAGATAGAGAAGAAGGATTTTCTTGAATCACTCCCAGGTTTACCTTGAAATTTGATAAAACAAATTATGTACAATTCATATTTGATGTATTTGTGTAACTTGGTAAAATGCTGTCATAGCAGTATAAACACAGTTGATTCACACAAAACTTTGTACTATACTTACCAGTTCACTTCTTTTAGCTGATTCCTCAGAATATTCATGTTCAATATGGACTTCTACGCAGTCAGAATAATATTTATTGAAGTGAGAAAGGTTTTCACAAATTATTCTGGAAACAATAGTTTTCATTCTTTTTCTGTGTGAATCTATCATTCTCTGTGATGGAATATAGATCTGGAATGAAAGGTCTTTTGCACTGACTGTGGTTTTATCTTCTTCATGAGAGTAAGATATTCTATTTTTTGCAGCATAGGCATTAGCCCACATCAGCATTTTGTTCTGATTAGTAGTGGATTGATAATGAGCAGTACTCTGTATCTGAACATTATCCCATGCCAGTGAATAACCTGGATCTAGAAAAAAAATATTATTTCAGAAGACTGTTATTAAAAAATGAGCACATACAAATTTAAAGGGTGATGTTTGTTTACACATGAGAAAAAAAATAACACTACCGATATTACACTATAGACAATTTCTCAAATGACTGGATGCCAAGGAGTGAAAGTCAGTATTTGCAACAAATTCAAAAAATCTCAGTTACAAATGCTATTAATTTAGAAAACACATTCTGTTGTAGAAAATTCAGTGTTTGTCAAACATATTTCACACATGTGTGGGGATACAACCACTAACTTTAATTACTATTAAAAGGTACAGTTATTAATCAGCATCATAACTTACTTTTCCTAACTTGAGATGTTTCAGATATTTCCATTTCAATTATATCAATATCACACCCTGTACCACTTGGACCAGTGTAACCAGCTGTAGAACCGTGACCAATATCACCACTTGGACCAGTGTAACCAACTGTGGAACCGTGACCAATGTCACCACTTGGACCAGTGTAACCAACTGTAGAACCGTGACCAATGTCACCACTTGTACCAGTGTAACCAACTGTGGAACCGTGACCAATGTCACCACTTGGACCAGTGTAACCAACTGTGGAACCGTGACCAATGTCACAACTTGGACCAGTGTAACCAACTGTAGAACCGTGACCAATGTCACCACTTGGATCAGTGTAACTAACTGTAGAACCGTGACCAATGTCACCACTTGGACCAGTGTAACTAACTGTAGAACCGTGACCGATGTCACCACTTGGACCAGTGTAACCAACTGTAGAACCGTGACCAATGTCACCACTTGGACCAGTGTAACCAACTGTGGAACCGTGACCAATGTCACCACTTGGACCAGTGTAACCAACTGTGGAACCGTGACTAATGTCACCACTTGGACCAGTGTAACCAACTGTGTAACCGTGACTAATGTCACCACTTGGACCAGTGTAACTAACTGTGGAACCGTGACCAATGTCACCACTTGGACCAGTGTAACCAACTGTAGAACCGTGACCAATGTCACCACTTGGACCAGTGTAACCAACTGTGGAACCGTGACCAATGTCACCACTTGGACCAGTGTAACCAACTGTGGAACCGTGACCAATGTCACCACTTGGACCAATGTAACCAACTGTGGAACCGTGACCAATGTCACCACTTGGACCAGTGTAACCAACTGTAGAACCGTGACCAATGTCACCACTTGGACCAGTGTAACCAACTGTAGAACAGTGACCAATGTCACCACTTGGGCCAGCGTAACCAACTGTGGAACCGTGACCAATGTCACCACTTGGCCCAGTGTAACCAACTGTAGGACCGTGATCAATGTCACCACTTGGACCAGTGTAACCAACTGTGGAACCGTGACCAATGTCACCACTTGGACCAGTGTAACCAACTGTGGAACCGTGACCAATGTCACCACTTGGACCAGTGTAACCAACTGTAGTACCGTGACCAATGTCACCACTTGGACCAGTGTAACCAGCTGTAGTACCATAACCAGTATCACCACTTCTACCACCATGACCAGTGTCAACATCTAGCCCACACTGTAATGTCATTTCTTCAAAGCTGGTATCAGCATCAGAACTCCAACTGTCACTGTCAAATTGTATGTTGCATGTATCACTGAATAGTTGACGGGCTACATTTGATACTGCATTTTGAGCTGGCTGTAACTGTAAGATTAATAAAAATGTATCTAAATACACTGAATATGTATATATTAAATAACAAACATCTATAAGGGAACATTTAACATGAAATATATAAATGGTTAAAAAGACTAGGAATAGTTTTTATTGGCCTAAAATGCATCAACATGAAATGAAGTATAGTATAGTAATTGCAACTCATAGTCTGTGTGCCTTAGCATCACTCCTATACTTTTGTACTTTGGGTTGTATTACCTTTGATGCTATTTCTTCTTTCCAAAGAAGAATTTCCCTATCATAACCGGCCCTTAGCCTGTCAACAACTCCCCTGCCTCCAGCCTTTGTCAAGCTTATCCCCATATTGCTGAAACACTGGAAAAGCTGAAAGTGTATAAATTTGTTATCAATATAGTATCAATTGTGCATGAAAAAAGATTTGGTAGTATTTAATATTATATTCATAGAAAATACCTGAATACCAATTACCATGGAAAATCACCTCAACATGGTCTCACTCAAACCATTATGTTGGGCTACTCTTTGTCAACAATGATATCAATATCATCCACTTGTAAAACATACCCTTTCACTACATCCACATCGCCACATCTCCACTGCATTTACGGAAGCAAGGAATTTAAATTTTCTTGGTTTTCTGATATGCAATCCTATAGATACCATAGATCCAAACTGCGCTGCTAATGGACCAGATTTTCCATTGGCTTTCCTTTTGACAAATGAAGAATATTATGAAATTAATTCAGATAAGTTAAAATATAAAATATAGTGGAATGTTAGAAACATTGGAGCATTTAGGAATTGACCATAAAAAAACAGAATTGAATAAAAATTTAACAAAAGAATTTATAACAGGAAACTTGCCCTCTTCCTAAAAAACAACACTAATATTTCATAGGGTGAAAACAAAAACAGCAAATCACAGCATTACATCATGTAACTCCATATTATGTAAAGGAGTTTAATACGCACCATGCTCTTGTAATATGGTATTGTTTATACATCCCATAGTGTACCATAAAATCTGAAGTGAATGAAGCTATAGGAGACTATTCTAGAAAATTATGTTATATAATTACACTGAAATTATAATACACTACATTTTGACACTTAAATAAAAAATGATAACCGTGACTAATGTCACCACTTGGACCAGTGTAACTAACTGTGGAACCGTGACCAATGTCACCACTTGGACCAGTGTAACCAACTGTAGAACCGTGACCAATGTCACCACTTGGACCAGTGTAACCAACTGTGGAACCGTGACCAATGTCACCACTTGGACCAGTGTAACCAACTGTGGAACCGTGACCAATGTCACCACTTGGACCAATGTAACCAACTGTGGAACCGTGACCAATGTCACCACTTGGACCAGTGTAACCAACTGTAGAACCGTGACCAATGTCACCACTTGGACCAGTGTAACCAACTGTAGAACAGTGACCAATGTCACCACTTGGGCCAGCGTAACCAACTGTGGAACCGTGACCAATGTCACCACTTGGCCCAGTGTAACCAACTGTAGGACCGTGATCAATGTCACCACTTGGACCAGTGTAACCAACTGTGGAACCGTGACCAATGTCACCACTTGGACCAGTGTAACCAACTGTGGAACCGTGACCAATGTCACCACTTGGACCAGTGTAACCAACTGTAGTACCGTGACCAATGTCACCACTTGGACCAGTGTAACCAGCTGTAGTACCATAACCAGTATCACCACTTCTACCACCATGACCAGTGTCAACATCTAGCCCACACTGTAATGTCATTTCTTCAAAGCTGGTATCAGCATCAGAACTCCAACTGTCACTGTCAAATTGTATGTTGCATGTATCACTGAATAGTTGACGGGCTACATTTGATACTGCATTTTGAGCTGGCTGTAACTGTAAGATTAATAAAAATGTATCTAAATACACTGAATATGTATATATTAAATAACAAACATCTATAAGGGAACATTTAACATGAAATATATAAATGGTTAAAAAGACTAGGAATAGTTTTTATTGGCCTAAAATGCATCAACATGAAATGAAGTATAGTATAGTAATTGCAACTCATAGTCTGTGTGCCTTAGCATCACTCCTATACTTTTGTACTTTGGGTTGTATTACCTTTGATGCTATTTCTTCTTTCCAAAGAAGAATTTCCCTATCATAACCGGCCCTTAGCCTGTCAACAACTCCCCTGCCTCCAGCCTTTGTCAAGCTTATCCCCATATTGCTGAAACACTGGAAAAGCTGAAAGTGTATAAATTTGTTATCAATATAGTATCAATTGTGCATGAAAAAAGATTTGGTAGTATTTAATATTATATTCATAGAAAATACCTGAATACCAATTACCATGGAAAATCACCTCAACATGGTCTCACTCAAACCATTATGTTGGGCTACTCTTTGTCAACAATGATATCAATATCATCCACTTGTAAAACATACCCTTTCACTACATCCACATCGCCACATCTCCACTGCATTTACGGAAGCAAGGAATTTAAATTTTCTTGGTTTTCTGATATGCAATCCTATAGATACCATAGATCCAAACTGCGCTGCTAATGGACCAGATTTTCCATTGGCTTTCCTTTTGACAAATGAAGAATATTATGAAATTAATTCAGATAAGTTAAAATATAAAATATAGTGGAATGTTAGAAACATTGGAGCATTTAGGAATTGACCATAAAAAAACAGAATTGAATAAAAATTTAACAAAAGAATTTATAACAGGAAACTTGCCCTCTTCCTAAAAAACAACACTAATATTTCATAGGGTGAAAACAAAAACAGCAAATCACAGCATTACATCATGTAACTCCATATTATGTAAAGGAGTTTAATACGCACCATGCTCTTGTAATATGGTATTGTTTATACATCCCATAGTGTACCATAAAATCTGAAGTGAATGAAGCTATAGGAGACTATTCTAGAAAATTATGTTATATAATTACACTGAAATTATAATACACTACATTTTGACACTTAAATAAAAAATGATACTTACAAAATTCCGTGTTGCTCTGATTTTCGTGTTGTCAACAAAGATGATAATGTGTGGTAGACAGTTGGAAGTAGGTTTTTGACTTCATTTACCACATCTTTCCAATCAAATTTTTCCAGATTTTCAAGCGTTACCAATCTGGAAGTTAGCCTTTCTCCCTTGCAATAACGCCAAACTTCTCGCTTCACTAAATCATAAACGACAGAATGGAAAGCATTTTTTGCTACCTTACTGTTGTTAATCAAGGCATTAAATGCCCACTTATATTTTGATTGCTTAATGGCTTTGATTGCTGTTGATCTGAATGAATACTGCAAAGCAAAAATAAAATCACAATTATTAACTTAGGAACTGAGAAACTTAAAATATTTTCATCTATACATATATATGTTGTGCCAATATATAATATCTAGTTTATTTATATCTGTAAATAATTAACTTTCATGTTGACAATAAAAATAAAAATAGTAATAAATAATAACTTACCACATTATTTGATCTACGAACCGAAACACTTTTTTTCTTTACTGGTGTGCTTATCTTGGTTCTCTTCGCTGGCCGGGGTGTGCTAGGTGTCTGTGGTGAAAGGATTTTGTGGGCAATATAGCCCTCCTTGTTTTTAGTTTTTAAAAACATTCCTGTAGAATTTTGGTAGAGTGTTTTGGCACTTTGAATTTTTTTCAAATTCAAAGAACAATTCAAACACAGATATTTTTTTTTACCTGGTGTGACAATGACATTGTATTCTCTTTTCAAAACATCACCAGCAGTATCTTCTAATGAAGGCAATTTGGCATCTATCGATTGCCGTTTATAGCCTTTAAGCTTTTTTTGAAATTCTGAGTTACAATGAATGCATTTTAACTCGTCCATGATTATAAACTCTTAGCAACCAGGGAATGCTGGGAAATTATGACATGCTTATTATAAAATTAAATTATAAATAGAAATTTTAAATGTAATTTGTGTACATGAAAAAGACATTAAATATATTAAATTATCATTTATTGGCATACAATAACAACAAAATTAAGAAATACAATGTTTGTTGGCCTACAAAAAAATCCAAACGACACAACTTTGACGCCGATGCGCTTTTGTTCAATGAGTTGTCACGCAAAGCATTGTTGGTAATCTCGAACAACAAAATGGCGACGCATTTGTAAACAAAAAGTCGTTTCGTTGCGTAAAACTAGCTTTCGTCAAGGTTGCAGTACTGTAGGTTCATTTTTCCGCTACAAAAAAGGTATTTATGCTCGCTAGATTGATCGATCTAAGTTTTGGCTGATTACAATCATGAAAACTGCAGAAAGGCTCGCCGCCATAAATTTGTAGGCGGGTGTCGAATCCTCAGTCTATGCGACTTCTCAGGACTGTGGGGACCGAATGATCAGCGGAAGAAGGCCAACCTACAGGACTGTACTCAGGGCTATGATATACTAGTACTCACGTCACGATGAAATTTTGTAACGTCAATGTAATTTCGCCCCATGAATTTTAACAGTTTATGTGCTCATTTGTTTTCCAATGACAACTACTGTTTATTATTTTGTTAGGTGGCTATTGAATCGATGATGGGATTTTGCTGTGTCCCCGGGTGTACAAACAAGTCAAAACCTCGAAAGGGAAACACTTGTGGCGACAATGTTTCATTTTATACGATTCCAAGGAAACCCATTGGAAGGTACAAGGCATTTCTTCATGCAATACAGAGAGAAGACAAGTAGAGGCCTTCTCAGCATTCTCGTAGCAGACATTTTGAGAATGGGAAGAAACTTGACATTCTAAAATCAAAAAGCTATGTGCCAACATTGGAGCTGCCAAACAAATCATTTCAGACTGCTAGACGTAAAATTTTTTACAGGGGAAAGATAGTAAGTAGTAATATTTTGACAGCTTGTTTGTCACGATTCAGTTCTTTGCCTATTTTCCGTGGCACTGACAGGTGGAAGTATTTACCGGATTTTTAATTTAATACACTAACAACTTTAGGATAGGTTTACAGAATGTCTTGATCATTTTTATGTCAACCTGAACAATGATTTCACAGCTTGCCCCATTATTTCTGAAGTGGTGTTCACACCTTCACACAGCTTTAATAAACACTAAAATGAACCCATGACAATGCTTTTCCCCATGTACAGACAGCAAATCTGGCCCAAAGAAGTGCTGGTCAGTTATAGTAGTTATTGCACGTTTTCTCTCTAATGAAATATTTTCTGCAAATGCGATTAGACCAGACCAGTTATAAAATGCACAAAAACAAAGTGTTTTCTTCTTTCTGTTATATTTTTTAATCTTTTTTAGTACAATGTTGAGCCATGAATAAAAACATAATATATTTCATATGTTTTAGGGAAAACAAAACAGTTTATTGTTGGCGATGTTGGCCACAGAACCTGATCTTGATGCTTTCAAACATGAGTCTAAAGTTCACATTTCAGAACAGGTTATAACATTTTTACATCAAGGTATACAAAGTGAAAATGTGGACATAGTAGAACTCGCCAAGCTTTCAAGTGACCCCTCCCCTTTGTGTGCAATATTTTGACAGACCTTCATTGATTTACGAGTGTCATTGAACAAATAATTCAATTGTATTTTATTTTATAGACACCTAAGAGTTTTACTGTGGACACAGGAACCCAGTATGATGTCTCTGATATACCTGTCAGCATTGTACCACCCCAACTGAACATGACTACTGTTTTCCTGTAACGAAACCTGCAGAATATATGGACATTGATTTTTTGAAATCATACACAAAATCTTTAGTGGAAAAACAGACTGATTTGAAAGCTAGAATTGCAAATCTGACAGCAGAGTTAGAGTCGTATCGCAGTAGGGAATTTACTCTTGATAGTATTAAGAATGATGACAAAGCTGTTAACTTGTACACAGGTTTTCAATCGTATAATGCACTGATTGCTTTTTTATAAGTTCCTTGAGAGTAAGGCTGAAAATTTACAGTACTGGAGAAATTCAAAAACTACGTCAGAACCACAGTATTATCAGACTTTGGGCAGAGGGAAACCAGGTCGTAAACGTACCTCTTGTACTTTAAATGAATTGTTTATGGTATTGGTTAGACTAAAAGTAGGCTTATTTGTTGGAGATATCTCCAATAGATTTAATATTAGTTGCAGTACATTTTCAAGAATTTTTACTACATGGATCAATTTTTTGTATTATGAACTAAAACTACTTTTTCCATTCCCAACTCAGTCTCAGATTCGAAATACCATGCCAGCAGAATTTGTGCAGTATCCAACCACACGAATTATTATTGACTGTATTTGTTGAAGTGCCCACATCTTTGTTAGCGCAAAGCCAGACGTGGTCTAATTACAAACACCACAATACATTTAAGGCTCTGGTGGGTATTTCTCCAAATGGTGCAGTAACTTTCATTTCTGATTTGTACGGGGTAGGATATCTGATAAAGAAATTACAAAGAAGTCTGGTCTGTGTGATATATTGGAGTCTGGCGACAATGTAATGGCCGATTTGAAATTAAAGGTATTCTCCCTGCAGGGGTGGATTTAAACATTCCTCCATTTAAAGGCACCAGAGCACAGCTGATTGCTAGGAAAGTCCAAGATACCATGGATATTGCATCTGTGCATATTCATGTAGAATGTGCTATAGGCCGAATTAAAAAATATCATATATTGGATGGGGTCATCCCTTTAACTTTAGCCAAGGTCACTAACCAGATTTTTACAGTTTGTTCATTCACCACTTTTAGTGCCAAAAACATGGAAAACTGTTTAATTGCTTTTATACAATAAAATGTCAAATATATTGTGTATTTTTATTACACTTGGTTTGTGTTAAGTTTTCAAATACCATAATAACGCTATTAATTAGCCAGGGTAATGTCTTGCATCGGCACTTTGTACTTCAATTTTTATTACCAAATGGCACGATCTTAACTGTCTTATGGGGTATACCATTAACTTAATCTGATCGAGTAAAGGAATAATAGCCTGTCAATCTACGGTAGTTGGTGTGAATAAAGACCAATTTCATTAAGAAATGGTTGTCTAAATATTAGAGTTATTATGGTAACTTTTAATAATAGAAGCTCCACTTCTTGGTTGTGGATTTTTTGAGGCAAGACACCAGGTCTGTGTTATCAGCAATTTTTTTTTTATTTACAAGTGTGTAAACGTAAATGAAGCACTTATATTGATGACATGTAAATAATCCATTTAGAATATCGATGTCAATAATAAACTTAACATCATATTAAAACTTATTTACATTGTCATTTACCATCAGAATAAAATGTATGAAAGTAAATGAAATAAACAAAGCTCCCATATCGCTCACAAATAAATATTGACTTAAAAAAATTGTGTAAATAATGTAAATAAACATGTTTTGATATGACATTGAAAGGAAATTCTACATACAGATGAAAAATTCCAAGCCATCTTCCTCTCCCTCAAGTAAAAATTTAGAACAAATTAAGTCAGCACATATATACTGTACATAACATGTTTTGACTGCAAACACTTTCTTGCCAATATAATTAATTTTACAGTAGACTTACTTTCTATATGGCTTCCAACCCCCATGGCGGTATAGTTTTATCCTTCTTTTCACTCGACTGGTTAATATTTCTGGAAGGAAAGCCCTAAAATAAAAATGATTTAGGGCTGGCAGAAAATAACTCTACCACAAGTCCTCATTGAACTTTATTCTTTGAACAAATAGATCACAGCCCTCACCAAACCATACTACAAAGTCTACCCACTGTAAACCAGCTGCATACATTTGTCCTTGTACTTGTATATAATAATTATGGGATCTCTTCAACATGATTACACCGTTGCTGAGACTCAGAAAAGAGTTTTCTTTGGCAGCATCCTCAGGTGACATATTCAGGAATGAGGGGGGACATTTTACTTCCAGGCCTCCTACAGTGTGGACAGCCTCAGTTGGATCTGTAACCATCCTGTCCAGACTTGCCCCATAATCTGTATTGTGTCTACAAATTGTGAATCCTACCTCTTGCACTTGTTTTGATGAATTTACGGCTGATATTGTGAAAGGTAACGTTTATTCCTTAGTACAATGTATTGCCGTCGGTGATTGGCTGAAAGTGATTGCCGGCGCATTGTACACAAATAATAGTTGTAGTAATCCGCTGTGTTTTGCGTGATATTCAGTTTAAATAGTTTACTTATTGTAGGTTATAAATCATAAGCCGACTATTGTTCTATTAATTAAAACGAAACAGTATTTTATTATAATAGCTGTGTGGATGGGATTTCGAATCATTATTCATTATTTTTATTTGGGAACTATTTACTTGTGCCGAGAGCACTCCGCGGAGAAGACAAGAAGGCGAGATTGGCGACGCCATGCGGGAGAGTCATAGCTGAAAACTAGATTAAATACCGTGACAAATCAAGTCCGGGAGGCAACATACGCAGTACACCTGAAGTTATAGCGTTTTCAAACTCACTTGGAAGAAGTTTCATCCTGTTTAAGAGATAACTAAAAGGAATCGTCATACATCCTGAATTCTGTAACTGTGAGTACAACTCTCCGTGGGTGAACGCCCCATGATACATTGCGAGGAGAGCTAAACATGGCCGCCTCCATGCTCCGCTAACGTGTTGTGCGATTGATTGAACTTGTCTCGTAAATCATTGAACTGACGTCCTGTTCTTCGTTAACCGGGAACAACGAGCAACCTATTCTCGCCTAACAACTGATTGCTGTTTCCGATGTCTGTCAGTGAGTGTGATTAATAAAAGCCTTCGCGAATATCCATGAACGTGAAGCTACGCTAATTCATAGCAACCGAATCAAGTCGTAACATTGGCCTGTCAACTCTGAATTCAGAAGAGTCGCAAACACTGTTAGTCTCCGCCGTGAACTACAATATCCAGTCATGTGTCGTAATTGATCTACGACGCGTGTGTTTCTTTCGTACTACTACTACATCGTCTAGAACACCAACGCGAAGCGTCGGCGAACCTCCTATAACAAGAACACTGACTGAACTCTCTCTGTAAAATCCCATGCTATTGTAGTGAGCTATTACATTTATTTGTATGATTTTTGTTTTGGATCTCTTGTATAATATTCAAGCTGATCAATACTGTGACCCCAGTCATTGAGTGATTATTATATTATCATTTTTGCAGTGTGTTACCATGGCTGTAGGCCTGGGCGGTTACTAAGGTTTAGCATTTATTGTAATTATATCACACTGCTAAGTGCTGACCATTTGAACTGATTTGTATAAATTACATAGGGTTTTGCTCCTTCTCATATTTTGACGCATTGTCAATTGTTGTTACTCGCAAAGTACGGGTCAACGCAATTTGTATTGATTTTACTCATGCTCTATTTGTCGAGTGTGTGAGCAACCCCTACGTAGTTTGACATCTTGCATAGTCCAACATTGCTATTCCTTACCATTGACTTTTCCCGATTGTTAGTGCGCCCTCTATTGTAATTGAGGAATTATTGTTATTCTCTGCCAGTGTATACTTGGGCAGTGCATTCGTTATCGTGTAAAAGATAATACATTTGTTGAAGCGATAGATATTGCTCTGTGTCTTAATTTGTTGTATGTTGTGGTGCTTGTATGTGGGTGAGACTGACGGGACATCTGGCGGACATACCCCTGGTAAATTGTACCCGTGCTAGTCTATTTCGAGAGAGACTTATATTGTCGTTTCATTTTGACCTCTCTGTAAACTGGTAACACTTGTACGAGAGGTACGCATTAACACCATCTGCCTCATGCTTTCGACCATATTCAGTTGCATATGTTGAAAAGCTTGGTCTGTACAACAGTGAACGCAGAAGCTTGTCAGGCTCACATCTTCTTTTGACAAATTTTCCAAAATTTGACGCAGTCATTTTCATCCGTCTGATATTCTGCCAGGCGATATTTCCTGCTTGACCACGTGTTTGTTTTTCTATTGCTTTAATATTGTCTTCTGACAAAGATTTTGCATTCCTTGATGCCACAAACTTAACAATTTCATGAAAGTGTGAAGTGTTAATGTTATACTCGTCACTGAATGGCAGAGCACTATTGGATGGTACACTGTCTTGTGGTTCGGTATTAAAATTCACAATATTCTCTGTTGGCAACTCGTACCCTTGTCCGATGCCTTAACAGCCTATTTAGCATTTCCATGTAATGGCTGGACATCATGGAATAAAAAAGTGATGATTGCCAGACTGATTCTTGAAAACTTTGACAAAGTACCTGAACATTTTCACCATCAGTGTTTCTTTGGTGTGGTGCTCCGGGGTCATATAGATTGATGGATGGTTTTCATTATACCCTAGAAATAAATCATAATTCCCAAAACAGTTGCAACATAATACGTGAGGTCTATATAATTTATTGAAATGAAATTATTTTTAACTGCACCCAATACCAATAAAGTATAATTTTTGGAGGTGCGAGACATGGTAAGTGCCTCTTGTCTAGATTTGTTTTGATTCGGAGTCGACCGGGCACTTGAAAAAATAATATAGCAAAAAAAAATTAAAAAGTACATTTCTGTAACTAAACTTGAACATAAACACATATTGTTATGTAAACTAAAAATGAACAGTATGTATGAAACACTAAACAGGAAATGTAACAGTAACAGTTGTCACCTACCCTGCTGGACATTCACATGCAGCTTGTTTTATCGTACCATTTGATAACATATTAATCACCACTGTGTAATTTTTTCACTGTGTAAAGCTTTCACTTTTCCTTTCACTGTTGCTGTAATTTCTTCTTTTAATATTTCGATCTTTGTTACGTGACCTTCCGCAAAAAAATTAAATGCCTTCAGCTGCTTGTATCCAACTTTTTCCATGAAAGTTGGTGTATATTTAGCGGACGTCACAACCAAATAATTGTACAGTTGCATAAACGTGAGCATCGGGGCAAGTCTGAGATCAGAAGACCATGTTTTACCATGAGTTCTACGTAGCAACCCTTCCACTGACCAGGAACTATCATTTTCTAGCTCAATAATGCCATCTTCAGCATTTAGTTCTAGCGACTGCGTTGATTCTGTTGCCTGCGTTCTCGATGAACTTGCCTCTGAATCGGCGGAAAAAAACAACCAAAGTCCTTGCAACCAGCTCGCTTTTGCTGCCACCAGTCTTCACACCTTTGGATTTTAAAATTTCTTTAAGGTAGCAGGATAGTTTTTTTGCATGGAAAATGTAAACACCTATTATCAGAATAAATTTTACAAGAAACCATACAATCTATATATGTTTGGAAAGCTCTTGACTTGTATTTTCCTATTATTAATATTTTGTGAACATTGTGTTTGTTTTAGCGTCACGTGATTCTGAAAATCGGCGCGGCTGATAATTAACTAACGTGAATACATTTTAAAATGTCAGCTCTACAGTCATGCATGCGGCCAAAACCTTTACACTGTTTTGAAGCAAGGGTCATGAAGTTTAGATCCGTATTTCTATTTTTTACATTAAGTTTTTTTTCCTCTCCGAAAATCAAAAATTTCAAGCACGTTTTTTGGTGTTGAAGTTAGTGTATATCGGCGGTTTGCGCGAGGTTTGTGAAAATACGCGATAGAATTTCGCAAAAATGTAAATACGGATACGAAGCCAACATATTCGAGAGTACGAAAAGCTAAACGGCGACATGGTAGCGCTACTCACTGAAACGCCATTTAAAATTAGGTCAACGGTAATTGCCAGAAACCGAACACCGAGAAATCGGCACTTTTATGATTTTAAACTTCAATCGACGTTAACTCCCGTTTTACATGGGCTAATAGTAAATAAATTACTTTGAAGGTTGTTTCAAGAAAAATCATGAATCAACATTTATATCTGTAAAAAAAACAGTATTTTTTGACCGTTTTCTTTCACGTTATGGAGTTTTGAGACGGTCTGTGCTGATAACGAACGGTTACGTCATTCATTACAGCTAGGATTATGCAAAGTAGGCGGTTCTGTTTGCAGGTTGCAAACAACACAAATACTACACTAGGCAGTTGAAGTGTATTTATTTGTGGGCCGTTTTATTTGCAAACTTATTTTCTTGAGTATTCCACGAGTTTCAAAGTCTTCTAGAGACAGAAGAACACCTTCCGACACTATTTATCAGACTCCCGCGAGCAAACTTGTGTAGAATACGGTAGAAGATTAAATGGCGGCTGTCGGGTGAGTTCTTTTTTAAGTGTGTTGGGGAAATGTAGTCAATTTTCAACACGAAAATATTGTAAATCTGCTAGCCAGCGAGTCCGTTTTTGTTATTTTGTTATTTAGGCACCTTCTGTAGTGTTCTTGCAGTTTAGTTTTTATTTTACCTGGATAAGCCTAAAGCGATTTCGAAGAGTACGCCGTCCACCTCACCCAAGTGTACGTCTTACAGCACATTTATATACACTCTTTTTGCAGGTACGACGGACTTTGGTCTGACTTTGGTAGCAGCAAAATTCAAGTCCATTATGTTCGCCAATAACCGCGCTGCATCACGTTTTAAACTTGCCACTTTCTTTCCACGAAAAGTCACAGCGACTGCGGATTCTGGCGATCTCGGCGTGGGAAGCTACCGTAGTGTGGCATCCCAACAGCAAGTACATTGCGGATAACATTTTATTTTATTTTCCGCTCATGATAAGAGACTGTAATATTTGTTTCAATTGTCGACTCTTTCTACGTAATTCGACCAATGAAAATGCAGTGTTCTAAAATATTGACAGACACTAAACAACCCCACTTGGTTTGTTGTTATGGCTATGAGGAGGCTACGAGGTGTCTTTTTGTTGCCGCGAACTGGCCACTTCGGTCGAACTTTTCTGGTCTGTTTATATTTTCCACTTCCGTAATGAATGCGTCGTCGGCCTTCTTGGGAAACATCCTTTACCGGGCCTTTGTAAGTGCCACCGTTGAGGAAACGAAAAACTGATGTGAATACCAAGCAGCTAATGTTGGAGTGACTGAACAGCAAACTTCAAGAGGTGTTAGCTTGGGAAGCTAAATGACGAATTTGATTTTTCGGACGAAGACAGTGGCCCAGAATTTGAAGGTGAAGAAATCAGAGACGCCCTTCAAGTATTTGTGAATGATACCGACGAGCATTGTAGATGACCAAATGAAATGTACGACTGTAAACGTATTGCCATTTTTATAATTTAATGTACAAGTGGGATTAATTTATTTTTATTGGCATTGTTAATTAAATTATTATTTTGGAAATGAGCGTCTTTGCTTGCTCCTTAAAGTGTAAATATACGCCGAGAAGATCGGAACAATTGCGCCGTCCACATGAACAAGGCCTTTTCCCCATGATCTGCTCATAAAAAGATACAATGTATCAAATATAAAAAAAAATCTACAACTGAGTTTCCGCACAATGGTGTATCATTTCACGCAGATTGATTGTTGCAGATTTAAAATAAACATTTAGAACGTAAATTCCTCTTCCCAAAATATAAAAAAAAAATAAAAAAACCCCAACTACCGTTAAACGGCCCAAGCGAATTTACGGCAGAATCCGGCAATACGTTGGAGTGATATACTCATGTACCTTTTTGTTTATTCAAAATGTGTTGTGTTTCAAAATTTATTTTTTGGCTTTGCTGTATAGCTTCCTCTTGAAACGAAGCAGCGCACATATATTATCAGCTGTGTGTAAACTACAAACAGATATCTTATCAGTAAATAGCTTAGCCTCAGTTCAGTTATGTTTGTTAGGCATCAAAATTAATGAGAAGTACTGGTGGGGCGTACACTGGATAAACAAAAACTTGGGTATTTGTTTGCACACAAGAAAAAAATTAGTTTACTTGTACAAGATATTATTTTTTCAATAAAGTAAATACACTAGTGTACGTGGCATGCCTTATGGGGCTATGCTTGTGATTTTCACAAAAAAAATGAGAAAAGTGCCCAAAAAACTATTCTGCTACCTTAAGCTGTTTCACTGTTTTTTTCTTCAGATCTTCGATCATCAAGTTCGTGTCTGTTATCGCCATGGTATAAATATCATACTGACGATCATGGTATAATATCCGTATCCCAACTAGATCAAGTTGGATGGTGCGCGTGCGCACTAAGCATTTCCGGTTGAATTCGCAAAAAGGCTGTTCTGTAGCTCGCTTGGTTTTGCTGTCGGTTATTCTGTTCGTTGTGGTGATAACGCGAAACCAGGGAGCTACAGTTCCATGCAAGTTACCCTATTTTGCCGACCTGAAATCCATAAACAGCTGTTTTTTTATTATTTTTTCTCAGGTTTCTACCGTTCTACTGTCGATGGTTCCTGAAACTATTTCACCAATTATTCTGGGAACGATTGTCAGAAATTAGTCAATTTTACGATGAAAACCGAGGAAAATGTGAATACAACAGCAAAAACAATGAAATAATCTGATCAGGCTAGAAGTATTTATCCTCGAATTAGGCAACTTCAACTAATGTTAAAAATAACTTTATTAAGTATAATACTAAATGTACAAATTTTAAGTTTGATATAGCAGTAGTATTTTGATAACTTTTTCATCATAAACCATATACGAGGATGATAAAATTTTAAATCAGAATAATTTTACAAACAAATTTATTCCTTGATGATTGTACACTTAACACAAAACGATTAAATATTACAGTGATACCAACCTGACATATATAATTGCCTTTCTTGCTTTTTGTCCCTTAGCTTTTACTTCATCTAAATACCAGGCAATTTCCTCACAGGATTTCATGCCTTCTTCGTGTCCTTCTGCCTCATACATAGAAAACTGGAAATGTTACTTTGCTTTTGCCTAGATGGTCAGTAGGTGACTATGAAATTGACAGTGCTAATCGGTATGTGCTAATTTTCTGAACAATGGATGACATGTTTTACTTACTCTGTACTTAATATTAATGAGGAAAAAAAGCCCATAAGAGACATGAAATAACTGTTATAGCAGGCTACTTAATTTTGCTGCACCCTATTTAATTGCTTTTGATTATACAAAATGGTAATAATGCAACTTCAACAGAGCATGTTCAGTTATGTTTAAATTATTTTTGTTTCTGCGAGTTGAAATAAAACTTTATTTGCATGCTGGTCGTGTTCTGTTCTTTAATATTGTTTCAGACTTTCTTCCAGTCATCCACACAAATAGTATATGGATGTCATTTAACCCTGGGGTGGGGGAAGGATGTGTTAATGAATGCACTTCGATTCTGAATCTAGGCAATTATTCCTGCCACAGGCACACAGCAATGAATAAAAACATTATTTCAATCCATCTATTAAAGATGCATTATCGACGAAAACAAACACTTTTTTAAATATTATTGTTGGATACACCATACTGTAGACCAAATCAGATTATGATTATCAGTAACTAAACTCTATTTGAAATATTTTTTGAGAAATTGAAAACACTAATTGCATTGATTGTTATCGTAGGTCCCAAAAGCATAGATGTTATGTCAAATCAGTATTGATGTGTCAAGGAGAACCAAATTAAAAGAATTTGGCATAATCAGAAGATCAACAGCCTTCAAATGCCTTTTTAAATACAATGACCATATAATGAATATACTATTTTGTGGTAAAGGAACAGTTAAAAAAATATGAAATAAAAAAAAAAAAAAAAAATAGTATTTTTAAAACAAATAAAAAAATTACAGAAGTATCACCCAGGCTGGTAAAAGATGGCAAGATTTAAACTGGGTGAACATGCATACATACGGAAGAAAAAAAGTGTAAAAAATAGAATGATTGACATGTACAATGCGTCTGTAGAAGCTGAAGATCAAAAGAGGGTGTTGGCAGCATCAGATGTGTTGTTGCAACAGTTGCTTTTGGAATAGGGATTAATATCCCAGCTGTTGGGATCATAATTCACTGGGGAGGAAGCAACAATGTGCAGCAATACTGGCAGGAAGTTGGGCGATGTGCCCGTGATACAGCCAGTCATGGTGAGGCATACTGCTATTCACTCCGAACAGATGTATTTAGGTATGAAGAAGATATGAAAATTCTCTGTAACAAACTTATTAATAGAAATATGAAGTGTCTGAGATTTGAAATTTTGCAGGTTTTAAGTATACATGAAATGGACCAACAATATCTGCAAGACCTATGTGATAAACCAGATTGTAATGTCATGTGACTTCATTACTGCACATGTTGCGTGTGCAGACAATTGTGTCCATATCAAACAAGCTTTAGCTTTCTTTTTTGCAAACAATGAGAGGCGTAGTACTTAAACAGCTCCTTAAAGTAGCCTTCCCAATTTGCAAATACGTGAAACATCGCTTTCACAAGCTTAAAATATAAATATTCTGTTTGCTAAGAAATATGAATTATTAAAGTGACAATGGCTGCAACTATCGATCTTTTTTAATTTTTATTTTTAATAAAACATTTCCTGTGCTATCGGTGACAATTTGTAAAGGTCATTGATGAAATTCGGACACTGAAAACTTTGCATATATGCTATATCGACGTTGTACATTAAATCACTTGCAAGTGAAAAAAGATGGCCACAGGGTTTTATCCTTATCTCCAGAGGGCGGAGTCTATTGAAATGCTGTTTTGTCGAGTGATCCTTGGGGATTACGGTACAAGATAACTTACCATGGGCCCTTGGCGAAATGTGTCCTTCTTGGAGAGTGTATGCCTCTCTCTGGCGGTCTCTCACTGTTGATTTTATATTTATGTATGTCATGTGTCAACATTTTCTATGACCCCAGTCACGTGACATATTTTCAAAAAAAGGTGACTATTTGAGCCTTAGTTTTCGCATCACATTTTTTAAAGCACGATTGTGTCTAAATAATATTTCCGTAAAGTTTAGCCACCTTTAAGAGGTTAGTGTTTAGTGTAATGTACATTTCTATTGGATATGCACTTCTATTAGAGCGAATGCAGCATTGTGAGTTAAGCTGATTTATAAAATGAAACATTCTGACCATGGATATACCCATGTAACATATACCCATGTGCTACTAATATAACAATTACTGTATGCAATTCATTGTGATAAAACAGGTACCATATTATCTCAATTAGAAGTTTTTTGCTCGTAACAATAATATTGATATTTTCTTACCTCTATAAACTATACAAGTATGAAATTATATTTCTGGCAATATATTTTGTTACGTGTACTCATCAAAATAAACATTCTGTTGGCAGACATCTGATTTCATCATCTAAATTGACAGAATATCTTTTTGCTTTTAGTTATCACAATTTTATGTTCAAAGTTTGCGAAGTCAGTTCAGGGTAGAAAATTTACTATCTCAATCAGTCTATTATTTATACAAGTCTTAATAAACTTTTTTACATCCTCCTTATAAGATTCTTTGGTAGCAGTGACCTTTCAGATATGAATATCCACAACTTTCGCAAAATAAGCATGGTCATGTTCTTTTCTAGGCTCACAACAAGTTGACTAGTTCGAGCAACCTGGGTGTCTGTTTACTGGCCATGATTATGTTTCAAATTATCTGTGAAAATATATCTTGTTTTTCATATAAAATATACTATATGGTTTAATTATGAATGTGTGAAAAATGATTTCTACAGGATGTACATAGTATATTGGAATATGTTTCTGCACACACTGAATTATACTGTAGCAATCACTGGTCCTGAATACATGTACAATGTTTTCATAATTTGTCTTCACTGCAGTCAAGAAGTAGCAAAGAGATTTAGGGTAGAGATGCAGTTTACCTGACAGGTATTTTAATTAGTTAATTAGGAAACCAAGATGACCTCCCTTGTCCACAAAACTATTTTCGGAAAGCTTATTGTTCGAATTTTAAAATTTTGTTAGTATTTTTTTATGGGCACTGTAGTTTGAAATATGCACAAAAATGTGCTTTTTTGGTCAAAAGTGAATTAAAAAAAAATTAGCTTCTAAACCATGCTTCTGTTTCCTGTCAAAATTGGTTTATGGGTACATCTGTTTACTATGAAGAAAGTGCCGTCTTGAAAACTGTCTACCAGTTGTCAATTTTGCAGGGCAGCAGCTCAAATTTCACTGCTTCAAGTTTATGCATAAATTAACACCCAGGCTAGTTGTCTGTACGATTGTTGTAACACTGTTCAACCCAAAACAATGCCCCGACGGCGTTTTGAAGATAAACATATTGTCAATCATTTGTGAAAATTTCAAAACAAAAAGTCAAAGCGTCCAGGAGCTATTTTTCTGGGATGTGCACTAAAAAGAAGCTGAGATAATTGCTAATTTGCATAACAATTCACTCAGTAAAAAGCTTGCTAATGCTTATAATTGAAATGGCTGTAACAGTTCTAAATTTAAATGTATTATCGTTTTGTTAAAAGTTAAATATAGTGCATAGTATGGAGATCCCGTCATTTCTTTTTTATTATTTGTGTTTAGCTTTGCTAAATCGTGCTAAGCATTCAAAAAAATAATGTTTGCACCCGTTATCTATTTTGAAATCGGTTTTTGAGTTTGTTCCACAATTCACAATTCTACAAAATTTCAACAGTCTATAGCCAAGACTGTTTGTTTTTGTTTTGTTTTTTATTATCCATTCACTCCCAAGTGCCCACAAACCTGCATCTCTACCTTAAAATAGGATTAATATTTTTGACTCCTGTACACATAACAATTTTTCATATTTTCATACCAATTCGCCAAAACAAATTTATGTGTATTAAAGTCATCAGGCTAATAAAAAGTTGAAAATACAATTTTTAGCTCTGCTGCTATTGAAGATGACAGAGTGCACGTTAACACGTTACAGGGCGAAATTTAGCTGCAGTTCAGTAGCTCGCTTGGTTTTCCTGTCAGTTATTATGTTCGTCATGCTGTTAACGCTAAACCAAGTAGCTACAGTTCTATCCTATGCGAGTTACTCTATTATACTGCAGTGTGGTGAAAGTGCACTTGGCTGTTTTGCAGGAATGTCCAAGTCTATTATTTCTGGTTCTGGTTTCTTCACCATGGACGGGACATTTACTTCTGAGTGAAGTAATTGCGTTTTTGAATTACACCAAAATAAAACACAAAATGAGCTGGATAACACTCACTGATTATGTGTTGCAGTGCATTAGTCCAATGAAGTACACATTGACCACAAATGAGGTAATCAAATTAAGAGACACGTGTACAGGTTTAAAGCTGATAGACAAGCTGTCTAAAAGATTGCAGACTTTTCCCATCACAGGCACAGATACGATTTGCTAGAGGGAAGATCAGCCAGGCTTTCTCAGCAGTGTTTGCCTCGCAAAACAGCAACATGGCACAGGATTGACTTCGACAGAATCAAAACTCTGCTTAGACTTAAACACCCCGAAATTGCATCCACAAGACAAATGTGGCATATACAAGGTAATGCACACAGATACTGAGGCGAAGATGTAACCATCCTAGTTCTCAGCAGCAAAAATAGAGAACTATTCATTAAAGGCATCGATCTGCAGTCTTCCTCTGAGCTCCATGCCATATTTGATGGCAAAGACAGCAGAGCCAACTTAGAGAAAATGTGGGTGATGGTCATGGAGGTCCAGGATTTATCAACGAGTTTGTGACGTCTCAAAAAGCAGGAATAACCAAGTAAGCACAAATGGGGATTCCATGTTTCTTGACCATGGTCAGTTTAATCTCTGGATGACTCAACTCAAGAGTGAGAAATCATGCTTTATGCAGAGAAACGGAACACAGTTTGAAGATAGGAGCAAATAAACAAGATCAACGCATAGTAATACTGACGGAGATGGCAAGTTGAGCCATTTAGTTGCTAATATTAACAGCAGAGGTGTTGAACAATGAACATTTCAAAATACCAATGGATTTTACAAACACTTAAATCATTAACCGTACCGTAAACATCCAGTATTATACTACTGACCGTGTTGCTCACTTTATTTATATGTTTTGTATGATGATTTTCGGCTCGCAGGCTTCAAAGCTGGTTCTTGTTATAACCTTTAAAAGATTTTTTAGAAGATACAAGCATTTAATTTCCAAATTCCACGTGCTAGCAGATACTAATCAAGATTCTAATCAAGATGAAACGGTCATTACAGCAACCTCTGAGCCTCTAAAAATGCAGTAGAAAGATGTGGTTAACATATCATGGTTGGTTGATTTTTTTTTCTTTGGATAAGTAATCTTGTTGGACGAGTTATCAATCTTTCCAAGGAAGTTTTACCGATTGAAGGTCAGTATAGTTAACAATTTTACTGTACTTATCCTTATATAGGCCCATGCTCAGGTATAAGCCCATCATCCTTTACTATTTCATGCCACTGTTGGCATATTTAAAATTGTGTAAACATTTGCAAATCATCATGGGTAATCATTGTTTACTCTGCCACAAACTGGCCTAATGACAAAAAGTTATCGAAATGCCGTGTGAAATGTAAAAATGTAAATCTGGAAACAGGTAGTTTTAATCAATTTATTTCTGAACGGTGGAAAGAACATTATTTCGCAGAATATTATGTTATTTGTGCAGAATCTGAGTTACGGAAAGCAAAGATAAATAAAACTGTGGTAGAAGCTATCAGAAGATATTAAAAGTAAGTTTTATAATAACAGCACTGACAGCTAAGAAAATGCCAACTACAGGCATGACGTCGAATCATTGAGACAAGTGGACACCTTGTTTGTGCCAGTGTTAGCCAAACCAACAGAACTAAAGGGTAACAATTTATTTTACACAGTATACCATAGTAGATTATATATAGTCCTATAGAATAGTTACATAGGGTTTTAATTTCACTTATTTCACTGACTGGGGAATGTGTAAAATAAAACAGAGCACATTGTAGACAATGATAAATCAGTTTTGATTTAAAACCCAAAGAATATGCCTAAAATGTGAAATCAGTGAAATTTAAACCAAGAGAAAATTGGTCCTTTTACAGATGTAAAATATAAAGAAAAAGTATTCCTACAGTATTTGAGTCTGCATTACAGAAAAAACAAACATTCATTTTCACATACAATGTTTAGCACCACATATACCACTTAACTTTCAGTGTCTGGGATGCAGCCAAGGCTAAGCGATGGGCTACACAATGTGCAGACACTCTAAAAGGGTGTGCTTTTTTACTTGAGCAGCAACTCCAGACTGTTTGCCTGTAAACACATTGATGCACCATCACTTCCTAGTGAAATAAAATGTTCAACTGTAAAACCTTTCATTTTAACGATTTCTAAAAGTTTCTCTGTTATTGTTTCAGCATCATCACTATCTAACTCTACAACTGTTAAAAGTGTTGGCCTCCTCTTGCTTATCAACAAAACGTATATACTTCTCCCATCTTGTTATTTATTACATCAGCAATAGATGCTTGAAAACCTTCCATACTGCTGGAGTGCTCATATGTTGTTCGGTCATCACACTTCAAATTCTGGACGGATTCAACTCCCTAAACAATTCAAAAGTCACAAAAAAATCATATTAATTTTGTTTTAAAAATTGATAAATAATCAACAAAAAATTACTAAATAAACTAGGTAATGGTGAGTGGAGAGATTCAAAAACTGATTTCATAGATGTCAATTTTCCTTGGCGAACAAGTACACACTGTGTAGGGCTGCCAATACAGCAGGCTTCGCTTCGGCAAACACATTTTTCATTGCATGCTTCATATCCATTGCTTGTTCATGATCCATTGTTATGTTTCTTCACATTGTCAAGTTTCAGTTTATCGCATCCATTAGTGAAGATATTTTGTTTACTTGTTTCTTTACGAAATTTACAAAACATCAAGTCCATCGTGTAATCAAGTTCTAGCCATGAGTATGATTTAACCCAGTCATCACACGTATCTCGGTTGACGCGTCTTTCTATTTTTTTTTATACTTTCAGGACCTTGATTTTTCCTTGGTTTATCATCCGTTCTGACATTTATTTGAACTCCGTGATCAGCCTCAGACCTGTCTTTCTTTGAAGGATGTGGTTTAACTTGTCCTACAAAACTGTCAAGGGTACTCGTTTGCAAAGAGTGGACCCTCGCATATTGGCAGCCATTTTTTAAGAAGTTATGATACGTCATTACGTCGTTCATATAATACAGCGCACGCTATTGGATAACAAACGGAATGAGGTCACAAGATGCCCAATTGGAATCAGCCTTACAAAATAAAGTTGTTTTATGATAATTAGACAAGTGTTTACGTGTTTCGATTTTTTTCACGTGGAAATCTTTCTGGGCAGGGAAATAGAAAAAGTTCACACATTGTTGTTATATCTTTAGCAATCGCCAAATGACGAATTGGAGAAACTTTTTATTAGCCATTCTGATTTTGTTTTCACCACTTGGCGAACGGTAGTGGAAACACTGCATCTTCTTTTGGTAGACATGCATCAAGTGGGATATGTTCCTCGAGAAAGGCAATATCTGAGTCAGTGGGAAAACAAACATTGTAATTTCCCCATGAAAAAAGCGTCCAAAAAAGTGCATCTTCTTTTGTCATGTTTGTCCAAGAGAAATTGCCAGAGGTAACATGTCATTTTGTTTGCTAATGTTAAATGTTTGATCCTGGAATTCTGTCAATGCAATGCCATTTTATGGCTCTATTGGTCACATTAACCAATGTGAGATAAATAGCACTGATTATGTAGCTGGCTGCTGCCAATAAGAGGCCACAATATGCTAAACTACATGTACCATCAAACATATTTTAATTTTTCCTGACAGAAATGTGTAAAATGACAAACTAAATGTGAAATAATTCAGTGTCCTGCAGGGACTACATTTTTATTACCCTGTTAATTATAATGCAATGACCCACCAAGTACAATCACCAACTACATACTGGTGACCCCTCCCCCCACTGGCCAGCTGGGTGCACTGGTCTCTCCCCTTTTAATATGCATTTAGATTTTACATGTGAATGAAGTGGGTACACATAATATAATGACCCTCACAACAAAGAGTATTGGTTGATCCTTATGATTTCTTATATTTATCCCCAAATACAGTTAATATTTAATAGTCATTCAAAACTTATATTAGTCAAGTCATAAATTACCTTCTCTCTCAAATAGGTAGTATGGCAGAATTTTCCTTCCCATGTCTTATATTTCATATACTATGGGCAGTGTGTTTAATATTTTTTTTTATTCAATAGGTGCAATTTCGACTTTTATCGTAAGGAAAATTTGATATTTCTCATGAAGGTCCTACAAAATCGCTGGTAGCAGCTGACTAGTATAGACATCAGACAGCAACCTATGATGAATATATTAAAATGGCCAAACAGGCCGAGGCAGAAGCTAAAGAAAGGTGGTTACTTCCTTCATGGTAACTTTGTTGCCTTCTACTTTTACTGGTTGATTGATGTCTGACGTCTTTATCTTGGTACACAGAAAGTGACTACCACTTTCAAGTGAAAACACCATTCTTTGTGATGGCCTTTATGAATGGTGTCGGGGTATGCATTTCCGAGAGGATCCTGCAAGACAAAACTAGCAGCCTATCGACCGAGATAGCTCCACTGTTAGAATGCACATTTCAAATGAAGAAATGAAGTTATCATTAGAAAATAAACAATATGTATAGTATCAAAGCAATCAGACATGCTGTTTTCAACAAAAATATTCATCAAATTTAGATTTGTTCATTTCATGATTATATCTTCAATTATCTGATAGTAGATGTACACTAAGTATCAAATCATTCATGCTTGTAGTTTTCAAGAAGTCAAAGAAGTAAAATATTGACACAGATGATGAGGGCCAATCACTCATAAGCTCCACTCGACAAAGTCGACAGCAGAGCTAAAAAAATAATAATTTTAACTAGAAAGGGATGAACCAAATCAGGTAGATGTGATTAATAGCCTTACAAAACAATCACAACAGACGTCAAAATTTTAAAGACAAAAATCAATCGACAGTCACAAGGGAGCTACGAAACCGCAGCTACCCGCAGGTGTCATCAGTATAAAAATGGTCCGTAACATTCAATTTCAAAAATTGGTTACTGACTGGATAATTGTACTTGAGAATAATTTTTGGTTTTACCCCATAATGACACCAAATACTTGTTGCACAAGAGATCTCCACTATCTTCTACCTGTTCAGTGGCCTCAGTCTCTACGAACAAAAACGAGAAGCAACCTGTCACTCGGTTGAACATTAACACATATTTCATAGCTAGACAGAAAACACTCGTACAATCGGTAAAGAAATGCCACTTTCATAGGGTAGTCCGAGTGTAAACGAGGTGTGGTTCTAACATTCTTTATTTCAATTTTTCTCCATAAGTAAAGTTGTGTTACAATAAACTTGCATCCAGAGAAACATGCTGATTAAGTTTAAAACTGTAATTCTGCACTGTTTACATTTGTCTCGGGTATCAACGCATGTGTTCCGTGATCAAATTACACAGACATATTGTACATGTACTAAACAGTGTCAACAGACACCATTCATTTCATCAACAATCTTGATCTTACCAGTGACCACGTGTTCTGCACTTTCGTACCAAACAATGTCGTCTTTATATAAACTGCTTGGACGAACTACAATGTCTTTTCTTTTACATGTTGCGATCATTTCTGTAAAAGAACGAACATCTTCAGACGAAATTCATTCGTCATGCTTGGAGAGCCAGCCTTCAAAATGGACCTCTGTGTATTCTTCATCTGTACCCAGTTGGTCAGAGATGGCAATACATCACACATCATTTTTAATGTGCCTACGAACTGAGGATCGTGCATATAGCAAGGCCAAGATCATTTCGTTATGAAGCTTTACTGTGAAGATTTATAATTACAATATTTAACAATTGGATAATAATACTAAATACATCCTTGTGATACATTTACAACCTGTTTATGACTGTTACAAACATGATCTTTTCAATATACCTGTATCTCTTTCAAATCACTCAGCCTTACAGGAGAATTGCTCATAAAACTTGTACAATGAATTCAGGATATCATTAAACTCCTTTATACAAGGTATTGATTTTGCTGCCTGTCCAACTACCAGAGCCAATCGATGTGCAACACAGTGGTTTCATACTTACCACTTCTTTAACTTTAGCAGCAAAACCTCCACGCTGTCCAAGCACGACCGGAGCTCTATCAATATCCACATTGTGTACCATTCGCAACAATGTCTGGTATGCTATGTTAACTTTGCCTTCTTAGCCTTAACTTGTGGTACACATTTTGGCCACAAAACTCTGTCGAAACATGCTTGCTCTTCCCTGTTATCGTTAACGCTGCATTGATTGCTAGTAATAGTCAGAGTAAGACGGTACCATTTAAACAAGACAAAAGTTGTGTAAAGTTGTCTTTCTATTGTATTGCTCACAGGTGGCAGTTTCGTTATTCATTGGCATGCTTGAGTGAAACACCAATAGCGGCAGAAACCCTAGACATTAAATTGAAGAAAGGCACAGAAAGCTAGAGGACACAGCGCCCTCTATTTAACTCCTTGTGGAGAACACTAGGCATGCAGTCCTTTCTGTATGTGATGCGGTCTCCTATTTATTTTGTATGCAGTCCCATCTTCATTAGAAACACGACTGTATACTGTGTCGTCTTAGGTTCATGCTATGAAGTTCATAGGTCATCGTTCCCAGGTACAGCGAGCCATGTACAGCATCGCCAAGTGTTGTCAATGTATCGCTATGTCGTGGATATGCCAGAGGGGAACAACATCTTTTCACTATAAACTAATAATATCAAATTAAAATGTTTTAAATAATGAAGCTCAGAATTATAACTATGCAGGACATGATATACAACATAGGTGAGTTGTTATTTATCTGCTAATAGTAAACATGAGTTGAATGATTTGTTTTATTGCAGGTGAGGTGGTACGTGAAGCTCAAAGACAGTAATGTATTTCATTGTTGATAGACGAAACAGACACAGCAATCCTCAAACAGATGATTTTATATTCAGAACACCTACTACCAATTGGCGAAACTGAAGTATGCTTTCTGGTTACTGTTGGTGTGATTATTTTAAATTGTGACATTTTCTGTGTTGAGTGCAGGTATATGAATTTACAATTAAAGTGATATTGTCACCATTATTCATGGTTGTACTTTTGTCAGGTTTCTGATGGTCGTGCCAAGACTGACAAACGCACTTACAACATTCAATGAAAAAAGGAGATTGATTTGGATGGAGCTCCTGTGAAGTTGGGCAAAAGAAATGGTGTCATTGCAAGACTGAGGAATGTGAGTATATTTTTAATTAAAATTATTGTTATGTGCATCTTAGATAATGTGGTTGTATAATGGTAAGGGATTTATTGCACTTCAGATGAAGTTTTTTTTTGGTAGTTTTCAAGTTTTTTTGTTGGAAACCATTGTATTGCGCATCACTTAGCTCCTGCATAAGGCCATGCAGAGAGTACTATATTTTTAAAACATCAAATGCTTAATCATTTTTATCATGCTATACAGACTTACAATTTATAATTCATATTTTAGAAGACCCACACATGCCATAGCAGTGAGATGGCCGTCTCATGAAAGTGCATGCAGTACCTTGTTGAAGATTAACCCAAGCATCATTATCAGTTTTCAGTCTCTGTAAAGAATGACCCTCAAGCACTCAGTCTTATTTATAGCAACCCGTAAGATAATGTGTGATATTCTACCCAACCTTGCTACATTGTCAAGAGTCTTTCAGGTACAATTTTTCTCATTACAAGTTTTTACAGTTCTTACTTAATTTTAGTTTGTTTCATAAAATTGTTACTTAATTTATTCTTAACTTAACAACACTTAGATGTCAGATTGACGGTACCTGAACTAATTTCAGAAGTATTGACAACATTGAAACATTGAATAGTAGTGGAGCTGAAAATCAAATGGTCCACTGGTACAATGACATGCACGGATGAGACTGACTGTTTAATATAATTGTTTTATTTTTGTAATACATTCACAATGGCAGTTTATGGTATTTTCACAAACAGATTTCCTGGTAGCATAGTGGTTGTCACATCAGACTTGTAATCGGTAGACCCGATCGATAGTTCAAATCCTCCATTAGGCTGAACAACCCTGAGATTCATTCACTAACGAATGCAACTTTGGGAGAACCTTGGTATAGGCCCACAGACACGTGTTTGACCGAACCTGCTTGATGCCAGGATAGCACAGGGAAATAGATGCATAATAACGTTTATACGTACATAAAATTGTTATTGAAGCATTAAAATATCATACCAAACATGGTCATTGTTACCCATTTCTAAATGAATTTTGTTGTAGTTCTGTTTTTTTAATAATTTCTATGTAAGCGTGTCTCCAAATATTGTTTATTAACATCACCATGAGTGTATTCCTTGTGGGTGTAGGTGTGGATGTAAACAATATCATAAAAGTTCAGCATCTAACAGCTGTAAAACGTGTGTGTGTAGTGATTCGCATGAATACATTTTTACAAAATACATCTTCTGAAAATATATTATTCTGTTGATAATTGATTCTCAGCGGTTCTGTATTCGTATTTATTTTCATGGACCATGTAAACATTTAAAAACAATGAAACATTCCGACAGAATGTGTAGTTTGTGCCCATGGAGTCAAGCAACATACACAACGGAATAAAATTGATGAGTTTTCTCATTTCACTTTGTAGCTGCAAAATGTTATTTGTCAATGGGTTTTTTTTATGAAATGAAACAATAAGCACATAATATCTTTCACAAAAATATATACACACATGCAACATACAAATTACTAATTATAAGGTGTATCATTGTCACCCAAACCGCTGCACTCCAAATATATTCCAACATGGAATGTATGTTGGAGCTTTGTTTTGAACCTATTACTAATTGTATTGGAGTGATACTGCCAAATTATGTCAGTAGATAGAGCTTTTCCTCAAAACGATTTAAAGACGGTAATAGTAAAAACTAAACAAAATCATAAGTATGTGCATTAACAAAGCTGTTATCTGTACAGTCCTAAACTAACACCAGACTGCACTCCTGTGCGTGCTGATTAGTTGAATGTCCTAGCATGTAACGCTGCTTGCTGTTTCAGTTTGTTCTGGGAGTGATGTTTCAAAAATTTGGAAAAATGGGAATCCAATTTTTTACATCTACAATAATCATTAAAATTTACATGCCTTGATCAATCACATTCAACCTTTATAGGTACATCACACATCATGTCACACGTATTCTATCAGATTTATGGCGACCATTTTGCCAATCCTGACCCCACATCTTGGTTATACATGAACGACTATTAGTTCATGAGCCAGGGCTCAAAAACACAACTGGGCCAGTAGGAGGGGATTCTAAGTTTCAGTACAGTATCAGTAAAATGGGTCTGGGGTAAGAATTATCCCAACACTTGTTGTCCTGGTCACCTGCCTGTCTTACTAAAGGGATCACCAAACTGGCTAGATAAAGACATGTTGCAGCTTCATGCTTTCTTTTTCAGATGGGGCAAGTGTCTCAAAATGCTAAATTTCTAAAACCAAGCATGGTTTCAGTAGGACATGGGACCAGTCATGTATGTGCTGTTAATATAATATAATATTTCCATTACAGATTATCTGTAGAACAAAAATAAGACTGAAACCCTCGTCACTTTAATGTGCCATCACTTATTAGAGATATAACTATTATATGTAGTCATTTTAATTGTCGGTGCAATGGCTTCTTCAGAGGACGGCAAGCCACAGCTGCAGAAACGATTTCAGTACATCAAGGAGCTCTGCATTATCTGTGGTGAGAGAGGGGACACAGATAACAGAACCTGTGAACATTGCCACTGCCAAAAACGATTGCCATGATGTAGACCTCTATTCTGACTGTCGAAAAACAAGTCAGAAAAGACATTAAAAGCAATAAGAAAGCGAATTTTTGACATGAAATCAACAAATTAATATGCCCAAGCTCAAAGAAACTCAGCGACAAAGGCAGTTTTTTTTAAAAAAAAGTATCTTTAGCGATTCGCAAATATACACCTCAAACCAGAAACCTTGGAATGCTGGTCTGAAAAGACCAGACAAAATGAGTGCTAGCTCTGACATCACGTGATATTGTGGCTACAGAAGCTTACTATCACCGCACTCATCTTCACACAAGCAGTTCCAGAAATGTCACATCCCATGGTGATTTTGATATGGATTCACTCTATTCTCCGCCTCCTTATAAAGTATATGACTGGATGTTTGTAGACAATAACTTCGCGTGAGTTTGTGTGTAAGGGTCCTGACAGACCTGAAGAAATATTTGTTGCACTTTAGAATCAAAATTTTGCATCGCATGGGTGTTCTTTAACTACAGAATAAAAAAAGGTCCTTGATGCAGCAAGCGAAACAAAAAATTCATGTAAGGGAAATTGGTAAAATTGGAACATGTATAACCAGGATCCTGGAGTTGGCTACAAACAACCGCAATTCTGAGATGAATTGATCTAACTTGCTGGTTACCAACAAGGTGGACCTGGTTTTGTTACAATTAGTCGGTACATTCACCTTAGTCACATCCATGCCGAGTGCACGTCACCTGACTTTAGAGTTCATGATTTTGTGTATTAGTAACTATAAGACTAATTATTAAAGTGTTAAAGGCCGGTTACACAATTTATTCCAATACAAATGGTGAAAAACTGGAGACACATACTCAAGCTTGAAGCAACGAAGAAAGGGTCATATATATATATCAACAAGAAACTATGCATAAAGATTACAAGAGAGTTATTTGCCGTAATTTCAGAGCTTGCGAGCACTCATGAAGAAGCAGACACTTGCTATGCATCGCATTCAACACAGTCAGAGTTCAAATCAGTTGTGATTTTTGCCGATAATACCAACACCTTAGTACTTTGCATGGTGCAGTTATCTCTGACTTGTTAATCTCATCTCAACGAAAAACATGCATCTTCTCCTTTTTCATCACAAATATCACTGTCATTCTTGGTGGGCTTGCACTCCTTCACTGGGTGCAGCATCTTCTGTGGGTTCTCTGGCAAGTGATGGTCAAGGCTCTTGGACACATTTGGAAGAATGATACTTTCTGGGATGTATTCCGTCAACAGGGATTGGAATGGCACTTGAGTTCTGATGTGCTGAATATGTTGCATGCTTTTACATGCAAACTGTATTCATCCAAGAGCCCTGAGCATAATCTGAACAATCTGTGTTTCAATGTGTGATGCGCCAAGAAGAGGGTTTTTCAAAAAGAAACAAAGTTGTTACAGTACACAGTGACCCCACATAACGTTGAAGTGTCGGAAAATATAAAGGACGTCATCTCTCATATTCAAATACTTAAAAAAGGTGGAAAACAATATTTGTGACTTAGAAACTGTTGGCTGGATTGCTTTCTCGTTGTTCTATAATGGACAAATTGGAAGCTGATTTTGTAGCGATGCCTTTATATCAGTCTAAGCAGAATTTTGCTCCATCTCTAAAACTGCTGTGCCAATTGGGATGATACTTGGTACACAGATACTATTGTAGACGTGCATGACCCGAAAAAATGTTGTCATTCTGAATATGCCAGTTACCTATTTTACATATTAATCAGCTGCAGTATTTCAACATATTTGGAGAACCCTTGGTAGGATTTCAATGATATTCAGCACACAGATACTCTGTGGTCCATGTCCACACCACTGTTATTTTTTGTGACAAATCCATGCATACTACTAGTAATTTGCACATTCATAACTTTTAGAAAAAAATTATTTATTCCATGTTTATTTTCAGAACCAGGGATGGATTCATAAGAACCAATCTGAAATAATTTGTGGTGATTTTTTACTGTCTTAGCACGTAGTGTAGTGAACAAAGATGACAGAACGTAAACTCCCTCCCGTCTTAATTTCAGGGCGCACACATGATAACGTTAGAAACATTCTGGTATAGTTTTGCCCAGTAGTTTTTTTTTCTTTTAGAAATAATTTCCTGTATGAGATTTTATTTGTCATGTGTGATTTCAGTTCTAGAATACCAATGATACGTATTAACTAAACACAAATTATTGGAAAAAATGTGAAATTGTACTAGCAATAGAAATTCAAAGATAAAACAGTTGATGAAAGTAATTTCTGCATTGTCTTTTTGGGTGCGTTGCATTTTCGTCACATTTTGATGGCTTACCAGTGGATGGAGGTGCTGTTGTCGATAATTCAAACGATCAAATGTGACAAGTTGTTCTCTCTTCATACTCAAGTAGATCCTCCTCATAGAGGCATCGCTTTTTTATCGCCCTTTTTGCAGTTTAGATTTGTCGGGGCTGTCATAATTATCACCATAAATACGGTTTCTATACATTACTTTCCATGCAGTGATACGTTCTTCGGGCAGTGATCACTCTAATTTTGTGTACAGCTTGGAATTGAATTGGGCTACCGCCAAGAAATGACCAAGACGCACTTCGTGGTAGCAGTGGTGAAACAATTCGTTCGCATTTTGTGTAAGACTGTTCTTGGCACCTTTTAGCAATGCTTGGCTGGACAATTTCTTTATAATTGGCCAAATAACAGCTACCAGTGTATCTAGAATCGGTCGTTTGAGTGGTTTATATGTGGCCTCCCCTGTAACGACATCTCTTTGCCATTTGCACCAAGAGTTCATGCCGGGGTCGTTCTGCAGTGCTAGAATAATGTAGAACTGTTGGTCTTGTCTACTTAATCATCTACTGGACATTGCCTGATATTGTCTAACTCTTTCCAAAGTCCAATTTTCGACCTGTAAAAATGGGTTGGATATAATTGTATATTATTATCACATTCAGCCAAAAATACAATAAAATAGTCAAACCTGGACAAAACACTTACCACTCAACGCATTTAGGGTTTGTATTTTACTCATTGTAACCAGGGAAATGATATGGAATTTTGGCGGTTTAGGGTCATTTTTGAAACCTCGTTCACAGACATGGCTTCCAGATGTTCCCACAAGTCAGACCCACAGAATAATTTGCTTTATATACCAAATAACCAACTGTGCATTGTAAGTTGAGCTGTTTTTCTTCAGTTCACTTTGATATATTAACTATTCATTTTTTTTCAGGATAAGAACAGCCAAACTTTAGATGTTGCATGTGCTTTGGCGTCTTATGATGACTTACTCCATGACAAAATGGAGAAAAATATGAAGATGGAGATTTTAAAGAACAGAGAATTAAAAATAAAGACCAAGGACACAAGACAGATATAAAGCCATAAAGTTTAAATACTTAAGTTTGGATGTAGACACAGTGCTGGCATTGGTGTCAGATGTTGTAGTAGAAACGTAGACGGAAGCCATGGAGTTGTTTCCAAAGGAGACAAAAAGAGAGAAATTGAGCAGGTTCACAAAGTTATCTTTTAGACCAAATAATCCGGATACCTTTGTCAGAAACTGCTAAAGTATCAGAAAAAGAAATAAGGACTCGAATACAGTTCAAGAGTGCCTATATGGAATAGATGGTTCAAATGGTATTGTTTTGCACCATGATGTACTGAAGCTGTCACCTAAGACTTTAAAAGAGAATGGTGTTAATTCAAATGGTTTTGACTGTAATAGTAGATGTACCTGATGTAGGTACTAATAGTTATCATTTTTAAACAACTTATTATTCAGCTAATGATAAAATGATAGTTTAGATGTATTGCTTTTTATTTTTGTTTAAAAATGATCACTTCCATTTACCCAAAATGTTATACAACATGCACTATCACTCCTAAAAAGAAATTAAAATTATCAGGTGTTGTGCCTAGGCTGCAACCTTCCGCTATTACCACCAAAAATAAGACGCAACTCGGCTGAAAGGGCATTTTGGTACACTAATTTGTCCAGTAATGTATTGTCTGAGAGGGGTTGTGTTCAAAAATTGATGTTCCCTACATCAAACAATGCTGGGAATAATTTATTGACAGCTGTCCAACGAAATGTATCAGTTTTTGTTAGCATCTGGAAAGCCCAGACTGTGAGACAGAGCTCTGTGCCCAGGCAGTTGCTATTCGCAGAGCTGTGAAACTTCAAGATGTTGCTAATTTAGAATAAAGTACAATATATATTCTAACAACGAGATTGTTGGCACTATAGCTAAACTAAGATTCAGTTAATTCATGCATGGAGTCAAGTTCGCTAAAATGCATGTAGCTATTTAAACGCGTTCTACAGCAGTTAGTAAAATCTGTCTTGTTGTTTCTTATTCAGCCATTGTCAGTTATTTCACTTCATTTTTTTCCAGGAATGGCTAGCCGAGGCAAATAAAATAATAAATGGTAATAACTGTTAAAACAATCAACACGAGCATTGACAATAATAGACTTGTCCTGTTATGTGACACCAGTCTGATAATTATAAGTAGAATAAAAAGAGAACTTATAAAAACAAATACGTTTACTAAAGTGGAGGAAGTATTTTATTATGTAGAAAATACATGGAAAGGTGAGCCATATATGTTTTACCTAATTTGTAAATTAATCCTGTCTATTCTCAGGTCTTCTTAAATAATATAGGATTAATGGACTACTCAGATTGTCACCTTGGGGCTGGGGCAAATAAATATACTTATTCTTAATAACTGCACACAAACATTTTCTCTGCAGAACCAACATCAATATTAACAGAGTCTGTTCATAGGGTGGTGATTGCGTACTACACAGAAAATGGAGTTATCACACTTGACCAGGTCTATGTGGATAAGCCACAACACAATTTTTGGAGTGTAAAAGTCAGTTATATAAGAAGGCGAAGAGGGTGGTTGTTTTGAAGAAGCAAAAGCCGCAGCAGCTCTACGAAAAAATCATCAAACTATGCAGTAGCAAATCAGCATGGATTTTAGATGGGACATGTGGAGCAGGTCATTAAAAATAAAAAAAAATAGTATTATAAACTATAAACCAACTTTTCAATACAACAAAACGTCTTCCACTTTACTGATATACCTTTTCTATACGTAAAGTTATGATTAAGTGTTTCTGTTGTGAATAGCTAAAATAACTGACCGTTGAGCACGTTTTCCAAAGAGAAGCTCAAAGTAACCTTATAGGCTGTTTTAGGAGGCATTCCTGGTGACTTTTTGGTGGCTTAAAAAATGCAGCTTTAGCGGAGAATGTTCTAAAGTTGCATGACCAATGTCATCAGACTTGTTCATATTCGTGTGATTGCATGTGATTGGGTGTTGTTCTCAGTGCCTGTGGTAACACTGTTATGATATTCTTTTAAATATTAGATTTTTTTCATGTGCATTTCAAAAAGAGTATGCAGTGAAAATTTCAAAAGTTAAAAAATTCTCATTCTATTATGTAACAGGATGGGGCTTCTTCACAGTAGAAATGTTGTTGGAGTTGATATCAACGAAAAATTGGTAAACTAAGATGTGATGGAGTTGCAGACTTCCTTGAAGATGATACAGAACAGGACCTACATAATGAATGCCATTAACTTCAGTTTTGTTTTAGACAATACATGTGTAAGCAGTGATGTATATATAGATAGATTAATTTATTTTGTGGTGATTATTTAGTTCATATTACTGATTATCCGCCGCAGTCGCCCGTCATCCTCAATTTTAAGTCACGATGTTTTCAAATTTGATATGCAAGTAACTTTGATGGTTCTTTTTCAGATTTGTTCATTTCATGTCAAAATCTCAATTTTTGGTGAATATTTTCGTCATTCTGGTGAAAAGTGATATTTTTGACTTCTCGTAAAAAACGCAAGTTTGATTGCTTTGATATCTTTCTCTTATTTTAGTAAATATTTTTGTAATTTTTGGTACATTTTTGATATAAAGTTATATTTTTGTTGAAAACAGCAAGTCCCATTGCTTTGATTCTAATGATATATTCATTACAAGTGGGTGATGGACCAATTTTTATTTGAGTGGAAAGCAGTGTTTGACATGATATGGCAGATATTCCAAGCAAGTAATTGCATTTTCTAATCACTGTGTTATGGTGATATATATTTTACACAGAATGTACACTTACAAAGAACTGTAATTGGTTACTGTTGCTTTTTTAATTTTAGTACTAATATTCAATAAATTGAAATACTTCCTAACAAGAACCAGGTGGTGTGGTCCTTTTCACTTTCTGAACACAGATGTCAGAAGTTTCTGAAAACCTTGGCACAGATATCAGAAATTGTTGACAACCCTCGGCCAGAGCACAAAATTTCTTGCAAACTCCCTCACACAAATACTACATTAGCATGATAAGTTGTCTTACAAAGTTTGTCAGGAGTTTGGCTTTTGGTGAGCTGTCATTTCACAGTTTAATTTTCAATGTTATCTTGGCAAGTAATCAAAAATTATAAGGTATGATTACAATATGTGAAAAAGACACAAAATTATCGTAAATGTATAAAAGTTGGAACACATTTTATGAAAACTGTTCATTATTGCTAAAAATTTGGCAAATATGTAAAAGTTCTCAAAATGTTTTTTTTTTATTAAATTTTTTTTTTCGGAAACTTGAAAACGTTTTTTGGACTGTTCTTCACAAAGCGAGAAAATAAACAATTGAAGCGAGCTATGGATTGGTTAAGAAAGAAGACTAAACTTCAAAAATCGAGATGCTGAATTGTTTGAATTACGGACATTGAGTTACAAAAATAACCACGCCCCAAATTGTAACTTGATGTCCAATGAACAGTTAACATAACTTCGTGTTACGAGCAATATACTTTTTTGACTCCTGTGTGCAAAGCACACAATGGGAGTCTTTGCGGTTAGTGTGTCTGATACACTGGTATCCCAAGAACCAATTATCAGATTTTAATGAAACTTAGTACATAGATGCCCTGGGATAATGACTCAGTTTTGGGTTAAAATCCGTGCATATTTATTGGCTAATTTGCATTTTCCACAGTGCAGCAACTCAAATCCACTACAATGTTCAAGCTGTGGTTAATACAATCTTGCGAACAATGTCCTGTTCTTCATCATTATCATCGAACCTGGTTTTTTCGATGACTAAGACCAGCAATAAACAGTATCCTCTTTTCTGCAGACAATGGAACTTTTTAAGCGTGCACGTTTTGTTTTCTTGGTTGATCGATTGCAACAACTTTGAGTTGGATCTTGGAATTGTCCTGTTTTGAATTGAATTGAATTGAATAAAATATTACTTTCCAATTGTATATTTACAGTGTGACATGTTTGCAGCTATGATATGGCGATTAAGACAAGACCCTGATAGTCAAATTAGTTGTGTTACTGCATGTGGCTGATAAGACCAATCGATGCGGGTGTGAAAATATCTTGCACAGTGGTTGCACTGGAAAGGAATGACAGTGTTATTGACAGTTGTTGCAAGTTCGATATGGATTCTCCTCTGCTTTCCTCAGGCAAGCTTCTTAAACTCCCTTGTGTACTTGATACCTCCATGTTGTGCGGTCCTGAGCATAATTCTCCCAGGCTTGTGTATTGATTTCAAAGTGTCCTTGAAAAGCTTCCGTTGTCCACCATGATACTGCTTGCCAGTGCAGAGTTCGTCATAAAGAAGCTGCTTTGGGATCCTGACATCTTTCATTCTACATACATGGTCCACCCAGCAGACATGATTCTATCCAATCAGGGTGTATATTGAAGGGAGCCCTGCACGATGCAATACTTCTGTGTCCGAAATCTTCTCTTGCCATTGTACTTTCAGAATTTTGTGAAGGCACTCAAGATGGAAATGTGTCAATCTCTTGCTATGTATGTCTGCTGTAGGCTGTTCAGGTTAAATGTTTAAATGTTAATGTTTTAGACGTTTTCAGAAAGCACAAATTGCAAATGGGCAAATCATGAGCTAATTCGAGGTTGTATTTTATTGAACTCAAATTAGTGCGGAAAAAATCTTGGTTTCATTAGTGCCAGCCCATATGTGTCGACTGGACGATTTTGTCCCCGGTGAAAAATTATTTTTTATTCTGAAATACTTGCAAATTGACCAAAATTCCAATTCCATGTGTTTATGGAGGAATCTTCCATATTGGTATTTTGTTTTTAATAAATACACACAATAATAAGTACATATTCAATACGTATCAAGTTGAAAATACATATTCATGATGCACACCAATGCAGACTTTTCATCTTTTGGGTTGTTTGTACAAAAATGCTTGGACGAGTGGGATCGTTATTGTTTGCTGATCTCATGAAGCCATAACATAAGTGGTTGTGTTTTTTAAAGGATAACATTCACCTAGGTACTCTTTTGAGATGGAAGTCAAGGCAGTCGCCTGAAAGACTATTGGTGTACAAATCTGTGAACAGACTCATCTTTGTGGTGAGAAAAGCATCTAAGGTTGTATGTTTTGAAACCAATCCAATGCAACGTGATGTTCACGACTTTTTTGTGGGAATGTATGTATTAAACAGTAAAGAAAATGTCTGAGACGTGTTGATCCTACATAGAAAAGTTTTTTCTATTTTATCATCTTCCAAACCTCAACCACGGCCCATAGATGATACCAGTATTTCCGATTTTGATTTACCAGATCTCAGAGAAGCTGGAATGACTATCAACACACTGAACCATGGCCGAATTAGCAAAAATTGTGACAAGATGTGTCCGACAATTTACAGGACTTCCTCGCTGGGGTCAGGAGAAAATGAAACCACACTGGCGGCCCAGTGCTGTACCGCTTGTCAATCAAACTCGTCCAAAGGAACATGGGGAAAAGGATGAACAGACAAAATTAAGATGGCCATTATAGCATGTTGTGCTCATTACGATCAATTAGACAAAATCGGTGAGTTAATTTTATTGTTTGTGATTACTCAAAAAACGTAACAGCAGAGTTTTTAGAGGTTACTAATGTGTAATGTGTTGTTTTGGTAATTCATAATTGTATTTTGTTTTGCAGACGACGAAACGGAAAACCTTCGAAGAATGGGAACACTGAATCATCAACGACAAAACAACGAAAGTAACACGCAACTGACATCGAAACCGAACCAACAAATCAACACACAATTGCCGACGAAACCGAGCCTACTGCCGAATTGAATCAACCAGCAACACAATGAATCAACAAGCACTAGACAACGTAACTGAACTAACAACTAATAACGAAACAAATCGAAATGCAACTAACAACGAACCCTTCCAGTGGCATTGGCACAGCTAGTGTAGTGTTATGGGAATGTTTCTCAGGAAACTGAAGCAGGTAAATGCATATTTCTATTGGCTTAGTCTTTTCCACGAAACGAAACCCAAACCCTAACTCGCCTTTTTTTTTCATTGACCCAATAATATCTGAGAAAATTTCACACTGTGAAATACGGACGTGACGATGTTTGAGGTCGTTCAAAATCTAAGGTTAGGGTTAGGGTTTTGTTTTGTTTCGTGGAAAAGACTAAGCCATTTCTATTTATTATACAAAACTGTGTTTTGTCCAGACGATAGTATCATTATATACATAATCAGTTCATTGATAATTTTAATTGTTTTCTTCTTACTTAGAAAAATCATCTACGCCATTGGAAATGGAGGGTAACCAACCAGAATTTCCGATAATCAACTTCAGCAACATTATCATGCGAATCTATCAATTCAAGTCAGTCTATTATAGAGTCGCCCATGTCAAGCTACTGTTGAATCATCGTTCAGCCCACAAACAATCGTGCAGCCACCAGCAGTCGTCGCACTCAGCGCACTTCACACAGACAAGACAAGACATGCACAAGAACAAAAAGGCTGCCAAGTAAACTTCGTGACTTTATTTGAATAATGCAATTGTTATTTATGCAACTTTGTAATTATAAATAAGAAAACCCCGCAACACATAATCTACAACGTGTGTCATTATTGTCTCATTAAATATATATGGAACGCCATGACTATTAGGTAGTTCATTTTCCCCATCTCCATAATCATCATGTTCATTGAATAAATCGTTGTCTATTTATTACACCGTTATGTCCATTTACTACATCGTTATGTCCAGTTATTGCATCGTTACGACCACTTATAACTTCGTTTTCTCTATTTATTTTATTGTGTATATTATCTACACCGTTATATCTATTTCTAATATAGTTATATCAATTTACTATATCATTAGGCCCATTTAAAATTCAAAATTACTTGTACTTAAAATATTGATGGAATAGCTGAAAACTATGTAAATCAGGTAAATGATATGAACAGATTTGAGTGTAAAACTAATAAGGCCTGCGTAATGTAATATCTATGTACCAAGTTTCATTGAAATGTGATTAGAACAAAAAAACTATGAATTATTATTAGAGAATTAATATGAACAAATTTCAACCCAAAATTAATCGGCCCTGTCTATTGTTCTAGAGCATTTACGTACCAAATTTTATTAAAATGTGATGATCAGTAATTGAGATATCATTATGATTAATAAACATAAATATTTACCCAAAAACTAATTGTCTCTACGTTTATTGAAATGTGATAATGAATACTCTATAAAAGTTTTTGATATATCAGTGGAACATTCATGGAAAAAAATTAACTAATTATGCGAATTAGGTCATTAATATCCACACTTATTTACCCTAAAACTAATCAATAGAACAGTCATGGAACAGCTAAAAATCAACTAATTATCATGCAAAATGGGTAATATCAAATCTGCGCATTGGCCCAGAGCATCTATGCACCAAATTTATGGTTCTTGAGATAGTAGCGGAACAGACGGACACACATACACACACACTAACTGCAAAGACACCCATTGTGTGCTTCGCACAGTCAAAGGTACGATAATAAATACAAGAAATTAATTTAAAAAAATACTGAAAAAGCTCACTGGGATCTTATTTTAATCTGATATAGTACAATCTTAGCAGTGAATTGCTTGATTTCAAATGTCTATTTAATTAAATTGTTTTTTTGTTTATTACGGACCAGCTGTTGGTGAATGTTCTTGCAAGTTAGCCTATGATGGACAGGAAGATCTTATGTTCAACTTGAACAATGAAGTGTTGGTGCACTATTATAATCTGCTCATCCCCTGCTTGCGTTCCATGTATAAAGAAAAGAACCCACTTGCTACACATCACAGGTAATTTTTATGAGTTGATTACAATTCAGTGTTTTTCTCAAGTTCATAATTTGTATTTTACATCATGATTAAACAAATAAATTCCAAGTCTCCAAAGACTGAACATACTGCCATTCTAAGATTGAGTTCATTGTAACAAAATGTAACAATTGACCACAGTGAGACATACTCAACCCTCAATCCAGTGCATTTCAAAAGTATATTTCCAGTTACCATCATCATTCATTTTACTGAAGACAATAATAATTAATATTGCTTCTATTTTCATTATATTAATTTGACATTTTATTGCTTGTCTACTGTTTCAGAACATATTCAACTGGGCAGGCTTCTCTGTCTAAAACGAAGCGACTCTCACTACATAAGCTATGTATAGTTTGGAATTGCTAAGCCAGATTGCTGGATATCGACTTCACTGCTGCTTTCTGTTGTCTTGAGTGTGGTGATCAACCTCCAGTCAATGCGTGTGATGGCACTAGCCTTGGGATGAACAAACGGGTTTTGAAACAATTTACATTTGCTGATGACAGTGTTAATGAAGATTGTCTTACAATGACTGAAAGTAAGCATGCAGATAGAGTTTTTTATACCAAATGTCCAAGGAAGGAAATTACTCACCCAGTATGCTCTGACAGCAACTCCCCTATAAGCAGAAGAATATGCATCATTGAAAGCTATTTTAACGCGTTTCAAGCATTTCAAGTATCTTGTTAGATTGTTGGATGATATTTCTGAAAGTGGAACCATTCTTCAGGCACCTATTGTTTATAAGTCTTTCCTTAGTGTCATTGCCAAGAATTCTCCAATATGCTCCATTCTGCAGTTGCCTTAGTCTTAACTTCCTTGATGATGGGCTTGGCGAGTTAACCATGGACTTGATATTTGCAATAGCAGCAACTCGATCAAACTTCATATTCTACAACAAGATGCTTCTGTTGTCTTCAGCTATTTAAAAGACTGTATGCTGTAACCACCATGCGCCACTCCATGCAAGATACCCACTGCGTGATATCCTCATCAGATGTAAACAATCCTACATTTCACCAGACGACTATAGTCGCCAATATTTCCTGAACCATTATCTTATTTCCATCGCTTCCTCAATTTAGAGGGTAAGTAACAACATTGTTATCAACAAATTCTACGACATATTCTTTCACTTGTCAAATGTCTTTGACCTGAAACTATATTCTTTGGAACTATTGTTAACACTGTGGTGCTAAAATTACATTCACACATTTATTGTGTTTATCATTTGTTTAATCACTTTAATATCAGCAAGATGGTAAAACAAGTAGTCACAGTACAGATAGCTGCAGAAAGTTCTTTGGAAGCCACCTTACATTGTCACCAGGAATTTGCTGTCCATATAAAGTATGTTATGGTTTCCAAGTGATGAAGCAAAACGAGTCTCCCGAGATTCCCTTCACTATCCCACACTACAGGATTTTCAATTTCACCTAAAGTCATTACATACGACAATGCCTGCAAGTTGCACCAATACTGTTAGTGATTGATAACATGTACAAGTTGTATCTTAGTACAAGACGGTGAAATATACTAATGACTGCAGTAGAACTGCAACAATTTTCAGGTTTCATGTCAGTCAGTGGATAATAATATTGAAGATGAATCGATTCGCACGAAATGATTCTGAACATGTATGAAATACTGAGTCATGAAAATGGTCTATTTAGACTACACATTCAAGCACCTTTTGGTGAGGTAGATTATTTTGCAAGCCAAAGTGAAATTAAATTTATATTATGTTAATAATACATTTTCAGGTTCTATTATATTTCAACACTTGGGGGGGAGGGTGTACAATCTTATTAGCATGCTAGCATTTATATTGCTGAGGCCACTAGCCGGATTATGATGCTATTTTGTAATTATACTTTCATCTTTTATAATATTTCTTTATTTTTCTATAACAGAGACTGTCTTGAAATAATTCTTGCTCTATTTGTTGTTGACAGATTCCATTGCAAGAACCCCATGTTGATTATCACTAGTTTAATTTTCATCCATAAGAAATTTCTACTGTATATTATTTTATTTTTTTCAAAAGCTGAAGGTTATGCAATGAATGTTTAAATCCAGGGTGATCATACCTTGTCCATGCTATCAATTATGTCCTTTACTTCTCATTTCAGATGTTTCTCTGGTTACTGCATGGATACATATAGGTGTAATGACGCCATCAGTTCACTCACAGGCATGTGTAATGCCGATTTATCAAGCATCAAGGCTCATAATGTTGCCTGACAATTTTATTTTTCATGTAGCATTATTTTTAGCTATTAACAAGTCATTGGTCTCCGTCCAAAATTTTGTGATCTGACATATCAATTTGATGCTGATGAAGTCATTGAGATTAGATTGAAACCATTAAAAAAATATGATTTAGTGCTTTTACAGAAGAATTGGATATTGGGCAGTCATATTGAATCAAATTACAAAAATAATGTTCTTGTTGATGTATCTATTGGTATACTGTCTTTGTACCAAATTTAAACAGAAATGTTCATTGCATTCATGGGAAAGTAGGCATGGGTATCATGAAAAACAAAATGGCCACCAGTCAGCCATATTAGTTTGAATCACAGAAAAAAATATGACGTGCTCCTATAACCCAATATGTATGATCCAAATCGGCCTAGTCATCTCTGAGAAACAGTTCCGGATATGTAATAATGACGATTTAACACTTTTACATGAAAATTGGGCGTCACAAAAATAATGTTGGTACAGATGTATCTCTTGGCATACTATCTTTGTACAAAATTTAAACAGAAACGTTCATTGCATTCAAGATAAAGTAGCATGGGTACCATGAAAAACAAGACGGCCGCCAGTCGGCCATATTTGTTCAAATCACACAAAAAATGACGTGCACCTATAACCCAATATGTATGATCACCATACCAATTTTGATCCAAATCGGCCCAGTCATCTCCGAGAAACTGCTGCAAACACGTTTATGCATTAGAAATAGCAAATTTGACATCCAAAATGGCCGCCAGTCGGCCATTTTCTCTCCTATCATAAAGTTACTTGACGCGCATATGTGAGACATTGTGTTTTGTCTTTATGTAAAGTTTGAATAAAATCCGTCAACGGGTGTTCGAGACATAGCTCCGGACGTACGGACGGACGGAACGAACCCAAATTAATAGTCCCCGTGTTCGGACGTGTACTGGAACAGTCAATGGTTCAGTAGATGTATTGCTAGACTCGTCAGCTGTAAATGCTAATAGAACACAAGTTATTAACTCTGATTTCAATAATTGAATAGAAAAAAAAATATTTTAGTAACAATTGTAATCTTATTACTCACTATTCCTTTCAAATACATCATAGAATGTATAGCAGGCTCTCAATACTTTTCTGATTGTGTCTGTCCATCCACGACCTCCATGGTTACCAGGCTTGCTTGGGTTGACAAATGGAATGTCGGTAGACCACCATGCTGGCGTAATCTGGTCATTCCCCCATTTAGGCTGACCTCCCTTCTCTGTAGTCATAACCAGTTTGGGTAGTAAATTCCTCACACGCCTGTCATTCAGCTTCGTTACTAACCCTTCATCGGTATCTCTTATATCTGGCAGAACATCTTTGATTACTTAACTCTTAACAGATAGAACGGTGGGAATTGGTTGAGAGGTCACTATTGACTCAATCTGGCCTCTGCTCAGATAATCTGTACCATGAAGTATATAAGTACTTTTGCCAGCGATATGATTTGGAAATGTTGTCAAAACACTAATCTGATTCTTATGATATTTATTTACCACGCGTTTACGAGGCGTCCATTTTGCTACGTCATAGGGGTCAAACTGCGTGAACATATACTATGCTTCACGTCCACATTTGGTTTTCGTAAGATAGAACTAGTTTCAGTTCGTACAACTGATATTTTTGTTATCAATTGAGTGTTTTGCTGTACCCGTAATTGATGTATAAATCCCGTAGATTTTACCCTGCAATACCCCCACCCCGTACTCGCTACATTTTATCACTCGTACTCATCTCCCCGTACTCGCTAAATTACCTACATGTACTCGCTACAAATACCAACCGTACTCACTGCAAATACCACCTATACTCGCCATTTTCTGAAAAGTACGTCCCGTGCATTTCACCCGTACCTGGCTTATTTATATACCTTCTTCATGTGAATAATATGCATCGGCATTGTCATGTGATAGTAACTGATTATGCAGTATTTAGTGTATTCTTTTTGTACTCTACCACTAATCAAGCTTATGCACTATTAATATTTCAGAAAACTGGAGGGGAATTAATTCGGATCTTCATAATGCTCTGTATGAAATTGCCAGTTTTTTTATTGCCATCTTGAAAATTACACTATTATAAAACATTAAAATGGAAATTAAAATACACAGCACTATTAAAAAAAAAAAGTATATATTGCAATATGGTACCTTGCAGGGACATGTAAATTCCAAGTATTACGCATATTATAGGAATTGTTTAGTAAATTAAATTTTGAACAGATAAACAAAAACCAAAAACACCCCGGGTACACTCAAAACCAAACGATGCTCTATCTAGCTAGAGCCAAATTTCTCATGAAAAACTTGCCATTTACTCAAAAAGATCTCACGCTTATTAGAAACAATGTGTATTTGTTGACCCACCTTGTAATGAAAAACATGCAGCCTGTCGGCTGAGATAGCTCCGCTGTTACCAATGCACATGTATGGATGAAAAGACATTTTCTAATTTAGCATTATGTGCGAGTGCCTAAAAATGTCTTTGCAGATGAGAAAATGTTCGAACATTTGTCATGCATTGTGTGCTTTGATTACCAGTATATCAAATTCTAGCCACTTTCAAGAGAAGAATAAATTACCTTGTAAAAATTTTGATACATTTTATAGTAAAAAATGTCATTGTATGCTATGTATTTTTGTAAGGAGAGCTGATATATGTAGTGGAAGTACTGATCATATCATCAGTTTATCAATACCGTGACCGAGTAATAATATTAGTTTATATACCATTTATTTGCAGGTTCATGACAAGAAGAACACTGATGATGTGACATTTTTGAAGATTACCCATACCACTCTGTCACTGGCCTACTTTCTTCACTTGAAAAACATTCATTGGTCAATAGACAAGACAAGATATGTTTTATTGTTGCTGACAATGATATGCAGCTCTATGATAAATTTAAAACAAATAAAAGCCCTGCACAATATTTATATGTAACAAGAACATTGATGACATGGATGAAGATGTAGAAACATGATTATTATATCCAGAACTGATTACAATAAATTTAGTGACTGGCTTAGTAGATTATGAATGATTTATAATCTTGACTGCGTTTTGTGCACTTTGATTGACTTGTCTGTATCAAGTTTTCGCTACTATTCTATGTGATGTATTTATTTCACGTTTTAATTGAATAAGTTATAATTACACCTCATAGCAATGTCTAACATAGCCAAGTGTAACGGCCACAGTTTTGGTCAGCAGCTTGGAAGTGTTGAGTAGCCGTAGCAGGCACACGTGTGTGATTATTTGCAAATCCTGGAATAAGTTCAGTATGTTTGGCAACTTGTTGGTGAATGAAAAAAATAATTCCTAGTGTTAGGCAACATACGTCAGTAATTCGAAAACTGACCTTGTCACTAATCGAATTTTATTATTTTTTCATTGGCTAGGTAAAGTTGTAGATGTGCAATTCTTGGCAAACCATTGTCGTGAATGTAACGAGGAAGACTAGTCCAGAATATATGGAGTAGTACTTAACCACGAACCGAAATGCCAAGCAACAATGAAGGAAGCAGCAAAAGCAATGGAATCCAGTTGTGCCCAAGTTATATTTGATCGTTCCCTTGAGAAACATAATTTCAAGGTAGAAATCATGTTTTACCAGTTTTCATGATTCAGTGTTTTTAAGGTGTTGCAGATATACTACATGTGTCGGTGGTGATAGTAGTGCCCACCGTGCTGTGAAAGACACTTAGGCCAGACTTTTATTATCCCTGTATTGTATTGATAAAATTTATAGTAACAATTTCATTGTATGCTATGTATTTTTGTAAAGTGAACTGATCATATCATCAGTTTATCTATACCGAGTAATAGTATTATTTTATATACCATTTATTTTCAGATTCATGACAAAGAGAACACTGATGATGTGACATTTTTGAAGATTACCCAAACCACTCTGTCACTGGCCTACTTGCTTCACTTCACATCCATTGGTCAATAGACAAGACAAGATATGTTTTTATTGTTACTGACAATGATATGCAGCTGTATGATAAATTTAAAACAAATAAAAGCCCTGCACAATATTTATATGTAACAAGAATATTGATGACATGGATGAATCAAAATGCTGTTTCTTATAGAAGTTGTAGAAACATGATTATTATATCCAGAACTGATTACAATAAATTTAGTGACTGGCTCAGTAGATTATGAATGATTTATAATCTTGACTGCGTTTTGTGCACTTTGATTGACTTGTCTGTATCAAGTTGTCGCTACTATTCCATGGGATGCATTTATTTCACGTTTTTATTGTTGTATAAGTTATAATCACACCTCATAGCAATGTTTAACATAGCCAAGTGTAACGGCCACAGTTTTGGTCAGCAGCTTGGAAGTGTTGAGTAGCCGTAACAGGCACACTTGTGTGATTATTTGCAAATCCTGGAATGAGTTCAGTACGTTTGGCAACTTTTTGGTGAATACAAAAATAATTCCTTGTCAACATACGTCAGTGATTTGAAAACTGAGCTTGAAACGATTGTACCCCCTCCAAATCGTGATCTGGCCCCGATACATGTACATGCATGTATATCAGTGTTTCATTTAATGCATTCACGCATTGATGACAACGAAGAATAACTGTAATAACAATTTTTAGAATGATATACCACTGACAATTTCCTTTTCTTTCTTCAGGAAATGCAAAAGCAAAGAGCCGTAAAACAAGGGAAATGTTGGACCACTATACGAGCACTATTGTCTAACTGGAGCAGAGGTCTTGGTGCAAATACAAGTCAGACAAAAAACTACCCATTCCAGAAGCTGTTGTGAGTGAGGTCTAGCCTGGTCGACGAAGATTTCTTGGAAAGGGCAAAGAACTGTTTGACCCGAAATCCCAACGAGTCCCTACACCACATACTTTAGGAGTTTGTTTCAAAATTCCCGGCTTAACGATGTATTGGATCTGCTCACTCCCGTAACAACCAGCAACTTGCTTCGACCAAGAGAGGATCCGGGATGCAAACACAAAATGCAGAAGTGAAAGAAAACAAAACACGTCATTTGACACATTTAAGCACATTCACTATTACTGTGTTAAATGATATAATTTTTAAGAATAGACATTTTCAAAGGATTCACTTTATATGGATGTTGCTTAATCGGTTTTGTATCACCAACCTCAATGTCATGTAAGGCAGCATTAGTCTTATTAGGTGTATCTGGGAACAATCGTTTCCGCCTCGTAACAATATTTATAATCAACTGTTGTTTACTATCTAAATGGGCCAAGATACAAGAATTGTTTAGTTTCATCTTATATTCTCTATATCCAACCTCGTTGTGTTTATTACTTTCTTCTATAATTACACCAGGACTTTTACAAAAGTTCACAGAACCAACTGTCCTTACCACGGTATCATTGGGTTTAGTTTTACAATCATAGTCAACAGTCTTACGATCAACATAACCTGTAAGCATATGGATATAACATAATTGCTTGTTTTCAGGTATTTTAACAATATAATTTAAAACATCAAGTTTGGATTCAATCACACAAGGTCCATGATATGGGGCCTGATATGCATGTCCTGAAATTGGAAGCAGTACCAAAACTTTATCACCTAGTTTAAAGTCTCTTGACCTGGCATTTCTGTCATACCAATATTTCATCTTTCTTTGACCTTGTTCCATATTTTTTTTGGCAATCGCAGTTGCCCTTATCAACCTATGTTTAAAATTAGAGACATAATCTAACAACTTAACATCATTCTGTTTGCTTTGCCACTTCTCTTTCAAAAGTTTCAAAGGGCCATGTACACACGCCCAAAATCAACTGAAAGGGGATAAAACCCAAAGTATCTTGTATTGCATCACTCACCGCAAAAGGTAAGAAATGTATACCTTCATCCCGATCCCTTAACAATTTTAAACACTAAGTTTTAATCATATTTTTTAGGGTTTGAGGGAACCTTTCCAAACACCCTTGTGATTCAGGATGATATGCACTTGACAAACTCTGATCAATATTCAATATTCTACCATAATATTCTACCATAATTTGTATAAATAGACCTGAAGTGAAATTAGACCCCTGGTCTGATTGAATACATTTAGGAAATTCAACATAAGAACTTTGCTAAAGCTTTAACTACTGTTCTTGTTTTTATATTACGCATGGGAATGGCTTCAGAAAAGCGAGTTGATGCACACTTAATGGTTAAAATATACCCATTACCAAAAGGATATCGAGGAAGAGGGCCAACACAATCGATGATAACATGTGAAAATGGTTCATCAAAAGCTGGGATAGGCTTCAAAGGAGCTGGAGATATCTTTTGGTTAGGCTTGTCAACAACCTGAAATGAATTACAGTATGCAGAAACATTTTAAGTGTAGCCACCAAAATTGTCTCAAGATGCGTTCATGCGTTTTATTAATTCCCAAATGTCCAGCCATAGGACCACATGTGCAATGGAGAATACATCCTTATAATATTGTTGTAGTAGCACAATTTGATGAACACTTTTCCAGCTTCCATCAACTGCAGCATCATGTGGCCTATATTTGCGCACAAACCACTTTGTAAATAAAAGCATATAGCGTTTTGTTCTCTCTCTTTCAAGGTCAAGGATTCTGGTGATATTTACCAAGCAATGGATAATTTTTTGTTGTTTTTTGTAATATCAATTGTTTGCGACGTACTGCGTCATCTACTTTACTTTCACTGAGTTTACCACCTCGAACACCCCGTTTATCATTTTCTCATTAGCAAAGATATCTGCAATAAAAGTATTGATCAAGTTAATTTCAACATTCAGGATTTGTTTCTTTGTCTTATTTAACATATTCTGTTTACTCATAGATCGAGTTACAACACAAGACTCCTTTTTTTGCCTTTTTAGCCTTTAAAAAGCAACATTGTGACATTTACAAGTAACCAGCAGCTTAAACTGATTTTTTTTGCCACCTTTAGCTATATTTTCTTTGCTTTTAACATTAGGCTCCACTTTTTATAAGTTCTGTTATTTTGACCAAATTTATCAGGGCCATTCCTATATTCCTTATTTGTTTTATTGATGTTTAAGTTATGGGAGAGGGCATATCCATCAGCTTTGATGACAGCCTCATGCATGGTTTTAATATCCATCTCTGCCAAATAAGTTTTAATACTACAATGAACACAATTCTTCAATTTCTCAAGCTATACAAGTCGTCCACATCTATCAAACAGTTGTTCTTTTACCCTTGCAAATTCAACATGTGTTTCACTAATCTGTTTTGTTTTTTTTGTTTCTCTGAATTCCAATCTATATGCCTTTGGGACTAGCTCATAAATATTTGACACTACCTTTTTAACAATGTCGTATTTAGCACAATCACCCAAAGATAGAGCCGAGTAGACATCTCTAGCTCTACTAACAAACTGACACTGAACCACGACTCCTTAGGAGACTCTAAACTGGTAGCTATTTTTCAAAATGAACAAAAAATCATTAACTTCATGTTCTTCAAATTTGAATACAAGTTTCATACATTTAGTGGGATCAAAATATGAACCATCCTCAGTAATGCCAAGTCTATCACGTTTTTCATGCTCCAACCTATACTGCAATTCTTTCTGTCCTTTCCAGTTTTAGTACTGATATATCAGGTTAATGTGGAGTTTCATATTCCTGTTCAGTCTTCTCCTCCATAGGAATCTCACTCAAAATTGTATTCTCAATTAAATATTTATTTACTAATTCTTTTATTTCCTGTTTTTTCATACCCTGTTTAACATTTATATTTTTATACTGACCCAACGCAAGTAAATCATCTTTTCGTAGGCCAGCCAATGACTCCCATGTAATATTATCAATAAACTCAGCAGGGTCAAATAAAGCCAGTGTTTCCAAGCACTATTAATATAATATAAAATATAGAATAATTCCCGTGTCATTTATCATCCAATATAGCAGTTACATCCCAGACAAGCTCCCATTCGTCACGATTTCAACTAAGAGCCAAGGGTGGACAAATTCCCCTGTTTTCCGGGCTGAACTATTACCAAATAATTACACAAATGTATTAGATAATATATTTTACTTTAATTTATAGTACTTGTAAATAAACCAATAATATGGCCATAAACATATAAATAAATTTACACAACTCAAATATATTGCAAACATTGCACATTTTCGCAAATATAGTCAATCAATGTTTTCAATATTTAAATGACTAGAAGCAGGAAAAAAATTTCAAAATATCTAATACTATAAGTTGGATGAGATCATGTTGTTCCAACATATTGTTGGATACAATAGGTTGATAAATACAAATGAATTATGATTTATCATAAACTAACAATATAGTTCAGAGCAAAATGAGAAATGTATATCTGCCTGTCCCTGGTCATGGTATTAAACTCAAACAAATTTCTCATTTTAGTAGTGACAGAAAACTAAAATTCAGTCTTCAATTTGCATTGAAATACATAATCATAATCGTGAATATGAATACATGTTCTTGGCAATATGTGTGTTAATATTTATGTGATACAATAGCTGCAATTTAGAATAACAATGCAATAGAGGTAATTTACATAATGCATTGCTATGCAAATTTAATCATTGCCATTTTCACTGTCTTCTGCATATTCATCCATTAACTCGCCAAGTTCTGAATAGTATACCAGTGTGTCATCTCCTGTCATATCGTATTCTTGCATCTCTTCCTGTATCATCATATTTATGTAATTTGTAGAAGCCTTAGTAGTATATGCATCTACCACCGCCAAATTGCTTGGTTGCAATATCTTTGAACAAGGGCCTTTTTTTAAGAGCCTTCACAAAAACCATTTGTGTGTTGGTAAGCTCTTACATCTGCAGCTAGCACCACAACTGTGTGTTTTGAAACACTTGCAACATTGATTACTGCAAGATGGCATTTTCTTGCAACCACACCTCTTTGTAAATAGATTTTACTCGTATTTTAGGAAAGAAAACTGTACACTGTCAGCTTAACTCCAAAGTTGTGACGCCCAACATGATCGTTGCCAGTGAAACTCCAATGCTTGGCAAGAAGATATATATTCTTCTTCATACTGACTTATTGGGCAAATTGTTTCTTTTACAGTGTCTATCCACTTTCTGTGGTTGTCAAATGTAGTAGCTTCACTAGCTTATAGTTTTCTGTATAGTTCGTGTGAATAAGCTTCATCAAATGCCTATGAATGTAAAAGTAAACTGCACCAACAAGACGTAGACAAGCAAACACACTATTTTTCATAGTCTTTGCAGATGTATCATTTATTGTCCCAGACAACAGGTTATAAATTCAGAGTACTGAACAAAAAAACGTATAAAAAGATGACTTTCCAAAACCAACAAAGAAGTTGTAGTGGGTAAGTTTATATCGAAAAACTAGGCGTTGAGGTGTTCTTTTCGTCACATAAAACAAACTGATTAAACATGCGGAATTGTTATTGACACGGACATCGATTGCGTAGTGTTTTCTCGAGTTGAAAAGACGTGAGGTATAATTCAAACTTGTTTATTTGTACTCAGCATGAACATCAATACGTTGTACAGCAAATACTTCTTGATATAAAATATGGATCACTGTTCTGGGGTCAAACTGCGTCTATTATACCCATACTAGTGTCAACCATGCTCAAATAATCATTCCTCCAGTGCATCGGTTTAGGTCAGATTTATTTAAAACACGGTTAATTCTATAACATAAAAGCAATACAGACACTGTGAAAGTAACTGTGAAACTATTTGTAACCATGAGGTAACGATCTCACTTCATGAATCACTTTAGAAATATCACACATTTCCAGTAACACAATGTAACAAACAGGTCTTAAATAAACGTTCAAAAGATTGTAGACTTACATCGTTGGGTCTCTAAAGCAGTATGTTGGTTGAAATGTTCGGTAGACGCTGCGCAGAAATGTGCTCGTAGCTTTTCATCATGGCTGCCTATCATAAACAAGCGTTTTAGCGCGATTCGAACATGACCTGTGATGGCGCACTCTACATGCGTAGGTGGTGCTATTAGCAGCATTTCTGTTTCGACGAATCACGAAATAACGATAACAATTGAAATTCTAAATAAACTTGTGTACAGCAAAATCACTAAATAATAGTTTCACGAGGAGTTGACATTGTAGAGAGCGTAGAAAGGATGGTGTGCGTAACGAGCATCAGGTTGCGAAGCTACCGTAGGAGGACTTACAGCGATGGCCTGAATCGGACTTCTCACGACAGCGCTTTGCCTGGTTAAAGTAATTGTCAAAACATAACACTGTCATTCCATATTAGGAGTGACACGCGACTAACACGAGGCAGAACTTTGGTGAGAATTTTGGGCGGTAAGCAGACAATTACCGCGAGAACGCAATGGGGAAACAATGTAGCGAATGTTTGAATACGTCACGGTTGCTACAGAAACCGATCTAGTCTCTCAGGGTTCAACTCGTGGTTATCAAAACAATGTCTGACATTACAAACTAACTTAGAACACATCATAAAGAAAGTAATTTTTTTCATGTTAGATCACAGGGAGCCCAGGAACTATAACCAGTTGAGCAAGGCTAACAGAGTCGTGACCTCGATGTGGTTCGTAACCGGTCTTGTGATTGGTTGTTGACAAATGCTGAACAGGCCACGCCTCCAACTGTGCCGTGCGTTCGGGCAAACCGTTAGGAATTCCTAAATGGAGTAAATTTGTGTAGTTTTCTTGATTTATTCTGCAGATATCGGTAAAATGTAGGTAACGCTTTGGTGAAATTTGAAGGAGCAACTAATATTCTTCAACCTGGTATTTTTTTAAGATTTTATTTTTCATTCTGTTCGTCTGTTTTTTCGAGTTTAAAAAATGTGAGCTGGTTGGAGCCTTTATCCCTTGTCTATTTCTTACACTAGATACCAGCCGATACCCCCCCCCCCCCCAATAGAGACTGTGCACTAGTTGATTATAGTTCCTGGGCTTCCTGCGGTTAGATAACTGCGCGCGACAGAAGTTAACAACCGGTTATGATAAATAATGACTGAATAATTTTGCCAACAAAATGAAGTGAAATATGCTGTAAATCTTGGTCTAGATTGAGGTCAGATTTGAATTGGTTCATATCTATATGTTAGATTTAACAAATTGTTATCAAGTGGATTAAGATATTTTTTTCCAATATGTTTGTACAGAATTGGCAGTAAAACATGGTAAGTATCTGTCAGGAGAATAAACAACTCCATTTTTGTATGCATGAAGTATGCATGACAGCTTTGTGGAATCCATTCAGATAGTATACCCTGGCTGTTAACACATGTCTATGTCCTCACCATCAAAACCACCTGCTGTTATGAACATTTGGTCCCCATGCAGTACTGGTATAATCAGCTTTAAGCATTCTGAGGATAACAAATTTACAAGTGTACGTTTATTTGCTGTACAACCAATATTTTTTTCCCAATCTTGTAAAAGAAGGGTTTCATCAGACTCTTGAACACTACTCCGTTATTGATCTCTCAATATCTTTTGGGCTAATACCAAGCCTTTGGAGGTGATCAAAAATTAAATGAACCTCAAAATACCGTTGACGGTAGTGAGGGACAATCCAGTGTTGAACAGAGAAATCTGCATAATGCGGAAATGTTACATGTGGGGCCAATGGGGCTTTGTTTATTAAAAACATGCCATCCAACACCATGAACTCTACCTTCCAGCCTATAGGTAGGAACTCTTTGACTATTGTTTTGTACCTCTGAACACCTTTATACTACAGACGAAAGTGACCACGAGGCAATCCATGGTCGCATGTCCATGGTCAACTATGGACAGCCATGGTAGTTTGTGCTATTTTATGACCATGGTCAACACCTAAATTAGTTTGCGTCATTTATTCACCATGACCATGAAGTTTGTATCATTTACTTAGTTGGTTAATTAGGTACTGATAAGTATTTGGACAATGTTTTATTGCCATTCAAATTATCAGTACATTAAATTCAGCGACAGAAAAAAGTTGCATAACAATTACATTTCTGAAACCGGTTCAATGTTCCTTCACATATTTTTGAACAGATTGTACTTTCTCTGTTATTAACTTGCAACTCATTTCTAGAAATTAACTTTTAAGTCCAGACACCATTGTAGAGTACAAGTGACAAATGGCGTTTTTGCAGTGGTATTCTTGTTGGGGGCTTTGCCAGACACAGTCTGTCAATATATATTCTTTAGGAAACAATTTCAATAAAATGATCTTAACTGCACCATATTTATCACAATGAGCTATAAGGTCTCGAAGTTGGTAAAACGTCATGCCACTGTATAAATTTGGCTCGGCTACATCAGCACATGTACTGATGGAAGACTTTGTCACAGCTGATGGCATGGTAAATGGCTCGGCAGCAGAAGGTTGCTCAGTGACTCAGGTATGACCAGGGGCTCAGCAACAGGTGACTTGACCATAGATTGCATGTCATTAAACCTTTTTTTCAACCTACGTACAACATCTTTCATTTCATTTAACTCTTGCCGAGTAAAACAACGGATCATTAACTGTTGATTCACCAAACATACCATAAAAGTATGTCAGTCATATTGGTTCAGAATAATTATTTGCTTTGAAATCTTCTATGGGATTGTGGGGATCTCCTCAGTCTTGTACCCAGGGTTACTCCAGGTTCCTGTCTGTGTGTCATGGTGAATTTAAAGTGACAAAGGCTGCATTTTTACACTTGCAATTTTTGGTTTTATATGTGTTTCTAAAAAAAAGCAAAAATATAGTATACGAAACTGAATAGTAATTAGAGTATGCAACAATTTTCAAAACAGGATAATGAATCATTTTGCAATTACCAGACTTGCAAACTGGTATGTGTACATTAGAATATTATAGTAATTAGTATTATACATCTGTCACCGTAATGCCATAAGTTTCAGCGTGCCATAATTTTACAGGGTATTTTCATCCTTCCATATTATGCAATGATTACGTGTGTAAGCTTCTATGTTGACAAACACATTCAGGAGTCCTCTACATATGGAGGAAATATTCACACAATTCAAGAGAAAAGATGTATAGTTTGCAACTGTCTTCATGTATTTTATTGACATTTTTACCGCTTTTATTATCAAGTTCATTAAAAAAATGAAAGAGTTGTTGCTTTATATTGTTTGCAGCCATATTGCCAGTCGCTCCACGAGACCCTCGACAGCTGTATGTAAAGCAGATTTGACATCTTTGTTTACACACATTTCATGTGCTTCATCCAAAGTCACGTCAAACCACTTAGTTCCAAACAAATGCTCCAGATTTAAAATTCTGAAGTGATTCCGAAATTTTAAGCATGTCAGAAATATGTCATGGAATCAATTTTCAGACAGTCTAAGGTCCCATTTACCTGACCTTAACAAAGCAATAAATGAAAAAAAATAAACAAGAATGAAACTGACTAAAACTTAAGGTCTCAGAGATGCAGTTTATTTGGCTTGCTTTTTAATTGAGTAATTAGACAATGAAGATGGTATATGTTATATATTTTCTGAAAGCTTATTATACAAACTTTGTAAAACTTGTCTTTATTTTAAATATCCAGAATGCGTTTTTGATTTTGGGTCAAAAATATGCTTTTTTGGACAAAAGTGATTTAAAAAAAATTAGCTTAAAAACTTCAAGTCCGTTTGTGGGTAAAATTACATCACTGGATACCTTGGTATACTACTAATTCAAATGCGTCCACTCATCTCTCTAACGGCTTTCAAAGTCGCGGCACAGCATGACCTCAAAGTTCACTCTTTTCAATTTTTTCATAATTTATATATCCATGTTAATTGCGGACTTGTTATTTTTGTTCCACTCGCCGTAATAAACTGTCCGGACGCATTTTGAAGGGGGAACGGAACACCTTGTCAATAATGTGTGAAAATTTCGAGGCAAATGGCCAAAGCGTCTATCAGCTATTTTAATTTCAAACCCAAGAATTCACCAAAAATAGAAGACGAGAAAAAGGCTAATTTGCATATTTGCACGTTAAACCGGGAATTACTGCTTTGTCATACGCTGTCATACTTTCTAGACTATTGAAATTGAAAGTTAGTGTATAGACATAGACATTTTATGTAAAATCGTTGGACCAGAACAACTGTTCTTGAATATATAAATCAGAAACACGTCATTCATACCAGTGTTTTGATGGGGGTCGGTAAAAACACGTGTCAATGCCCAGTAAACATGACGTCATCTCATGAATTATTAAACAGGGGGGCGGTCCTAGGAAGGTGACCTTTCATCACGATCAAAACATCATGGCTTTTCTTCGATGTATTTTCAATAAAAAATCTACGAGTATTTCAGAGCCTATGGTTTACCGTGGAGAGTACAAAGTGGGATAATAAATTATTTATCCTCTGATTTTTATGTAGTATTTAGAACCAACTCCAGGAAGCGAACGCACAATAATGAATAATCGCGTAATTCTAGAATCGAAACGCGAGGCACAGAAGTTTTGTTCAGCGTTTCCAATCTTATTTTTCCCACTGCAACATATTTGTTAAAAGGAATATTTGAATTCTGTTCGTTTTTTAAGAAGGCATTTTTTTATTTTTTCCGATTTTGGTAACGCCTTATTCAGTGATTTTCTAAGACAGTCGCAGACAATCAGCGCACGGATGTACGTACAAAACATGCTGTTGTACTACCGGCGACGGTCGCCTGCAAGAAGAGAGCTCCAGCTCCTAACGTAAAAGTTTTAAAATTTCGACCGGTTTTAAATAATTGTGTTGGAAATCTGACATGTTTTAAGAGTGCAAAATTAAGGTGCATTTTCGAGCGGACGAATTTTTTTGAATAGAAATCAGCAAATGAAAAAAATAGGAGTGCTAAACAGTGTGCTCGTTAGTTTAAAAAAAATGGAATGTCCGTCAAACTGACGTAAACTAACCCATTTTTCACGAAAAAAGCAAAGGTTGTGGCCGAATTGCAGGCTAAAAAACTCAAAAATCAAAACAAAATCATCAATCAGTAAGTATTGTGACAAGGAAAACAAAACATCAGACGCGGAGAAGCGGTCAGAGCGTCAAAAGAGTTGTTAATGTATCAAGTTACTTCTCTCTGTGATTTATTTTTCATTGAAATTATTTGCTTGTTTTCAATTAATTTTAGCGTACCTCTGCAATTTATTTTAGCATTGTCAGTGGTTTGCTTCATTGAGTTCGTCCGGTTGCAAACAAAGTTGTCGCGCACCACCTAGCAAAACTTGCGAATGATCGAAGTACAGGTACCCATTGGACAAAAGATACACGAAAGTTTGTATCTCCCCGACCCAGTGCAATATATCCGGTTAGAATCAAAGCTCACGTATCCCTTATTTGAGGGACCAGATTCTGCCGTAAATTCGGGATGGGATCTAGAAAAAAATAAAATAGGACTTTTAAGGTGTATTTTGGCGTCATTTTCGGACATTTCAATCATTCCTGATGTCTAAAATAGAGTCTAAGTTTTACCGTAGTCATTGACGCCTATTCAAGAGGATGATGCTTATTGTGACTAGCGTGAATGGGTAAGCTTCGTTTCGACAATGAGCTGTTATCACTATGAACAATGTTAAATTATTCGTCACATGCTCAGTTTATTTTTTGAGAACAATTATTTAAAAATAAAATCTCTCAGTCAATCAGAAACTCGGATTCACGCCTTCAGGGAAAGTCACGTTTGGACGCTCACATCGATTTTGTTTTTCATTCGGCGGGCTGATGCCTTCAGTGTAGCTTTTGCCTCTTCCGACATAGAAATCATCTGAATCTTCTTTCTACCTCTCTTTCTTTTCACACCACGCATAATGTAATGATAAAAATTAGGAAAAAACGCTGAGGAAATATAATGTTTGGTTTGCTAGCGAGCGATAACTGATTTGGGAATAATTGCACATGCGCGTGAATTGAATGAACTATGACCCGTACAATCTCGATTTGCATATTGTCAATCAAAGGCCCTGTTATTTGATTACTCATGCAAATTAGGCAATTGGACATAAACATTGCCACGTGTGAGTGTTTTTTTATTTTTAACCAGAAAAAAAACAGCAATTTTAACGGTGTTCCAATAAGAATTCATTGGTCAAATTTTCACAGAATGTTCTTTAGATAAAAATCTATATAAAAAACGAAAAAAATATTTTTGATTGAAATTCACAAATAAACTGCATCTCTACCTTAAATAAACCATCTTTCTTTAACATTTTACAATACAAGCGAAATTCATCTTACAAACCGGAAAGTTTAGTTTTTGAGTTAGTGTAAAGAGAGAAGTCATTAAACAATAACCAAAGGATCAACTGACAGACATTTTTAAATGGTTACATTATCTAGAGGACAGTTATTAAAGGGAGGCTCTTGTCTAGATTGAAAAAATGAACTCGCCAAGCAACGAAACATGTTTTCACAAACCTAAACTAAAAATCTGTGTTTTTAAAATTGGAACATTGTGCCAACATTTCCAATGTTGCCCCTTTGTGATTGGGGCAAGCCAGCTGTTTTAATTCCAACATATTTTCATCAGAACTGGCTGATAGTTTTAAGGGTGTGCCAGTCACCAATAAATGGCATGAGCCAGTCCAAATCAGAGCCGTGCATGTCTTTTCGTCTGACAAGATGACGATAAGTTTTCCCAACACCAACCAGATATTTGATTTTTAAACCAACTTTAAATGTCTTTCACAGCCTATTAACTATGGCATGTATTGTTTCCATTGAATCTGCATTTTCATAAGATATACCTAAATAGATTGCTCATTATCAGAAGTAGTATCATCCATTCCTAATGCATTTTTTTTATATCGGGTTAGAATGATGTAGAGCAAAGATTTGACCAGGCAGATTGCTCGTCGTGACTCAGACGAAAATTGTCAATATACAATGACTTGGGGCAAACGTTATGCAATGAGTGGATGCTTAAAAACGGGTACATTACCAATTTTGTTTTCTTTCAGACACTGTTTTTTTTCTACTCCAATGGTGTGTGAATGCTCATTAACGTTTACAGAAGCGAGATTGTTTGAACACGGAGTAGTTGAGAAAACTTGTACAAAATTTGCTCTTGCCATCGTGTGAATGAATTTGTTGTTCGCTGATCAAGCCATCCTTACTGTTTACTAACTGGCGATTCAATAATAAATCATAATGGCCAGGTTTTCTGGGTTGGTCAGAATGATATAATAGACAAACTGGGTCAGTATTTGAAAAAAATCTCTCTTCACAAATGAATCATGGAGAGGACATTTGGCTACAAATACAACACACAACATTTCTAGCATTCCAGCATATTCATCATGTCTTTTCATGCACTCTTTCCTATGTAAAATGTCCATGTACTTATTTCTATCCAGTAAAACATCAAGCTGACCATCATCCAGCTCATCAAAATAAGCATGAATAGCCTGCTTCAACAGTATCCAATCTTAGTTTATCTGCCAACTTCTGTTCCCTTTCAACCAGCGACATATCAACAGGTGCATTAGCACACCGATAAATCATTTTGCACATCATTGCATCTAAAAAACAACGACTACCATCATGTATATAAATGAGTTTGAAATCTTTAACAGAAGAATGCGTATCATAACTACCAAAAACGAGATCTTCTGTAGCGTTATGCAGTTTTAGGTTTTGGTTGAACCATTTGGTAAGAAGTACCATGAAAACTTCTTTGATCAACAACTGACCTCACTGCAACATAATTTGAGGATTTGTCTATATTGTCAATGGATTTTATTGAGAATGCATTTCTTACTATACTGTCCACCATAAATGTGTCAGATGATTTTTTATTAATTACTGACAACATGTAACGATGTAGTGAGTCCACTGAACAAATTATAACAAAACAATTCAATATTTTCATGAGTGATTTTTACCTTCATCCATATTCGAACAATAGATATGTAAAAAGAAGCGAGCCTACTCTCCATTGAAGTTCTACGGTAAAAACCGAAATAATAAATTTTTTTTATGCATGAATAATGATGTATGAAAATAGAAACTGCCTATTTTTGACCGATTTATGTGACCTAATAATTATTTCAGTATGAATAATGACTTGAGGGAAGGTGCATTTCAATAAAACTATTTTGAGGGGTAATTTACTACTTTGTGATGAATATTCATCATTCATTTTAAGTTACATCTCCCCCATAATTTAGTTTGGAATTGTTGGGTCAAGAACTATTAAAAACAGACAAATTACTCAAAAACGCACAACTTGAGACGAGTAAGACAACCAGATTTGGATTTTACCCCTAAAATCTTAACTAAAGTGGTCTCAGCTCCTGTACTATTTGTAGAATACCAGTAATTCCACCCAGTCATACCCATTCTAATGAAGTAAGTAACAATTACCATGTTTAGATGGACGAGACATAAAAGAAATGTTGAATTTATCAATTAACACGCTGATATGTGCGTAGTGACATGTGGCAAAATGTATCTATTACATACAAACATGTTCAAAATACACTTTTAGGACATGGTGAGCATGGACCATTATGCGAGAGAAACAAACAAAAAGAATGATCAAAACCAAGTAATTAATCATTTTATTAAAAATTTAGGTAAATGATCTCAAACATCTGTTACAATGAGTGGGGGGGGGTCAACAACTAACAAAAGTAGTGTACACAAATCATATACAATATGCGACCGGTCATTTATTGTACTCACTATGTACAAATAAATGGGAAATATTATCACCAATCCACACTGTTATCACTGTATCAAACCTACAATTTAGAGGACTTTCACAGCTTGGTTATACAGTTTGCTGCACAAGATGCTTGCGTACTAATAAGAATAATTCTTGATTTATGCACATCATTTGCAAGTTTTTTAAATCAATAAATTGGCAAAGTAAATCAAACATCACAATATTGTATGTACACATTAATGACTCTTCATCAAATTCAATATGATATTTAGTTAAATTGGGGCTTTAAATTTGTGAATAGAGATATTTACATTACCATTTGATGATAAATTAAAGCTATAACGTCATAGAAAACTCTTAGGATAGTGATTTATAACCTTGTGCTACCGTAGACAAATCTTCAGTACATCAAGTATGCTAGAATTACTGTCAGCTGGCGTGTCAACCCAGGATGTAAAAAAGGGGAAGTTGTGAAACCACATATTTTGAACTTCCCATTTACTAATAATCTAGGCCAAAAAAAGTTTGCAGAAATCATTAGATTTCTACACCTGGCTTTAATTTAGAACCAGTGATTATCAGGGAGAACACAGAAGAGGAAGATTGTGTAGAAAGGTCTCATGCTGCTTTTACATAGCATGATAGAGCTATTTCTTGTTCACCAAAGCTGTGTGCGGCTATTGGTCAGCTGATGTACAGATTCAATAACAGAAACACGATGGTACAAGTAACCTGTAGAATGCTGTATGGGTAATATTTTTTTATTGATTTTTGTTGCATTTGCAGCAAATAGTTACCAAACAATGAGTAATCTATAGGATTGGATTTACCTCTCAGCTGGCTTCACGTGCATAGTTCAAGGACTGCCTAACCAGTGCTTACACCAGGTTTTACCTAGACAGTCTGGTTACAGCTTCATGTTCCGAGTAATCGCAAGAAATTGACATTACTATAGAAAATAAAAGACTGGCACTCCCATGCAATTAATAGCACGTGAAATTCCTTGGATTGAAACATAGATTTTCAAGTCACTGATGTAGGCATTGTATAACTTCAAGTTGGTAGTTTATTTAATCAGTGCTGAACTATAGGCTGAAATTATAATTAAGTTCGTTGTCATATAATTTGTTTATTTCAATTTCTCCTGAAGTCAAATAGAATACACTGGTGAAAGGATGTGTTGGGGTGTAGTTTATATTGTGTATGGAGTAGTAGGGTTGTGTTTCATATAATTTGTTCATTTTCAACTCTCATGAAGCCACATGGAATTTCACTTAATTTATTTTCGATGAAAAGTTTTCAAGCTTTACGTGTGAATCCAATTTTCACTGTGCCGTGTCAAGTCTCAATAGAGTATGAGGGAAATTTTCCTTGAAAAAAATTTAGCAGAAAAATGTTTACATTGAAAATGTATTCCACATTATTACATATGCACTGCAGTTAATTTTGATTCATCCCTGAAATCAAAATTGGTATTACCACACCCCATATGCAAATGAGGTCTGAGAGCAAACAAAGTTGTTTATTCAAGAGTAGCAATTTTCGAAACATCGCACAAATAAACAATATTTTACCCTTGGGTACATGAATATACTTGCCGAGTAAAATGAAATTTGAACAAGTCATGGAACTTCTAGGCAGTCACTTCTTTTGACTAAAACTAATTTTCATATCACCAATGCAATAATATTTTTGGTATTTTCACGGTCAATATGTAAATGAACATGGTATTGGCGATCCGCTCCACTACGATTGCCCTTCAAATCACTTTTGTGTGTCTGTGTGTGATTTCTAGTGTTTTCACGTATAAATTCTTCTGTGTTTTGGCTTGGCCGATTTCGCTCAAACTTAGCAGGTAGTTCACACCTTCACCCTAGTTATTAGGAAAAATCTGAAAAAAAATATTGCCCACCGTTGCCATAACAGCAAAAAAAACCCTGATTTTTAGATAGCTTCACGCTAAATGTATCTACGCTACAAATATAGGATACAACACCTCAGACATAGCTCATTCTATTCAGCTTGAGTGTGGGCACAAAGTTACTATTTGTAAAATCTGAAAACAAATTCTGACCACCGTTCCCATGACAACAGCCAAAAACTGATTTTTTTAATACCTTCACCTTCACACCCTACATTTCTATGAGTAAAAAGCACGAACGTAGCTTATTCTACTCAGCTTGAGTGTGGGCAACAATTTACTCATTTTTATGTATATTTTCATTACCGAGAAAATTGACCCCAACGTTGGGGTAACTTTTCACCAGCAAAGGCTTGTAACTCCTCTGAGATTTTTTTTTTGCTTAGCTAATTTTGTTCCTACAGACAGGTCGTACCGTCACTAATTGGAAAAACAATCCTGGTCCACAGCTACTATTGCAACAGCCAAAAACTATTTTTTAATACTTTTGCTCCAAATTTATTACCTCCTACCAGTCATTTAATAGCAGTGTTCAAATGATCATGTCTTAATTATTTTGGCTGCGTTGCGCACTGGTAAGAGATCACCGGCGCCGACATTGTTACACTGTATCAACGTAATCTCAATGCAACTTTGAATGAAATGTAAATACTTCAATCTAGAAAACACTATTGCAAAACGGTTGGAAATAATACATTTACAGCAAGTCACAGAAGTATTGGGGCAGCCAATTTGCAAACTTGCTAGCGAATTGGGTAACTGCTTGGGTTTTGACTAAACAGTTGGCTTTCGAATCTTGCTGGCGCCGACACGTGGTCGTGTCCACTCTGGGCGAGTCTATATCGCATTAGGGAACATAATATGATTTTACGTAGCCTGGATAACATATTGCTTGTTTTTTTGAGCGGAGCAGATCGCCAACCAGCCTACCCGCTTGTTTCATTGACAATCAAACTATTTTTATTTTGTAAACAAATTTCGTCTGCTAAGTTTATCCAGAGTTAGCGGGACCAGCGCAATATAAACGTGACCTTGATAATGGGATTCTGTTTTTCCTGAGTGTTCAAATAATAGAAGCTGACATTTTGGACTAACATTATGTAATTGAAACACAAGCCACAAGTATTAGATGGCTTACAAAAGAGGCTATAGTTAATATGGGCAAATGATTTGCTGGAGCCATTGGTAAATTTATGGAATTGATTTTGCTGTGACAATGTATACATGTATGAACAATTATGTGAATATGGTGTTGTGTGTTATAGGAAGTAGGTGATGTCTTAAGTCTTTTGGTTATGTCATTTGAATCAAAATGGGGAGGTTAAAGTATTTGATCGGAAAGAATGATTATATTTGTTCTTTGGCAGTGAATGGCTTATTTGTACTTGACTGTGACCCACCCACCACTCGATTGTAATTTGGCCAGCTGCTATTAGACATCACTAGCATGACTAGTTGGAAGACAACCATGTAAAAATAGTGTGAATAAAATAATCGTCTGTAATGAACAAGGAAATAATAAAGTTTTTATTTTTTATTTAAACCAACAATAAACAACAAGTTTAAAAAAACATTCGAGTAAAAATAAAGTAAAAATAATTGTCAAGTTTAACCAGTAGGAAGTACAGGTGCTGGTTGAATTATCTCACCTGGAAGAAAATAAAAAACAAGTAAGTGGTAAGGATTATATAAAGGTAATGAATGATTGGAGTAAGGTGTTGAAGTAGAGGAATGTTCAATAGGAAGAACATTGTTAAAATAGATAATGCTTTGGAAATGATTGGACTTTCCATAATTAAATCTTGAGGCACATTGTAAATAACTGGCGAGAGGATGCTGAAAGCACTGCCGTGCATTCAAGCATCCTCTAATTGAAAATAAACACAGGTTATGCACATTAACATTATAATGAGGTAAATTAGTGTTGTCAACAGAGTATCATGATTAAATCTGGTATGATGTGCATGAACGACTCATGGTGCAAAAGCACACAAGTGTTGACGGAAGACCAAAATGATAGGTATCACCACCAACAACCAATTTGGTAGTAGTCATATTGCTGAAAATATTATATCTTGTTGTCTGTATATATGCAGCAACAAACTGTACAAAACCAGTAGTTAACTGTTTACAACATTGTACAAGACAGTATTATAGACCCATATCATGCAAAATTACAGGGTGTCGTACAAATATACCCCCTTACTTTTAGGGTATTGTATGTTCATTCAGAATGAATCGAAAATAAAGTAGGTGCAAAGAGACAATATGAAATGTAATTGTACTTCATAGGAATATCATTGATGATATCAATCCCATCAGACTGATAGAACTCGTAAAAATAATTTAACGCATGGCAATGGCAATGTGCCATCTGACATAACCCAAGTGAATTGACCATGTACAAAGACAGTATTGTTGGTTTGCATAAGACAGCCCACACACATGCTATAAGGAGTAAAATCCTGGTATCACCAATGACAGGGCTGTAAATGAGTCAACATCAAACCAGAAACATAGAATGTAAATGCATGGACCTGTTTGTACAGAATACCAGTTTATCCCTCATTATTTATGTGGACCATGTTGAAAAGATCTCAAACCATTATAAGGCCAATGAAAAACAAATTTGGTGTTTCCAGTATGAGGGTAAAAAATATTGGGTAGTTAGTCAGGGATTTTATTATTTTAGATTTATTTTTCCCCCAACATGTTCAGTCTACATCAAATACAATAATTTTAAACAATTGTTTTTTTACATGAGGATATTAATATAAACTTTTGTTCATTTTAGAAAAAGGTAACTCATTTCCATAAAAATAAAATTTGGCCTTCATAACAAATGACATGTCATTGTTTAAGGTTGAGATGAGTGGCATGAACTGTTGATCGGTGGCAGCATTTCAAGAATGGCAGCTGGTGACAGCAAAACTTTCACTGATGTACATGTGTATGTAGACATCAGCACAAGGGATTGGCCCCTATCAGTTACTGCCTAATAAATGACAGTTATGTACATTCCTGTTGTGGCCATTTATTTACAATAGCAACATCACAAGCATGATAAGAGCATTTTTGATGTACACATTGCAGCTCTTGCTGTTTCTTGCATGTGACAAAAATCCGCCTAAATCACAAGAAAATTGTAGTGGGCCAAACAATGGTCATGAAAAAGTAAGAATGAGTACAGCCAGCCATGCCAATGTGGTGAATGAAATGCAATTTTTTGCATGGCTTTCTGCTCAATATTATACAGTGTGTGGTAGCCTATATAATCAATGGCGTGGTCACAAATGATTAATCATGATCACATATTTCATAGACACTATAGCATTACATTAGTGGGCGACGACTATAAATCATATCCATGCCCTAGACATGGCTACATCCGAGGTCATCAATGCCATTCTTGCAATTTCATTATTGCTGGCTGCATAGACCAGACTAATGTACAAGTATTTACACATATCGGCCTTATTTTGGTTTTAGGTGCTATTTTATTGAGATGCATCGTAACAACTGTGGCGTGAAGGTCCGCTAGGTTAGGTAATTGTTACTAGTCGCACCGTGCATGTGCACATTGCACAAATTATACGATTTCACAGGCCATAGGCCTAGTAAATCGCTGTCATCATTCATGTACGATGCAGTATTTGGCGATTTATTTTTGGCCATTAGATTCCCTGATTCATGACATTATGTGCAAATAAATCCTGAAAATCGGCTTTGCTAAGCGATGAGTCGTTTAGTTCAAAACACTGAATGATCATAGAATGGTGTGCAGAGTTTTATAGGTAAAGAATTTTTCTCCGCTATTTTCAACAAATAATTCACTTTTTTCTCCTGGTAAAACGTCGTCAATCTTATTTTATTAACCTGAACTTTGTCTTGACAGCGCAAATTATACCCAAATAAGCGTCTTTGGTTGATTTCTGGCACCCAAAATTGATTCTCGTCTCAGTCCTAATTACGCGTTTAGGAATGACCTGGTAATTCAAAATTGACCTCGCATGAAAATACTGCCGCCTACGGTGGGTCCCGGGATCATTGCGTCCAGTTCAAATCGTTCAGCAACATTGTTGGCATATTAGGTGTACATCACATGGAATACTACGATTGAGAGAACTTGATGTATGTTGAGTTTTATAAACCCTGAAGGACTCTCAGTAAAATTAGCGACTACCATTGAGGTGCGACTATCGAACATCAAAGTATCAGGAGGTTTCTGCTGGCGACTTTACCCTGTTCCAAATAAAGATAACCAATGCCAAATGAGCAACATTTTAACTGGTAATCAAGATTCATTTAATCCACGGCTAACAAGCAAAGTTGTAGCATGCAGCTCAGCGACGACCGCTGACGACGCAAGTTATCTCGTCAGTGAAGTACCGCAGTAGCACGACACGTTTGCCTTCACCATTGTATTCAAACGAATCACGTGGTGTGCCGTTCACTTTCAAACCCGGGATTCGATCAGTAGGAGAGTTTCAGTAAAAAAAACACATCGCAAATAATGCAAATTCAACATTTTCAAACCAATATACTAAAACAGAAAGGCTCAACGATGCAAAAGACGGATAGATATTACTTTTCACTATGCACATCTCTGTTGATACTATCTCTCACATATTCTACTCCATATTACTCCTGCGTAAAATGGACTCGCCTCCTTTCGTATTGACATTCAGAGTAAAATCACGTGACAGGCTGTTACAACTGGCTGTTGCACACTCTTTCGCCGGTCTGGAAAATATGTTTAATTAGCTCTCATTCAAGCATTAATGCAGATTTCCCAGTGGGAATGAAACTATTCGACTATTCGCCATTAAAAAATAGGGGTGTTTTCAGCAAAATACGAATAACCCTGGAATGCATACAACACACTGAATTTCGGAACAAATCGTGCATTATTTACAGCAGCAGAATACCACAGAAATATCAAACGAAACATGAAAACACTATATATTGCAATTCTAGGAATTAACCCCATATGTGCATCCATTTTCCACCTTGGTATCACCCACTCCTGAAAACAAACTCTGAATGCCACGCTGAAGCGTTTGGTAATAATGTTTGCGGATGTATAATTATCAAACGAATGACACTATTACTGATTATTCATTTTAATTATTTACTTCACAGTTGCCGTCAGAAGAAACTATGAAAACCAAAGAATCAAAAGCGGAGAATCACAACATACAGAATGAAAAAGTAAAAAATGGATGACACAATGACTAATTATAATAACATTGACTAATTTGTAGCATTATTAATATACGTATCAAACACACTTGTGTGGGGCAGTTAACATGCCTAATTATTTATGAAAAATCCATAGATATTCACAGTGTAGGTTACGTCTTGACTAACTTTTATCAACTAGGTTGATCCTCATTAGAAGTGAACAAAACTGAGCTCCTGAGCTGCACGTATGTTCTTTACGTAACGGAAATACTTATGATTAAATAAAGTTTGTTTACATGTTTTCTGTTTTTCTTGACTAACAAATCTAGAAATGTTAGTTCAATTCAGGATAAACTTATATTTTATTTACTGTATAGACAATGAAACCAAGAAGCAGAGTCATCAGAGAAGAAAAACGTCTATGGGATGAAGTCGCACCTGAATTAATGTCAGACGAGGATATAAATGAAACAATAATTTTAAAAACTCCAGTTGGTGGGCGGAGCCATTAAACTCACAGATTATCACATTAGATGATAGGCTCAAACACAAAGGAGTCACCTTAAGATTAAAAAAAAAAAACAGTGAGAGGCGGACAATCTTCTCGAGCAAGACCCTTGAAAAAATATTCAACTGATTTAGTAATAGCCAATGATGTATAATAACGTAATAGTTTCTTTATGTTTTAATTTGCTGTGTCTCAAATGTTTTTTATTTAATACAGTTTTCATAATAAATCTATATTATTCGTGATGAGATGTTTACAAGTGTTGTGTGCTGACAGTTCAAGATTTTCCCCATTACAAAATCTTCAAGTTATCAATAATGATGTGTTCGACAACTAATTTTATTATACATCTTGCTAATATTTTTTTTGATATGTTGAATACAGCAACACCTCTGAATACATGTCAGAATTATATTCCACTAAATTATGACAAGCAGGAAAAGATGTATAATATATGGCACCGTAACGCCATAAGTTACAGCGTGCCGTAATTTTGCGGTATTTTACGGGATATTTTCATCTTAACATATTACGAAATACGAATTCCAAATATGGAATGATTACGCGCGTGAGCGTCCTCTAATAATAAAAACAAACATGGCTGCCACCAGGGTTTTGCCGGACTCCATACAAAGATGTTTGCTGATTCTGTTCGTTAACGCAACGAAGGCCACACTTCTGTCAAATTATTTTGGAAACATCTGACATGTGTCAAATTATTGTTACAGTGTATTTTAGCTAGCCCCCAACTGTCAAATATTTTGGAACAAATTCTTTAAATATCAGCACTGTTGTTATGTGTTAGCTGTCAATATTTGAGGAATTGTTCAATAAAATAACTGGTTTTAAATCATTAATGTCGTGCCATGTCTTCAGATTTTGTTGCTGTTAAAATACTGGTCTCGGAGATTTGAAAATTTAAAGACATTTTAAAAACAAGTGCATGTTAAAATCGTCGCTGTACGCAACCATGAGTCTGCCGAGATATTTTTCAATCCCCCAGTAACTTGACAGGAAACCCTGCTGCTAAGCCCATCAATTTTGAACGATTAATATGGAGATAGTGCAAGTGACACCAACAAATCGTCGCTACGATATTGAGAATCGTACGCGGAAGTATCTACCACAGTGGGCAAAACAGTGGCCATGGCTTATTTATGAAAAGGATAAGATGTTCTGCAAAGTAAAGAATCCCAATATCGCTAAACCAATGGGAAAGCGAAACGCATACATTGATGGGTTTGAAGTTTTCCGCATTGAGTCGGTAAACTCACACTAATGCAGGGTCCGTAGCGTTGGGAAAATCATTTGAATTACAAGAAAAAAATAAGGAAAATCTTTGAAAAGTCTTCACATTTCTTCATAGTTATTACTTCATTTTAGAAAAAACAGTTTTCTCTGCATAGAGTATTTTTTATAAAGCGTTTTCTACGCAAGTCGGGCCCGTAGCCAGCATGGTTAAATAGGGGGTTCGAAAACAATAAAATATCATGCAGTACTTTTGGCGCATGCGCTTATTTCATGAACTAGTCATGGCCGCACAATTTGATTTTGAAGACCGTGAGTCCGCGATCGCGTTTTTAGAAGAACGTTTGGAAATATGTTATAGCATTCGCCAGCTAAGCCATTGCGTCATTCACCCCTAAAACACGGGCGATTCCATCACAACCGAAGTCGACAAGTGATTGACGATTGCAATACTTATATTGAACAGTGTTGGGCTCTGCTAGAAAAAAAGTACAGGACCGACCAATCCCGTTCAATTCCCACACTGTATCTAACTGGGCGAACACTCGCACCAAACAAACTGGCAGTACTCGATAGAGTGAAAAAATTTAAAAAAAAAGACTGAAGAGGATATTTAATTTTTACCACTATAGCCCAAATCAGAGACGGGGTTTGAAGGAGGTTGCATCTGTAATGGAAGAGGAATTGTCGCAATTGGGATATATTAAACAGGTATCTTTTGTTTTGAGATTTAGTGTGTGGGGGAGTGTCGCCAATCGTTTTTGTTTTGAATAAATTCAGAGATAAAGTTGATGTTACTAATCGAAAAATGTGCGTCGTTTGTGTACAAATCTATTTAGCCTATTGCGACGGGGCATCATGTCCTACTAGTATCTAATTGGAATGTCTTTGACTATTATATTTTCGTCGAGGCGTGAAAAAATAAATTAGTAGAAAATAAATTTGTAGTAATTAAACCATGCAACACATTCCAGTTTCTTTATCAAGTAACAGTAAAAATTAGTGTAGCATTTATTAATGTGAATTTAAACTAAATGGTAATTTGTGGTGATGTCTTTTCTGTTCGATCTAGGTCCGATGGTTATCCAGTAAAACTAAGGCGGTGAAAGTCATTAAGAAGAACATGAAGACTGTGTTGACACATTTGGAAGCTGTTGGTGCGGGAAAGGATGATGCTGCTGCAAAAGCTAGAGGGTGGTTGAAAGAGGCATGATTGCTGTAATATCACAGGTATTGAATTATATTTAAACAGAAACATTTTCTTTTCATTGGAAAACTCTTAGGTTAATTTATCACTATAACTAAGATGTATGTCGACCACGTTTTAACAAAGTAATGAAACTGTCAACGCTGAAAAAAATCTCAAACTTTATTCGAGTTAAACTGTTGCACAGTTTTTGTGATTTGCCACTCCCTGTCCTCGCTGCAACACGCTCTTTTTTCAGTTAGTAATGCCTCAATTGCGTAGTTTTGGTGATCGGTGAGATGAGGCTTTTTATCCTGAACAAATGCGTTATCTGTTCTGCTTGGGTCGCCACTTAAAAAATCGCTCTACTGTATTTTGATACAAGATAGCTGATAGGCTGGTATTTTTGTCGCATCTCCTCTCCTTGTTGTCAAGGGCGCCTATTAAATACACACTGTAGTGGTTCAATCTGCCAAAGCGTGACCCGCGACAAGCGTTCCTTGCAATTGGCTGACAAAGATGTATCATTTTTACAGCTGGAAACTCACACCACTGATTGAGTTTCCAGCTGTAAAAATGATATATCTTTGTCAGCCAAGGAACGCTTACTCATCTACGAAAAAAAATTAACTATAGGACAACCAAACAAGATTATTTTTTATAAACGATAACATCAACACTAAATTGAGAGCTTTGTCACCCCAGCGAGTATCGGTCATGAAATCCGGGAGATGCATAACACACCTAAAAAGAGAACTGCTAGGCCTGGACCTCACAGGATGTTCCATACTTGGTGGCTCTGCCAGTTTGGTACGCTGATCAAGGCACATTTGAGTGACAGTCTGATAATTTACTGCTAATGACTATACTGTAAGTAATCATAAATATGATAACTGTTTTAATTTAAAAGAAAATAGTAAATTTATTTGCTTTCCTTCTACTGATTCAACAATAAAATGTTTAATTGTATTTGTACAAATACATGTATATTCTGCTGGCCTTTTTCAATTCTATTACCAAAAAATGAAAGATTTTATATATTGTTATATATGTTTGAGAGTTAATCACGTAAAAATTAAACTTTTGTTGTGTGTACAGTACAGCAAATACCAAGATCGCCGATTCAGACGAGCGTTTAGAGTGCTACTTGACATCACACAGTTATTCAACATCAACGTCAGGTAACAAACATGATTTTGACTCATTTATTGAATAACACTATTCATTGGTCATTCTAAAGACAACTACAGAGTATTTGAAAGAAGTTTATAGCAGCATACTGCAGCACTTTAACTTTTATCAAAACTCACCTGTGAGAATGACTGGACTACATGAAATTCAGGCAAGTGCACATTCCATTATCAATTATTGATCTATACAACATAGTATGCCCAGATTATCACTGCTCTTTCAGGTGTTGTATTTCCTCTGTAGACCAACAAAGTGTGTTTGTGGCTACTATCACTTGCCCAATTGCAATGATCAATTTAGAATTTCCCCTCTTATTTATTTTCAGCTGAGAATCTTGACCTGTCATTGATTGACCCTGTTGTATCAAGTACAATAACAATTTGGCATATCATGAAGGTTTAAACGTCTGGATACAAATGAATATGATGAAGCATTATCTGAGCATATTACTCCACCAACTGAAGTTGCAAAGACAGAATTCAAAACCAGTGACTTTAGATTTATATAAATTAGTTTTTCTTTCATTTTATTTTCTAGATTAAATATAAAGACGATGTGAGATTTCCTCGATGTGACGTTAGTAAGCAGTTTCACAGTGTTTGATCCAAGTTTCATCACAACCAGTCATGAGGACATTATAGAAGATGCCGGTCAGAAAGAGAAACTGGAGGTTAAAGTATAAATATATTTCATTATCATTGTTGACAGGTGTAGATATTTGATGTTGCAAAACTGGTGATATGTTTCAAAGTGCTTATTTTATTTTCAAAGATACTGTGTGAGGATTATGCTCTTGAAGAAGTGGTTTTATCTGAGTGGGATCTATTCAAAGAGACAATGACGAGGAATAAGAACAAGTCTCATCATGACATTCTCAAGATGCTCACTTCACACTTCACTCTACAAGGACTTATTACCCAACTTGAGCGAGACGGTAGCTGTTTATCCCAGTATCACCTGTACGTAAGTATCAAATGCAACAACTGGAAATTTGTGCTTATTACACTCAACCAACCAGTTACATAATAGTTTCATGAATCAGACTACATGAATTATTTATAACCCGTTTCTTTCTTCATAATTTCATGTTGTGAAAGAGGTGTATCCACAATGGCAAGACAGAATCCAGAAAAGGTTTTGAACTGGCTGACTATATTTAGAATTTAATTAGGATCAGACAGTTTGCTGATATCCTATGAAGGAATACTGCAGAGAACACTAGTATTTCTGCATGTTTTAATGACATGCGCACCCAAAACCTTCTTAATGTCATATCAGCGGTGTTGATGGTTCACACATATCTATGTATTTCATACTAACACCTTAGTGCATATTACAATCGGAAAAAGTTCTGTTTTGTAGGTCTTCACGACAAACAACTTGAAGAACTATAATGTATTGACTATTTTATCATTATGTAAACCTGTTATAAACATTTTAGACCTCCATCAAAATTTCGAGGAGCAAGTTCCAATTTCCCCTCCCGCAAAGCAGACATATCTATTGTTGTTTAACAATTGTTTAAATTTCTTTCTCGCCGCCATTAGTTTGTCGAATCGCTATGATCCCATGAACATGTTAGACAAATGTAAGAGTAATGCAAAGAGCGCCCTCTAGATACAGTGAGACAAAATAGCTATGTAGCAATCGGCAAAGTGGTTGGTGAACCATTTAATATCTAGGACGGCTAGAGACACCATTTTGTCTCACAAATATATGCAAAAATGATAGAACAAATGTTATTTGACAAGCTCATTGATATTTAAGTTTGTTGGAAGAACACACATTGGTGTAAATTCAATTCAAATGTCAGTTAAACAGTACCTTAGACCTGTAGGCCAGTGTTATAACTATCATTTTATAGGACCTCCTGTGACAAATCAATTCAAAACGCATCAAATCTAATGTAACAGGCAGTTAACGAAACTAACATTCACATGAGAAGCAACACAAGCATAAATTCTATTTTAATCACTTCAACGTTCAAAACATGCAGAAAATACAGTATTCCAATCTCATCGAGCAGTACAAAGATCTTATGAATTCCAATCATTTGTGGGCAAAAATAATTTTCAATTGTTTCATGGTCCGCCTCCACGGTGTTGTTTCGTTCTGACATTCCTCCCTCTACAACTCCACCGGATAACTCCATCCATAACCGTGTATGTCACATGGTTGCGCAATAAAAAGTATACCGACCAATGACTACCAAAATACACTTAGAATTTCTGCAGACATACGTTTCAGACTTTCAGTGAAATCATGTGCTTTGAGGTATAACACCGACTCTACTATAATACTCAACAGTAGTGACCATGCTCGATGGTTGCAAGGCCGGTAAAACATAACATACTGATTTACTATTTCCAGTGTGATTAATAACAAACACATCAGACTTGGAACTAAGTAGCTTGAATAGGTTTAGTCTGGATATCTGCGATTTGCATGATGTATGGATATCGTCGCTGTATTGCTTTTGACATTCAATTTAACACAGCTTCCACTGTGCGCGCAGCGACATTTATTCTTGGGCGGGCATTTTCACCGTCATGATGAAAACAAAGGCTAAAAACTCTCAGAAAACGGTACCAGTAACAAGATAACTCCTACATATGCAACATATTTGAATTTGGTTGTATAGGATTACTTAAAAATTTCACAGCAGCTCGCACAGAGCCCATAGAAATACATGTTAGAGTGGTGAGCGTCTTGTGACTTCGCTCCGCCCGAGGATTTTGATAGCTTTACCAAGCGTGTTGATGAAAGAAGCAATATGATTGGATGTTGGTAAACTGATTCTAAACTGTGAAGGCATTGTCACATACAGTCCTAATGAAATACTTCAAGATGATAGTGGAGTGATTCCAATGATAATTCTTCCCAACTCCAGGTAATAGACATTAGAGCTAGAACCATGGCATGTTACGGTTCTAAGATACCAAGTGTCAATTCAAGAAGCTAGATTCTAAATAACCTCAAGTAGGTATTATTTATTCATTTTTATAAAATTACTACAAGAATATGGCCTCAATTCTACTATACCATTTTTGCACTACCCTGTGTACTCGTGTGTATTTTAGACCATTATGAAATTGTGCAATTGTTATTACCTGATACAAGGTACTAGAAAGCAATACACTTATGGTATCAATAAATGATAGTCTTCTATAAAAGGAAGATACTTGCGATGATTTGTGGTGATAAGTGTTACTCTGGCTGTATTGATGACTCCTGGCGAAAAGTCCTCAACAAGTCAAAAATATTTATTTATCTAGGACCTAAATGAGTAGCAAGCACTCTGACAAATAGATTGTTGAGTGTAAAGACAAAGAATGTATCCCCAGCAGGCAAATTGTTATAATTGTGAAGTTTTTGTTTATTTGCCAGACAGTTCTCGAAGAATGGCGACGCACGCAGGAGCTCACAATGAATGGTGATGACAACGTGCATACAGTTAACTATGCTATTTTATGGAACTTGTGCACAAGAACTTATCACTAATAAATCACGTTAATCAACAAATCAACGACTTCAATCTATTATCCATTTATGCGAAATACAACAACATGCTTAATACATAGTTACGTAAAACTAAGAGTTGGGCCATACAAGGCCTTCGGGTCAGGGAATTAAGGCAAAGCAAAACTGTAATAAAGTTTACAGCATCAGTGTCCTATTGTAGTCCTGCAGTGTTCTGTTACAGTGATCTTGGCATCGAAAATACTTCAGCTGCCATCCACATCAAGCCCATGGAGCTTCTAACACTGCCTGTGCCACCAGTAACCGATCCGGGTAGATAAAATAATAGAAACCATTCACCACCACCAGTTGCCAATATTAAAGTACGTCCACACGACCACGATACACCAGTTCACAATTACCAAGCCAAGGTTGATATGCCGTCACTCCTCCCTGTTTCATTCAGCAAAAGACAGAAGAACCACTGAAACCAACAAACTCGTCCTGTCTGTACACAGATATAAACGTAACGATGGTTGACTATTAGTCTGGTTCTGCAGCATGAGCAAGGTGACGAAGAGCCTGAAATGCCCTTACAAACTGCTGCTAGGCAGAGCTGAATACGGTGCTCATACTTCGACGGCTCGTGGTGTACTGACTTGCCACGTCCACCACAACTCACATGAATTTACATAACAAAGCCACCTGCAAGACGCATGCAACCTTACATTCCCATTCATACGCAAATACCCACATCATACGCTGTACATAGCAAATACAACACTTGGCTTGGTTAGCCTCGACCAAGGCTCGGGCCAATTTTATTTATAAATTTAGCTCGCATTTACATAGCGGAAAACTAGGCTGATTTTCCTACAACAAACTTCACCCAGGTGAATGCCTGAGGGGTTTAATTATTGAGTTATAGTTCTAAAATCCTGGCATTCAATGTGTTAATGAGTAATCCAGGGGCGGGGGTAATTTGTAGTTTGATTTGCCAATTTTTCTGGACTCCATATGTAATTGATAAAGCACAGCTTTCCATCTGATTCATTTTGTGTAGCAACATTACACTCAATTAACAATAACTTAGTGTCGCAATAAAATGTTAACAATTCTTTCCATAGAGTAATTATTACTAAACTCTAGGTTTAGCGCTCATAACCTGATGTGAACAATATAGATGTGATCTGTGTAAACCCCCAATCTGTTTTTTCACGTTTGTAAAAAATCAAGGTTGAATCTGTTTTCATATTGCAACTGAGTGTGTCTAAGATAACCAATATTGCTAAATTTGTTTAGATCATACCAAGTCATAACCGATAATTTGTCAAATGTTTGATTCACAGTCAGAGCTTCATGTAAAATTTGAACTTTTGCTGCATCAGCACAAAGTCACTGCCGCATCAAATTGGCTTAGAAGGTACACTGTTGCTTTTTCCATATAAATTGCATACTTTTCCACAAGTCCTGATGTCAAATGATGATCTCTCAGATTCTAAATCTTTTATTTACATAAAATACATAATAAGCTTGGGTGCAGCACTACACCTGATTATCACCTCTTTTGTTAAAATGCATGCTATATTATAAACTACATTTTTATACTACACTACGGTCGGTGCAGGATGCGTCTTTGAACGCTCTTGCTCTCAGTCTAATGGCTAGTGTTTTTTAACGCCACTATGTTTAGTATATAGTATCAATGATTGTCTGAGTATTTTTTATTCAGTTTGGTTGTTTTTTTTCTTCTCTATTTTGGAGTGGTTTCTTGGTTTGGTTGTGAGTCAAAGTGAACAGCGACCAAAATGGCGGCCGTTCAAACAAAATCTTCTTCCACACCTGCTGTTGATCTTACAAAAAGCCATGTGGTTCATTGTGAAAGTGTGGATGGCATTCCAGCTCAAAAATATGTGGAAACATTATTGCTGCTTTAAGGATGATCAAATCTGTTATTTTCACGTTATCGGTTTCATGTGTTCATATGGTTTGCGCTAATGCAATTGTCATTGGCGATCTGTTTATTTCTGTAGAACCACTTGTTCGTCAATCCACCTAAGTTTGTTTTTATCAAATGTGACACCTCTTCTACTAAATTATTGTATTACTCGTGCTCTAGCTCCATATGGGCAAGTAATGAGTGATGTTCGTATTATTTTACTTGGTTGCAAAAGACCTATGTTAAAACAGGTGCAATCCTTTCGGAGGCAGGTCTATGTACACCTCAAAAATACAAATACAAATATCAATGGCTTATTGCCAATTGTGTACGACAATCAAACCTTCAATATCAATGTCATCAAAAAGGTGCAAGTGATCGTGATGACCTGGATTACGTAGTCAGTCACCTATGACGAATTAAAAACAAATGTTAAACTTCTTGCTGCTGGGCGTACCCCCTGGCATTGATGGAATACTGTACAATTTTATCTAAAATTCTGGGATGTAATTGGTTAAGATCGTGTTGTGGTCAGTTCAGGATAGCAAATTGCACTAAGGTGGTTGACTCATTTTTGAAAACATATTCACTAAAACATTGTTGCTACGTCTCCACTGTTATTAGTTCAATCATACACTTCAAATCACATTCATGATAATATTAACTTATTTCATGACAGTAATGATTATTCAAACATTAATAATTCTCCATTGCGTATAGTCGCCCTCAATCAGGAAAAAGCCTTTGATCTGATTCATCATGATAACCTGTTTAAAACTTTGAAAGCTTTTGGTTTGGTCCTGGTTTTATCAGTCTCGTATATTCCAATGCACAATCACTAAGTCGAATAAACAGCGCCCTCACTGCACCTGTATAGCTTTCAGGTGGTAAACTTCAGGGCTGTTCACTGTCATCACTTTTGTATCTTTTTGCAATCGAGCCAATACTCGATAAAGACATCAATATTCCCCATAGAAACAGTCGTCGATGCAAACTTACAGCATATGCAGATGATGTTGAGTTTGTTTTTACTACTCGTCAAGAGTTTGTTAAACTAGAACGGCTGCGAGCATCGTATTCAAAGATTGTAAAATCAGAGGATTTATTGGTTGCTTCCTGGTGGAATAATACCATCTCGCCTTTATACTTTAAATAGGTTGAAGATGCTTGGTGTGTATCTTGGTAATCTCGACCTTTTACAGAGAAAAAAACTAGCCAGAATTACTGCAAACAAAGTTCTGGTCTCATATGTCCCATTATCGATAAATTGTTACACAGACTCCACAGCCTCTCCCCCACCACATCACTCCAAAAACGATTTGTTAACTTTCTGTGGCAAGGACGCAATTGGCGCCAAGCTTTATGGGAAAAAGGTGGACATAATCACTCATCTACCTACATGTATGAATTATGACCATCCAAGCCTTAACTTTACAGATTACCTTTTCAATGCTGCTAATGATAATCCGAGGTATTTTCGTCATTTACCAATCTCAATGTAACTTCTTCATCTCCCACCATTGTATTCGGACGATTACTACAGTGCTGCAAATCATTGGAAAAGAGGCGTATACTTGATTTGAATACAACTAGTCTACTTACTGAATTACTTTTTTCATAACTCGTTCATCTGTCATCCAATGCAGAACAAGCCTTTAATTTTAAAACACATTGCAAATGCGGGACCCGTGAGGACGAGCGTTTTATTTGACGATGAACAAATCGTTTGGCGAGACATTCTCAGTCCACAAATTCCTTTCAAAGATTGTAAGTGGGGGGGGGGGGGGTATCAAAGTTTAAAGGTGATTTGCAATGACGTATTGTACATGACACTTACGCCACCACCGATTTTCATATGCATGCTAATTTCGCTGATTCAAATAGATGTCCACTTTGCGGTGATTATGACTCTTTGTTGCACGTTTTTCTGGCGCCCTCTGTAATTTCGTCATACGTATATCGTCCGAACTACTGCAGCCAAATGTGTCAGCTTCAGCGTGGTGGTTTGTTGTATTACCACCTCACCACTGCCACAAGTTTTATTCTCGCCAATATTTTTTTGTACGCAAAAAAACTCCATTCACATTGGTCATAACAAATGCGATGCAAACTGTTTCAACCGTGTCCACTTTGAAACTTCAAAGGCCGTATTACCAGCAGAATCAAATCTCGATTTAGAGCCAGATATGTTTTAAGGAAAGATCTGAAAAAAAATCTCAGCCGGCAAACAAGTAGTGAAGCGATCAACCAACTCTTCTGTGGTAGTCAAGAATAACACAATTTTAAGCCACCAATATGGCGTCACGTGAAAAGCCTCAATTGCCCTTGTGGCTTAAACAAGAAATTGTCAACAAAAAAACATGCCCTTTTTATCTCAATGAAAGCAGGAATTGTCGTTAAAAGGGATTGATTTCGTTACCAGCTTGGTTTATGAAACCCTAAGCTCACTATATAGTGGAAAGAAGTTACTGTCTGTATCAGAATTACATTCCATTTCACCAATTGTTACGTTCATGCCAGTGTACTGTTAATTGGCATCTATGGGTAATTGTGAAGGTGAAGACAATGGAGACAACAGAAAAAATTGGATAGGCTTTTTTCTCTGTCTTTCTGATTCTGCAATTCGTCAAAAGAAACAATGTGTCTTGTTGCTGCAGATTGAAGACTGGACAAAAATAGTATCTGTACCAATATTAATATAACATGATATTTTTGGTTTCTGAAAAACAAATGTATGTGTACAGTACAGGTCAAAACAGGCACACCAAAATGTTAACACCAGATTAACATATTCTGTGTAAAGTAGGCACCATTGGCATTGTTGTCATGATCAGATAATGCACTGCACTAATTAGACAGGAAGTGACACAATATGTGCAATCAATGTTGAACGTATTTATATATAAACAATAGTAAATATTTTAACTAGACAACTCTGTGTGCACTTTGTGTTAACACATTGTCAATTCTGTGTAAATATGGGTTAACACACTGTGTGCAGTTGTTTTTACCTGTACTGTCTCTACCTACGTAATACTAGTAGTCTGAATGTTGGAAAGCTCATCACCCCTAAACATGTTACATGTCATAGTCTCCATAGTTTCATATAACAGTGATTCACATACTTGGACATGGAATGAACAAACTTAAAAATTCAGATCAGATTCAATAAAAATAAAAGATCTACATATTACCACCATTGTACAAACTTATTAACAGAACACTTGCCTTGCTAGCTGATTATCTTTTATCTGTTCAACATTCCTTGTTTTAGTTTGCTTCCTTCTGGTTTTCCAACTGTGCTCACCTCCACAGGCTTTTTTTTACTTTCTTGTTCTCTGGGCCGCCCAGCTGTTTTTTTCTTTCTAGTCAATCTGTTTAAAATAAGATCATTACGTCTCATAAAAGTTATAAAAAAAATGCATTACAGATAAACATAAGAAATTAGCAGTATAAATATAAATATTAAAAAGACTGCTTACCATAGATTGCTTTACACAAATTACACACACATTCGTCATTCAAAGAGCATCTCTTGTGTGTGTAATAAATCTGACAAAAAGATAATAAAAAGATTGTTATTGGTACAACATGCATGTTGTACTAGCTATGTATAATAACACAATTATTTTACGCTGCTGTTCATGTTTTGAGAGATTTCTGTTCATTCTGAGTACTAAATCATGAAAACATTTCAGTGATATGCTGAAAATAGCGTTGAGGAGTTTCGTAATAATGTTTTGCACAGACGTGTTGCAATTTCTTGACGCCTGTCGTCAACTGCTAAAAGTTGTAGTTTTACGCCCTTCATGGTGCATTCAGCAAAATGTATGAGAGATGAAAAAAAACGATTTTAAACACAAAGACATGATATCAATATGAATACATAATAGAAGCATTTAGCAAACAAACTTAGCAGATATCTCTTTTTGACTTCTTGTTCAATATTTGCTGACACAATATCTGGTTGATTACGAGCCGAAAGAAGATTTGGACACACTAGACATGTTGTAGGAGGGTGACAAACTCCGGTGTTGAAACCATCCTTCAGGCCATTGATAAGTTGGTTGAATCCGATCTTGTGTCCTTGAGACTGGTGAAAGTAGGCTTCCTTGTGGATGATACTTGTGGCCAGAACAGTGTCCCAAACCATTACAAATGTTGCAGGCATTGGCACGGTGACCAGCAATGTATTGAGCAGTATCAAATCATTATCACGGTGAGACCAGTCTATTCTTTGGTTGTGGTTTAACAGAAGAGCTAAGGGGCACGATGGTATTCATGGAAAGCCAGGCCACTTGACATGATATTTGAATGATGGACCTTTGATAATTATCCAACACTTTCCGGCGATTTGGAAACACATAATGTTCTTGTAAATGGTGAAGGCTGTTATAAATTCATGCACAGTTAAAGACTTATTAAGTTGGCTGTCTTGTAAGGGCCGGAGAGCAACTCTACAAATGGCAAGACGTTGGATGATATGCCACTGGAACCTAGGAGCTTGTTTGCTGCCGTGTTATTTTGGTCGCCATTAATGCTTGTCAGGTCATCACCTAGTTGCAAGGAAAGACTTCCGGTTCTGGCTTAGGTCGGAGGGCATTGATTGTTGGAAAATGAATTCTGAACCTGAGCGGCCGACGATAGCTGCTGCTTAGTTGGCCATGGAAGCTTGCAAATTAGTAATTATAGCCGGTGATATGATCTCTCCAGTACTGAGACGACTTCCTTGTTGCCTGGTACATGATGGCGTGTTCATGACTTGGTCTGTGTCGAGCGCGGAACTCACTCCTTTGTTCCTTTGCCAGTTGATCTAGAGTGACAGGAAAGTCACCACGTAAATTTGATCTTGTCACCGGAGGAGTATATGGTAGACCCTGTAGCATTACGCCGGCTGGTCGTCCACTGCCTTTTCCTCTCAGCGTGATAGTGAAATGAATGACAGAATGAATAAAGTAATAGCAAAATGTGTATAAGGTTCCAGTATGAAGTCATAACAATGAATGAGCAGGAATGAAGGAATTTCAAGGAAAGTACGCTTACGCTCCATGTGAACATTCTACAGTGAGATAGGTGATTGGTTGGGAAAAGGAGGCCCTGTAGATCAAACATTCCAGAGGGAGGGGGCTTGATGATGGTATGTTGTTCCATACATTTAAAAACTAAACAAAAGTGCGAAAACAGATTGATGGCTGTGTATGATATTAAGGTGGTAACAGTGAATGTATAATATTTTGGTGTTATGTTTTTCTGTGAATGCATCATGACTTTTTTTAATGATTCTGTTTTTTAGTTGCACCGTAAATTATTTTCAAACATCTAAATTGTGTAATGGCCAATGTCAAAACGTCAAAATAAGCACATATCACGCTCGACCCATTAGATAAAAACATACACATTTATATATTGAGAATAGATATATAACACAGCCATCGTAAAAGAAATACGATTTGAATGGTGCCGATTCGTGTATTGCCGATCTTATATGATTTCAAAATGGCATAAAAACAAGCAGGTCACGAGGTCAGGGCTATAAATAGTAACAGGGCTGGGCGCTGTGTAAACTGCACATGCACCTTTCCACAAGAAGCAGTTGACCTCTTAGATCCAAAAGATTGGAAACATGTCGGCAGTTTCGACCACCATTTGCCACACTTTTTAATGATGTATTGTACTAATCAGAGGTAATTGGTTGTCAAGTAGACGATGTAATATTAGGGAGTTTAACATGAGTATTAAAAAACTTCTAATTAAAAAAAATGTAAGTTTATTCATACAACTGAAATCAATGTTCATCGATTTTTGTATTGTTAATGTTGATTATACATGCAGCTCTGTGTATTTATTGAATAAAAACAAAATCATTAATATGTAAAGGTATATAAAGAAGCTAATCAGCTGAAACTATTAATTTGCAAATTACACACAGTCCTTGAATTCAGTTACCAGAGGTCGCTTCATTGCGAGCAATGACAACTTGCATTACTTTTTTATATGGTTGATGTAACGGCTGCAGTCCGCTGGTGTCACCTTTGCCAATAACTAATTAACCCCGAAAATAAGTTTGTCCTTCGTTGTTGGGTTTACATGTGTTCTCAAGTATCTGTTCATGTTCTCGATTGGATAATGCTCCTTCAATTAAAAAACATAAAAAATCACACAACAATATTGTAGTAGGCAATGAGAAATAGTAGCTCAACCAGAACTTAATTCTCAAGATTTTATTTCTACCGACGTTTTGACAATTCCGATTGCCTTCATCAGGGTTAAACAACTGGCTAAAATAAATGGAATAAACTAATAAATACGTAATAGGGTATCAGATTGAATTGATTGTTTGTTCAGTGTGTAGGCATTTTCTAAGTAGTACATATAGACTTGCAGGTGATTCAGTGAACTCGGTCGCCCGAAGACATTAAAGTCATAGTTGAGCTATGGAAATGTCCTCCTAATTCGAACTTGGAGCACATAGTGATAAATACGAATCAGTGATAAATAAACGTATAGCTTATTAATCAATAAATGAACAAATATTTCTGTATGGCATCACGCTTTGCCGACATCACCGGCATCCAGCGCCCAATGGCCGGGGATGGTGGGCCACAAACATGGACGATTATATCCCCCTCCCCATATGACGTCATTACCAACATCCCTCACGTTTGTGACCAAACACCACCGGGCAACCGCGACAGTGGTGCTGCCACAACTAACCTGATGCCATACAGAACTTTCAAGGGCTAAGAAAATAAGTTGTTAAAAAATAAATCAGGTTAAACAAAGAAATGAATAAATAAACTACTTGGCAAACAAAATCATATGTGTCTAGTTTTCTGTCAATAATAATCATTTTTTGAACGATCTTCGTGAGATAATTGACCTAATTATAGCCGGGATATTTATTATTCCATATCCATCGAAAACTGGTCAAAAGTTGTACAGGTATATTCAACACGTTTTTGTGAAGTTGTCTGAATGACAGATAGGTTTGAAATTGTCATTAATATTATGAACAGAATTATGGTGGATTAAGTACAGGTGACTAATTTGTGCATTTTATAGATATCAAGGATGTTTAACTTTTTGAATAAAGGGGCCGAGTGTTCAGTGAACGAACTAAACGTCATTGCACGAACTCACATTTTCTGGGTCATATAAATGGCATTTAAGTGTGAGTGATATGTATTACCCAAAACATAGACCATAAATAATATTCGGCTGTATTAGGGAGTTATAAACCAATATTAAAATGTTAAGGGGTATGAAAACTAAAACACCAACAAATGAAACTACCCTGACTTCATGAACACATTCTCCCCAGATGCTAATTGAGCTTGCCACATTTGGTAAGTTTTGCTTGCTACTAAAAACGATATAATTCGTTTTCTTTTTATTTATGGAAAGTTTGTTGGCATCACACCATAGCAGGACATCATTTAAATGGGCGGTTGCATTATGTAAATTGAGTATGCAATTGGAGTCGTCAGCAAAAAGACGAAAATAAAAAAATAAGTCGAATTTGGAAGAGTAAAAATAATGTTCGGCCTGGAACAGAACCTTGGGATACCCCGGAATTAATGCTTGTTTTAGATGATAGCCCATTGCAATGTACATATTGGGAACTGTTATGAAGATAAACTTCATAATCTTCTCATTGAAGTGGGAGCCCCCTAAACCCGTGATGCTCTCACTTTGATACAATCAATCACAACATTTTATTATCAAAGGCCTTGCTGAAATCAATAAATATACCTAGCGTGGGCTTTCCCCTGGTCAACATTACGTACCAAATGATTCACCAAATTAATTCGGGACAGTGTTGTGCTATGCTTTTTTTCTGAATCCGTAATGATGTTTGTAAAGTATATTATATTTATATGTAGCAAATTGCTGATTAAAAATGTTTTTTAAAATTTTACTAAAAAAAGGTAATATTGAAATAGACTAGTATATTGATTTTCACCCTTCTTGAAAATTGATATTACCTATAAGCAATGATGTCTGCTGCATCAATTAAAACTATTATCCCCAGCCACAATACTTCCTTGGGTCCAAGTTATTTAAAAGGCGCGTTACGTTACTCACAGTAGTTGGGTGGAGAAAAAATGTATTTACATTTGGTCGGCCAAGATAGTTTGAAGAGTTGTTAGAAGTAAGCTGTTTGCAACAGTTTTATCAACACTAGCAAAATGTGTATTAAAGCCCTGGTTAACCTCAATAGGATCAGAAAGAATATGATCGTTGCCATTGACTTTGATATTTAGTTTTTTTGTCTGACTGTTTGTCTTTGCCAAGTAACTATTTATAGTTATTATTATTTATATTTTATAACCTTTCATGTCTCACTCTGATTTAAAACAAGTAGATTGGAATAATATTTTTTGCAGCTCTAGTAAGGACATTTATATTTGACTTGGATACAGCATGTGGCTCATGATTATTTGCTAAATATTTTGCATATAGTTTGTGTTTTGTATTAATTGATTTTTAAATAGCACTCGTCTTAACCCATATTGGCGCACGCGCATCACAAATGCTAGAAAACCTCTTATGCTGTGTCTAGGGTATTAAAGTTATCGCCCATGAATCTTTAAGCAAATCTTGTCTAAATCGATTACGATCATAAAGTTTAAAATCTCTTGAAAAAAAAACTGTTTTCTTGACAGTGACATGAATATAAAAGAGCTCAAAGATGCGTTTTACTGTCATGAATTTGTTTTCGCGTATCTGTTGACCGACTTAATTAACTGATTATTAGCGAATTGCTGTGTTATGTCTGTCATCGTGTAGGCCTGTTTGAGGTTTTGGACGGAACTTGGCTCAGTGGTTTGGAACTAATTACAGGATACCGTCGCTATTCTGACAGTTGGTATTCCATAGATATTAATGTAGTGAACGATTAATCAAAAGATATGACGTATTCAGTACTTAGTGTGATTGGCTTTATGATTGAAGGTTACGCCCTAGAGTCTTTTTACTGCATTGTAATTGGTCAGAGTTTTGAAAATGAATAAAGAGAGTTTGAGTTGGTCTTGGCGAATACTCCACGACAGACGCAGTCAGTCCTGGAGAGTCTTGGGGCGAGCCTTGACGCAGTCCAGTCTTCGGCGAGTCTTGGGTCAGCCTTGCGAGAGTCTTGGGGATTTTTTCCCCAGGGCGCTGTGTCTTATAGAGTGCTCGATTGACCGACTAAGACGAGAGCTGAAACGTATTTCGTTGTGTGTGTCTTATTTGACTGTAAAGTATAAGTGACTTTCCCGATCCCGTACCTCAAGGGGACGAGATATAGAGACGAGGCGAGTTTCCCCCCCCCTGACAAGTGTGGAGAACCCCAAGAAAGAGAATATTCCCCCTGATATTACGTTCATTTTATTTCCAAGGAAACATATGTTTTACCTCCATGTTATTTCCAAGGAAGCAGTGACTTTGCTTTTTTATTTATTTTGTGGTCATTTCGGATTAGGAAGTGGGAATTCAAATACAAGGTCGGGTAACCATGTTTTTCCTCGGAATTTAAAACAGTCAGCCATAATAATAAGAATAAAACAGCAAACTTTCAGAGAATTTTTGTCCCGAAAATTAGTATTCTTCCAGAAATACCATGAAAGAAGTCCTCGTTTTGCCCTTGTGCTCTTCGACATGGATGACACAACAGTCATTGTCCCATACGAAAAGTGGTTTTCCGCAGATACCATCGTCAATAACATCACAACAGGATTTCGCATGGTTTCAGCTGGGGGGGGTGTAACTTAATGCAAATCACATTATGGGGACGTGAAGCTTTTTGGGGATGGTAATTTTTTACAATGGGGTATAGATTTGCTTGCTTTTAGGCCTAAGTTTTCTTTTTTTAATTATCATGTTCTTACTTTAATTGATGAGTCCGGGTGATGAGTAGATCAACCTATAACTGAATAAATTTAGTGCCAATTTTGTCGCGTATGGGATATATTAATAACTATTTGGGCTATATTTAGGGGGTCTGTTTTTTGAGGTGAAAATAGTCTATAATGGGGTGTGGGGTTTTACTTCCCGGCCACGAACCCCTACCACGGGAGAGGGGTTGCAATCGACAAGTTTGTTCATAAGATACAACCCCCTGTTGATTTGAGATGGGCTTGAATTTAAATTGTGTAGTACTAGGTATATTACATTCTATTGTACTACGAATTACATTAAAAAAAATTATTATCTTTAGAGTGTGTACATATTATATGTTTTTTGCATCATTGTTTCATTATCTACTGAAAATGAGTGCATTGTTGTGATGATTTCAGACGCTGCACAAAGCCTTTGACCGCTCCTTTATCCCCAAGCTCAACACAACTTACCCATCAGGCATAAATTACCACCCATTACACAATTATAATCCCACTCCCTTCAATTCCCCCAAGAAATATAAACAACAAAGCACCCGAGACCACACCTTCCACATCCTTTATTCATTTCTCTCATGATTCATTTACCCTACAACATCTGTCCCATCTCTTCATCACACCCCGCAACTAACCCACATTTCCGTTTATACCACCAGCTCCACCAAGATGAATGATAATATATGGAAGAATATTTTGAAAAGCCTTTCTCACCCTCATACTTATATATTTGAAAGATTGTTTTTTGGATGGGTCTCCCATTCATATATCCCCTCAACCTCCACTCCCTTACACATAATATACCACCCAATAAGTGACCTACTTCCCCTCGCCCTCATTCTCGCCACCATCTTCATCCACCATGTCCCAGCTTCTCCAATCCCTGACCTAAGATCTATTTTTACCCATCTTTCTCTAATTTAATACATTCATTACTCTTTCACAGACTCTTCCCCACCCCTACCTTCCAAGAGAAGACCTACGATAAAAGACTATCACAAGAAAGCACTGAAGGAAGTACCAGCACAAAACAACAGCAGCAAGTGGGATTCCATCTCTACTGGATATCAAAATAACTGAACCCGAATGGATTCGAATACTCAACTTCGGAAACCAGGGTCACAAGTTATAGTTTTCCTGCATTTTTTATGATGTGATAATTACCCGGATGTTTACGTCACGTTATTTTTTTTTTTGGAAATATGGCGACTGGCGACGTTAATCTCTCTCATCTGCCCATCTGAATTACAAGAATTCTTCAATAATAAAGGTAGTGAAGTGGATTTTTGGGGGGTTTTCTGACATATGTCTTGAGGCCATCACTGCCTTTCACCAGCAATCCCGGGATCCAAGTTGATGTTCCAATCGATGTGGGGGACGTGATACGTTGCGGATATGGAAATGTAACGAAATATAGTATGCAAAATTATCTGCTACACAATCAGCACCAATCACCACAGAAGAACAACTTAATGAAAACTCAGAATTTATTCACTAACAGAAAACCCGCTGGAAATCCGGAGACTTACAACTCGATATCAACGATATAACACAAATTGTAAGAATGATACAGAATTGGCAGTATGCCCTTGATATACATCGATAAACTCTTGACCGTGTAAGAAAATTAGTGGGAAAACTTCTAATTGGATGAATATAAAAATTGAAACAAAAGAACACACTGCGGTGGTTTCTACCACGTTCGCATTCATGTCGTCGTCTCACTTCAGAATCCGTATTTTGCAACAATGTATAAGCCAGAATACAGTATTATTGAACTTGTATAAAACGAAATGAATAAAGCGATTAACAAATATTGCATGTTTCAATTACAATGCTTCACAGATAAATGATTCAGAAATTACTCCGACATACTGGCCGCCCACGATGTAATGAGTCAAATTGATACATCATCTATGATTAGAAATTATTGTCTCATATAAAAGTTATCAAAAGTTGTAATGTTCATAACACATATACAAAATACACAGTCTGGCTCAGAATGTGATTACAACAGACTTTTGGCAAAATCCTTGATCTTGTCACGTGCTGCTACGACAGCCTTCCTCAGGTTGGATGCATCAATTTTCCCAGACCCATATGCATACAAGTTGTGTCATAGTCAGAGGTCAATGGACTCTGTTTGTCTGATCTAGTTAATGGTTTGTTTACATTGTTAATGGATGTAGTGGTATTTGTATCAAAGTCAAGTATGTTGTTGTTAACTGCTCCATCAATGTCAGAAACAGGTAGAAGTGTGTTTTCAGTATTTGTAACATTAGAATGCATGTTGTATGTGATTTGTGGCCAATCTGCAGTATTTGCCAGAAACTCAGGACCATTCCACCACTTTCTGCTGTACTTCAGCTCTTTCGTTGATATTCCTCTAGTCAGTAGGTCAGCCGGGTTCTGCTTTGTAGGCACGTATCTGTAACTTTGATTAAACTCATTTATCTCCTTGGTTCTGTTTCGGATGAAAACAGGTTGTGGTTTGTCACTTGCGATCCATGACAGAGCTATCTGACTGTCACTCCATAATGTACACGAATCAATGTTCAGTTTTGGCTTCAAATGATTATAAACAAATTTGCATAGTCTTGTACCAATCAAGCATGCTAAAAGTTCAAGTCGAGGCAAGGTGATCTCTGTGGTGGGTGATACACGGTTCTTAGAAGCAACTATACCAGTTTCTCTAGTTTCCATACCTCGAATATATATCACAGCTCCATATGCAGATGTACTGGCATCAGCAAATGAGTGTAGTTGATAGGTTTGCTTGTTTACATCCATGGAGTTTCCACCAAAATAACTTCTATTTATAGTAATGTCAGTCAGGTGATGCAGTTCACTAGCAATACCTTTCCACTTAGTAAGGTAAGTATATCAAGAGGTGTATCCCATTCAATATTGGATCGCCAAATAGATTGAATAAACAATTTTGCCTGAATGTGAACTGGTGACAGCAAACCAATGGGGTCATAAATGCTGGCTGTGGCACTTACAACATCTCTCTTCATAAGTAATTGATTCAAAGGTGGCATATCTACGTGTTTATATGAAAGTACATCAGTCTCAGTATTCCATCTCATACCAAGTATTCCCACTTCTACATCTTCAGTATGTTTGTTGTCGCTGGTGGCAATCTCTCTTAGTGTGTTGTCATTGGTTGACCAACTTCTCAAATTGAAACCACCTGACGTCATCATTTCATTTGCATGTGTATAGTAATCAATAGCCTTATTGGTGTTGTTAACACCAGAAATGACATCAACATAAATATTGTTTTGTAAATCCCTGGCAATGGCCGAAGTGTTGTAAGTATCTAAATGAGCTCTTACAACAGCATTAAGAATAAAGGGGGAGGGTGTTGCCCCAAAAAGAACAGATTTAAACTGATATGTATCGAACTCACTCTCTGTATCGCCTGAATCTGAGAGCCACAAAAACTTGGTGAATTTCCTCTCCTCAGGTATGAAGCTTATATAGATTAAAATTTGGTTCCCTTTCACACAGTCAAAACCTACTTAGACAGGCAGAACAGACCTGAAGCGTCCTCTTTTATTTGGAATGCAGGTTTGTTATGTAAGAAGTGTCCAACATGGCAGACCTCAATGTGTTGAAGGGACTTATAATTCGGTGATCCGTCTGTCTGTCCGTGCATCCATCCATCCGTCCAAATTAATATTCCAGAATCCTTTGAACCAATTTCGTTCATTCTTTGCATGTGCCTAGTACTTTATGTGGGACATATGCACATGCAGTGGTTTAGCGTTTCGATTCAAAATGACCGACTGGCAATCATCTTGTTTTTTGAAAATGTTGTATTTTGGACATACTTTGTCAGTTTTCATTCAAACTTGGTACATAGATTATACATGTTAGGATACATGTCCATGACAATTCCTTACGCAATTGGATCAAAGATGGCCGACTGGCAGGCATCTTGCTTTTGTTTTTTAATGTGGTATTTTGGACATGCTTTGTCAGTTTTCATTCAAATTTGGCACATACTTTATACATGTTAGGATACATGTCCATGACAATTTGTTTCAAAATCGGATCAAGGATGGCCGATTGACAGCCATCTGACTTTTTGGCCTTATCTCCAAGATTTATGTACCATTTTCATTCTATTTGGCACATACATCATATATGTCAGGTTGTTTCATAATAAGATCAAATATGGCCGAATAACGGCTGTTTTTATTTTCGGCCATATTACTATGTCTCTTATCTATGTATCATTTTCATTGATATCCTAACAACACTTAGCTCAAATAGTCCAATTCATTTATGTTACTCTTGGAATATTGTGTCGCGCGCAGTTATCTAACATGAAAATTTTTACACTTTCTTTATGTGTTCTAAGTTAGTTTGTAACTTCAGACATTGTTTTGTAAACCACGAGTTGAACCTTGAGAGACTAGATCGATTTCTGTAGCAACCGTGTATCAAGTTTTTAGCCATTAACATTTTGAAAACCATTGCAGCATCGTAAAATGTTTAGTATTAACGGCATCATTGCTCACCTGTAGTAAACATCAACCTTGACTAAAAGCAGGTTTAAAAGGTCATCAACACTTCGATTGGCCATACCTTTCAGAAACTGACACTTTAGTGAATAAAAAAAATCTATCAGAAATTTAAAAGATAAACTATTACAACCTTTCCCATTAAGAATTTAGATATTGGATAAGACACAAGGATGAATACAAACTAGACTGTATTGATCACACTGATAATTATATGACAAGGGATATCAATTTAATAAATAATTGGGCAACAACATTTTGTATAAATCTCCAGGTTATTTACAGAGTAGTAATATAACATTAATTGTATAAACGATGCTAAACAGTATAAAACAGGAAAATTATTTATACCATCAGATCTTTTTTTTAGCTATTGTAGCCGAATTTTCAATCTCGAAAATCAGATGTGCTAGTCCCACCAAAATCTAATTTGATTGATATTTTATAGTGATTTACAAGTTTACTAATGTTCAGTGTCACAGGGTCATTTCTCAGTAACTTAACTTTAATTGTTGGAGTGTATATTTTTAGTTTTAATTAGGTTTAATTAGTTTGGCCAGAGATGGCGCTGTATTTGACACTTTAATGGGTGTGACTAACCCATCCGAAAATGAAACCTTCCTGAATAAATTAACTTGTCACATGGCGTGAAACAAAGGGATCACTTCTCCCTGCTGCCTGTCACAGTCAACATCTTGAGAAGTTTGTTGCCAGTTCCTGATACTTTGGGTTGGAAACCCCGTGGTCAACTACATGTGCTTCCAACAACTATAGTATTTTACATGGTGAAGTCGCCGAGTCTCCATAGGTGTGCTGCAACTTGTTTGTCAAACCGTCACCAAGACAAAATCCCTAGGAGATTGTCAAACCAACATCAAGAATTAAATCGTGTGCATGGAACTGAGTCAACTGCAAAAGCTAAGTAGCCTCTGACGTTGCATTGTTATTTCTACGTTGTGAGAACTAGAGGGGTAATGAGCACCCGTAACTTCTTGCGCTCCCTTTGAGATAATTTATACACTTGGTCAACAAATATTTATTCCTTCACCGTATAATTTACCTTGTGACATTCAGATAATTGTTTGATTTCTTGTAGCCATGAGAAGGAGCCATTTTTATAGATACACAATTTTTTTACTGAGCTTTATCTGAAATAATATTTGCTCTGTCCACTCGTTGAAGGAAGGAATCACTAGGCATTACATTTATGTTTTAAAGTTATCCATTACCTTTCTGCAATATTATTGGTATTATGTCCTCCATGAAACATTTTACGTCCAAATTGACACCACATTATGGCAACTGAAATCCAGTGGTCACGCAAGTAGTTAGAGATACAAGTAATTCTTACTTTGTCAATTTCCTATGTAACAACCTTGGATGTCTCATGAAATTGTTCCTTTTGTTATAAATACAATTAATTATAAAATATTAATAAATGAAAATTTTTCGCATAAATATATAATCATACAAAATATTAAATGGAATTGTGCCAGGAAGATATAGGTAGCCAATTGTGTAATATTTTAGTATAACATTGTCAATCAAGATGCTTCAACTAATATCAATCCTCCATTTTTGCACAGGGCTATTACAACTTGGCTTGCTCAATTACAGAATTTTCATGTATTATCTATGACCAGAATCAGCTATTCACTATATTCATTTACAGTTAAACAGTTCCTCATTTTATACATGGCTTCCATCACCAAGTTTCTTTTAGCAGTGTTACACTGGCCTGACAAACCACCACATCTCTCATCAATAACCACATGTGTACTGCCTGCATTATAAGGTGAGATATTTGTACATTTTAACATTTACTAAATGAATTGATGTTTAATTTATTTGCAGTATTGCACACAATGTTTGTCTGAACCACTGGTTAGATTTCAACAAAAGTTGGTACATACAGTAGGTTTTTCTGGACAATGCATTGACCTGATCAGTTTTAGGTTAAAATCTGTGCATATTTTCAATAGTTTAGAAAGTTCACATTCACTAAAATTCAAAACCTCAACACTTACTAAACCTATAAATGTCCAACATTAGAAAATGTGCAAATTGCAAATCTACACATGAACAACCAAAAACTGATGATTTTTTAATGATATTAATATAAAAAATATGGCAATTACAATCGAAATAACCCAACGGCAATAAAAATGACAATCGTGTATGTTTATAACAGCAGCGAGAGCTTCACCAGTAAAATCGATTCGACAGGAAGACAGTGACGCAGCTTGCTTTTAAAGTGCACCAAGTGACCAATTTATTTGTGCTAGGGGCGATGTTAAAAAAATAACTAAAAACAATAATTACATAAATAAATATGCGCAAGCAGACGGGCAGACAACAAGGCAGCAGGCAGACAACTAAACAAATTTGCCGCGCATAGAAGTACGTAGGACCCCTTAGCTAGAATGAACGACGTAGCAGAGACATACGACGTCACCAGTACACCAAAAGTGTAAGATAAGCCAGAATTAATGACAATTTTTAAATGTTGACGATTTATTTGAATAATGACAATACAATACATTTACTTTGAATAACTATGTCTAAATGTACCTTATATTTGTACACAATTCTAGCTGTACCATGGCGCTGTCCCAGCACAAACCTCAATCTCCCAGGCAGAATTCTATTACGAATATATATACTTTCGGTGATCTAACCGCAAGGTACTCTGGGAAGGAGAATGCACAAACCTGTGTCATATGACGCCTTACCAGCCGATTTTGGCTAAAATAGCGCTCCGCTGCCTCTTTACACTAGTGTTTATACACGGAACTTGATACTTCTTTTTACAATTTAAGTTGCTTTTTAATAACAAATTTTAGTGAAATACTGTTTAGTGAGTGAAATATTAATGTTATAAATAATTCAATCTTTGAAACAGAAACTAACACATAATAACGATAATCAAATTTGTGTGTGAAGTTCGGAAGTACTCGCGTAATTTCCGGTTTCAACTAATTCAAAAATAGAACGTCCTTGAACGCAATAAAATCACGCGCCTTTCGAACCAGACACTAGCAGCAAAACTAATTGCAAATTCGCGCAATTGTTGTGCTAGTTTGTCCTTACAGTATTTCTAAGTTTCATTTATCATTATTTAGTAAACAGGCTCCCGAAACGATTTGATATATCCATAAAGTACGTGCCGGCCAACGATTGACTTCAAAACATTCGAAATTTCGAACAATCTCCCGGCACACCTTGCGCGATATGCGTCAGATCGGTGTTGAAAGAACGCCGACCTGTAGCGTCAATGCAGACCTCTAGCTCCATTCTCCTTCCCAGAGATCCTTGCGATTAGATCACCGAAAGTATCTCTGCCACCATACATCGCCATGTTGTGGTGAAACACCACAAGACTTTTACTCCGCGTGTCATTTGCGTATTTTTTGGTATGAGAGGGCTCTCGTGTTGATTTATTCCTACTGGAAAACAAGTTTTAAAAAATGTTATCGATAGCTGATATCGATTTTTCCGTAAATGCACTGTCAAGGGTGAAATAGTTATAATTTACAAAACAAATTAATTTCATCGCGAAATAACTGTTACTAAGGTGTTACTCGGTTCATCAAACTGATCGCCCTGTCGATTGCCAGACAAAGAAATATAAAGAAACAAAAGCAACGGATTCGATTCTCCGCGTCTAACAGCTATAGAATACTCAGGTTCTAATACACTTATAAAGTTAGTAATTTATTGTATAATCTAATGTCTTGATAACTTTGAATGGACTGCACTTTCCAAGCGTAAAACATGTATGTTTTAATGTAATTTACCGAACAGTTCTTTCAGATTAAGGACGTAAAACGTTTTATTAAAGTGATTGAAGTAACATGATGGCTTAAGCGTAACTGTGTTAACCGACGGGGTCTTGTAGTTCGAACACATTCGAATATGCAAATGAGTTCTATGCAAAGCTGCTTTGTGCAGTGATGATAAGTAACGCGTATCGAACTGTGCGGAGTGTGTATGTGTAACATTTATAGAGAACTAATTTCCAAATAAGTCGTGCACCGTTGTTAGTTGTAGTACAACAGACGGAGTTGTTACAGTGTAGTGTGTACTTGACAATTATGCTGTGATTTAGGCTTTGTGTTTGTACTGTTTTTGTGCAATTTCTGGAGGTTTTGGGTGTTTGGACCTCTCACATTTCCATGGGTGAAATTGGAGGGGGGGTGATTAGCTTGCCTGCTGATGATATATCATGTATGTTTATGTATGCTCAATTATGTATTCATATTAAGGACAATTGCTTTTACGGCCAATCACAGATAAGAAACCAGTATGTCACAACTGTATTACTTTACACCACGCAAAGCCAAAATCGATGCACGTGTTGTGTGTACAAAGCAGGCTAAAAATAAATCTGAAATGTACAACCTCAGTAATGCTGCAGCATTCAACAAGAATATTCCCAAACTGTTGGAAAAGTTTGGAAGGGTTCAGTATATGTATGGCTATATTTGTCGACTATGCCAAGCTAAATTATTGAGACTAAATGAGAAGGTTGAAAACTTTGCATGTTTATGCAAACAAAGTGCGTAAAAACTTGCAAAAAGGTTGCATAGTTTACCAACAACAATATCACCACAGTGCAATACAACATGTACAAGACCCACCAAAAAATTCACTAAGCTGTTCAGTGATTGTGAACAAATTGGAAATGACATTTATACTGCATCACCATGTTCAGAAATACCTGTTATGTGTGTGCCAACAACATCAGCCATACCAAGAAAAGAAAACTCTACCCACACTTCAAATATGAAATTTGTTTGAAATTTGCTCCCAAGCCAAGTGACATCTCTGTAATTAACAATTCACCATCAAAAATACCTGTACCAACAACATCAATGTTAACCATGCCAAAAAAATAATATTCTACTCACACTTCAAGTATAAAATTGGTTAATATTGCTCCCAAGCCAAGTGACTTCTCTGTAATTAACAATTCATCGTCAGAAATACCTGTACCAACAACATCAATGTTAACCATACCAAGAAAAGAAAAGAACACTGTTCATCTTGACCATATGTATTCCAAAATTAAAGCCAATAAGAATGTTGAATCCAAGAAACAGAAGACCACCCTTTCAGCATTCCAAATCATTTCAGATCATGATTACCATGGAAGTGTGAGCAGATCACATGGGAAAGCAGCTGCTTACTTGACTGGGTCAACTTTCAAAAACAGAATTCTCGACTATGAGTCTTTTAAGGGAAAACAAGATTACAGAAGATGAGTGGAAGCAAATTGAAAGAAGTGCAATAATGTGCAGTACTGATATGTTTGCAGATGTTGTTGCCAGTTCACCAGCTTTGAGAGAACTGTTCACTCGTGTCACTATGCAACAAGAAGCCATTTCCAAAAGGAACATGGGGAGTAGAAAATTTGAATTTGTGAGTTACTTAATGAGAAAGGACTATGATGACCTGGTGAACTTTGAATGGGTGGATGTTTTGGAGGAAGCCTTCAGCACGTTTCCTGAATTGATGCAGCTGACATTAGGGGTGTGTTTGAAGGAAGGGGTTCAAAACCAACTGGAAGTACTACAGGGTATTGTACCAAAACTTGGGATGGTTTATGCTATCCTAATGCAGCAGGCCAATCACCAGCTGAGCAGGGTACAGCGCATACTATCTCTTGTACTTCACGATAACATTTGTGACCAGAAGGTGCGTCTATATATTTTCACTTTGATTATTGTCATGTGATAGTACTCCATTATTTGACTTTCAGGTTTACTACAATTTGTAGAATGCATATACATCTTGTCACATGTGCTGCTGAACATACAAAGAGAGCATAGAATCATATTTGTATAATTCTACTTATATCTAGACAAATCAAATTCAAAAGTTTGGATAAATAATTTGTAGACCGCTTTTCATTATATGATGTCTTAACTGTGTTTATAACATGCTTAAATTCCAGGTGGACAGAAGAAAAATATATACTACAGTGTGTCAAATAAGTATGATATGATGTTACCTTCAGCTCTGAAAGTCTGGTATAGGGGATTTAGCTGGAAATGTATTGTAGTCGGCACATACTATACTGTAACCTTATTATAAAGAACTCAGAGACGTGGACAAAATTTGTTATATCACAAAATATTCATTATAACATGAGGGCACATTCTGGGAGTCATTTATTTGTTATCAGGAAGTTTGTTATAATGAGGTCACAGACTATAATGCTTGCGTGTGCATGTAGTGCTTTTATCCTTGCTTACACATATATAGCTTAATTGCTTCATCAATGGATAGTTTTAGCAGTGATAATGGTTTTTAAGGTGATCTTTAGCATGAGATAGATATTGTACATACAGTAGCTTCACTTGACTACTCTATGCAACCTTCCATCTGTGTAGACCACTCTTGTTGAATGCGTTTACCATAAAATCCTTCAAATAAAAGCCACCTTGTTATAATTTAATTTATGTGTTCCTAACTACCATTTTGATGACATTGGAGTAAACGTTTTGAGTAATTCTCAGTTGAGGTTGGTTCATACTTGGACGATTTTATGGTATCTTAACATTATCATTAATTAGTCACAATATATAGGAACCATGGATAACGTGTACACAGTTCTATGAAACACTTTTATTTAATCCCCCCACCACACCTCACCAACTAAATGAAAGTCTGGTTTTCAAGACGTCAGAACATGAAACAAAAAAGACAATAAGATTGATCCCCATGCCCCTAAATGAAGAAGTTTGTCATACGTACCCCTTTATTAGTGTATTATTTTCTGTTACTGAATGGGTTTTTGATCGACTGCAGCCACTGGGCGTCTGCTTGTCCTACAATAGCAGCTTAACTCTCATTAATATCATCAGTGGGTACTTTGATGCTGAACTCATTGACAGCATTCCTACTGTCTTTTTTAACTGAGGGTATATGTACCCTCTATACAGAAAACTGGAGGTATAACACATTTTGGGGATACACCTGTACCCTCTACATAAAAAATTGGGGGTATTTCTAGGAGGGCCAGGGCCAGTATTATTCATCTGCATTGGGAGTGGTTGTTGTAGCACAGAATAAAGATTATACACAAGATTTCACAGAATTTATTTTGCAATTCTCATTTTTAGACAAGTTTACACACGGTCTTCATGAAATTTTATAGCTGCTAATCTGACAACCTCATCCTGATTGTATCCTGGTTGCTTGGATGCATACTCAATTATCATTCTATCTTCAACACTGTCAGTAGTTCTTCTACTCGTGGCAGCATTATGATGCCTATTTTGTAACGAAAAACCACGCTCACAGGGAACAGATGCGAGAGGACAAGTAACAAGGTTAGGGTTAGGTGCTCGCGTGAAATGTGCGACAAATCTCATAACCACCACCTTCACTCAGTTTTGGGAATTCGTCCTGAAGTTGCTCATGCACTTGAGCAGACGTACTGCCAATTGATATTTTGCATTCCCAAGACCAATTTTAGACAAGTCGGAACGCTGCTTCGGACTAGGACACCAGTCTTGGTCATTGCTGTCCACACACACAAAGTCATGTGTCCAAGTCTGCGCTGAAGACGTTGAACAGTCACTGACTACCTGTCGATCTCAGACCTAAATCTCCATGGCGTGAGCCGGCATATCGTTTAAAGTTTCTCAAAGTTCACGCGCAATATCATCACTGGCAACAGATAGGGCAAAAATAACCCTCGATTGTGGCGGTCCACATAAAAACACCAAGACAATTTTCGCGGTCCTTCACCCAATAAAAGATGACACTACAGTACTTGGTGTATCGCATGTACAGGTTGTTGAGAGCCAATGAACAATTCATTCACATTTGGTGACGTTCCAGTATTAGACAATTGAATCTGAAAATCTGACATATTTAAATGTGTATTTCAATATAAATGTATGCATGTAAACAGTTTTGTATTGGAATTTTAAGTATCATTAGGGCGTTAGTGGTGTCAATTGCTGCATAATATTTGCATATATGATTATGTATCAAGTTTTTACATTAAATGGCAAATATTTCATTATACTAATTATTTGTTGAATCTCGCCATTTAATTTCAGCGCCAGTAACACTGAAGTACACATCAATAATTTTCAGTGGTATATTAGGAATAATTATTTTATATTTATAAGTTATTTGTTTTTCATTAGACAACCATTTCAATTATTGTTACACAGAACAAATTGACGCCTTGTTCTTTTTGGTCATTCTTGATGCTTTAACAAAATACTGCCATCTACCAGAACGAACTCAACATACATAATTAACTGTAATAATTCATACATATATTGCATACATGTCCCAACTCATATCTCAAAATTTGTAATGCAACCTTGGCCAATACAAATTTCAAAGAAAGCATTTTATTCTAAAGCTTTTACAACACTTTGAGGATTGATGATGGAAACGTATATGACATGGTGGGCTTGTAATTCTGAAGAGGGTGGGGGATCACTGTTCAAGGCTACATTAGAGAGCGACTAAATGTCTGAAAAAAGTACATTTTGGTGAAGCAATTGTTCAAATGCTGACATCAGTCTTCACAACTTGGTCGATTATAAAATCCTAATAACCTTTTAGCATGAATGAATCTAATGGTAATATATTGCCTTTAATCAACTTTGCTACTGGAGTGGGAATGCAACAAAAAATTGTCATCACTCGTAAATAATATATTCTTTAAAAAACAGAATTTAGGATTAACATAACCGAAATTCGGTGATCCAATACCACAGTTGAGGGTTAAGATATTTGCAACAATCGCAAAGCAGAAAGACAGCTGAGGAGAAAATGATAACAATAACTGGTGACCAAAACCTATTTGGTCGCTTAAGCAATTGCAGCCGATGCTTGAAGGAAGTTCCTGGAGGAACTGCCTTCTCTACCATTCACACACACACACACACACTATAGTTTTAGGAAAAAAAAACAGTGTACTTGTTTCCATGTTGGATAAAAAAAAGTGGACCCGATATCCAATATGGTCCCTAGTCGATATGCAAGTTAAATAATTACTCACTACTATATTTAGTGCCACCATAAAGTTGGAAAGATACATCCAGAAATAAACCTCCTGGTTATAGAATATATGGTAGTTCACATTAAACTATTTTACCTTTTGGATTTGTATATATCATCCTGAAACATATCTTGACACTGAATTTAATTGTGCAAATTATAATATGCTAATATGCATTATTTTACCACCTCATGTACGGGTTCTTAACCAGTATAAAATTACATAATTCGTGTAACACAGGGATAATTTAGACTGATGGGAACCTAACCATCAGTTGGCATTGGAACAGCTCAAAAATAGAATTATATGCATATTGCACACCGGCCATTCTTACACATACGACGCCACATATGAATTACGTGAAACGATAGTTTATTATGTACACAAAATACATTCTTGATACAGTTCTGTTATGGCCAAATTACTGCTTTATTATTTTACTTAGTCATTGTTACTGAAATGTTATCTTAGGCTCTTTAGCCCTATCTTTCAATAGGCCTTTTTGAGGTATGGATGCCTGATAGAGGGCTCACTTCAAGTTGGGTATTCAAATCCAAGATGGCGGATGTTGACAGCGCCACTACATCTGCAGTGCTGGTGAGTGCGACTTTTAATTTACTATATTTACGTTGTAATGCAAGATAAATCAAACGCACTTATTTCAGGAGGTAAATAACCTCCTATTATGGACCTAGTAAGACATGATATAATTCTAACATATTAGTGTAAGTGTAGAATCGGGCCACAGTTAGTGTGGAGTGAAGGTTGCAGAATTCTTCACTGTGTACATACATACGTGTGTTACGAATCTGAATATTATAACATCACATTAATTTTCTCATTAAATGGCTTACATTCTGAAGGTAGTTGTCACAAAAATTTCCAATATAATGAGTCTTGAAAATAACATATTTAATCATGATTTATGATGTAACATACAAAGTTTGGTTAAGCTTAATTATACTATAGCTAGCTTAGCCTATCCGAATAGGAAATTCGCCATCACGTTTTTCAATGGAGAAAATGTCCACGTTTGTGGACAGTTACATTTTCTCGCAATGTTGGCAAATTTGAGACATTATGTCACTGTAAGTTCTCAGATCCAATTGCCAAACCCAAACTGTAGCAGATCTGATAGGTGGAATTTCTATAGACTTTTTTTGATCGCATTTTTTGATCAAAAACCCCCAATGTTTACATGTACATGCAAAAATCGGAATTGGAAGTGAAAATGATTGTAAAATTTTAGTACTTTCTGTTCAACATTTTTGGAAAGCAACCAAACTTGATATCAATATACATGTTGGAGGTATGCTAGGTCCAGTTTAGTAAAGCTTTTTGAGATTTTATGTCCTCGTATTCAAGCTTCAAAAATATTTTTACATTGCGGTCTATGGTACTCCTGTCAGTCCCTAATATGCATAGCTACATGTGGTGTATGTCCGCAGTGTATGGGACTGACATGTGAGTATATAGCTAGCTAGGGTAGGGGTATATACAAACAGGGTGCTATGTTACTATGCATTGTATGTACACAGACAGGCTATTATGTACTTCAAATGTCTTTCCTCTAGCATTTCTTCTTTATATTTGTCTATTAAGACACAGTTCTTTTGTTGTTTCTACAGATTACTGACAGTAGTCAAAGCAATTCAGTGCAACCAATCAAGCCAGAAAAGTTGAAACTTGCAGAATTGAAAGACTGGTTGAAGTCTCACAATTTACCGTATCATAACTCTTGGAAGAAGTTACAACTTGTGCAAAAGTAAGGACTGTGTGTGGTGTAGTGTACATAAATTTAGGGGTCGTTCCCCATTTTTTTTTATGTACAAACGTAAAAGGGGGAGGGGGTAAAAATTATCTCAAAGTATACTTGTGTATGAAAAAAATTTTTAAAGAGTGGGAAAATCTGAAAAACGTAATTGGAGGGGGAAGGGGGTCAAAAAGTAACGTACGTTTTGTATGTATGAGAAAATGGCGTATGACCCTTTACATGCAACATGTATTACATGTTATAAAATTATAAAATTATTTTTCTTACATTATTCTTGCATTATTTTCTCTCATTTCTCGAGCGACAAGTAATAGGCAATTATTAATCTAATTCGTACATGACAATAATATAATTATTATGTATGTTTCCAAAAAGAGAAAATACCAAATAGCTTTTATTTTATCCCAAGTATAAACCCATAAAAAATGGGGAAAAAATGATGCTTTCACCTGCGTGAAAATGTAAAGGCTTGAGTGCATTTGTCGGCAACAAATAAAAACATCTGTTTGAAAACCCCATCTACATTACGCAGAAGTTTACCATACGCACTGCAATGCTGTACGGATAAGGGTGTTTAGAGTGCAATTGTACAAAAATAATGCACGTGTGCTACTTAAAGTGTATTTTATCTAAAACCTGATATAATTGGTCAGTGTGTGCACCATGAGTAAGCAGTGTGTATGGATACTTATTAATCTTTTTAATTGAATCATGTGAATCCAGAATTAAGAAATGGCACAGGAAACAGGTAGTTTACAAGTAAGAAAATAAGTTTTCATTTATTACCATATTAATGGAATATTTATTTTTCATTTTTCAGGGTTAAAGATGCCATTGCTGCTGGCGTTCAACCACCTATTCCCAAGAAGGGTACCAAGGCATCACATAAACTGTCATACCCAGCTGCTGGCACAGGCTGGGGGAAAAGCTTACACAGCATCCGGGTAACTACCAAGATGGTTGATGAATATGTTGCACAGCACAATACAAGTACATTTCAACGCCAAGATCTGTCAGCACCAAGTGTGAAATTAAAGGCACTGAAATTTGCAATTGAAGGATATCTATCAAACATTCTAACTTATCAATCTAACACTGTATTCATAATTTCTCGTTGCTTCCGTTCATTTCGCAAAAATGAACGTCCACATGTAGTCAAATGCACTTTGAGAAATAGTCAAATTCTACATGGTGGTTGTACATGTAGTGCTGGAGATGGTGGCCATTGTAATCATGTATTGGCATTATTATACACTCTATGCACATTTACAGATAATAAGCTGACTGTAGTACCTGATGATGTGACCTGTACATCAATGTTACAACGGTGGCACAAACCTCGTGGAAAGAAGATAAACCCAGAACCTATTGACAATGTAGTGATAAAGAAAATTTGTTTGCAAGAGGGATCAGCTACTTCAAAACAGACTAAAGGCATTCAATCAACTTTATATAGAGCCACTCGTGATTCCCTTCTGCATGACCCTCACTTAGTCCAGCAGTCAGCTAGAGAGTTACATGAAATAAATCCACGAATTCCTGCTGCCTACATGTTAAGACCAGCAACTATGTCAACCATATACACTGCAACATTGTTTGGGGCAGTTGAAAAGGGCTCACTGCTATCTTACCAGTATCGCCAAGAAGATCCTATTGATATTCCCACAGTTGGAAACATTCCACCGCACCGCGGTCCCTTACCCCAACCACTGTTGTACCCATGTTTCCCTCTGAGACCAGTTCCCTCGTATGCATCATCCAGTGTTAATGTTGCAGATGTAGATGCAGAAAAATACCAGGATCTGCTTGAAAGCCTGATTTTAACAGATGGTGAATCATTCGACTTGGAGCAGAAAACGCGAGATCAGTCGAAGAGCGAGTTGTGAAAAACATTGCGTAAACATAGAGTAACTGCTTCTATGTTTAGGAAGGTTTGTCAGGCAATGGACAAGAAAATCAGCAAGGCCATAGACAACATAATTAGAGACAAAATTGAGCCCAAGGCACCATCAAGTTTTGTGCAAAGGATGTTTGATCATGGTTTGAAAATGGAGCCAATCATAGCAGACAAGTATGTTGCCTACATGCACAGCATCGGGCATCCCGTACAGGTCTTTGACAGTGGACTTGTCATAAATGAAAATAATCTGTGGCTAGCAGCATTACCAGACAAAAAAGTTGTCGACATGACTGAAGAAAATCCATTTGGCCTACTTGAAATGAAAGCACCTGCCCATACCATGTACATAAATGTAACTCCTCTTGAAGCTTGCAACTCTCCAACATTTTACCTGGAAAATGTGAATGGGTTTCCTAAGTTACAAAACAACCATGGTAATGGATACTTTGAACAGGTTCAAGGGCAGATGGCCTTAACTGGTGCAAATTGGTGCGATTTTGTGGTATGCACAAAAAAGGCATGTCTGTTGAGCGTATACGATTTGATCAGTCTTTCTGGCTTGATAAGGTACAATGTCTAGAAGAATTCTTTTTCAAACACTTTCTTCCAGCATTACTTGGAAAACATGAAGATTAAAGATGTAGTCAAAGCTCACAAAAATGCATTTGATAGGCCAAGGGCATTGAATATCATGAACCTTAAAGGGACATTCACAGATTCTGCAGTGAGGGTCGGTGAAAATTTTAGATTTTTGTCTTTTTGGTCTTATATGGTTGCAAACTGATTAAAAACAAGAACTGCCAAAGCAGACTTGTATATACAATTCAGAAGTGCCAAAGAAACACATGTTTGAGTTTCTTTCGGGGTCCTGAAAGAAAAGATAACATTATAGCCAATGGAGATATGTAATACACATAATACATAACTTGGCAATGCAAAGTTAAAATTGACTGAAATTTTAGAATGAAGGTTTTCTTGGGTGTATCTACTGATACATGCCATTAAAAGTGGGAGTCAAAATCGGTGAATGTCCTTTTAACTTTGCCTATAACAAGTTGTAAAACAGGTTGAGATTAAACTTTACTCACAGACAAATGTAGAGTTAAAAGTTAAGTTGAAATGTTTATTTCAGTATTGTTGCTGTACACATAGTTATATGAAAGTGGTACACAAAATTTTAAAATACCGTAAGCAAAAATAAATCAATTGAAATTGTCACAAATAAACTTACTTTGGGAAAAGTAACTTGCCAGTCATATTAAATGGGTTCTGGATTTGTTCATACAAATTTGGCGTCAAACTATTCAGAACAGATGTTTTGCATTTCTGATTTTAACTTTCTGTGACCTACATGGAGTAGGTTTTGAAAAATCAGATCATCAGAAGTGGCATGTTACTTTGTGAATGAGTTTATAGGCCTATAGTAATGCAAGAAACATGCTGACAGTTCTTGACACAGTATCCCTCCCTGACCAATTTTGTGACTATTTTTATGTAATTTTTTCTCGTAAATGTTAACTCATTGGTGACTGGTAACTTGGTAAGATATGTTTATTGCAGGGGCAAGGAATTCAGTAACTTCAGACAAATTCAGTAACTCATGACAAGTAGTTATTGATCAAATATTGATTTTATTTTCACACTTTTTGACTGTAACACCATAACTGATGCCTCTACTGAAATAAAATGGAAATATCCATATGATGATTAATATACAAACTTGCTTTAGTATATGCAGGCTAATCAATTAAAATTGCTTTGCAACTGCAGGCAATCATTGTGAGACATTCCAACATTTACAGAGGGAACAACAATGATGGAAAAAATTGTTATTCATCACATTTTAGAAAGATGAAACTTATTTCACTGGAATAAAAAAAGGGGTTGTGAAAAACAAAAACAACTTTACACCATCAGTTTTGCGATCATTGTGCAAAATTGAGGGGATTTGTTTTGTGCCTCTGTATGAAATACCTCGGCTCCAAACCAATCCCGAGCTGATTTTACTCAATGACCACAAAAAAGATGGTACGCAGTTATTATTGTATAAAATGTTCCATTGCAATAATTATAAGTAAATAATCAAGAGAGCTCTGCAATGAAATGAATTATACAAAATAAAACACACTGAGTAAACTGATGAGGTTGTACAATGTTTTTTATTGCTGTTAGTCTACAGAAAATCTTTTTCTCCCACCAGCTATTTTATGGGCCTACATGTGTGCGGTTCTACTGTTTTTTGTCAACATTTTCTTTGCCTTTATACAGGTACAATTTGGTAAAATTGTGTGAATTGATAAAACACTGAATATGCAAATGATGGGTTACATGTATGTGCCTGAAGGGTCACAAGGCATCAGGGGTAGCACTCGGCTGATTTTTGGGGTCCTGGACTCGCGCAAAACCACTTGGGACTCGTTATTTCTGCCTATTTTTGACTCCTGTGTGCGAAGCACAAAAAGGGAGTCTTTGCAGTGTGCGCGCGCGCGCGCGTGCGTGCGTGCGTGCGATCTCAAGAACCATACATTGATTTTTGATGTAACTTGGTGCATAGATGCTCTGGGCCAATGCGCAGATTTATTTAGGTTTTGGTAAAATCCATGCATATTAATTACATAATTTGCATAATTAATTTTCAGCTATTGATATTTCAAGTAGTAATCATCACATTTCAATGAAATTTGGTACAGGACACTGCACAGACCTGATAGTTTTAGGCTAATTTCAGTATATATTAATTAGCTAATTTGCATAATTAATTAATTTTCAGCTTTTGATATTTCAAGTAGTAATCATCACATTTCAATGACACTTGGTACATAGATGTCATAGGACACTGCACAAACCTGATAGTTTTTAGGGTAATATGAGTACATATTAATTATCTAATTTGCATAATTAATTAATTTTCAGCTTTTGATATATCAAGTAGTAATCATCATGTTTCAATGAGACTTGCTACATAGATCTTCTAGGATTATGCAGAGACCTAATTAGTTTTAATTGGATATTAATTACCTAATTTGCATAATGTTCCACTGATATATAAAGAACCACAAATTGGATTTTAATGAAACTTTTAAAGAGAACTATGCAGAAACCCAATTAGTTTTTGGTAAATATTTATGCTTATTAATCTCCTAATTAACATAATTAATCAACACTGATATCTCAATTTCTGATCATCACATTTGAATAAAATTTGGTACATAAATGCTTTAGGACAATAGACAGGCCTGATTAATTTTGGGTTAAAATTTGTTCATATTAATTCTCTAATTAGCATAATAATTCATAATTTTTTGTTCTGTTCATATTAATTACCTGATGTACATAATTAGTTTTCAGCTTTTCTATCAATATCTCATGTACAAGTAATTTTGAATTAATTTTTAATGTGTCTTCAATACTCTCAGCACATGGGAGTTCTTTCTAAGCTTTCTTTGATTCATGTTGTTTTACCAAGTAAAGTTTGGAAACAATATTGACCTTAATCAAACATGTACATGTCCAGTGCAATATAATATCTTAACTCAATAACATTTTTTGAATATTTATATCTTGAGAAATACGAAAAATTAAAAAATGAGTCCACTGTCATTTACCGTATAACCGCCCAGGGCCCTTAACAAAGTCATTTTGCATGGGCCCTTATTTTTGAAACTGAAAGAATAAATTTCGAGTAAAAACAACCCCCTCTTCAAAGCAAGAACTTGCCCTAAATACCATGAAAAACTATTTTGTTGGAGTTTATTACCTCACATACATGATTGGAACCCATCGAGTGCAAATATCATGTACCATGTTTCACAAAAAAACTTGGGTGGGCGTTTATAAGGGCATGGGCCGGTTATTGGAATGAATATGGTACATGAATGACACTTTTTGTTACAAGCTCTCTCAAGATATTTGAAATGAAAACAGATTTAATTGTATGACACAGGTCTAAATAGTAATCTCATTTTCTTATTATTCAAATTTCGCAAAATATCAAATATTAAAAAAAATGAGTTAAGTATAATACGAAATGTAATCAAAAATAGCAACTCGATTTTCAAGAGCCTTATAGACGGTACATGTACCAACACCTTCCATTCAGTACTAACATAATTTATATTACAGAGCTAACATTGTCAATGACACACACAGGATGATCTGAAAGAAGTGGGTTCTGAAAGTTTGTCAGGATTGCACATACTGACCAAATCTGGTTGATGGAACCTGTCATATTCAGAGGAATTGGTGTGTCAAATATGTGGAAGTTCTTGATCCGATTTATTGCGCGCTCCACATGGATCCTTTCGGCTGCAATTTCTTGTGTTGCCAAGACTTCTTCCTCTGAAAATTGTCCCTTTCGTTCCAGAAATGGAGGAATGTTGAGCCTCACATTTTTTGCATCTACTTTTTCCGACAACAAATCGTCAATGAGGAAACCTTTATCGGCCATGACAACATCATTGTCACTGAAGTTCATACCCAAAATTCCACTTTCCTCTGTGATCTTTCGGTCAGATACTGATCCGGTGTACAATTTGCTGACAAATGTTACAGCTCCTGATGGAGCGATGCCAACCAGTCCTTTCACTGTACATGCACTTTTGTATTGGGAAAAGAACTCGCTGTTAAGTACTAGGGTTGACGGTGTTTCAGTTTTTATTTCAGTACAGTCTATAATCACTCTGGTGGTTGGGAACTTCTTCCTAAAGCTTTCAGGCATAGTTTGATCTATGGTCCTGCGATCAAGCCACATATTTAGACTTCCTAGTTTAAGAAACATTAAATTCACCCATGTTAAAATGTAGCGTGAAACAGTAGTTGTACTGATGCCAAACAAATGTGCAAGATGGAGCTCTGAGAAACCAGTTCTTAAACGCACAAGAGTTAAAAAGAACTGTTCCTGGTAATCCAGAGCTGGTGCTGGTCCTTTTTTGTGTGGTTGTGGCCCATCACAGTAGGAATGGTCCTCATGTTCATTTGCTGTTGTAGCAGTCCTTTTACATGAATACAACTCTATGTTTCCACCATTTTGCCCAGGATCTAGTAAATTGTAGATGATAGTACATACATTGTATGTGAACCCGGTGTAAAACTCCATTGATGAGTCATCGTTCTTAAACGTATTGAGTCTAAAGTTCAAACTGTTCTTGGCTCTTTCTTTTGCTTCTTAAAGTTCTTTTTGAAGTGTCTTTACATGCTCAACATTTCTTTCAGCTTCTAATGATGCTTTTTTTATATTTTCCATTTGGGTTTTTAGTTCCTCATTTTCTTTGCACAGGATATCTTCAGGTGTTTCTTCGTCTTGTTCAACATTGCTTGTACCTTCATATTCTTTGTTTTGTTCAAAATTAAGACAGCGCTTGGAAGGTAGTCTTCTTGTTTTACCAATTTTAGGAGTAAAATCAAAGACGGATGGCACAGCATTAGGTCTGAGTTTGCGGTTAATAGTAAACTGGTCAACAGTGAAGTCATCCTCGTGAAAATGCAAAGAACATACTTTGGTATATTTAGATATAGTAAAATGTTTGCCTGGGTCGCGTTTTATAGCATGAATCCATTTTAAACGTATCTGTTTCCGTGATGGTATCTTGTGGAAGCTAACTTTTCGGCCATCCTGAATTCTGTAACCGGCTTTTGGACATTCTGGAACGCAGCAATTGTGCACCATACTAGCTGTTCCTGAAAAATGAAAATACAAAACCAATATTAACACTGTTGTCAATTTAATCAAAGGCTAAAAATAAAATATACTACATGTATACATGTATGATGTACCTATAATGTACATGTACTATATACATGTACTAGTCCCAGTGACTTAAAGGGATATTCACAGATCCTGCAGGGAAGGTTGGGTGAACATTTTACATTTTTGGTCTAAATTGGTAGTGCAAACCCACAATGAACAATTTACAGTTATTTCACAGAAAACAACAACTACCAAAGCAGTTGCCCAGATAATTCTGTAGGGACAAAAAGTGGTCAACATCTGTGTATAACCCTTTATCAACAGGGGACCCTCATCATCTTTGACTTTGGTCTATAAAGCCTATTACAATTAATTATGAGTTTCCTGTTCATCGCCCGCGTCAGCATATTTAATTATTTTGCATTTTGGTTAAAAAAACAAAACGTTTCAAAAACATGTTTGAAATTCCTTTTGAAATTGATGCTTAATTCACCCCATTTCAAGTTGTCATTTGTAAATCGCAATACACAATGTTGAATTATCGTAAACAATAGTCTCTGGATCAAGCTTGAGCTGGATTGGTAGACAACATTCTAAGGTTATCTAACTTTTGCAAATATTGGGCTCAATGAGTCTACACAGGCCTTAAGCTAAGTGAAATTCAACCACAGCCTAAGCAATGGGTGTCTCTACAGTTCTGCTATTTATTTCTTTTTCCCCATTTATTAAAATGCACAGTTGTGTGTCAATGGTTCAATAAATTGTCCGTGTGGAATCAGATCCGCCACTGGTATCATGTGTTTTGCAACTGCAGTGGCAGTGCATTGCAGTAAGCTTATCCAATTGGCAATGCAAAGTACATGACTTTTCTTCTGAAATTCACCATGAAAAAGACCTTCAATTAGCAAAGCATAGCTCTACTTTTAACATTTTAAATATATATTATACTAATTGTAATTTAAAGCAACATACCTGCTGGCAAGGGTGCAAATCTTCCTTAGTTTTTACCGACTTGGTGTTCCACCCTGTGATTAGGTTGCCGCCATCTGATTTCAGTACCCAACTTGAAGGGAGCCCTCTGTTGACGATTGTAAAACAGCCATTCCTCAAAAAGGCTTATTCACATTAGTGTACCATTTATTAGCTGACGGTATAGCGCCACCTATAGTTCGAGTTGCATTTATTACTTTGTTTTTGAGGCAGCAGATAACGAACACACAGACGCAATTTACTGCGTGAGAGCTGGTGGAATTATTGATCTTCTAATACTTTTATGTCGCATCGTGTTTATTGAACATAGAAACTTCTGAAATACGACTATACCTAATTTGTGGTCGGGACCTACAAATACGGTATGAAATAATTGTTTTTGAGTGATAATGATAATTCATGTATTTGCGTTGGGGCATGAAATGTTTATTTACCGATGATGCAATAACATTTCCTTCAAAGTCCTGTTCATTTGATGATCACATCATTTTTGCTCTTGGTATTTCACAGATTACGCATGCCTAATGATTTCTAAGTGATTATTTGATATGTTAGTGATATATTGATATATTAGTGATAGTTGTTTCGCCAATAGATGGCGCTGTCAGTCTACCACTCATTGCATTGTCAATTTCAAATGCCATAATTAGAGTTGAGATGAGACATTATATTTATTGTTTCTTTTATTTATTTGCTATTTCAGTCAATCGTTCATCACATGTGTACTCATACTTCATTTGCAAAGTTAGGTTGTACTGAGCTATATTCGAAGGAAATAAACTGTCATCAATCATTACGGACATTTGTTTCATTATTGTGAGGAGGACGCATTGATGACGGAGTAACCCAGCTAATCGGCATATGAGTCTATAGACATTTTCGTGAGTTACTAGTAAAAACACAGGGCTCTGGACTACGCGTTTTAGGACGCTACAAGTTTTCTCTAGCAATTTTATACGCACACAATGTAATTATGCGTCTATTAATTTATTGTCACAGTATACATTTATTGAAGCATTTGACACTACACGAACACAAATTATGTAATGTGACCTCGATGTCACCCTTGGACAAATCTGGACAAGTGTGGTGAATGAACAGGTTCGACACCTGTCGGCATCTTTTATTCTATGTTTTGGCATATTACCTCAAACTTTGCAAATAGAAGTGTGCATGGAAAGAAATGGTGTCAATTACCTTTGTTTGAACAATTAGGCATTTTAGATATTTATAAACAAATTAGTACCTTAGTGCATGATACAATTTATGACAGATTACCACCTATTTTCCACAACTACTTCCCGCAGATCAAACATAATTATAACACAAGACAAAAATACAAATGTAATCTTTCTCTCCCCAAAGTTAAGAAAAAATGTGGTCAATCTTCTATAAAATATATTGGCCCGAAAATATGGAACACAATTCCGACTCGTATTAGATCTATACAGTCGAGAAACATATTCAAAAAAGAATACAAAAAATATCTTTTGTATACTTGGTGTTAACTTGGTGTTTTCTTGTACATAAAATGTATATACATATCTATATATTTATATATATATTTGTTTTCGCTATTTATTTGACTAGCCCTAATACTTAATCATTATGAATATTTATTTAAGAAGATGGGAATGGACTAGATTAGCAGTCACTTGACGGCTATTTTCCGATCCTATTCTCACTTTTGTTCTTGCATTGTATTTAGTTTTTGATTCTATTATTGTATTGGTCATAATAAGAATAAACTTATTTATTTATAACTGTAATAAAGGTGATTGACAGGTCGTCCGTGTTTACAATTCTGGGAGGTAAATAAGAATCTACCAGGTGTGCTTGTGATACCAAGTGATACAGGGTCCAATCATTATTCTGTGAGACTGCTGCAATCTCCTGCTATCAGCGGTGCCCTCCATAATAACAGCGTTCGTCTGCAAGCAAGACTCTTGTATTTTGTCGTTTTTGTGTTGCCGAAACCATTGACTGGCATCAATTTCCACATCCTTAATATGTGAGTTATCACCAATGTACACTTCCCCAGGCAATCAATTATTTTAGTGAATTTATTTATTGTATCATTCTGTTCTTTGTTTCTTGTAATTATTTTGAGAGGTATTAAAGCCAGGAGTTTTAACTTGATATTTTGCTGTATGTGTATTACATTTACAGTACAGTACTCTTGTTTACTACCCCATTCTCGCAGTAGACGTGCATAATGTCGTGCAAAGTGTGCTTTGGTTCATTACGAGCCACCGGTGAGTACATTATTGTTTAAATATACTCCCAATTGCATATGCAAATTTTGTGTTTGAACCAATCAAATCGATGGATTAACACCATCAATATACTAGTGTAATATAATATGCATTTTGCGAGTAATATACCATGTAATATCCACTTTCATTCAATGCAATGTGATCGAGTCTCAACCAATCACACCATGTGTAACAACAATGAGATGTGATAAATATCTGTATTATTATTACTATCATTATAAACTTTATTGCCATACTAGGCCACCGGCCCATCACAATCTCAAGTTTACATTTCTTGAAAACAATAATAATACATAAATACATAAATTAACTGTAATATAAAATACTGCCCATCAAGAGATTAATGTTAGTGTCTCTGACCTTAACTTTAAAGCTTGATACAGGAATTTTGACAAATTACAAAGTGTAATGGGTACCTCACTTGTTATTAATTTTATGAAAGTGTGGTGTCCCTGGTCATGTAATGACCAACGCGGTAATAGCTCGTCTCTGTAGGCCTGGTATATGGGACATTCGAAAATTCGGTGTAATTCATCTTCAATTATTCCGCTATTGCATACATAATACACATTTCCTTTCAAAACGATCTATATTATGCATACGGCCAGATTATATTGCTAATTGGTGACTCGAGCAACGAAGTGGCTCATAGTTGAGCATTCTTCCCACCATTCCTGTTGCCACATGTCCTTAATTCTTTGTGCAAAATTTGCGAAGATGCATCCCTTGATTGATCCACACTATCCCAAATCCAACCTATTCAAAATATCTCGAATATGCATTACCCAGTAAATTTTACCACGTTCGTCTTCCCGTACTAAAAGAAGATACGACTGCTTTGCAATCCTACAATCCTATTTTCTTTCATACATAATAATTTTAACCACCATTTGATACGTTTAATATATGTAGTACCCAGTAACGTCCTAGTTCACCTAATACAGCTAAATTTTGGGTACCCACTTTAACACCCATAAATCTTTTACAGTATTTATAATGGACCCGCTCAATACATTCATACTTCTTAAACCCCCAAACTTCAGACTCGTATATCAGAATTGGATATATCATATCACAATATGGAGAGCTTTACTTGCTTGGTCTGATAATGTTTCTGTAGCTTTGTGCCAAACATTCCAAACGTTTTCTTAACAATACCCCCATTTCTGAAAACAATGATTTTGGTTTTTGATAGATTAACCTTCATTTCCCATTTTTAATTAAATAGACTGAGGACGTTTAGCAGTCTCTGTAGACCTATTACAGTAACAGCAAATAAAACAATATCATCTGTATAAAGCAGAATAAACAGGTCTTTCAATTCCTGTGTTATTTGAATACCCATGTGACCAGCGTTTTCAAGCATTACTTGCAATTCATTTATAAATATAGCAAAAAGAAAGGGGCTTAATACACAGCCTTGCCTGACCACTACTAACACATGCTTTAACGTCTTTGTATATACTCTTTATCATTGTAAGCATTTTACCTTGTATACCATTTTCTAGCATAAATAAACAACAATTATTTATTAAAACGTGTGCAATACATTGTTGCGGGATTTGTGTGCTGGCCATTGAGGTACAGGTAGCCTCTCTGGGGATACTGAATTCAGATATGTAATGAAATAAAGGACAATATAATAAAGTAGTAAAAAATTAGAACTTTAACATTATAACACTGAAAAGTCAATATCCAACATAATAATGACACCAATAAAAACATTGTCAAAAATATAAATATTTAATAGTGAAGTGGGCACAAAAAATGTACGTCTTAATGGATATCCACCAAAAGGAGAGTAACTGCAAAATATTATTTTGAACAAAACATTAAGTATTTATAACATGTTTCAATAAACAATACATGCCTAAATAAATATGTATATAAGTACAACTAAAGTTTTTTGAAAGAAATTGATACAAAACATTTGTAAAACTGGGTTATTAAAGAGTTTATGACCTGAAATTACCACAAATTGGTCTGTTGCGTTTCCTTCTGATTTAGCGGCTCAAAACATGGTGATGACTCTGGAGGGACGCATATTATTATAATAATAATGAGTAGAGCGAATTGTAACCGGCAAACCAATGAGAGCACATCTTTTGATTCTATCTGATTTATGCAATTCTATTGCACAGCTTCACGCTTTTGAAAGTATTCAATTAGTGCATTCTGCACTGTCCCTGGTCATCATTAATATTTAATGGGAATTAATTTGCTGCAGAAATGACCAGTTGTGGAAATTTTGTGCGAAGCCATTTTTTGTTTTAATAGCCAAATTTCTATGGGGCTAGTTTAGTGGGTATTATCAAGGGGAAAACAAATTGACATTAGCGATGGCACTTGAGGAGGAAGTCCAGATATACTAATACTAACCAAATATTTATAACATTTTCAATAAAAAACTGTCATATATAAATATATATTAAGTGGAACATAAACATAAGTTAGAAAAAGGATTTTATTCAGTGTTTGAAAAAATGGGTTATACAATTCAGAGTTGAAAGTTCACAGGATATTTGCATTGTTTTTGTTTCATTCTTGAACAGTTGTGCATTAACTAGTCTGCTGTGAGAGTATTCGAACAGTTGTTTTTAAAGGAGGCTACATTTAAAATGTGATATGGTGGTTGAAGGCTTGTGCAGATTCTGACCTTAATAGAATGTGACGGACCAAGAGACGTTGCACAAAACAACATTCTATTTCCTTCACGTTTCCTACTTGTGTGCGTATTTTCTTTGTTCATTATCGACTTCGAAAAAAGGGCTTTTGTTTTCGGTCATTTGGGCGTACCAGTTAAAAAGAGGTTGCATTCGTCTGTTTTCTGGTTTGTCCAAAATATTTATAACAAACTCGCACAGATTTGAATTATATTATTTAATTGCTGGTATTTTGGAATTTAAGGAAAATAGTATGAACTAAGCATTCAAAATGGAAAGGAAACAAAAAAGGGAGCCAAAAAAGAGGACTATGTTTTTTTATTGCAAATCTTATTTTATTATGATTTAAGGTAGCGGAATAGTTTTTTGGGCACTTTTCACATTGTTTTTTTGAAAATCACAAGCATAGCACCATAAGGCATGCCACATACATTAGTGTATTTATTTTATTGAAAAAATAATATCTTGTACAAGTAAACTGGTTTTTTTCTTGTGTGCAAACAAATACCCAAGTTTTTTGTTTATCCAGTGTACACCCCATGAGTGCTTCTCATTAATATTCATGGTTAACAAACATAACTGAACTGGGGCTAAGCTATTTACAAACAACTGATAAGATATCTGTTTGTAGTTTACACACAGCTGATAAGATGTGTACACTGCTTCGTTTCAAGAGGAGGAACCTGTACAGCAAAAACAAAAAACACTTTCGAAACACAACAAATTTTGTATAAACAAAATTGTACATGAGTGTATCACATGTTACCGGATTTTGCCATAAATTCGCACGGGCCATTTAACGGCAGTTTGGTATTTTTTAAGATTTTTTTTTTAATATTTTGGGAAGACAAATTTATGTTCTAAATGTTATTTTTAAATGTGTTGTCAAAATAAAAGTACAATGTCACAGTTGGAGATTTTTTTTTATTTCTGTTTGATACATTATATGCTTTTTAGGATCAGATCAGGGGGACTTGACTCTTACCGAGTTCCGTGTTGATTGACATTCAACGAGATCCGAATTTTTAATTTGATGGCTGGTTTGAATTTATCCACTTTTACAGTGATCAATATAAGCGTTTGGAAATAGCATAATTATATTGCGTGAGTGAAAGAAGCCAGTGAAACAGCGTGTTCTATTTATTTCTAACGCGCGTGGTCGGCGTCTTTGATTGCGATTGTTTAGTATTTTTGTCTTCGAAATTTATCACTGGCTGCGTTTTTTTTGGGGGGGGGGGTCACGTCTCGCAACTGAAAGTCCAAGCTGACTTTGTTTTGGCTGTAAAACTAAAAGCCCCCAACGTCGGATTCGTCAGCGTCATTCACAAATACTTGAAGGGCATCTGTGATATCTTTACCTTCAAACTGTTCTTCTCCAGAGTTAGCTTCCCCAGCTAACACCTCTTGAAGTTTGCTGTTCAGTAATTTACTTTCATTGACTCCACCGTCATTCACAGCAGTTTTCGTTTCAACGGCGGTACTCACAATGTTAAAGGATGTTTCCCAAGATAGTACGACGTATTCAATGCGGAAGTGTGAATTATAAACAGACCAGAAAAGTTCGGTTAAAGCAACAAAAAGACGACAAAAAGACACTTTGAAGCCCCGTCATAGCCATAACAAGAAACCACGTGGGGTTGTTTAGTGTCTGTCAATATTTTAGAATACTGCATTTTCATTGGTCGAATTACGTTGAAAGAGTCGTCAATTGAAACAAATATTACAGTCTGTTGACAGTGATTGATCACTGTTATCATCATGAGAAAAAAAATTTATCCGCAATGTACTTGCTGTTGGGGAGCCACACTACGGTAGCTTCCTTTGCCGAGATCGCCAGAATCTTCACGATAAAGTAGCAAGTTTAAAACTTGATGCAGCACAATTATTTGCGAACATAATGGACTTGAATTTAGCTGATGGTGGTTGTTACTATTTTAAACCAAAATCAAACCAAAGTCCGACGTACCTGCAAAAAGAGTGCATGTAAATGTGCTGTACTAAGACGAACACTTTGGTGAGGAGGGGCAGCGTTTCCTTCGAATTTGTCTGAAAATCGCTTTAGGCTATTCAGGTAAAATGAAAATTAAACTTGCACGAACACTACAAAAGGTCCCTCCCGAAAATAACAAGTTCAACAAAAACGGACTCGTCGGATGATGATTTACAATATTTTCGTGTTGAAAATTTACTCTGCATTTCTTCCAATTCCACACATAAAAAAACTTACCCCACAGCCGTCATTCCATTTTCTTATTCTACCGTATTCTGCGCAAGTTTGCTCGCGGGAGTCTGATAATTATTGTCGGAAAGTGTTCTTGTGTCTCTAAAAGACTTTGAAACTTGTGGAATACTCAAGAAAATAAGTTTGCAAATAAAACGGCCCAAACATAAATACGCTATGTTGACAAACACTTCAACTGCCCAGTGTAGTATTTGTGTTGTTTGCTCCCTGCAAACAGAACCGCCCACTTTGCATAATCCCAGCTGTAATGAATGACGTCACCGTTCGTTATCAGCACAGACCGTGTCAAAACTCCATAGCGTGAAAGAAAACGGTAAAAATACAGTTTTTTCACAGACATAAATGTCGAATCGTGATTTTTTCTGAAAACAACCTTCAAGGTAATTTATTTACTACCAACCTATATAATTGTTGCTGCTAAAACGGGAGTTAACCTTGATTGAAGTTTAAAATCATAAAAGTGCCGATTTCTCGGTGTTCGATTTCTGGCAATTGCCGTTGACCTAATTTTAAATGGCGTTTCTGTGAGTAGCGCTACGATGTCGCCGTTTGGCTTTTCGTACTCTCGAATATGTTGGCTTCGTATCCGTATTTACATTTTTGCGAAATTCTATCGCGTATTTTCACAAACCTCGCGCAAACCACCGGTATACACTAACTTCAACACCAAAAAACGTGCTTGAAATTTTCCATTTTCGGAGAGGAAAAAAAACTTAATTTAAAAAATAGAAATACGGATTTAAACTTCATGACCCTTGCTTCAAAACAGTGTAAAGTTTTTGGCCGCATGCATAACCGTAGAGCTGACATTTAAAAATGTATTCACGTTAGTTAATTATCAGCCGCGCCGATTTTCAGAATCACGTGACGCTAAAACAAACACAATGTTCACAAAATATTAATAATACAAAAGTACAAGTCAAGGGCTTTCCAAACATAAATAGATTGTATAGGTTCTTGTAAAATTTACTCCGATTACAGATGTTTACATTTTTCATGCCAAAAAACTATCCCGCTACCTTAAAGGAGGAACTAAGTGTTAGAGAAATTAGTGAATGTTTTTGTTTTTGTATATTGTAGACTATTGTAAATGACTGCTCAGTCATCAGTAACACAGCAGCGACGTGGTCAGCTGTCAGTTTCTGACGTGGTGGTCTATCATGTTGAAGACTTCAACGTTGAAATATAATTAGTGAGGCAAGACCTAATGTCGAAGTGTTGTGGAAATGTGCTTTTTATTGAGGTAAGTATGTATCTGCATCATCACTTGCAATGGTGTGTTCTTTAAACTTTCCTCGTTAACAAATTATATCGTTTGTTTTTTTACAATTTCGCCCTTAATGCGCACCACATCTTTTTTTTGTAAAATGCACCTTTGATTTGTATGATATTGACTGGTTTGGGTGCATAATGAAACATAAATTTGTTTGGTACTAAAGTGTGAACTCGTCTTCGTTGTAGTTGTTATAGCAGGGTTGGACGTCAACATGATGCTGTTACGCTGGTTGTTTTTTCTGCTACTAGTAATAGATGATCTTTATAATTTGGAGCCAAAAATAATACAACTTTCACATATTTTGTTTGGCTGACTTGTAAGTAATGACCAAGTCTGTTGCCTGTAATGTTAACATCATGTATATATCCAACGGTTGGTAGTGATATTGATTCTGTCTGAGCAATTGCAGAGAGTATGGTATATCTAAATGGGAGAAACATTATCTTATTAATTAGTTTGAAAGTTTCATGAGAAAGAAAATAAGTATTGCGATTTCTTATTTGTATTCATCTTATTTTGTTCGCAAATATATAAAGTTATGTAGCACTGAATTCTGTAATTGCTTTGCATGGGGGTGAATATTGAAAAGATGAAGTAATGTTGTACTGATTCTATTCTTACCATCTGACTGGTGTGAACCACTTGTGTTCATTGGATCTGGAAATTAAATTAATATATATATATATATATATACATAACTTGACATTTGAAATGGTACATTTGTGTAGTTTAAACATACTTAAAACAAATGTTTCTTAGTTTTTGTTGTAATATTATAATGTATAATAAAGTGGAAATTAGCAAATTGGTTGAACATGCAGGCTTTGCTCTAATGTGTATGTCAAGTTCTGTTTCTATTTGTGATAATTTTGCCTCTGTTTCTGGTGGTTGTTTAAGAGGACGTGTTGAGATTTGAGTCATCAAAGGTTTCCGCCATGTTGTTTTGAAGTCGCGAGTTCACTCATTAGACTTCCTTGCAATCCGAGATATCCTGTGCTTGGGATGTCATTGTGTAGAGGCAGACATCACATCAATAAACAACCCATCACCTACGGTTGTGAAGGCGTTATATCATGTAAGACAACCTAGGACAATCACAGAAAGACCATTAAAGTATTTTAATACACAGTATTAGACATACAATATTCGCTCTCCTTTCCCTAAAAAGAGATTCCTTGTAACTGTTTATTCTGAATTCATTGGGTGATCTTTTTTAAAACATCTTATCTGATGTTAAAGAAAACAGTACTGCATCAAAATATATCTGTTCATTCATACCCATGCTTTATTACCAATTTTTCAAATGTGATATTATCTCCGAAGTTGAGATCATCAAGTTTGTAATGTAATGTTCTTTGAGTGTATTTCCTGTTTCCTCATAAATATCAATAGGTAATAAATTGAAGGCAATGGCAAACAACACCTAGACACAGCGACCATGTCATCAGTTTTCATCAGGAGTGTCATTTGAACATGTTATGTATCAGTGAATTGTTTTATGTCTTTATCATTATCAACCCCATATTGTGAAGCATCCTGATCCTTTTAGCTGAAACTCAACTCTTATAAAACAATCTGCAATTTCACCAATTGGATGGAATGCACTCGTGCATGAATAAACCGTTGAACAGAGTGTCAAAGTGACGTGCACAAGTAAAATGATCAGATTTTCATTTCATAACTTTTTTATGAACATTCTTACCAAGACTTTTCAGTAAGTGGGTTCATTTTGTCTCTGCTAATGACATGAAAAATGTTTGAATCCCATGCCGTTGTATCATGGCAAATATGTCTTTCTTCTGATTTTACAAATAAGGTAGTGTTTTCTCATCGTTTTCAATACTTTATTTTCTTCATCGTGGCAAACTATGTTTTTTACTTTTTCGCCCGACTGCAATTCACCAGCAGCTATTTCACATCGTTGTAAATTACATTTATGTAAACAACTGTGTCACTTACTATCATGGTGTCGTCAATAGTGCGTTCATACGTGCTTCAAAACTGTGTCATGTCAGTGACGATGATTATAATCTGACTGAGCCCTGTATGGAACGGTTTGACGTCATCTTCCGCAAAGACTGAAAGATAATTTAATAAGCACCTCAGTATAAACTAGTGGGGAGGGGTAAAAGCTCCATTATAATAATATTCAAATGTGTAAACTTTGTCATTTGTATCTTTGTAATCAAGTGCCACAAGTGTCGTTACTTCACCTAAAATGACCTTAGAGATATCATGAATTACGTGTTATTACTTTATAATTGAGATCAGAACGCACTGCTTTTGTATTTTAATAGTGATGTCAATACTCCCTGTTTACAAGTTGCCATGAAGCTCTTCCATACCATAATGTAAGTACGGACATTACAAACATATAACCAACGCATACACGATATTTGAACTCGCGACCACGGCAACGCGCCTTGCCCCTCTATGTAAACTCGCACCTCAGTACGCTCAGTCACCGATCCGAATATGGCGGCTCCAATGAATGCGTCACCACAGTGATTAAGAGAGATGCGTAATTGAGTGAAATAAGTGCCGTTCACAATTAACACATTCATGCTGTTAGAAAAACTGTTAAATGTTCATTTACCAAAAGTACAAGTACAAGGTTTCAAAACATTATTTAAACAAAAAGCTTCACAAATACAAACAAAATTATTATGCAATACAATTTTGAGAATTCTGGTGCACATTTTTATTGAGAATAATTGTCGGTAATGCACAAACATACAGTTGCAAGGTTAAGCAAATCATGCTGAAAGTAGTTAATTAATATTCCAATTAGATAATTAGGATGTACACATTATGTTGAACATACGGTCAAAGTTCGCTCGAGGTCGAAGATTGACAATACTTTAGCTTGTTTAAACACGATTTGACCCAGACAAACAGACCAAGGAAAGGATAAACAGACAAGGGGGACTTTACCTCCTATGTGTTTTGAACAAATAACATGAGCAAATGATTCACCAATATTTTTATAGGGAAATATGGCGCTCAAGTGTCTGAAGATTATTTTGTACTAGTAGGACTCATTCATTTCCCCTGAGTCTCGTTAAGCTTGTTGTTCTCATGCACCAGACCTTCATAATAATCAAGTGCAGTGGTCATTCTCGCCAAGGATCCGCTATACCTAATTAATATGACGAAACCAAATGTCATGAATAATGAACTAAATATGTCTATGTGCCTTCTACACTGAATCATCAAGTACCACACATCACACAAAACGTGTATGTGACATCCAACAAACATGAACAGATGAAAGCCATATAGTTCAAAAAAGGCGACAGTGTTTAGTTGTGTTTAGATGTTCGTTTGGAGGAGTATAAGGAATAATTGAACACTTTTTTTTATTGGGCTGCTTAAACCAATATCAACGCCGAGAAAAAAACGCTACAACAATCTAGGTTACAGAAAAAAGATAATATATGCGTGGCATATACTCCTCTCAGAATCGGCTGATAGTATACGCCATTCCTATAGATAGTATACGCCATTCCTATAGATAGTATATGCCATTCCTATAGATCACGCCCTGGGACACTTGTTTGACATCCAGATGACGTATATGGGTGAAAACTATAACAAGTCACAGCTTAAGTCATAAAATATTATTTTTGTTGTGCATCAATGATTTGTATCATATTAACATGCAGTTCATGTAATGTAGTGCTTTCTTCATATTATGTGGTGAATTTACCATGTGCATTTACGTTGTGTGGTACATTTATCATATTATATGGTACATATACCATGTTATATAGTGTATTGTCACCATAAATGCACCTCATAACACGATAAATTAACAATGAAATTACACGATGAATTCTCTACATAACCATGTAAATAAATTGAAATGTAGCATTCACTTTTTGTTGAATTATCTCAATGAAATACAACTAAACCATCTTGTACCGTTCATGGCAATAATAATACATGCACTGCTGACAATTTATTAGGGTTGTACAAACCCGTTTGTTCACCTAATAATACCTACCAGAAAATCCGTGGAAACAATAAATTTTATTTATTACTCGTTAGGCTTAATTACATATTACAGCTCCAAACAGAAACTATTAAAGAATATACCCGGGTCCAAAGGACAACATTCTCTAAAAAAAAAAGCCTCGCCTAAGGGGTCACCCCAGGGCAATCACGCACTCGAGGCCTGTAGTTTTCATTCTCCCAAATGGTACACCACAGCAGGTCGCTCGGAAGCTTGTGGGGAGATGGACATCACCTACCAAAACAATCCATGGAAATAATAAATTTCATTTATCACTTGTTAGGCACGCTCACCGAGGATGGGAAGCTTCAACGCCTGAAATGCACACATTTTTCGACACAAAAAAGAAGAAATGGTCAAAAACTTAGAGAAATCTAAAACTACTCGCTAACAAGGAGTCTTGACGTGCCATGCAACCAATCAGATGACAATCAGGGACTTGGTGCCTCAAATGTAGACACCCCCCCCCGCCAACTTAGGGAGCCTTACTAAGGCCTGAACAATAAAATAGGGCCCAAACAATTTTGATATATTAAAACAGTATATTGGTTGGGTTTGATAGCATAGATCGGAGCCAGCAACAACAAGCAAAAAGAGGCTGGTTTTGACTAAAGACGCCATCGCGTTAACGCTTTCGTGCACTATGCCCTTAGGTGGTGCAGGCTGGGTCCACAAAAACTGTTTGACCTGTGGCCACTGATCCCAACCTCTAGAGACCCACCTCCAACGCTTGGAGGTCTCCAAGGTAATAGTAATGAAGACATTCTGAAATCTCCAGAATCCTGCTCAAGCAAGACACCATACATCAAAGCCAAAGAGTTGGCTACTCTTCACTCTTCGTATGCCCTCAGCTAGTGACGTTCCAAACTGGTTGTTGAAGAAGCCGTTAAATTATACATCCCATGATCGTATCGAGTATCCACTGTGAAATGGTGATATTCGAGGCAGAATGGCTTTGCTTTCCCTGCCCATACAGACAAACATGTGCTTCTCGCCCCTGGACACCTTGGTGCAATCAAAGTACCAGCTCAGAGCTCGGACAGGACAATTCGTTCATGACGGTCCTCCGTGCCCACTATGTTCCTGAGGTGTGGGATGACGATCGCTTTCAGGTCACGTCCTGGGAATTGGTTCTTGGAAACACCGGTCACTGGTAGCATAGTGGTTGTCGCATCAGACTCATGATCGGTAGGCCTAAGTTCAAATCCTACCTTAGGCTGAACATCAAAAGGGTCGACCCCTACTCTGGGTGAGTGTACCACAGACTCAATGGAAAGGCCAATTCCACTGGCCGAGATTCATTCACTAACGAATGCGACTTTGGGGGAACCTTGGTTAAGGTCCGCAGATGCTTGTGTTCGACCGGGCCTGGTTGACGCGAGGATAGCGCATTACAAATTCCCATTTGACAGAGAGATGGCCACACAGCCCTGTCATGTAGTTCCAAACATGACTTCTGTGGCAAAATGCACTAGGTGTCGTCACTAACACTTGAAATTTGCACATACAAAAAAAAAAAGTCAGGTGAGACAACAGTGACACTGAATGTCCGGAACTGTCGCCTGGCACAAAAAATATTTAAAAAAAAAAAAAGCCCATCAGAGTCTTCAAAATAACTTGCAAACTCATAAAGGAGGCACATCCGTCAGTGAAGGACAGTGTTCTGATCTCTGAACGCTGCCTACCTAGCACCAGAGCAAAATAGAAAAACTGTTTTCATAATGACTTACTCCATGTCGCCTTTCCATAGGCTCATAGGGGGGTCGTAACGCCGCCAGGATCAACAACAAGTCCCAGTTGAGATGATTCGTTAGCCCTTTGGCGCACAGCATTTCAAGCGAAAGACTTAAACAATTGTAGCATAACCAAATTCGGGGCCGGTTTCAGTCCAGCAGATTCTGATAATACTGAATATAGATTTTTCTTGATCAAATAAATACAAGAAAAAATCGGCTACCTCGCTAATAGAGGGACGGAGATGATCAATCTCCCTTCCGCTACACCAATTGATGTAGGGTCTCCAACTGGAGTCTGGTGTTGTTCGACTGTGCCAAAAGCGAAACACTTGGATAACTTCTCAGAAAAGCCTTGTGATTGCATGAAGATGGAACAATGTGGGGCTCATCGGAGGGAGTACCATCCAGCTGGGACAGCAGGTCCAGAAGATCCGGCAACTCCCCTGGGGACATGACTAGAAGGTCCAGCAACATTAGGACCAGACCTTCACTGGACATTTGAGCACCACCAGTGTCTGAAGGCAGGTGAGCTCGAGCTTGGCATTCCAGTGATTGGAAAAGAGATCAACCTTGGGACCGTCCCAAAGACAAAAAAGGCGATCTACCACCTACTGGGGGATCTGCCACTCGGTGTTTGAATTTGTATTTGAATTAATAATGAAGTCTGTAACCTTAGATTCCACAGATGCATATTGAATATCATTTGGACTCCCAGGCGTACATAGGTGCCATTTGGCTGGCTCTCAAAGACATTATGGTCGAGATATGTTCGATTGCAGTTTGTTTTTGTATTTTCCTTTACATTCACTCTAACCATTGCATTGTTGGTTACACTATATCCGTCGCAATTGAATGCCTAGACATCAATATCCACAACATGATCAATTACTTTCAACCCAAACTCAAACATTTCACTGATGACATTATTTTGGTACATCCAAAGATAGTTTTCAAGATAAACTCCATAGTAGATCTCACCTCTTGTTGTCGAACCTAAATCGGTTGCATACACAGAAGAAACAAATGCATATATTTACTTTAAAACATTATTATAAATCTAGGGCTGATTTGATCACAAACCTCAAAATATCAAGTGCTTTATCGCGACTAGTTCAGGGGTGTAACAATGAATGTATGTGGGTCTCAAATCTATAGTGATTGCGAAGTATCATATCATTGATTTTGCGTGCGAGATCATTTCCAATGGAGACAACACAATTATTGAAATAAATTATAATATCCTGTTAGCTCGGTCATCTGATTACTACAAGTAGACTGAAATTCAAGAGAACAGCGTGATTTTACTTTATTTTAGTTTTACCTCCACCTAAAATAGTATTGACAACATATCTATATTATCAAAGCACTTAATGAACAGTTCAGAATAGAAACCTTGTTTTGCTTTCTACAGGACATTTGTGATCATATTCCGATATCTTTTGTATCTGAACAAGTAAATATATACCTGATATTTTATTATCACTTTTGAACATATTATTCAGCAGTTATCTACGTTATCTAAATTTTCTTTTGGGTTTATATATTTGAAAATAATGGGTTAGTGTTTATGTTATATACTCAAAAACATATTTGTGAAATTATTAATTATCTTATGACGGTCAAAGCTCAGCCCAATCTGCTTTGTCTAGGTAATCTTGGAATAACCTAATATTCCTTTTTGAATGATGTATAAAGGTTATTCGGTCGGGTTGCTAGAAATGAATTGCTAAAGATAGATTTGCGATAATATTGAAATCACCAACCAGAATGCATACCAATGTGTGTAAGGCATATCTTTTCTTTTAAATGAAATACATTGATGATATTTTTCTCTAATCATTCACTGAAATGTTATATTTACAATGGATAATACACATACAATTAATATGGAGTTAAGCAAGTGATATAACGAATGTTACCGACTAGAATGGGATTATGTAACCCGTTGAAGCATAGATGTTGGGTTATTACTCATGTATATATGCAAGCACTCAGTGAGAGTGGAATTATACACTCCATCAAAATGTGTATTGTCAAATTTAAATGTGAATAATTCGTCAATACGTGCACAGGTACAATGACAGTGTTTGTGAAAGCTGTTTTTACAGTGCTGCATTGAAGAGAACTGACTGACAGAGGAATGCTACTTATTGCCCGTAGATCAGTCTTTAAAAAAATGTATGTATTACTGGATAATCATTCCCGAGTTCTAGTTAGTCCCCGTTCGGACAAAGTCCGAAAACGGGGACTTATAATTCGGTCTTCGTCCGTGCGTCTGTGCGTCCGTCCGGAGTCATATCTCGCAATCCCTTGGACCGATTCCGTTCATTCTTTGCATGTGCCTAGTACTTTATGTGGGACATATGCACATGCAGCGGTTTAGCGATTCGATTCAAAATGGCCGACTGGCAGCCATCTTGTTTTTTGAAAATGTTGTATTTTGAACATGCTTTGCCAGTTTTCATTCAAACTTGGTACATAGATTATACATGTTAGGATACATGTCCATGACGATTTATTTGACAATTGGATCAAAGATGGTCGACTGGCAGGCATCTTGTTTTTTTGTTTTTTTATGCGGTATATTGGACGTGCTCTGTCAGTTATCATTCAAATTTGGCACATACATGTACTTTAAACATGTTAGGATGCATGTCCATGACAATTTGTTTCAAAATCTGGCCAAAGATGGCCGATTGACAGCCATCTGACTTTTTGGCCTTACTACTATATTTCCTCAATTTATGTACCATTTTTATTCGTATTTGGCACATACATCATACATATCAGTGTGTTTCATAATCAGATCAAAGATGGCCGAATAACGGCTGTTTTATATTTTTGGCCATATTACTACTACACGGAACACATGTTTTGATGTAAATAAACAATTTGTTGTATACGTCACTTGGAACTCAAGTTTCAAGGACACACTTGCGACAACCCCTCCTCTTTAATATGACGAGCACAAAGAAAACTCTCAAAAATTTAACGGGGACTGTGTCATTTTCAATGACTTGTTGATACATATATCTTCACAATCGTTTAGGAGAATTTTTGATATGTATTAGAGGAGTGGGAGTGTGGTGAAGACTGATATACAGAGACTCATAATGCAGACTGCACGTATTTATTGATACAAATAACTTATTTTATTCCGAGATTATTCCAAGTTTATTTTTCCTATGATGTAATTATTACGTAATTATTAATATTGGTACAATTTATATCGCATAAGAAGGATATTTATCCCAAACGATTATCATTTACTCACCAATTACAGTGTGGCTTTTGTTGCGTATGGAAGTTATTTTCACAAGTGATGCGGTGTATCCTACGGCCGTACAAAATAAGTGACTGCCTAAAGTACCATTACTGTTGTTCAAATTTCATTTCACTCGGCAAGTATATTCATGTACCCCAAGGGAAAAATATCATACTTCTAATTATTGTTTATTTCTGCTATGTTTCGAAAAACGCTACTACTTTGTTTGCTCTCAGACCTCATTTGCATATGAGCTGTGAAAATACCGATTTTGATTTCAGGGACGAATCAAAATAAACTGCAGTACATATGTAATAATTAATAGTATCTTGCATCTAATTCAAAATCACTTGACGAAGTGGTTATCAGTCACTTGTGGCCCATAAACACAATCGATCAAATACTAAATCGATCAAATACTAAAATCGACCTACTTAACAGTTTCTCAACTAATTTAGAAAAGTTGGTCTCCTACTTATCGTTCTGCTACTTGAAACAACCGACTCGCTATTTGAGATATGTAGGTGTTGAAATAGACAGAGAACGGGTGTTCAGTGCGAGTAGCACTAATCCGAAATAATACTTGATACGATGGTAAAACTGTTGTCGATCGAGCGGTAAAATTGGCTTTAGATCTAGTCCTAAAATGTACACAATGCGGGGCAATGTTTTTATATTCTTAACAACGTGAAATGATGCCATTATATTAAATAATCCTGTAATTATTGTCTGAAAATAAATAGTTCAAAAGTATTGCATAATTTATTCATTGCATTGTGTACATACTTTTCACTGTTATTTACCTCCATGTTTATCGACCGAGAAATCATATTTAGCTTCAAGAACAGTGAAAGTGAAGGCTGAAAATGGTAATTTTTGCAGATTGTAAATATTGACACTGGGTGAATGTTTGTGGTTTCAACAAAGGTGTATGTAAAATTGCTGAGAAATTCAGCGTTCATTTTAAAAAATCACTCACTGGCCGCAGTTTTCTTTTTTGTCGACACCACACTTGATGAAATAGATCCTCGAAAATGAGATTATGCGAGTTGATGCTGTAACTCACAAAAGGATTTGAATTAAAAAGAAAGTATGCATATTACAAGTTTCCAGTCGCCGTGAACTTCGATGGGATTTGTGTGTGTTTAGTGAATGGACCTGTTGCTCTGTTCCGCCATGAACTAGACACAGAAAAAATAAAAATGAACTTCTTTCTTGTTATCATGGCGTTAAACTTTGAGGGCAATGGTAAATGTTGATTGATTCAGGCCTGCTGTTAAATTGTATCAAATACGACAGTAAGATAATTTAACCAACAACGGGGTCAGTTACCGGTCAAATTGTGTAAATATTTTACAATTACAATGAAGCATAACATGGATAATAATTAATAATTAACGTGTTTTCGTTGATGTAGTACTTATTAGTAATTCAACTTCAGTTGTGCGAAAAAAACTAAATCTCGGTATCCATATAATTTCTAGCTTACAACGCCAATATCATTATACGGAAGCATATGCTAGTAAGATGTATTATTTTACTTTCATAAAATTTATAATTAATTAGAAATTGACGCTTTTTGATCACCGTTTGATTCTGTTTTGTACTCTCGATATATATTTAGATATAGCGCAGCATTTACACTTACACTTGGACCTGTCCTCTGTATCAATTACGACTGTCAAATAACTTACCGACAAATCGATGCATTAACACGCCCCTGGGATTGTGCTTTCTGTTAATTATTAGTGGAGAGTCAATACTACGACTAAAGAACGTACCGCATACTGTGTGGCATTCATTCAAACACTTATAAACCACATTGACATGCCCATCACATCGTGCTGTCGTTTTAGTTAGATTATATGGAGTATCGTTAAGTGTATTAAAAAACGTTTGTGTTCGGCTATTTGTTAGTCCCCGTTCGGACGCAGTCCGAAAACGGGGACTTATGTTTTGCCCTGTGTGCGTCCGTGCGTCCGTGCGTCCGTGATCACCTGTATCTCGAACATGCATGGACCGATTAAGTTCAAACTTCACTCATACATCACACATTATATGGGACATATGCACATGCATTTTTTTCATGAACCGATTAACGATAGCCGAATAGCGGCCATTTTAAGGCCGAAAATGCATCAAAATCGCACATTTTCACCATTCTGGACCCGGATCTCAGTTATGCATGGACGGATTTTGTTCAAATTTGGTACATACATTAAACATAATAGGACCTTGATGCACGTCATTTTTTTTTTTGGATCGGGTTCGAAATGGCCGACTGGCGGCCATTTTGTTTCAAAGAATTCAGTTCTGGATCCGTATCTGAGACATGCTTGGATTGATCGAGTTCAAACTTCACACACACAAGGTACATCATGTCACAAATATGTATGTGCATTTGTTTCATGATCTCATTAACGATAGCCAAATGGCGGCCGCTTTAAGGCCGAAAATGCATTGAAATCGCACATTTTCACCATTCCGGACCCGGATCTCAGTTATGCATGGACGGATTTCATTCAAATTTGGTACATACATTAAACATAATAGGACCTTGATGCACGTCATTTTTTTTTCCGGATCAAGTTCGAAATAGCCGACTGGCAGCCATTTTGTTTTAAAGAATTCAGTTCTGGATTCGTATCCGAGACATATCTGGATTGATCAAGTTCAAACTTCACACACACAAGGTACATCATGTCACAAATATGTATGTGCATTTGTTTCATGATCTCATTAACGATAGGCAAATGGCGGCCGCTTTAAGGCCGAAAATGCATTGAAATCGCACATTTTCACCATTCCGGACCCGGATCTCAGTTATGCATGGACGGATTTCATTCAAATTTGGTACATACATTAAACATAATAGGACCTTGATGCACGTCATTTTTTTTTTCGGATCAAGTTCGAAATAGCCGACTGGCGGCCATTTTGTTTTAAAGAATTCAGTTCTGGATTCGTATCCGAGACATATCTGGATTGATCAAGTTCAAACTTCACACACACAAGGTACATCATGTCACAAATATGTATGTGCATTTGTTTCATGATCTCATTAACGATAGCCGAATAGCGGCCATTTTAAGGCCGAAAATGCATCAAAATCGCACATTTTCACCATTCCGGACCCGGATCTCAGTTATGCATGGACGGATTTTGTTCAAATTTGGTACATACATTAAACATAATAGGACCTTGATGCACGTCATTTTTTTTTTTGGATCGGGTTCGAAATGGCCGACTGGCGGCCATTTTGTTTTAAAGAATTCAGTTCCGGATTCGTATCTGAGACATGCTTGGATTGATCGAGTTCAAACTTCACACACACAAGGTACATCATGTCACAAATATGTATGTGCATTTGTTTCATGATCTCATTAACGATAGCCAAATGGGGGCCGCTTTAAGGCCGAAAATGCATTGAAATCGCACATTTTCACCATTCCGAACCCGTATCTCAGTTATGCATGGATGGATTTTGTTCAAATTTGGTACATACATTAAACATAATAGGACCTTGATGCACGTCATTTTTTTTTTCGGATCAAGTTCGAAATAGCCGACTGGCGGCCATTTTGTTTTAAAGAATTCAGTTCTGGATTCGTATCCGAGACATATCTGGATTGGTCAAGTTCAAACTTCACACACACAAGGTACATCATGTCACAAATATGTATGTGCATTTGTTTCATGATCTCATTAACGATAGCCGAATAGCGGCCATTTTAAGGCCGAAAATGCATCAAAATCGCACATTTTCACCATTCCGGACCCGGATCTCAGTTATGCATGGACGGATTTTGTTCAAATTTGGTACATACATTAAACATAATAGGACCTTGATGCACGTCATTTTTTTTTTGGATCGGGTTCGAAATGGCCGACTGGCGGCCATTTTGTTTTAAAGAATTCAGTTCTGGATCCGTATCTGAGACATGCTTGGATTGATCGAGTTCAAACTTCACACACACAAGGTACATCATGTCACAAATATGTATGTGCATTTGTTTCATGATCTCATTAACGATAGCCAAATGGGGGCCGCTTTAAGGCCGAAAATGCATTGAAATCGCACATTTTCACCATTCCGGACCCGTATCTCAGTTATGCATGGATGGATTTTGTTCAAATTTGGTACATACATTAAACATAATAGGACCTTGATGCACGTCTTTTTTTTCGGATCAAGTTCAAAATGGTCGACTGGCGGCCATTTTGTTAAAGAATTCAGTTCTGGATCCGTATCCAAGACATGTCTGGATTGATCAAGTTCAAACTTCACACACACATGGTACATCATGTCACAAATAGATATGTGCATTTGTTTCATGATCTGCTTAACAATAGCGGAATGATGGCCATTTTAAGGCCGAAAATGCATCAAAATCACATATTTTCACAATTCCAGAACCGGATCTCAGTCATGCATGGATGGATTTTGTTCAGATTTAGCACAATGTGTTGTACATATGCAGGTGCATTTCGGTCATGATCTGCTTTGAATGTATATGTCACTCAAATATGAACGGAACGGGGACGTGTCATTGACAATGACTTGTTTTTATATGGAATATCAAACTGAGTTACACTGGACAGCATTTTCGCGAATCTCAGAGGTTACAAACCATGGCAGACCGTGGACCTACTGAGCGAATCTCAGAGGTTACAAACCATGATAGACAGTACGATAACACATGAGTGACCTTGAATTACCGATTGAATTTAGAAAATCACGCCCTGTTCCTTGTTTAGTTGTTGGCGGTGACACTGAACTGGGCGTAGTCTGAGGAAGCTTGATTCGCTAGGCAGATAATTATTACACTGTAGGGATACCAGGTTCGATTCAAAGGAATACACATTCATTTCACACAAAATGTGATTTAAGAAATACAACTTCATACTACAGTCATGTGTGAATCCATCGGAAAAAAATGGAATGTTATTAGTCCTACAAATAACGCACTTGTTCGATCAAAACATAATCATATGTTTTATAATAGCTACACAATTTGGTCGAAGGATACGTGGGGGCACGCAAATGTTTTATTTTGTTTCTCACATCTCACTGAAGTTTGTACGGGATTATGGTGTCTGCGACAAACCAATCAGCAGATTATACCAAGATGACAAACACAACGAATAATTGGCTTTTGGAGCTCCTCACTCTAACATCAAGTGCCAGTGTTAACTTAATTGTTACTATTTCGATTATTAAAGCATTATTATTAGTATCTTGCATCTAATTCAAAATTATTCGACGTAATTGATGTTATTATTGTACGTAATTGATGTTATTATGCGTACGAATGGTATTACCTGAAAAAAATGATACATATTCCAAGTGGTTATCAGTCACTTAGAGTGGCCCATAAACACAATCGATCAGATACTAAACTACTAAATCGATCAACTACTAAAATCAACGTACTTAACAATTTCTCCGCTACTTACCTATCTAACTATCGGTTTGCTACTAGAAACAATCGACTCGCTATTTGAGATATGAAATGAGTGTTCAGTGCGAGTAGCACTAGTCCGAAATAATAATTGATCTAATGGTAAAATTGTTGCCGATCCAGTGGTAAAATGGCTTTAGATTTACTCCTAAAATGTACTGAGTGCGAGGGCACAATACAAGTTTTTGTATTGTCAGCGACGTCGAGAAATAACGCTATTATATAAAATAGTCCCGTAATTGTTTTCCATATAATTGTTACGTAATTCATTCATTGCATTTTGTACATAGTTGTCATTGTTATTCTCCTCCATGTCTATCATTTATAGCTTTATGGACAGTGGAGGTGAAGGTAATTTTTGCAGATTGTAAATATTGACACTGTGTGGATGTTTGTGGTTTCAACAATGGTGTATGTAAGCTGAGGAATTCAGCGTTCATTTAAAAAAACACTGACGTTTAGTTTTCTTTTTTGTCGACACCACACTTAATGAAATAATCCTTTAAAATGAGATTATGTGAGATAATAGTGTAAAATGTAAATTTGCAAATAACAAGTTTTGGGTGCCGTGAACTTCGATAGGATGGCCTGTGAATGGGCCTGTTGTTGTTGTTGCCATGAACTAAAGACAGAAACAATAAAAATGAACTGTCTTCTTGTTATGGCGTCATGGTGCAATTAACAGGGAGTCACGATGCAGAAGCCGCGCACTCAAATGACTCATTGTTCTCTGATTATTTCAGCACCTATTCTGGGCAATTTTAGCCATTTTGAAAACTTCCGAACTTTAATTTGAGAGTCTCCAAGCACATTTTATCTCGTGTCCAAATCATTTCCAATTTCGCAATCGGTAGTTAGGTAGGTTTTCTTTCCATAGGGGTTTTTATACCGATGATGAAGAGTCACAATGTATATTTGACAAGTCACGGACCTTGTTTTTTTTTTTTTTTTGCTTGGGGTCATATCACTATTTAAAATAACCAACTGGCGGCGAGATCTAAGGGTAGTTTACGTCAATCAACTTTGCTATGCTGTCTGGGCTCTGCGAACGGATATCGAGTGATTAATACTTGATGGGATTTAGAAAGAACATAGAATTTTCTGAGTCAAAAAACTTGATTTCATAACCTTTAGATTCAAGCGAGGTTGGTTTTATATGGTCTTTTTTAACTCCAATCCCGGTCTTGCGATCGTTTACCGCCTACACCCGACGTTACACTGTCGTCATCACTCGCTCCTGGTCTCTCCGTCGTGCATACCCCCTCTCCCCACCTTCTTGTACAGGGGTACAAAATCACCAGCCTTTGCGACCGTTTACCGCTGCACCTGATGTTACCCTGTCACCCACACCCGCTTCCAGCCTCTTAGTGGTGCACATCTGCTTTCCCGACCCTCCAGTATCAGCTATTACAAAATCTCCAGACTTTGCAATCGTTTACCGCCCGATTCATTTCTTTTGGGAGTCTCACCAAGCTGGTCATTCTCATCCACTAGACCTTCATAATAATCACGTGCAGTTGTCATTCTCGTCAAAGGGGGATGTGTTCTCAAGCTCCGCTATATACCTAATAAGTATGACGAAAGCAAATATCCCATATGCATCGAATAACCAGTTTAATGAACTGAATAGGTATATGTGCTTTCTACACTGAATCATCAAGTACCACACATTATCCAAAACATGTACGTGACATCAAACAAACATAAACAGATGAAAGCAATGTAGTTCAAAACAACGACAGTGTTAGGATGTTCGTTTGGAGGAGTATAGGGAAAAATTTAAAACTGTGTGTTTTTTATTGGGCTGCTTAAAACAATATCAACACTGAGAAAAAAACGCTACACCAATCTATGTCACAGAATGGAGATAATGCATAATACACACATGGCCAAACCAGTGAACAACATATAATACTCTCAGAATCGGCTAATAGGTCAGCTTAAAATAACTTAATATTCGTTTTTGAATAATATCAAAATGTTATTTGGTTTGTTTGCTAGAAAGCAATTGCTAGAAATAGATTGTAAATTTTCGATTATTGAAATTACCAGCCAGAATACATTTACCGCCTTGATGTTAGAAGTTTACACATATCGATTTCAACCCATTTGTTTCTAGTGAGTATTTTTTGTTGCGTTTAAATGGTATATATTTGTATTTAACTTGCCAGACTTCGAACAATGCTAATATTTGTTACCTTTCACACGCATCTAAACCGAGGTTTTTGAAATTCCTGCTGAGAGATCTGTCATTGATATAAAAAATTTAAATTGTGGAATCGGGTTTTGTTGCAATCAAATAACAGAAAAGGCTGGAGTAGTATACTTCACAGTTGTCGTAATTATCTTTGCAGTCTTGAATTTGGACTCTGACAATTGACATTGAAGACATTTTTACAATGTTATATTTACTGATAGTTATACTACCCCTCCGAGTAGATTAACGGGAAATAGCGGCTCCTTTTGGAGCCTCGGTCTGGTAAAAGTCCGAGGCGCGCAGCGCCAAGGACTTTTACCTGACCGAGGCTCAAAAAGGAGCCGCTATTTCCCGTTAATCTACGAGGAGGGGTAGTGTAACGAAGTCATACTGCGAATTTGACGAGTTTTGCACGGCTTATTTTAAATCCTGTGGTCATGGCGGATGTTTACAGCGCTATTGTGTAAATCGCAATTCTAAACCAGGTGTCGTCAACCGCAATTATCAGCCGTGCTCATTGGCTATAGCAGATGTGTTGAAAAGCTCTAGCCAATCGGCATTTACTCAGCAGAGTTTGTTTTGTTTAACAATAGAATCCACCAACAGTGGACTTTAATGTATTACCATAACCAACACTGATTGGACCACGTAGAATTGCATATAAAACATTCGATCACGTGAATTTGGTGCTTATTTGTGAGAATAGTGTAGCACGTTGTTGGGTGAACTCCGGAGATCCGCCAGAATCATGTCCGCTCAAGAATTTGCTGCTCCGGAAATTGACTGGGATTTGGAAAACTGGTTGTCCCAAATTGATGTGGACGACGCCGAGGACTTTAAACTGAGCGATATTCAGAAAGAATTCCGTTTTTGGCCTCCAGTTGACAGCAAACAAGTCACCGAATACCAGCAGTCGCGCAGACAACCAGACAACTCGCAGCGCTACAAAATGGGGCGTCAAAACATGGAATGAGTGGAAAGAGCAAAGCAGATGACTGATATCGCTGGGATAAAAGGTTATCATACTGGGCATTCAGGAAAGGTACGTATTAGAATTTGCACTTAATATTATATTCACAGACACGATATGTCGGATTCATTTCACGCGATAAAGATTTAATGCAAACGGCTCTGGCGTGTTTTAAAACAGCTGAACGATTGAACGTACTATAACAATATGATGATATTTTACATTGCTATGAGGTGGACTGTTACAAGCTGTTGTACTTTCATATTGATACATTGTATTTTATTTTAATTAAACAGGTTACACAGGCAACTACGCTGTTCCGGCAAAATTTCGACGAGCAGCTAATAGCAGAAAGAACGGGTCACTCCAGTCTAGCAATTAGAAGCGACGAGCAGACGAAAGCGGTGTCAGACGCATTGCAGCCACCCAAACCGAAAACTGCGAAAGAAGCGAAAACACATGACATATCCACCACCCCAACAGACGAGGACAAATCTAATACCACTGTCATAACCGATTCTTCCCAAGTGTCCGTGAATTTTGTAAAAGGAAATATGAAACTTGAAATACTTTTTTAAAATGTATCGTACAATCGTCATTGCGTATTTAAATAATTAAATGAAAATTCCACCTTGTTCTTTGTTTTCATTCAGTGGCCACCTGTTATGTTAATCAGCTTTTCACTCCTGTTGTGCTCATGAATATTTAAATTAATCCATTCATTATTAACAGTCCCGGCTTGTTAATCTATTGATAAAACAGTACCGTTAACAAGAATGCATAATTAATTAGGTTGAAACTGTCCGCTAACGAAAGTAAGAAACAGTTAGAACAATGGGGACGAGACAAAAAGTAGTATAACAATGGATAATACACATACAATTAATATAGTTATGCAAGTGTTGTATAATATAATGAATGTTGCCGACTAGAATGAGATTATGTAATCTGTTGAAGCATAGATACTACTCGTGTATATATGCAAGCTATCAGAGATAATATTATATATTTGAAATAATAAGATGTGACTAATTGAATACTTTATCAGTAATATTACGTATGTTATATTTGAAGATTTCGCCAGTTATAAAATGAAAAAAAAATACAATATAAACACACATCCTGAGAATGTGATTTCAGAAATACTACTCCATACTACAATCATTGGAACAAGATCGAATAACGTACTTGTTTGATCAAAACATAATCATGTGTTTTATAATAAATACAAATCTTGGTCGGAGGAGACGATGTGTACATACAAATGTATTATTTTATTTCTTAAAACGAACGATTCTTTTGCTCTTGGAGTTCTTCACTCTAGCACCAAGTGTCAGTGTTAGTTTTCTTGGGGCATGGTGTCATGTATATAGACAAGCACTCGGAGAGTGGAATTATACACTCCATCAAAATGTGTATTGTCACTTAATGTGAATCATTTATCAATAGGTGCACGACTGTAATGAGAGCGTTTGTGAGATCTATTTTTACACTGCCGCTTTGAAGAGACCCGACTGACAGAGGAATCCTATTGATTGTTGTCCGTTGATCAGTTCCTACAAAGCTGTATGTTTTACTGGATCATTATTCCCGAGTTTATGTTGATACATATATCTTTACAATCGTTTAAGAGTGACTTCCGTTGTGTATTGGTTGTGGGAGTGTGGTGAAGATTGATATATAGAGACTCATAATGCAGATTGTACAAGTCAAGCATTTAGTGATACAAATCACATAACTTATTTTATTCCGAGATCATTCCGAGTTTATTTTTCCAATGATGTAATTATTATTATTATTACGTAATTATTATTATTGGTACGATTTATATCGCATAAAGATGATATCTATCCCAAACGATTGTCCGCCAATTACAGTGTCAGTGTTGAAATAATGTGTTAATATCTAAACCTAACAGATACAAGGTGTATTTCTGTGCTGAGATATCTATTCATACGGACCTAGATATAGTACATAGAGTGGGAGCTGCTGCGGAGTTAGAGAACGACTTTGAGTTAAATAATGCCTTTTTATAGATAGTTGTGTAAGGAGTGTATTTTAACTGTTATTTGATGACCAAAAGTGGTCAGTAATCGTGTACATCAATCATTCGACATGCATCGTCATTAGAAAATTGACACTCGTCAATGAAAAAGATGCGAACATGTCGTAATTTACGTAAGGTATTATATTGTGTTTTTATCAGTCCCTGTCGTATGTGCATTAGATGTTGTTGTAAAGTAAAGTCCAATAAATAGGGAGTTACGATGCAAAAGCCACGCACTCACATGATTATTTGTTGATTGAGGTCATACTATTGGTATTTCGAATACCCGACTGGCGGTGAGATCTAAGATTATTTTACATCGATCTGTTTTGAACTCTCTTATTGAATTAATACTTAGTGGAATTTGGTTTGGTGACTGAATTTTTTGAGTGAACTAAACTTAATTTTGTTTTAAATTGGTCGTCTTTTGTCGCAGATATAAAAACTTCTAATTACTTTTGTGTCACAACACGTCCCCTTAAGGAGAAAAGTTTAATGCAAGTTTTATCTATAGTGATTAACTAATTGCAAATTCTCCGAACCAACCTATCCGAGGAGATAACTTTAATGAACCCAACAAGCCATTACGTCAGGGCTTTAGAGCTAGCCGATGTAAGGCTATGTGTGCATCTTATATTTAGAACAGTCAAAATGTGTCGAGCAATAGTGGGTGAAAAACAGATGAAGCATCGCAGTTTTATTTCAATAGGAGACGAAGATGACGTTTAATTATGAGTGATATGCATTCAAACATGTGAAAGTCTCTACTTGCTGAAACAATCTTAGGCTTTAATTAATACATACAATCTCTCTGCCAGTATTATTATATTCGAAATAATAATATTCAATTAGTTCCACAAAATATTATTACGGTGTTTAAAGATTTCGTTATACTTGATAAACACAACAATCCAAGACTATAACTTCACATAGTATGAGGTTATACGAAGATACCTCAAAGTATACACGAAGACAGTACAGCGGAAGTATCGACCGACGCGCAGCGAAGGTCGATGCGACGGCGTACTGTCTGAGTGCATATTTTGAGGTATCTTTGTAATAACCTTATTATTATACATCTTTTCATTCTAAGGATACATCATGGGATGCCGAAATCCAAAAAGTTTAGATCAGAATCAGCGAACTTCTTTGTGTTCGTCCGGTCAAACCCTGGTGGCAGCCATGTTTATTTTTATTATTAGAAGACGCTTGCGCACGTAATAATTCCATTTTTGGAATTAGTCCTACAAATAACGTACTTGTTTGATCATGTGGACATGCAAATGTGTTGTTTTGTTTCTTACAGCGAATGATTCCTTTGCTCTTGGAGATAGTCACTATCACCAAGTGTCAGTGTTAGTTTTTTTGGTGCATAGAGTGGTGAACTTAATTGTTTCTAGTTCAATTATTGACGTATTGAAGTATTTCGCATCTAATTCAAAATGACTTGACAAAATAATGTACGTAATTGATGTACGAATTGTATTGCCTGAAAAAGGATACGTGTGCCAAGTGGTTATCAGTCACTTTGAGTGGCCCATAAACACAATCGATCAAATACTAAAATACTAAATCGACCAACTACTAAAATTGATCTACAATTTCTCGGCTACTTGAGAAATATCGGTCTCCTACTTATCAGTTCACCTATCGGTCTGCTACTTGAAACAATCGACTCACTATTTGAGGTATGTAGGTATTTGAAATGGACAGAGAATGACTGTTCAGTGCGAGTAGCACTAATCCGAAATAATACTTGATCTAATGGTAAAACTGTTGTCGATAGAGTGGTGCCTCATTGTTCACTGCGGCTGATATTGATTCGGCACCTAGTCTGGGCAATTCAAGCCATTGTGGAAACTTCCGAACTTTAAAGCGGGGGAGTCGTAACCTGCGCATGCGTCAGATGGTCACAGCGTGTCAACGTCTACCCATGAGCCTTTGCGTTTTAGCGTGTGTTGTTATCGTCGCTTGGGACTCAATTCCCGCGCGTGCGCAAGTAAAGGCTCTCCCGCTTTAATTTGAGAGTCTACTTTGTACACAACTGCCGGCCAAGCACATTTTATCTCGTGTACACGTTTTATTTTTCGTAATCCGTAGTTAGGCAGTTAGGTAGATCTTCTTTCCATGGGGGTTTATATACCGATGATAAAGCGACACGATGTATATTTGACAAGTCATGGACTGGTATCACATACCTTGTTTTTTTTCGTTTGGGGTCATATCAGTATTTAAATAACCAACTGGCGGTGAGATCTAAGGTGATTTCACGTCAATCAACTTTGTTATGCTGTCTGGGCTCTGTGAACGGTTATCGAGTGATTAATATTCGATAGAATTTGGAATGGACATTGCATTTTCCGATTAAAAAAAACACCTTGATTTTAGATACAAACGCAGTTGGTTTTATATGATATTTTTTGGTCCAGGGATATAAACACTTCTAATTAGCTGACGCAAGGCTATATGTGCATTGTATATTGAACACTCCTGTATTAGTCAACCGGAGTCAAGCAATAGTGGTTGAAAAAACAGTTGAAGTATTTAAATTATTAGTATTTAAAGTATTTAACAGCGGGTGAAGATGTTTGATTTTGGATGTTTTGCATTTTCTCATATAAATGGAGGCAATATGAGTTCTTTACTTGATAAACACAACAAGCCCAGACTATAACTACATATACAAATACATATACGGTCCTCAAGTATTAATATATTTAAAATAATAAGACAAAAGACCATGTATTCTTTCCCAGTAATATTATGTATGTTATATTTCAAGATTTCGTTATACAATCAAATTGACAAAATAAACACATATTCTCAAAATGTGTGAAATTTGATTTCAGATATACTAATTCATACTACAATCATGTGTGAATTGGATTCCATTGGAATAAATTCGAATGTTATTAGTCCTACAAATAACGTATTTGTTCGATAATCATGTTTTAGCCAATAACTACAAATATTGGTCGGAGGAGACGATGTGGACATGCAAATGAAATATTTTGTTTCTTACGTCTGGGGTTTGTATAGGATTACGGTGTCATACTATCTGAGACTACCCAATCAATAGAGTACACCAAGATGACTGACATAGCGAACTATTCGTTGGCTTTCGGACATTTTCATCCTAGTAGGAAGCGTCGGTGTTAGGTTTCTTGGTGTGTCGATGGATATACTTATGTTTCAAGTTCAATTATTGAGGCATTGAGATTTTGCATAACAATTCTGGCACCTGATTAAAAATGACTTGACGAACATTGTATGTAGTTAATGTTATAATTGATACGTAGTATTGGAAAAGAAAGAATACGTATTCGAAGCGGTTATCAGTCACTTACAGTAAGTAACCCATATACATAATCGATCAGCTATTTGAAAACAAATTGGACCACTAATTAATTATTTTTCCGCTGATTGAATATCGGTCCGCTATTTGGGAAAAATCAATCAGCTCCTTGAAGATTGACCACCTACTCGAAAATCGGCCTGCTATTTTAATCAATCGACCCACTACTTAAGTATGTACGCGTGTTGAAATGGACATAACACGAGTGTTCAGTGCGAGTAGCACTAATACAAAACAGTGTTGATCTAAGGGTAAAGTTGTTGTCGATCTAACGGTGAAATGTCACTAGATCCAGTGCTTAAATGCACACAATACAATATGAAAGACATTTATTTTATATTCTTAACGACGTCGAGAAATGAAGCGAGTATATAAAATAGTTCCGTAATTATTTCCTAAAAATAAACATTTCCATAAAATTGTTTATCGACCGGGAAATCATGTTAAGCTTATTTAGTGAACACTGTATGCATGTTTCAACAATGGTGTATGTATGCTGTGGAATTCAGCGTTCATTTGAAAAATCATCTTTATTTGTCGACACCAAACTCGAAAATGAGATGTAAATGTGCTGTAAACCACAACAAGATTTGAATTAAAAGAAAATTGCATATTACAAGGTCCATTGAGTACAATAATGCATAGTATTTGACATTCATCAACAATAATAATCACTATTAATAATCAACTCGTGCAAAAAAAACTATATCTTGGAATACGTATAATTTCTTACAGCGCCAATTGCCTTACGCCGAACAATATACTACTCAGATTTATTATTTCTCTTTCATGTGACCTATGATTATTTCGAAATCGACGCTTTTTGATCAACGGTTTATTCCACTTTGTCTTCTCGTTATCTATTTATTACCGCCATTAAACATAAATAATAAATAATGTATTCAGAAATTCCTGTAAAATATATATATATATATTGATCCTCAATAATACTGCAAAGTAATGTGTATTAAACGTGTGTGCATGATGTCACCATGATAACACATCTTTGTACAAACAAATGAAAGATGTCCCCATCTCATATGAATGAATTTAATTAAGTCCCAATGAATGCTTATAACATGTCAAACATGTGCATAATAGGAGAATGTATTTTTTAAAATGGTCAATGAAAGTAGAAATGATTAAACAATGTTATACACAGGTACAAACGGTTAGGTATACACTATTGTATATAATAATAATGCAGAGTTTATATAAATGTTTTATGAATGACTTATTAAAGATAAGTAAAGACAAAATGCAAATAAGTGTCTGTAATTTAATTAGCATAACTACGCTTGTTGACAGTGTGCTTAGAGCTACACGTGAAAGTCAGATGTTGCTTGTATCTTGTCCCGTCATCGAGTAGGAATTGTCTCATTTTTGTCCAGGGCAGATATTAATTCGGCACTTAGTCAATTTAAGCCATTATGGCAACTTCTGAACTTTAATTGGACTGTTACTTCGGTACACGACTTCAGGCCATGCAAATTTTATCCCGTGTCCCAATCTTGTTTTTCGCTTTTAGAAACATAGTGTGGCAATTTTGGCATATTCATAGTTTAAAATCAGAATGTATTATTGGAACGGCTAAGAAAAGATACTTATCCCACGCCATTAATTGTTACCCACCATTGACAGTGTGAATATGTAAATAGTGAGTTAATACCTAAACAGATAACAGATACAAGGTGTATTGCTGTGCTGAGATTCATACGGTTCATACGGACCTTGGATAGCGAAAGAGATAGAAGCTACTGACGGAGTTGCAGAACGCTTTTCAGGTAAAAAATAATATTTTAATAAATAGCTACGCAAAGAGGGGCTGCTAACTGTCAATTAAAAATCGGTAATTGATTTCAGTATTTATTCGCTATGCATCGACAATGAAAAATTGGCACTCGTCAATAAAACGAGGTGGACATGTGATTTGTATAAGATATTAATTATATTGTGTTTTTCGTCAGTTCCTCTTTGGAAAAAGTTGTTATTGTGTATTGCATTGGATATTGGTGTATAATCGATCAATAGGGAGCCACGATGCAGATTTCACAAGTCGTGCACTCAGTTGATTATTGTCACATGACTATTTTTCGCTTGAGATCATATCAGAATTTCAACAACAAAAAAACGACTGACGATGACATCTAAGGTTATTTTACATCAATCAACTGTGTTATGTCTGGGATCTGTTATCCAGTAATCAATACTTGATGGGATTTGGAATGGTCATTTCATTTTCTGATTAAACTAAACGAAAGTTTCTATTGTTGATCGTCTACTTGGTTTTACATGATGGTTTTTTTAATCAAGCAATCAGTTAAGACATTTGCGTTAGACTAGGCAAGGATACATGTACATTTTAACCGGTATCGAATAGTGGATGAAAAACAGATCAAGCATATTGTAATAGTGGACGGTTAATTTTGGGAGATATACCCTCACACATGTAAATGGAGTTTCTAACTAGCATTGGTTGCGATGTTAGGTGGCTTTGCGGTACGAACTGTGTCGCTTAATAATGGATACTTATCCTAAGCGGTTATCATTTACTCATAAATTAAAGTGTTCGTTTTGAAATAATCGGTTAATACCCCAACCTGTAAGTTCAATAGTTTGTCGTCGTATCTTTTTGTACCGACCTGAGATAGCGGAATCGATGTGTGCACTTTGAGATGGAGATCAGGAGAACGCTTGTAAGAAAAAAAAGGAAAAGGCGAAAACGTTTGTATAAATGACCTTGAGAACTCGAATTGAAGATATATTGGTGTATAGGTCCAATAAATAGGGAGCTACGATGTAGATTTTAACACGTGGCGCACTCAGTTGATTATCATCACATGACGACTTTTCCGTGAGATGAGATCGAAGGTTATTTTACGTCAATCAACTTTGTTATTCTGTCTGGGCTCTGTGAACGATTATCAAGTGATTAATACTTGATGGAATTTGGAATGGACATTGAATTTTCCTAGTAAACTAAACTAAACGTAATTTTATTCATAATAAAGGTTATTTTAACATTGCGCTTTTTGCCAGAGATATAACTACTTTTAATTTGTTTTATGTCAAAACATGACTTCTAAAGAAAAGGTTTAACGCAAGGATTTATCTAGAGTGATGAACCATTATCAAATTCTCTGAACCAATCAATTTGATCGAGTCAATCAGTGAGGGCGTTGGCGCTAGTCTGAACAAGGCTGCATGTACATTGTAACCGGTATAGAGTAGATGAAAAACAGATAAAGTATTGAAATATACTGTAACAGTGGACGGTTAACTTTGGGGGATATGTAAATAGGGCAGTATGCCAGAGTTTCCCACTTGCTGAAACACAAGCTTACAAGGTGTCGAGCAATAGTGGTTGAAAAACAGATAAAGTATTGAGATTTATTTTAACAGGGAAGAAAGCGTTGTTCAATAGTGAGGGATGTGCACACACACACGTAAATGGGGCAATATGCCAGAGTTCCATACTTGCTAAGACACAACAAGCATCGTACATATGACTCAGTAGTCATATCAAGACAGTATTAATATATTGGAAAACATATATTTAAGGATTTCGTGACTTATATAATTAAAAACTTTCACAAATCGCATTTTTAAGACGTGTAAAATAAGATTTAAAAAAATCTACTTTATACTTCAAACATATATGTACATCCATTGAAACAATTAAATCGTATTAAACCTACTAATAGCACAGGTGTTAGGTAAAACATAATCACGACTGGCAATAAGTACAAATCTTGGCTTGATGAGTCGATGTGAACTTGGTAATGTGGTATTTGGTTATTTACGAATCATTATACTGAGATTTGAATTGGATAATGGCGTCATAATGTCCATGACTTCGAAATAAGCAGATGTAAGATAAAGCAAACAATATATTTCATAATTTCTCATTGTTTTTGTATTTGTGCAAGTTATTATGGCATATATTTCAAAATGATGACGTCACGTAACTTAATACTTCACTTGACTTAACGCATTTATGTTATTATTACGAATCGATAATAATTCTAAGCTCACCAAATACAGTGTATGTATTGAAATAATGAGTTAACACTCAAAGCTAACAAATACAAGGTGCATGTGTGGGTCTGTATATCTATTCATACAGACTTAGGATAGCGAAATTAGATATGTGCAATTTGAATGGAAGCTACTGACGGATTTTGAGATCGCTCTTCAGGTAAAAAAAACAACAAAGAAAAACGTTTTTATAGATAGCTATGCAAGTGTTGTTTAACTATTATTTGAAGATCAGGAGTGATAAATAATTTTAAATATTATTCATTCTCTACACATTGTTAATAGAAAGTCAATAAAGCAAGAGGCGAACATGTGTAAATTTCCTATGGCACTATTCCATGCTTTTCGACACTTATGCTTTTTGTCTCTTGCTTGCTGCCCAGAGCTGCATCTCGGGCATCTGATGCAAATCTCTCTTAAATCTGGTAGGATTAATCCCTGTGGTCAGCTTATTTGACTCTACTTCAGACATATAACCCGTACATTAACTTTTTTTTTTGTGTTTTTTTTTTTTTTACAAAGCGGTGTATATACTTCCGGGTCACGATCCCGCCCAACAATAACGGGAATCGCATAACTTTCTAAACCAATCAATCTGACACCGTAACTTTAATCAACCGCTGTAATAACTGTGATTGCCGAGTTTCTATATGAAGGAGTCCTTCTAACAGCAACTGTTCATATTGAAAAGAGGTGCTGCATAAAACATGCAGATCACTAACTAACACAGTTTATCGATTTTCACATGCACGACATGGCTCCGTTCACTGTTGTATCTTATGTCAATTCGACTATCTTCGTCGCTAAATGATAGACACACAATCTTTGTATGCACTACTGTCGTGTTGAATGCCGACACTTTTAATTAACACACCGCGGTGATTAAGCTGAAAATGTTCAATCTTTAATAGTCGCACAATCACGCACAGTAGAACTTTATCTCATGGTACCAGTCTTTATCTCATGGTACCAAAGTGCGTAACACCCACAGTCACTTAAAACATCACCAATAAGTGAGCGGTGATATCAATGTTCGGCGCCGAGAACTCCCACTGACAGTCGGTAGAAATCATGGCGTTTCACGCTGTAGGCACGTAACCCTCAAGTCAAATTCAGTAGTCTTATTTGCACTTAGTCTTTGCTCTTCTCCACGGATCCTTACATATAAATCTGCTGGCAATTTATAAACTCTTTATTTATGATTACAACGCAGTCACACGATTGGTTCAAGTTCATAAAACACGGACTAGGGGGCGGGATGCTACATTGCGTCATTCCAATCGTGTGTCACCGTGAGCACTCACTTTCAGTCACGTTATATGGGAAAAGTTCACGATATAAATGTTTTCGTGAATCAGATAGTTCTATATTTATAAAGTATGATTGGAATATATAAAATATAGCAATTGATTAGCTGTTTATTCTATTTTATCTCGACAACTTTTAGAAACAATTACCATGGCACCGGGAATAACATTTCTTGCTATTCTCTGTACAGTCGCCGTTTTTCTTCCATGGACTCTGGGTGAGTGTTCATAAACGCTATTTTCAGTTGTTGTTAATAAAGATAATGTGGATACGCCATTTCATATACGTCATATGACCAAAGCATTATATTCCACAGCAGTTATTAAACAACAAAAACAAACACGTTTCAGGAGAATAAATCTGTCGTGATCAGACACTATTCTTTCAGTGAATTAGAAAAAAATATATCGAAATATTATTAGGTCGAAATTGATTTTCCGAAGTTATTTGCTATAAGAAGTATAATCTGTGATACATTTTGTACTTTAAAGATGTCGGAGAAGGCTACCAAATGACAACAGAGCCAACTGAAAATACAGACACATTTGTAACTACAAAACCCAATGTAAATACACAACCTTATGTAACTACAAAATCCAGTGTAACAACAGAACCCAGAGTAACTACAGAACCCAATGAAGCTACAGAACCCAATGTAAGTGCAGAACCCAATGAACCTACAATACCCAATGTAACTACAGAGCCCACTATAACTACGGAACTCAAAGTAACTACAGAACCCATGACAACTACAGAACCCATGGTAACTGCAGAATCAATGGTAACTACAGGACAAAATGTAACTACTGAATCAATGGCAACTACAGGATACAATGTAACTACAGAACCCATGGTAACTACAGGACACAATGTAACTACAGAATCCATGGTGACTACAGGACACAATGTAACTACAGAACCCATGGTAACTACAGGACACAATGTAACTACAGAACCCATGGTAACTACAGGACACAATGTAACTACAGAACCCATGGTAACTACAGGACACAATGTAACTACAGAATCAATGGTAACTACAGCACACAATGTAACTACAGGACACAATGTAACTACAGAACCCATGGTAACTACAGGACACAATGTAACTACAGAACCCATGGTAACTACAGGACACAATGTAACTACAGAACCCATGGTGACTACAGGACACAATGTAACTACAGAATCCATGGTAACTACAGGACACAATGTAACTACAGAACACAATGTAACTACAGAACCCATGGTAACTACAGGACACAATGTAACTACAGAATCAATGGTAACTACAGCACACAATGTAACTACAGGACACAATGTAACTACAGAACCCATGGTAACTACAGGACACAATGTAACTACAGAACCCATGGTAACTACAGGACACAATGTAACTACAGAACACATGGTAACTACAGAACACAATGTAACTACAGAATCAATGGTAACTACAGAACCCATGGTACCTACAGGACACAATGTAACTACAGAACCCATGGTGACTGCAGAACACAATGTAACTACAGAACACATGGTGACTACAGGACACAATGTAACCACTGAATCAATGGTAACTACAGGACACAATGTAACTAAAGAATCCATGGTAACTACAGAACACAATGTAACTACAGAATCAATGGTAACTACAGAACACAATGTAACTACAGAACCCATGGTAACTACAGAACACAATGTAACTACAGAACACATGGTAACTACAGGACACAATGTAACTACAGAATCAATGGTAACTACAGCACACAATGTAACTACAGGACACAATGTAACTACAGAACCCATGGTAACTACAGGACACAATGTAACTACAGAACCCATGGTAACTACAGGACACAATGTAACTACAGAACACATGGTAACTACAGAACACAATGTAACTACAGAATCAATGGTAACTACAGAACCCATGGTACCTACAGGACACAATGTAACTACAGAACCCATGGTGACTGCAGAACACAATGTAACTACAGAACACATGGTGACTACAGGACACAATGTAACCACTGAATCAATGGTAACTACAGGACACAATGTAACTAAAGAATCCATGGTAACTACAGAACACAATGTAACTACAGAATCAATGGTAACTACAGAACACAATGTAACTACAGAACCCATGGTAACTACAGAACACAATGTAACTACAGAACACATGGTGACTACAGGACACAATGCAACTACAGAATCAATGGTAACTACAGGACACAATGTAACTACAGAACCCATGGTGACTACAGGACACAATGCAACTACAGAATCAATGGTAACTACAGGACACAATGTAACTACAGAACCCATGGTAACTACAGGACACAATGTAACTACAGAATCAATGGTAACTACAGAACCCATGGTAACTACAGAACACAATGTAACTACAGAATCAATGGCAACTACAGGACACAATGTAACTACAGAATCAATGGTAACTACAGGACACAATGTAACTACAGAACCCATGGTAACTACAGGACACAATGTAACTACAGAATCCATGGTAACTACAGAACACAATGTAACTACAGAACCCATGGTAACTACAGGACATAATGTAACTACAGAACCCATGGTGACTACAGGACACAATGTAACTACAGAACACATGGTAACTACAGGACACAATGTAACTACAGAACTCATGGTAACTACAGGACACAATGTAACTACAGAACCCATGGTAACTACAGGACACAATGTAACTACAGAATCAATGGTAACTACAGGACATAATGTAACTACAGAACACATGGTAACTATAGGACACAATGTAACTACAGAACCCATGGTAACTACAGAACCCAATGTAACTACACAATCAATGGTAACTACAGAACCCAATGTAACTACACAATCAATGGTAACTACAGAACCCAATGTAACTACACAACCAATGGTAACTTCTGAATCAATGGCAACTACAGGATACAATGTAACTACAGAACCCATGGTAACTACAGGACACAATTTAACTACAGAACCCATGGTAACTACAGGACACAATGTAACTACAGAATCATTGTTAACTACAGAGCCCGATGTAACTACACAATCAATGGTAACTACAGAACCCAATGTAACTACACAATCAATGGTAACTACAGGACACAATGTAACTACACAACCAATGGTAACTACAGAACCCAATGTAACTACACAATCAATGGTAACTACAGGACACAATGTAACTACAGAACCCATGGTAACTACAGAATTTATGATGACTACAGGTAATTCGAATAATCACTCATGACATCCTTCAGATCTTGTCAGTTTTTACTATTCAAATTATTCATTTCCAACAAAACAATAACGCTTCAGAACGTTCATGGAAGCAATATTGGGCAAAGTCATTCAACAATATGGATAGTAATAATGCAACACAATCATAAAAATTGTTCTAATTGAACATTACAGATTTAATTCACTTTCGTGAAAATATTGAACATTCTTTAGTTTTTGCTATATTTCGACTTCATGTGATTTTGATAGTATTTTCCTTTGTTCACACTAGTCCTTTTCGTGTAGATTCAAACGAATGTATTGTACGTGATATTGGTAATGCTTGATGACTGTTGTCACTTTCAGATTGTCCTTTCATCAATCCCGAGGGTTACTGTTCAAGCAATTTGTATATATTTGGATATTATGAAGAAATTCCCCCTGCAGCCAACAAATCGATAGGGGACATCAGTAGCGAAGTCCCAGAAGGGGCCGTTGTAAACTACACAATAGTAGAAGAAGAAGAAAGCACAGTATTTAGAGTTGACTCAGATGGGGTTATATATCCACTAGTCCCATTGGACAGGGAGATAGTAGATGCATACACGTTTACCGTTGCTGCGACTGGTTGTCAGTTCACAAAAACTGTTCCTGTTCATGTAGATGTAATTGATTTGAATGACAATCGTCCAATATGGCAGCAAATGGATTATAATGTATCGTGGATTGATGGAACAGCTGCAGGTGTTGCAATTGTTATCATGTCAGCTACTGATTCTGACATAGGTAACAACAGTAGACTAAGTTATGAATTAGAACCACCGTTTGAGGAGTATTTTTCAGTAGTTGACAATGTGGTGGCCAACATCGATCAACTGTTTCTGTCCGAGTTTATAAACGACGACAGAATAACCGTTCATGACAATAAGTTCACATTTGCAGTTCAAGTATGGGACAACGGTGATGAACCCAAAAATGCAACTACTTTCGCAGAGGTACATGTCAGTATAACGAGTCAAGTAGAGGAAGGATTTGTAAACATTACACTGCAGTCAGTGTTTGTATATGAGAATCAGCCAAATGGAACATACGTCACTACAATTTTATCTGAAACAAGTGATGAATATGAAGTGATATTTGATGTTGCCGGATTGTATGATTTGTTTGAAATTGATCCAATAGATGTAAGTCTTTCTTTATTTTTTTCTTTATTTTTGTTTTTTCTTTATTTCTTTCTTTATTTATTTCTTTCTTTATTTATTTATTTTCTTTCTTTCTCTCTCTTTCTTTCCTTCCTTCTTTCCTTCCTTCTTTCCTTCCTTCCTTCCTTCCTTCCTTTTCATTGAGTGACCTTATGTCTTTATTAAACTAAATGTTACCACGTGCAGGGGAATTTGACAACCAAGAGAGTGTTTGACAGAGAGATGAAAGACAGATATCATTTGATAGTCAATGGATACATTGCCGATTATACAAAGTGCTTTACTTACCCGGTAAGTTGAATAAATAATTTATATCCGTGTTTAGATACTCTTCGCGGAACCTTTGTTATCATATGATATTTCATCATTAAATTGTATGTACACGTATGTTTTGCCTTGCATATCAAATGCTTACCAGTCCTACGCAAAATATTTTATTTCTCCATTGTCCATCTGATTATTTCTACCCAGATTGCTGAAGAACTGATCATAGACATATTGGACATGAATGACAACTATCCTGTATTCACCTATTATATGTCATCCGGCTCAGTTGCTGAAAATTCGCCACCCAATACAACAGTGATAATGGTAAGTGTGAGATCAAATTGAGTTGATTCTAAATGTGCTATTTCAGATGACTGATTTATTGATTGATTGATTGATTGATTGATTGATTGATTGATTAGTTCATTTTCTGATTGATTGAACTAGGTGCCCCTCATTGAAGCCACTGATGCCGATATCAATAACAACTCTGCAATAGTCTATTCACTGTCTGGCGATGGCAGTGACCAATTCCAAATCGATGAAATAACTGGCATCATTACAACTTCCAATAATATCAATGTTCTTGATTTGGACCGTGAAAAGCAAGATACGTACAAACTCACTGTTACAGCAGCTGATATGGGCGGTGATGTTGACAATTTCAATACTTCCATACCTATTGTTATCTATATCAGTGACGTCAATGATAACACACCGGAATTTAATGAGACATTATATGAATTTGAACTTTCAGAAGATACGCCTGTTAATTACGTCATAGGCACGCTAATAGCCGAGGATTATGACATAGGGATAAACGGTCGTGTATTATATTCTACGGTGGATGGTAGTCATGGTGATTTTGACATTGACACTTATTCTGGTGATTTATTCGTTACTGGGTTATTGGATCGTGAATCTATATCATCATACGTCATAAACATTTCTGCTTATGACACTGGAAATCCAATATTAGAATCGTACACAGTAGTCATTATAGATATACTAGATACTAATGATAATAGTCCAGTATTTAGTTCTGACTTTTATGTAGAAAGTATAGAGGAATCAGCGCCATTGGATGGTTATGTACTGACCGTGAGTGCAACGGATGATGATGAGGGAACAAATGCTAATATCATCTACTCTATCAATAGCACAGATTTTGTTATAGACTCGAATACAGGTAAGCATGATAATAACTACAGACTGAATGAATGACTGAGTTAGGATTGAGTGAGTGAATATGATTGAATTACTGTATGATAGAGTGTGTGAGTGAGGTAGCGGGCGAGTGTGTGAGCGACTGAATGAATGAGTGATTGTTGATTGATTGTGACTGACTGAGATTGAGAGTGAGTGAATGAGTTATTGATTAGAGGAGTGATTGACGATTGATTGTCGATTAAGTGACTGTCGATTGATTGTGACTGACTGACTGACTGAGTTAGTGTATGATAGATGAGTGAGTGAATCAGTCAGCCAGTCAATAATTGTCAGTGAGTATGTGATTGTCGATTGATTGAGTAAATGTATGAGTGCATGAGTGAGTATTGATTGATTGTTGTAAGTGAGTGACTTGACTGTGTGAAAGTGATTGAGTTAGTGTATGATTGAGTGAGTGAATAGGTGAGTGAGTGACTTTACTGCATGTGAGATTGATTAATTGAGTGAGTGAGTGAGTGAGTGAGTGAGTGAATGGTGTCAATTGATTGTGAATGAATGAATGAGTGAGTGAGTGAATAAGCGAGTGAGTGAATGTAAGTAATATTGCATGATTAGGTGATTGAGTGAGTGATGATTGTGTGAATGAGTGACACTAATGTGTGTGAAAGTGATTGAGTTAGTGTATGATTGAGTGTGATTGAGTGAGTGAGTGAGTGAGTAATGTCAATTGATTGTGAATGACTAAGTGTGTAAGTGAGTGAGTGTAAGATCAGGTGAGTGAGCGGGGGAGTAATTGAGTGAGTGATGGTTATTGATTGTGAATGAGCGAATGACTTGACTGCATGTGAGAGTGATTGAGTTTGATTGATTAATTGAGTGAGTGAGTGAATGATGCCAATTGATTGTGAATGGGTGAGTGTGTGTGTGTGAGCGAGTGAGTGAGTAAGTGAGAGTCATTGTCTGAATGTGTATGAATGATTGAGTTACTGTATGATTGAGTGATTGAGTGTTGATTGACTGAGTGAGTGAGTGGGTGAGTGAGTGAGTAAGTGAGTGTGAGTATGATTGAGTGTTAAATAAGTTGATAAAAATGACAAACTATAAAGATTTTGGGGGTCTCTTTTTTGCATGACATCATACCGTAATAATGATTCGGAATTCAAATTGACAATTACTGTCTTGACAGCAACCGGTGACAAATTCAGAGCAACGTGGATTCAATAGATTTATTGTACAAAGCTGCCATTGTTGCTTGCAGCTATATTGTTTATTTGATTTGTGTATGCTCGCAAAGCTATATACATTTATTCATTCACATGTCTCGTACTCACAGGAGATGTATCAACTCAACAGACTTTTGATTATGAAGATCCATTTGACAGACAGCATGTGTTTGAAGGTAAATTCCGAAACATAATTATACACTGTATTGCTCTGTTAGTAGCGTGTTCACTTACGATTAGGTAAACAAATTATATTATAACTAGTTACCTGTGTAAACCAGCGTGTGTAATAAAACTATTACACCTACATTAAATTTACATTAATCCGTCTTTAAGAAAATAAGAATATGATTTTAAAAAATATCACTGATTTTGTACTTTTGCCTAAAACTCCTTGTATGATTGGTAGCTTTCTCTAATCTGACAGTTCAGGATTTACAAAATCTGCCTCCTTGTAATAAATTACAGGTCTTTGGAAAAATTAGTGTAATCTAGGATCACTGTACAGAAGTGAACTGTATTATTCCTTTCCGATACGCGGTAAAACTTATTCATATGAAAAAATATCCTTCAAGATAATCCTGAAAAAAGAGATCATTCTCACAGATACTGACAATTTTGTCATTTCCTTAGTATATGCCGAAGATGAAGGCCAGCCACCTCTCACGTCTACAGCATTGATACAAGTGATGGTGTTGGATGTCAATGACAATGCGCCAATATTCAGCCAGGAAACATACAACTCGTATGCTCTAGATGGAATGCCTCCAGGATGCCCTATCGTCGTCACCCATGCCTATGACAACGATAGTAGCAGTAATGGCGAGATATCATACCATATAACGGAGAATACCACAGACTTGTTTAGGGTTGACTATAAAGGAGTTGTCAGTGTGACAGATATGGTGAACTACGATGAACTGATTGAGGACGGATTGCTGGATGATGATGATTCTCTGCAGTTTTTGGTTGTTGCTATGGACCATGGGATACCGAGTTATAACAGCAGCTGTACTATCAACGTGACAGTAATCGATATACAATTAGAGGGTAAATGTAGATATTACTGTTTCTATCTCACGCATCTGTAGGATATCAAATCAAAATACGGCATCTAAATTTATTCTTTGATTTTTAACTTTATTCTATTGATATTTGAGTGTTGGTTATGTGACAGCTTTGAGATTGTCTACACAATACATTTTGTCTTTCAACAGATGCCTCGTGCGCGACCAACATTACTTGGTATGGGACTAAATTTTATCAGTTTCAAGTGGAAGAACATTCTCGCGCAAACACGTTTGTTGGTGACATATCGGCAGAAGCGTACGATTTAGATGACCCAGTTTACTCAATACTAGAAGACTATGCTGACAGTGTATTCGACGTAAGAGATAATGGTCATATAATCACGGATGGTGATATAGACAGGGAAGTGAATCAGTCCATAACTTTCACTGTTGTTATTCAGAATCAATATAACTCTGTCACAGTGAAATACGTTCCTGTGCACGTAACTGTGTTAGACATCAATGACAACTTCCCCATATTTTCACCCATAATATATATTACAGAGATATTGGAATACTCAGCAGCGGACACCTTCATTTCCCCTGTGTATGCAACTGATTTAGACTCGGGGGAAAGAGGAGAGGTCAGCTACGGGGTTTACCTTGAAAACTATTTTTGGATGGACGGCAATAATTTACGGAGTGCCCAGAAACTTGTCATCAATGAAATGCTTGTGGCTGGGTTGGACGTAAATAACGACGTTGTGGAAATTGTTGTCTATGCATTCGACGGTGATGGACAAAGGGGAAGCAACAACGCAACGATTAGATTGAAACTAACGGGAAATACTCAAAATAACAATCGAACATATCTCGACGAACGTGTCTTTGAGAACCAGCCAGAGGGCACCTATGTATCGAATGCTGCAACAGATGCCTACGAGTCTTACGATATTCAATATGCATTTGTAGAATCCAACGTTGACGACTTCACAATTGATTCAATTACGGTAAGTGGGATATGTTGTAGTGGAAATTTACTCATCACAGGGCACCGGGATTCCACTGAGTCCCGTCAATTACTTCTTTTGCGAATTTCAGTCGCAGTGAATTATAAACTAACCTGTTCAAATACGTCTCGACAGGTATCTAAATCAAAAACAGGTACCGGTTCTTAAAGCAGGGGAGTCGTCGCCTGCGCATGCGTCAGATGGCCATAGCGTTTCACTGTTTACAAACTAACGTCTACCCATGAGCCTTTGCGTTTTTAGTGTGTGTTGTTATCATAGCTTGAGACTTATGATCAATTCCCGCGCATGCGCAAGTGACGACCCTCCCGCTTTAAGTATTTCCACCCAAACATTGTAAAATTCTAACCTGTATTCGATGACGTTTACTCTGATTTTAAAAGACAAATGTTCCTTTAAACCTGCAGAACCTATTCTAGCTGCCAATGTCTAACAGATACTTTGCATGTCAGTTATTCTATGTCGATGTTTGTATACATCATGTAGACATGCGCATTTGTGGTAGTGATCAGTGATTCAAGTTATGTTTATGAAAACCTGTGTATTTTCACTCATTTCGTCGACGCTCAAAATACTTCTGTTTCTCGTCCAGTGTATTACTGTCTTAGCGTTCTTTAATTTTTGTCGACAATTAAATTGATTAGTGCTTGAATTGAGTTTTCCTCAGCATGGAAAATATATCCCTGGATATTTGAAAGTTAAAACATGCGCGTGTTCTTCAAACTTCCAAATTTTCACTGATTTGAAACATTACACTTTTCCGAGAAAACGCTTTTTTTTTTGGTTTTCGTGACTACATTAGAAGAATACGTTTACAAGCACAAGTCGACAGAAGATCAACGCTCACAAATTCACCACCACGTAAACAAAATAATAACTAATTTACGTGCATTTTTTGGGTAAAATGTCCTTTTTTTCTTTTGACAAACCATGTTCCCACTGAGAAATGATTTTTTTTAGAAATTTACCATCAAGTAAGAGTTTTTGAAACAAAGAAAATGGTTTGCTTTCTTTGTATTCTACTTACACAGCGAATGCACAAAAATCAAGTTAGATGTCGTTTTAAGTTTAATATTGTTGTATGCACTTTTCAACAGGGGATAATTACAACAGCAAAACCGCTCGACAGAGAAGACAGATCTTCATATCAATATTCAATTATGGTCTATGTTGAAGATGAAGCTGTATGTCTCGTTGATCCGGTGAGTAATTGTTTGGAATAATGTTAGACTTTCCTAAAGCGTCACTTCCTTATAGAAGACGTCAATTACTTGACGGTGAATCAAGCCTTTCCTGTCGCGCCCTCCACCGACAAAGTGCTTATATGACGTAAATATGTTACTAGTATATGAGGTCCTTATATTCGTCGACATCGTTTTAATATAGCTATGATTATCACTGACTTGGTCATATACTAGACTTTGTGACGTAGGTTATTCTAATTGGTGATTTTCTCGGCATTGAACTTGTTAATGATTTACTATACTCTTGTGAACACAACTATACACAGTCGTCGTTTTAAACTAAATATCACCCGTTTATGTTAATTTGACGTCACATACACGTTTCGGTGTATAGTGTGGAACTTTATTGTAGTGGGCAGTTCATTATACTGAGAGTCCCATGCATATGAACTATTATGTTGTAGTGTAATAAATTCCAGTGGGTTTCATTGCGTCACTGCAGCAGATTATTCGCGATAATGTATTCCATTATTGAGCATCAATGCCCCGTAATATGTATGTAAAGACAATGTTGTTTTCGAAAAAGAATAAAAAGAGAAAATATTTAAAAAGAAATATTAAAAATTGTTAGATAACAAGTATTTATCAATAAAATCGGCGTCAAATAAAACGGTCCATTGCCAATAATAGCGGATTTCAATATCGAAATCCAGGGGCGGATCTAGGATTCTGGAATAGGGGGTTGGCGATGAGTTGGCCTAAGGCCAAGTTCGCGAGCGGCGGTGGCACGAAGCCCTGTTGGTTGTTAAAAATAGGAGGGCCGCCCCTCTCTCCCCCCCCCCCCTCTCGGCCCCCATCTAAATCCGCCAATAAAATCAGGCAATATTGTGAGGGCATCGTCGTTTGCTCTGTACGCTAAAGTGTGCCCAATCGAAGCGTTTCATTTAGTACGCGCGCTTCTAGATTCAGCGACTGACCCTGCTGGCCTTGTGGCCACCCAACTAGGTCACCCTGTCATGTCAATGGAGTAAGGTTAACCAGGGTGATTTTTTATCCAAGCAAATGCGATAAACGAAGTGGGGGTACGTATGTATGTATGTCTACGAGTACAGAGAGATGAATTTATTCTGTTTTCGTAGTGAGTAGTACTACACAATTTGCGAAACGAGATCGACGAAAGACCGACGTGACTTGTATTTCCTCAGCGTCGGCTCCCGGTAAAAGTCACAGTCCGGGTAAGTTTGCATAAACAAAAGAAAGTTACCGTGTTTTTTTTATTTATACAGTCGAATTAAAATTACTATTGGCTCTCCTTTTAGGATGGCTAAAACGCACTAGGTTTCCAGTCACGTTCGTTTGCTCGCTACGCCTGTAAGTTTCGTTTGGCTTCATATTATTCGTCAAATTTCCGGCCTCCCTTAAAATTTAGAAATAACTATGTCACAGGCAGGACAGTTGCCAATGACATTTATCTTGACGGTTTAAAAATACTCGCGGAATCGCACCCCTACGCACAGTCCGAGGGCGATGCAGCCGGTCCACGATCTAACGTAGTGTAGTGCAATGCGCGTTGTGGACACCGAGACAACGTACCAGTCATGGTGTACCGTTCGCTCGGGCGATCACTACAACGCTACTCCACACCAAACATCAGTCACTCGTCCTCTCGCAATGTAAATGATTTAAATACAATAATATTTGATGGATTAAAACTAGTTTCTTTCTTAGTTTTATGAGTTTGTGGAAAGAGTTTCGAGAAAGACATCTTAAATTATTCAGACTCACGGGCCAGTGAATATGAAACTGTTCTCTTCCCTATGGATTTTCCGATTTTTTGGAGGGCAGCAAATCCACTGGTATTGACAACGCTACAAAATAATAACATTAATGAACTCCCCACGGAACCCATAATGGACTCAAACACAGATGTCGCAAAAAGTGAGCTTTCGCCCATTATGAGTGGGCGGGTCGTTGATTATGGTTTAAATATTTGCTTTTGTCTAATTAGATTGTAGCAGAGCTTATGGTCACGGTTCGTGACGAGAATGACAACTCTCCATATTTTGCACGCGATTGTTATAAAGGTCGGGTGGATGAAATCGACCAGCTTGATGAGACTCCCCAGGGAGGGGAAGAAGTCCGTCTGGTAGGTGATAATGTTCAAACACTTGAGCGCCATACTTTCCATATCAAAATATTGGTGAATCATTTGCTCATGTTGTTTGCTCAAAGCACAAATACGGGGCAAAGTCCTGTTTGTCTGTCTCTTCCGCTCTCTGCTGTCTGGGTCAAATAGTGTTTGAACAAGCTAAAGTGTGGGTGAGCTTCGAGCGACTTCGAGTGAACTTTGACGTCTTCCGCTACAAATAAAGGTTAGACATCCACTCTAAGATAAACTTTATAATAACAATCTAATTGGCATACTAATTAACTACTTTTAGTGTGTTTTGCCTAACCTTGAAATGTGCATACAGCTTGTATATGACCGACAAGTATGTGCCATCAAAGTGTGCATCATAATTAGCAAAATTGCATAATTTATTTTTTATTTATTTATTTATTTATTTATTTGGTTTTGTATTTATGTTAATTCGTATACTAAAACTGATTATCAATTTCTTCACAGAATTATCGAATAACGTCAACAGACTGGGACTATGGATTGAATGCTTCAACAATATATACACTCGCTGGTGATGGTCACGAACAGTTTAAAATAGATGAAAAAACAGGTGTCATCACAACAACAGATGATGAATCTGTTTTAGACTTGGATCGGGAAGAACGAGATCGTTATGATTTGGAAGTGATAGTGTCTGATCGTGATGGTGTAGATGATCTAAGTCTTAGCTCTAGTGTCCCATTAATTATAGAACTACTTGACGTGAATGACAATTATCCACAATTTACGGAGGCTGAGTATTATTACGAAATCTCGGAGAACACGCCCACTGGATCCGTGATTGACGTTATTAGAGCCACGGATGAAGATATTGACAACAATGCCAGAATTAGTTTTGCAATTCATACGGGCGCTGATGGTCATTTCGAAATCAACAGAACCACTGGCGTTTTGAGCGTAACACACACTCTTGACCGTGAAACCAAAGCAACATATACATTTAACATTTCGGCGAGTGACCATGGCGTACCTATTCTAACTAACTTCACTGAAGTCATTATTGACTTACTCGATATCAATGATAACCGACCAACATTTACGCAAAGTGCGTATAGAGCCCAGCAAGAAGAAAGTGTCCCTATTGGAACAAGCGTGTTACAAGTAACAGCCGAGGATTCAGATGCAGGTTTGAATGGCCAAGTGATATATTCGGCACACACAAGCGATTTTGCAGTTAATAGTACTTCAGGTAATGCTCTTATGTCGCCTATGTGGATAATATTCTTTAACTGCAACGCTGTTTTCCTTCACATAACTGGTTTACTGCTGCTAATCGCTGTGAGGGCGCGTTCATTAAAAGATTATTCAGAATCAACATTTTCAGATCGGTAACTGAGCGTACTGATATGGACGTTTACTGACAGTGGTAGGGCGCTTCACGTGGCCGTGAGTTTGAATACAATGGCGGCGGCACGGGAGGGGGGTCCCCTCGAAGAAAATGTTGGGAGCGTCGCCCCCACCCCCACCCTCCAAAAATGAAGCTAAAACCCTTGTATGCCAGCAAAATTAATCTCTCAAAATGCAGGAAATAGCGTTTCAGAAGGTATAGATTTCAAAATTGAGCAGATTTCGTCTCCTGCCTCATGCAAATGTTTGTGCCGCCGCCTCTGGAATCGTGTATGTATGTGTGTAATATGCCTATATAATGATGTTACGGAAGAGTTTCGTCGCCAGAAGGCGCAACTTCTAAAAACGGTGCATTGACATCACTATCAAATATAAAAGCAGCGTGTACTTATCTCAGTTATGAAACAATAACAAAACTAACGTATAATCCATGACATATCTCTGATCATTTTAGGTGAAGTAACGACACTTGTGGAACTTGATTACGAAGATACAGATGGCAGAGAATACATATTTGACGGTATGAATTGTAATGTTATAATGCCGCTAGTATATTCCATTACCACTAGTTTATACTTCAGTGTTTATTAAATTGTATCTTTCAGTATTTGCCGAAGATTGTGGCGAACCGTCCCATACAGGCTCCAGTCAGGTTAAAATCACCGTCACTGACATCAATGACAATGCACCACAGTTTGCAGACACGTATAATTGCACTATTGACGAAACCATGATTGTAGGTGACATAGTTGTGATAGTAGAGGCGACAGATGCTGACAGTGATACCAATGGAGAGGTGACGTACTCTCTTGACAACAATGACTTCTCTATTGATGACAGAGGTGTGATTACACTCGCTAAAGATGCCGGGTTAATCGTGTGTGAAAATGAAGACTACTGTTCCGAGATAACAGTTACTGCACAGGATGGCGGTGAACCTTCTCTCAGCTCAAGTACTGACGTGTTTGTGTTAATGACTGACGAAGGTCGTGGAATGGAATTCAGTCAAGACGAATATTGTGGTAATGTTTTAGAAGAACAAGAGCCACCTATATATGTGCTAACAGTGTCTGTTACTAACGACGATAACGTGGAATACAGTATTGCTAGTCATGTAAACGAGTTTGAGATCAACTCAACAACGGTATGTACACATACTTGTTAAACTTTCACTCAGGTTGCGTGGTGCTCGCTAGCATTATGTACGTTGTGTCTTTTAAACGAGCATACAATGCTCAATATACGTCTAATATTTTATCAAAAGGGTGACATCGTCACTACAACGAAGTTGGACATGGAGCAAGAAGCAATGTATTCCATCTCTGTTGCGGCCTGTGATCCTGATGGACATTACTACGACGGATTTACTGTGGTAACGTGGCTTCTTTTTATTTCATTTTTATTCACATTCAGTAACTTATATTTAAGTAGGTTAGTTTTGATACTTGAAAGTGTAATTGAATGCCTTCGGAATCTGATTTCAACAGGTAAATATTTTGGTTAATAATATCAACGACAACAGTCCAATATTTGACAGATCATATTACAGTGGTGAAGTGGGTGAAGGAAATTACACAGCGTGCTATGTTGCCATAGTGACTGTGATAGCAACTGATGCGGATGTGGATCCCAATACTGAAATAACGTACAGCATAACAGATGGACATAATGGTATGTTGTTTATTGGTAGTGAATAATTTGTAATTGTCACTTTTTGAATTATCTTTCGTTGATTGAACGAATTGTTAAAATTGCTGTGCACATACTTTAATACGCATCTCTATTAGGTGAGTTCTTCATCGATTCGAATGGAACCATTTATGCTGTAGGAAATATTGACAGAGAAGAAATTGCTTTGTATACGCTAACAGTTATGGTATGTATTGTTTAAACTCTGGTATTTAGCATGTGTTACTGTCTTACCTCGAATTGTTCGTGTTCACGTGGTCGAAAACTCCACGTGAGGCTGCAATGTATCATTCGTTGACGTAATCAATATGACTTTAATGTTGTGTTAAAAACAGATGTAAAATGAAACACTGCAATTTTAGATTATTTTTAATATATTATTACAGGCTACAGACAATGGCGAAGAACCACAGAGCAGTACTGTTCCTGTAGACATCACAGTTACTGATCTCAATGACAACTCGCCTATATTCACCGAAAATAACTACAATGGTTTTGTTGAGGAAAATGCGCAGTATTACATCAAAATCGTCAAAGTGAGTGCAACTGATGCAGATGAAGGTCCCAATGCTGAAGTGTACTACACAATTTTGTGTGGGGACGACGGCGACTTTGAAATTAACAGTGAGTAGTTATTACCATGTTCACATGTGTGCCACAGAGCTGGCTTAACTAACCATGGTTTTAAATGGTCCTGTGTTCATACGAGTATAAAGACTAAACTGAGCCGGCTGACATTGAGGGCGTGTTATTGTTCACACGTACTAAAACCGTTTCTGTTAGAACCGATCCAGACTTGTCATTTTCAGAAAGACTTACAATAATTTGGCGTGGCACACGTCTTTCAACGCCGGCTAAACTATAAAGCTGGGCTGTTAATCTGCTTTTTGGCACACTATGCGAACACTATTTAAGCTTTTGTGAAATGAAATATAACAAGCAACTTTTGGAATGCCAGAAATACCCTCCCTAATTGACAAATTATATACGTATGAACTTGTAGAATAGGCTTGATGCGCCACAGTTGTTACACAGTGCAGTTGCTTATCACATATGCCTCGTTGGTAAGTTCCTATTAATGACCCTCTTCGGGTTTAGTAAAATTGGGGGGGGGTGAACAGCCGAGTGGTTACATTACTAAAGGTTTGGCACAGTGCACCACTCACTGCTCAAATAATTCTGCAAAACGAACTCTAGTGCGATGACTGAATCGCGTTCACTCTGAGAAATCACGATACTACGCGATTGTAGCAAGGAGGGGCTAGTAAAAATCAGAGAGTATCAAGCTAAAGTAATGCGTTAACTCGTCAAACCAAACCAACTCGAAGCTTACTTACCACAGACCAAACATGCTCGGACCCATGCCTGGCTGACGTATGGCGACAGTTTTACAAATAAAATGTAAATATTCTTTCTCTATTGTAAACACACAGCTGTGCTTATCTGGGAAATAATCATAATATTATTCCTTTACAATGTAAGTGTCGTCGATGATTACGCCCAAAGTAGTCGTTTCGCTCCACTCACGTGTTGTCGGTATAGTAATATAATACATGCATTTTAGCATTATCTCATGAACCCAGATGTTATATCCGTTTGTGAAGGAATTTATGGAATTACGGTGACATTCCGTAAAAAAAAAACATTTTACTAACTTGTTATATGTAAATGTAAAGATTTAAAGGTCACGAGCAACTATTTGTGCGGGGAGTGAAATATTTCATGTTTACATTTGTTTTTACATAAATACATAAATTTTAGCAATTTATGAATTTTTTTTTCTATTACGATCCACTCTTCTTCTATTATCACCCAAACATACAAACTTGCGTGAATTGCATACGCTGGTTTTACCTTGTAACAATTAATGTAATTCGCAGTGTATTATGGGATTATCGCTCCTACTGCAAATGCTAAAATTGATTACGAGATGAAATCGAACTACACACTGGCGGTTCAGGCGCAAGATGGAGGAACTCCTTCTTTAAGGAATGTTACTAGCGTTTACATACAGGTTATCGATGTTAATGATAATGAACCTACTTTCGTTGGTGAACCATACGATGTCGAGATACTCGGTAATGCAGATGTTAATACCACAGTGATTACTGTTGTTGCCGAGGACGCTGATTCCGGAGAGAATGGCAAAATCACATATACTATGGAAGGTGAGCTACAATATAAATTCCCACATGTCAGACTGATTCTGGTATTGTGCTTTTTCTTTCTACCTCCCCTCAGCATCGTACAGTTTAATGTTGCTTTCCCGTATTTCTAATTTTATTTCTGTAGTGAGCTAACTTTAGCTTCTCATATTACTGCTTAGCTGTCCGGCACTTTCGCCAATCATCATGATTTTACATTAACTATACAGATTACTGTTGCCACTGTTTTACGAAAATGTTCGTCATATATTTCTGTATGTAAACAATTTGAATATTCCCTTAATTCTACTCACAATTCCTTTAGGTTCAAACGTATCATCATACCAACATTCAAATGACTTATTCATCTAAAAACCACGTAACCACTGTGACAACATATTTTATTATTCATTTTCCATATAATACAAGGCTTTTTTTTCGGAGAAACATTGTCGCATCTTTTCAGATCATGGTTCAATATATAATCAATTCCTAGGACAATTCAAAAAAGATTTTAGCGAAAATTGTTCAGATTTTGCCTTTACATTGTTTTAATGTTAAACGCAAGAACGATAAGACCTGGTTGTTTGAACGGTGGTTTCCCATAAAGTGTTACAGCATTGATGGATTAGTACAACGCGAAAGTAAATAATTGCACCACCTCCTTATAGTCTCATGTTTCATTCGGCATGTGTCATTGACCTTGTCTACGCTGGGAATAATAAGACTCTCTGTCAGTGGTCACATTCAATTTTGTGAAAAACTGAAGTAGCCTATCTTTGATTGACATTTTGTTTTGCATTTCATTTGCAACATTTTGCTTTAAAATAACCATGCCACATCACAGAATGTTCTAGAGTATCAGTTTTCTGAATATTTTTAAGGGTTGGGTGGTATCTCTGTAACTACAATGTATGTCTGACTCACAGGCCTATTGCTTTTGTTCAAATAGGGTTTTAAGCTATATCAGACTTAGCTTTTTTGGGCCCATAGGGCTACCTCTTTTATTATTGTCCTGTTTTCTTCTTCTTCTTCTTCCTTCTCTATTCCGTAACTTTTTTCATCAAGTTGTTTTACAAAATGGCTGGAGCTAGAAGCCTGAAGCGTTTGGTGCTAACCATTTGGGACTGCTGCAAATAACTTTAAAAATGGCGATCTGCCTTCTTGTTTGACAGATAATTTGTTTTGAAATTTGGTATTACTTCCCAACTAGTATTACTAGTTGCACAGTGTTATGTACTATGCACATGCATAGCTTCAGCTCAGATTGAAGGATCTAATAACGGTGCACTGTGAGTGTTTTATTTCAGAATTGAGTTTTAAGGCGTGGCGAGGGCATGGGAATTTGTCTGTGCTGAAGCAATCTGCTCGCAGCATTTTGATCTGTCCAAATCTTTACTAACCATATTGGATTTAGGCAAAACCGGAAGTGCCGATTTGTTTATCCTTTCTGAAGATCATTGAATTGTTTTCGACATAAAATCTTATGTGCTACATTAATTTGCAATAAAATCTTTACTTTGGCTGCTATAACAGTGGCATTCAATTCGCATATTAGAATCAATGTATAAAGTTTGAGGATCATTAAATATTCACGTCACGTGATTTCCGCTATCTTAGATTTCTTCTAAACAGGGAATAATTTCATTTCCTTGATGCCACGTTTGTCTTATTGTTTTGAAATTTACCACGTTGCATCTCTCTACTTCAGACAGTAGAACAAATATTACTGACCAGTCTTGTAGTTTCATCGTCATTTTGACTTGTCGGCAAAAATGGCAGAAAATTAGGGAATTCAAATCAACTTTGCAATTGGCATGGAGCATGATTGGTTGAATAATTGGAGTAGAGATGCAAATTGAGGCGTTTTTGTTGTGTTGTTATTTACAGAAAGTTACTACTTTGATATTGAGAATGACACTGGGGATATATGGGTCGCACAAAATCTGGTTGGTGCTCTTGGTACACACGAGCTATCAGTCGAGGCTACTGATCACGGAGATCCGCCACATGCAACAACAACTCTGGTATGTTGGGATAATTTTGAGATAGCATATGTACCATATACATCAATCACTCTCCTTCTCTTGCGACAAACAATGCACTAACTCTGTTCCCAGGTTACAATAACTGTACGTGAAATCAATACCTACGCACCTGTATGTGATCCGTCAAATTACACTGCCGAAATAAGCGAAGATGCACCCGATGGTACCTACGTTGTCGAGGTTATTGCTACGGATAAAGATGCAGAAAATAATTCTACATCTGAACTTGATGGGTCTGGAATTGTCTACTATGAAATTGTTCAAGGCAATGACAACGGTATGTAGGAGTACAATACGTAGCCGTTGGTAGCCAGAAATAAAAGCGTGCCGCACCTAAATTACATCATATATGTACGGCTACAAAAATTAAAGCTTATCTCCATTGTCTTATAGGTTTCTTTAAGATAGATGCAATCACTGGTATAATACGAACTAGTGGTACGATTGATAGGGAAGTTGAAGCGGTTGTGTATCTTGTAGTATCGGCATATGATGATGGACTGCCGTCGAAACAAGACAATGCTACTGTTGATATCACTTTATTAGATGTCAACGATAATCCACCTTCTATTTATCCAGATGAAATGTTTACGTTTGTTTACCATGTACGTATCTGCAGGTTTGTTGTCAGTGTACTAGTATATGTATTGTACGTAGACATGTAGGAAGTCATGAAATCAGCGCCCCGACGCATTGTAATGCACTGGGCAAAATCATTGATATACGATTGTATACGCAGATATATATTTTGTGTATATTCACGGTATACGCAAGGAAGTCATGGATACATCAAAACAGACAGAAGAAAGCATGCTATTTTATGAACACCTGGCATAATTTCAGCTGTTGTCTTTATTTTTATTTTTTCTCCGAGGGACTTTCCAAGGGAAAATGTATTCACCCATATTTACAACAGTGTATAGTGTATGTCATCATATTTCTCGTTTTTTTTTTTTTTTTTTTTTTTTTTTTGCGTGTAGGATTCTCCTATTGGAACATTTGTTGTGGATGTCAATGCCACGGATCCAGATGCAATTGGAAGCATAACATATTCGCTGTTGACATTGGAGTCTGTCCGAGCCCTGTTCGATATTGATGAACAGACTGGGGTTATCACAACGAACGCAATATTTACCGTTAATACGGAATATTTGGTGAGAGTTGTTATATGCAATACACCATCTGTGCATTATAGGTTTCCTTGATATTCTGTTTGATTACTTCAACAAATTGTAGGACACCTTCAATATGTGTTCATGCATTCAAACAGATATGCTACGCATTTCATGGAACTTTATTGTGGTCACAGATTTACAAACATCGAGTTACCATATTTTAGAAACTATGTCAACGTATGTTAAACCACGCCCAATTTGTAACTAGATGTTCAATTAACGGAAAATCGATTTGAGGGGAACATAAATTTGTGTTTGCATTGATGGTTCACATTCAGTAACTGGGACAGTAAATCGAACTATGAGTTATATTCTTTGCTAACCCATTCGTATATTTGTCCCAACGCGCTTAGATACACACAGATACGCTTTAATTTGTTCAACAGTAATTCGAAATTCGTTTTGTCTACCTAAATCGCACAGAACGCAGCATTGAGCTTCGAATCGAGTTACTCGTTTATTAATAGCATATTCGACATGTAAAGTGATTTGCCTATCTAAGTTGTTATCTACATGAAATACTTGGCTTTGTCGGAGATTTGTGTGCCCATTGACATCCCCAATCCGCTGTTGATAAATTTTATACATATATTTATATTTAATAGTGGAATGTTCATTGATTTTTCGAACAAACTCGTGCCTGGAGTAGTTTCGTAAACTCCACAAAACAGTACATTTATATCGTTTTCCATGTTTAATTTTATGTGGTCACAATAGCGTATTATGAAACCATATTCTTAAGAATAAGGCTCTCTATTGTGATAGTTGAGGTCAGTTTATTTCTGCTTCATTTTCTTTTCTTTTCTTTTTTTGACGCCCGGGACGCTATTACGCTATATGGTCGTTGATTGTATTCAAATGAAGTCTATTGACTTGTTTTCAAAAGCCGCTTACTTTGTGGCAACTATGTGGCTTTACGTGTGTGCAAACAATTGTGGTTTCATTGTTCCTGTGTTTGATTATGCGAATTGATTTTTGGTCTCTGTTCACTGTTGTATGGCCAAAATGGTTCCACATCGTGCTTGACGATATGCAAAATAATACCAGTAAGAGCTGTTACATATATGACTTTATTGTTAAACTTCTGGTTTATTAAATAATTTAAGAATTGATTTTAGGCATCTATGTATGTTTATTATGAATATAGTGCACCGAAGAGCCCCTGCCAAATTAAGATAGAGTTAATTTGAATGACCCTGATTTCAATCTTAAATAAATAAATAAATTGGAGTAATATTTATCTTTATATTTATCTTTTATACTACAATATAATTAATATATTATAAAGTGCGGAACTTTGACCTTTCAGTTGATGGTTTCAGCGAATGACGAGCACCTTTTCCATGACGACCATGGGTATGTCTCGGTTGAAATACGTTATCGCGATCCAAACACAAACAGTCCGTTATTTGCAGAAGGTGAGTAAGTCAACATTTCATAATGATATACAAAATTTGTCTATCTGATTATGAATGTGACTCATACAAACGTCTTGTCAACTTTCGCGAAACAAAAACATTATGTAGTCATTAATCGTATATACAACGTATTTACGCGCTTAGGATGTATTTTCATGAATGTCATCAGAAAGTCAAATTGTGAGAAATTAAATTGTGCCACAAAGTTTTTTTCAGATTATTCGTCATGTCAAGTTGCACAAGAACACTAGTTGACCCATATGTTCAAGGTTAATTATTTCACCCCCGTGTACATTTTTGTTTCCTACAATCTGAGAAGTCTAGTTGCATCATTTGTGGTAACACAACGGTGGGGGGGGGGATTATCAGAACGGGATAAAATGATATAAATCACATAATTATTAATTTGTTTTTATTCTTGAAGTTTATAAGTGAGATTATTCCCAAAACATTAATGTGTCAGGTGATTTATGTGAAATATTTGATGATAGGAATTTTCATGAAAAGCAAGATATATGTTGGCCCTCTATTTCATTGGTTATTTATTTGATAACGTATTGACTAGCTAATGATTTAACGCGCGTAGATTCACAAGCATTAACACCCGAATTGCTGCTAGTCGCGCTAATTTGGATCCACGGCGACTCCAGAAGATTTTTCAATGTTGCTCGGATTCATTACCGAATAACCCAATAAAGCTTTATGAATGCTCTCGGAATGTGAAAACATATCTATATATTAGTTGTGCTCTTCCTATTGTAACGCACTTGTAACATTAATCGTGTCAGAGCAAACTCATATTGATTATTCCAATAAATTAAGATGACGAATGCTCAAAACTGTGTTTGAAATTACATAATTCCATCCTTGAGACAATGTTTGGCATATTTTGTAAATTATTATACAGATCTGTTGTGTAGATTATATACATTACGTAATCATATTGAATTTTCCTCAGATGAATATTCCACAGCGGTACCCGAAAATCTACCACCTGGTTCAGTTCTAGACCTAGACATCTTAGCTATAGATATCGATGATGGTGACGATGGGAGTGTGACATATTCACTTGCCTATGTAGGAAATGAGAGGGTAAGTTGATCACTGTAATGTGTCACCTCGAAGTCGATTGATTGATTATTTGAAAACACGTACATTATAATGATAGTATTATCTCCCCCCCCTCCATAAGAACACTTGGTTCTTGCATATTCATGTAATCGTTGTTTTGGTACGCAGGGAATATTCGAGATCAATCCAGTTACTGCCAATATATCCACTCTTTATTTGCTGGACTCCTTCGAGGTAACACCATTTTATAATTTGACTGTTATCGCTACTGATGGAGGTGAACTACCTAAGTCAAGGTGGGTGATGATGCTAAAACATTTCATACAGTACATGTGTCAAGTTTCCAATGCACACCTCTGTAATGGCGTGTGAATTGAAGGTTTTAATTGTTAATTTGTATTTGCAGTATTGTTCCTGTATACGTTATAGTCACAGACGTAGTTGACCCAACTACACCAAGATATTCGGAATGCCTGTCTGCAGAGGACACAAGTAATGCCAGTTATTATTTTAACAGTGCCAGTATTTATCTTCGCTATGTATTTCATTGAAATATATTTTATTAAGTCATCAGACCAAATGATGAAAATAACAAATCAGATACCACACTGGCCAATGGTGTTAGCTATGCAAAGAGACATATACAATGTAAAACAGTGGATAAACGTTCCAATAAATTGAGTGGCTTGTCATTGCGACACGCAATAATAATATTTTGCGGATTGACTCTTTAAAAATCAAATACAAACGTTCCAGGTGTCTCTTTCCATAATCGCACAATATATCCCGCGTTTGTGAATTTATATTGGAGGACCATTAAACTGTATGATGATTTGGATTATGATATACCTTACTGTGATTATACGTTACCCACCAATTGCATATACTTGCATAATTTTTCTAATGTTTATGCAAATACACGTGTGGCAACTTAAAATATAAACATTAATGTTGTCAAATTATAACTTGTAGAGACTTAACATTTTATTATAATTATTTATGTATTTCCCAAAAACTATTGCCTGATATATATATATTTTCTCCTGAAAAAATATTCATGTTTTTTATTTTGACTAATAAACATTTGAAATAAAATGTAATTTGTATGCAACATTTGTATAAAGTACAAACGCAGTTCATTTTTCTTCTTTTTTAGGTGCCTGTCAAATATTATTCGCCATACTTTTATCAGTTGTATGTTTTGCTACTGTTATTGCCGTCTTGTATTACTGGAAGTGAGTAACGTATAAATTATTTGATATTTTATGTTAGTACCTTACGATCACGTTATGAAATTCAGAAATATGTTGTGATAACATGTCTAGGAAGTATATACTTGTTATTGCATATATATTATATACTGTTTTTCATGAAACAAGAAACTTTTGTTTACATTACAGATCACAACAAAATTTGAAAGAAGGTAATCTGATTGAGGAATCTAACCAAGTGCATTTTTTTATTTTCTAATATTGTGTTTATAATTTCAACATTTTACGTCACAGTATACCAATTTGGTTTGAATGAAGTTATGTGCTCAACCTATAGAATCTGATGACAAAAACATTCAAATTAAAATTGAGTATTTTATTTATTAGAAATCCGTGCCAATATGACCTGGATCTCTTCTGTTATCGTTCCTATATTTAGGGATCCTAACGTTATTAATTTGCTAGGTAGCTTGATTGGTGGGTGGTCACGTGGTTCGGTGGATTTAAAAAGAGTACATTAATCATACACTCGGGGAAAGGGGGTCACATCGATGTGACTTTGCTGTTGTAGCTGTTACAACATTCACCTATCAAATTTCAATATGTATTGAAAAGGTGAAAGGTTTGTTGACAAAATGTTTGGTGCACTTGGTAATACACTGGACATTACACTATTTGCACGGAAATCGTTGGTGTGGTATGTGGAGTCAATGAACTGACACCATGACAAATGTGACAGTGTAGTGCATTTGGTCGTGGTTAACTAAATTCAAATTTTTGTATCTATTCTGTTCGGTGCAATGCATTACATTTTTGACAAAGTTTATTGATTGAATTTGCATTGGAACATTGTCGATTACAGTTTCACCTGAAAGATTACATCTATTCGAGTAACCATTTCCGAAAAAAATACTGCAATTCCGACAGTTTATCACAGGATATTTATTTTTCAGGCGACCCTATCTATGATTTTGCACTGGAACTGAGTAAAGAAATCTCTAAGAGTAAGTATTCATCACATTTATTAATTTTATTAATTATGTTCATAGACAAACTTTTCCAAAGAGTTTGATATTTTAACTTATAAAATAAACAAAAAGTTATTTTACGATTGTTTTATCAACTCTTGTATACAACTTGTAAAATTCTACTTTTTGCCTGCAAACCAAAAACAATTTATTTCATTAGTTTTTCTTGAAATGCCATTAGCTTTCTATTAGCATATTCTTCTTAACATAGTATTTGACTAAAAAAATTGTTTTTTTTTCAAATGTTAATAACATTTTAATTAAATTTGACCGTATTTTCATATTTCGAAGCGCAAAAATGTACTAACAAGTCTTGCTGCTATTATGCAATCTATTATAGACGAGCTTGAACGTATGAAGTTTGCAAGTCAAGCACATTGTAAAAAAGGGATGACTGAAACACAGAATGCATGCGGTTTTATCGTACAATTGTATGAAAGTGGTGCCATCGACCCCGAAGCCAATGATTTTAAAGTATTAATACATAGCTTACGTGCGGCTGAAAGAAGTGATCTTGCAAAGAAGGTGCCAGCTATTTGGGAACGTTTGAGGAAGGTGAGTAGATAATTTATATTTGCTTCAAGTTGTTCGGAGAAGATGAAATAACATGTTCGTTGTGACGATGCTTTTCACTTCCATTCTAGCAAAATAAGCAAAAGAATCAAAAGAAGCAAAAGAAGCAAAAGACTACCACTGTCACTACATAGACCATTTCACCACTGGAGATGTTCACATTATATCAGACTGGGACAAAGTGATGAATTACATGTCAAGATGAATAATCCAATATACTACAGTGTAAATGCTATTCTTCGTTATAATTACACTGTTTTAATGCTGGTTAAAATTTTCCATTATTATAATTTTTATTATCATTTCTTCTAGTTTAGGGATTCATAATTGATCAATAATACAATCAATCTCTTTATCACTCGAGTTTTCTTAGAATTTTCATTATGGAAACAATGTTGTTAACAGTTCCACTTCTTAAGGACATACAATGAGGTGATTAGTATTATACGGTCACTAATACTTTTATTTTGTTGAAAACAATTTTTACAGACACTTCAAATAAACTTAGAAATGTACAATTCTAACTATTTTCTTGGAAGGGTTTTACTGGATATTAGTAGCTTAGACAACTTTATTATTTCATTAAGACAGAGTGAAATATTGCGTTCTATATATTATAAGACATGTGTTATAATTTTTAGCATGAGTAATGAATATTTAATGTATAATAAATATTTACGCAATAGTTGAATTCTGCTTCCATTTTCATATATCGGAAGAAAGTTTACGTTGTTTTGAGTGAGTAATCTGGTGAGGACGCAATCACATTTAACAACTCAATCTGCAGCTAATAGGCAGAACAGCTGTTCTATCCGGGAAAAAAATACTATAAATCGTAAAATATTTAGTTCACTGAACTATTATTTTCTAATAACTATAAAACCAAGCGACCACGGAAATCAAAGCTGTCATCTCCCTAGTTCTGGGCGAAAACTATGTACTTATTTAATGTTATTGTTCAGCAGGCATACTGCTTAATAACTAATAAATGCCTCATGTCGGTTTCTCAACAACCTGTGTATATTAATTAGCTTATTTGCATTCTAAAAAAAATTTTGCCGGGAATACATTCTAACATACATTCAAAAAAAATATTGAAACAAGGTGCATGAATATTTCATTGCTTTGATTGACACAAATTATTTAAATAACACAGGCACAGCCTACACATATCACATACTATAAACGCTGCATGCTAGTATTTAAATAATTGTTTTAATAATGCTAAACGTAGTTTAATACAGTGCGTCGTTGTAATATGTATCATTAGACCAAATTTATACGTGAACATTTCAACAGTCCGGAACGTACAGTAATATATATATATATTTTAAATTATTTTATTTTTTATTTTAATTTCTAATAATCAAATCTTCTCAGCAAGCAGGTCTGCTGGTCCAAATCCCATTGGTAGTAGGTCATGAGGAAACTTCATGTATGTTAAGTCTGGTTTCACCATGTACAGGTCACACTCTCCAAACTAAAACACAAATTAAAATTACTAAAATATATTAAAATGTCAATGAAAGTGTTAAAGTATAAAATATTTCACAAAGACAAAATAATAAAAAAAAAGGATTCTCTAACTTGTTTCCGTAGATCCTGTGATTTCTTGTCATTTTAATTGGCAATTGGACAAAATACATTAAATTAAACAAATAGCTCGGTTAATGGAACATTTTTCTTTAGATAGTTAAATAGTCAGACACATTGAATATAAATTTGTAATATGCATTCCTGTGTTAAAGCTTGCTAGCTGCGACCATACTTAAATTAAATTCCAGTACAAAATACTCGCATGATTATATACCTGAACCATCAAGCTGTGGCTAACCATTGTTAGACAAACCAAAACTCAATAACACGAGTGAAAGCGCCGTTTATTAACAGATATCATAGAGATGATAGTGGGTGCATTTTTCAATAAAAAAGTTTTGTTATTTTTTGGAAGAGACTTTTGTTCTCAGTGAAGATACGACATTGCTAAATACACTTAACATCATTGCATAAACTATTCGTGCAATACCACGTACCTCTACTAAGAACTGTCTGCAAGGTCCACAGGGGCCTTTGAATTTGTCTTTAATGTCCCTGTAATGAATCAATCACGGTACAGTTTGAAACTGGGAAATTGAAGTACACGAATAAGGCATATTGAAATTGTTACTGCATACACTGATCAAGATAGACCTAGAAATCAAATAGTTGGTTTGAACTGACGCAAGGACTTTGATAATGAAAGTAATGAAAATAAGGAGGTCTAGAAAGTCGATACAGTTTTAGCTGTACTCATCCTACACTAACATATAAGTAGTTAAGGGTACACTATAGAGCATCTTGAGTAATTACGACTTCACAACAAAAATCCGTGCATAGATTAGCATACATTATCGTAATGACCATACAAGTAAGTCCGAATATGTATTTACATAGTTTTTGTTTTAGAGACATGCCATATTCGAAATGATGAATGATTGCACAGCCAGCCAAAGTTTGTACGACATTGGTTACGCCATCTTGGCGTCGGCGACGCTTTTAGTCGCTGGAGGGCGCCACTCATTGGAAATAGAAATGTACATTTACCAAAGGAATAGTGATTGCACCACTCATAACCGGGTTCGCCAGGTATCAACTGTATTCTTTCTTATTTAATCATTTGTCAGGCTCATAAATTATATAACATGGGTGTAGGCCATTAAAGTATAGACAACATGAAACGCCAAACTACCGGACAATGTTTTAGAAAACTTGATTACTTACGTTCCTACAGCTATGGCTTGGAATTTACGATGCCCCTCAGTGACTGCTTTGATTATAGCGTTTCTTTCGGCGCACATTGCTAGGCCGTAGCACGCGTTTTCTACATTACAGCCTACAGAAAAGGAGCGGAGCAATACCACAGTAATTGAAAGATTATTCAATATTGAAAAAATGTCATGTCCGTGCTTTTATGTAGGTGATTGAAAAACAATACCACAGTAATTGAAAGATTATTCAATATTGAAAAAATAAATCAACAAATATATTCTGTAACACATTGTTGTTTGTGTATAATATATACTACATATACATAAGGTAGCAATATTGATAAAACAATAAATGCAATTTTAACAGCATATACACCCTCTAAAAACTTGTATATAGGCGAATACGGTAGTTCATATGCCGTGCCAATAATTGCCAACGTCCAGTATCACTATTATGGGGTTTTTCCCATTCTGAAAAAGGCAGATAAAGAACACCCGACCGCAATCGTTTAGCCCACACATATGGCAACGTTTAGTGCAGTTCACAGGTCATTCACGTGTTATAAAACGTTATTAGAAAAAGTAAAAAAAAAACACAATAGCGAAATTAATCGAAAAGTAATCCCTCAAACAAACATTGGTACGGCATATGTAGTAGCGTATTCTTTCATATTAAATGTCTACTCCGGGTGCTATCTTGAAGCTTCAAACCAAACTAACAATATACTAGTTTGTTGGTATAACAAATACGAGTATTTGGGAAATATTATGGTTATATGGACACTTGGCTAGCTGATTAAAATCAGCTGCATCGCTCTGAGGCAGCACTATATACATAAGCATGTTACGTGCCAGGTAGTGATAGAGTTTTAGTTTACAGTATTTTCATTACGCATTGTTGGGTCATATTTATAATATGGATAAGAAATTTATTCATTCGAATCAATGTGCATTAAAATGCCTCCACATGGGTAAAAAATAATATGGCTTCTTCCCACTTCACTTTTTATGGATTTCTGCAGCTTCACTCTTCACATTTTATAAACAAAAATCAATTCACTTCATCATTTTTTATAACATAAATATTCTTCACTTCACTTCACTTTATATAAGCATTCAATTATTGTACTAATTAATATTACTCAGTAACTAGAAACTTTGCATTTCAGATACAATGATTTATTTCATTACAGATGTTATCAGGGTGAACAATCTTCATACTAATAAAGCACTATAGATTGTACTGCTGTGTCTGTTAGTCCCCGATTTGAATTATCAGTAGTCGAAAAACCGGCATATACATCATACCTTCTGTGCATCCAGTCATAATTCAGCTATATATTGTTTTTTGTCATTTTAAGCACATACATCTCATATTGAGGACATGATGCATGTGCAGGAGTTCATGATTGGACCAAAGATGTGTGACTACATGTATTTTATTTGTGTGACTACTGGTAAATGAGAAGCATATTATAAACCCTTTCCCTGCAAATAGACTAGTAATATCATCTTTGAAGTTCGGAAACAAATGCATACAATAGACATTTATCATGATGCAATCATTTATTTAAATTTCTTAAACATTCATAATTGTTACATAAACAAAATTTTTCATGTTACTTTCTGTTTTAAAGCTGGATGAAATGTTGTAAACATAGGGACACTATTTTAGCCATGCCGTAGTTGATTTATATTCTGAGTTGGCAAGTAATATTATCAATAATCATCAATACTTATAATAAATTTCAAAACAAGAATATGATAGTGCAATAAACTAATTCAGTGACCTGACAAGCTTAAATAGGTAGAAACTGGTTACGAACCAGTTGAGCAAGGCTAACCGAGTCGTGACCTCGATGTGGTTCGTAACCAGTCTTGTGATTGGTTGTTGACAAATGCTGAACAGGCCACGCCTCCAACTGTGCCATGCGTTCGGGCAAACCGTTAGGAATTCCTAAATGGAGTCAATTTGTGTAGTTTTCTTGATTTATTCTGCAGATATCGGTAAAATATAGGTAGGGCTTTGGCGAAATTTAAAGAAGCAACTAATATTCTTCAACCTGGTATTTTTTTTAGATTTTATTTTTCATTCCGTTCGTCTGTTTTTTCGAGTTTAAAAAATGTGAGCTGGCTGGAGCCTTCATCCCTTGTCTATTTCTTACACTAGATACCAGCCGATACCCCCCCCCCCGCTCATAGAGACTGCGTATTACAGTTGATTATAATTCCTGGGCTCCCTGTGGTCAGGCGATCGATTTTTCTCTCGCCCGATTTGCCAAATCACAGGCCCTGTCCAGTTTTACAGACCAACTCAAACACATGGCTGAGGAAATAAACAGCAAAATGGGTAAACAAAATCAGTAAACTAACCTTTTTATGCGTAGTCATGCAGTACTGTCAGTGCTCGTCAGTCGTTCCGAGCACCAGCTCGTCTGCAAAATTGTTCCGTTTTAGACTTAACAGACATGCGCAATCGCGATAGACGTCAGAGCTAGACATCTTCATTACATGCATTCTGATTGGTGTAGGGTACTTGACCGTCATTTGACAAGCGAATAAAGATGCGGGTAACATATTACGCTTTTAGTCCCTTTTATTACCAAGCAAGATTTTGTTGTGCGAAGCCGGCGATGTTCGGCAATGTATGCCATGTATGATATTTGTATCGCTTCCATATTTATAAGAAATTCACTTCAGTTTCCCAATTTTATAAAATAATCACATCGATATTCACTTTCTATAACTCAAACAGGTCAATTTTACAATTTTTATAAGATTTTCACTTCGTTTTTTTTTACAGTTTTTAAAAAGCATCACTTCGATTTTTACACCTTTTAAAGCGAGTACTTCGCACTTCGTTTTTCACCCATGTGGAGGGCCATTAAAACGAGCGAAGAATTCTGCAAAGTATGTAGTGGCTTTAGACGACCTACCAGTAGAGAGAAGATGGTAGAATGCCGTGTGTACGAAAAAAAATAGAGCAGAGCTAATTGACAGACGGAACAAGGGAATTAAGGCGAATGAGTCACCAAAAACAGGAGAATTGCAACGGACTAAATACCACGGAAGTTACATAAACAGTTCCTGATAAGTACTGTGAGTATTTACATGTGTATGCTGACTTAAAAGTGACTCTACATGACTGAAGGGCAGCGCACGCATATTGGCTTGGCGATCTTAGTATAAGATTGGAAGCCAAATTATAGCAACCAATTTCGACATTTAATGTGGCCACCTGCTTATTTACATTTGACAGCCATACCAGGAGAGCGTTTACGTATACATGCGCCGTTAAAGAAAGACATTACTGATAAACTTTGCTTAAATATGTAACACTTACAGATGTTGAACTTTCTAAATGAAAACTAAACTTAGCATAGCCATAAGCTATGGGATATATTCATTAGTATCCATAGGTGACAATGTAGGTAAATTTTATATCTATCACGAAATACAGGACAAAAACTAAATGGTTTGTTTGCTTACAAGCTTCACGCCTACTACATTAAGACCAAAAATAAACAGACTCAATATCTGAAATTGTTGCCTTCTGAAACAGATATTTTGATTTGTTCTCATTTATTCATTTATAAACATTTTCTAAATTGTTCTGTAATGTTGCATTTAAAAAAAGTGTACAACGCCGAAAAATGAATGGAATAAAAACGACCGACTTTTATCCGATATGTCACCTTAGATTAAAAAGAGCAAGAGCAAAATACTGGAGGTAAACGCATCCTAAAAACACAACAAAACTATAGATATCAAAGTAATATATTGACAGAGAGATAAAGAAAGTATTGTACATCATATATGTATTTTTCAGTTTTTTGGACCATTTTGTTTGATGGAAGAGGATTTTGTTTTTTAGCACATACCATAGAATTTCACAACATGACTTGCAGATTATACATATTGTTTTGTGTGGTAAACAATCTATACTGTTCCACATACCTATGTGTATAGGTTATGTTTACCAGTTTTGTCAATATTTAACGTTGAATATGACCTACATTGAACGCGACGTGTGTGACGCGATAGAAATGTGCAGTTGTCTTCGAATGGAAGTGTTCCTTGGACCTAATGTACTATATTTAATTTGTATACATACCTGTGAACATTGTCCCGTCCTCAGTTAGAACTGCACATCCTACTCTGAAATTGCTGTACGGGCAGTAGGCCCTCTCTTTAGCTTTATGACATTCCCTGATCAACGCCTTGAATTCCTCTGTCAATACATATATTACAAAATGACTATATATATGGGATTCACATGTCATGTATACCTAGAAAGGTTGCTGCTACTACATAATACATGATAGCGGTGGCATTGTCTACACAATGAATCTATTGTTAGCATGCATGCGTGTTATACTCCAGATAGATAACTGGTGACAATTTCCTGGTATTTTACTTAGAATAAGATAACTGGTCCAATATCATTAAAACTTAATTATTCATTGTAATTTTATATATTTTGTTTTTTGAAGTCAACACTCATCGCTGGGATATTGAGTTGAATATCACATTTTTTACAAAGTCGCTCCAAACACTAACTACTCACCAGTTATATCGCTTAGGGGATGTATACTCTATGTAGACTATAAATTGACAGCAGATCTTATAACTGAGCAAAGTTTTAATTTTGAATCTTAATCTTAATGTGTATTATAACGGTTTGGTAAGTGATTGAGGTCGACCCAGTGATTTTAATTATGAGTGCTTCTAACAGAAGTTGAAAAATTATTAAAATGAAAAAGTACAGATAATCACGTGATGTGCATTTATATTTATCAACTGATTGCCAGCCTTGTATACACTAACACGATATGAACTCATCAATCAGGTCACCAGCAAAGTCCATGTGATTCTCGTTAATTTTGGAATGGTTATCAAGCACACGCACATGTATCTCCAAGTTGTCACGTAGCAACACACTTATGTCAACATGTTGTACTGTATCTACCGATTAAACTAATGGCAAGTGTTATGACTATACATTTAGTCCAACAGAAAACAAACATAACACTTTTTACATCTTTGTGACAAACTGATCAAATGTCCAATAAACCTCGATCGTATATTCAGATTCATGACTATTATTATCAAGGAAGTTATTTCTGTCATCACGATGTTTTCCCCAGTTACCAGTTGTTGTCGCGTGTTTACATGTCATGTCAATGTCATGTTGATACCAAAAGGTTTCGGGTCACTAAAGTAAAGATTTGTCCGAGCCAACCATCCAATAGCGTTCAAACAATCAGAAACGCGCCGGGCCGAGTTCCATTGACAATGATTTCGGCCTGAGCCGAATGCGTTCAGAGGAACAAATTTGCTGTCTGGAGCCGAACTATAATAATTGCATGAACATTCGCCCGCCATTGTATTTATATAATAATAATGTTGATTTTGTTGACCAGTTTAATTATCTAGGACATAAAATAACCCGTGACCTGAAAGACGATGCGCACATTGATTGTCAGAAACGTGTATTCTGTGTGCGGACAAACATTGTGCTACGTAAATTTAACAACTGCAGCCACGAAGTCAAACCTTTGCTATTTGAAAATATTCTGTTCTAGCTTGTATTGCTGCCACTTATGGTGTATGTATGGAAAATCTACTGTTAATGACCTTCGGGTCAGTTATAATAACGCTTTTCGTAAACTGTTGGGGTACGCCCGTGACACTAGCGCAAGCACTTTCTTTGTTGAAAACCGTACAAATACATTTACCGGTTTATATAGAAAGCTAATTTAATCAAATAACCCAAGTATGTTTGTGAGCGTTTTTTTAAATAAATAATCGTCACACGGTGCCTGACTGAATTAAGACGCCATGTGCTGAATTCAATCCCATGTGAGATCTTTCCCGCCAGATTTTCAATGCTCTTTCAAAAAAGTAGACAAACCGAAAGGTTATAAATTTTAGTAGAACAGTTTAAATGTTTGCAAGAAAGTTACTGACAATTTCCAGCAGGTATGCTTCTCTTGTAGCTTCAACATATGATAAAACTGTCGTACCATACAAATGCAAATATTGAATTTCAGTCTGTTATACGGGCAGGTGGAAACATAACCAGCTTATCCATTTGAAGTCAAAAGCTATTTATATGTGTGTTCACTTCGCTTGAATCGCATGTGTGGAAAGATATTTTAAAAATGCAACACGAAAAAAAAAACATTTTTTTTTACTTAAAGCGGCGGATTCGTCACTGACGCATGCGTCAGGTAGCCATAGCGTGTCATTGTTTACAAACAAACGTCTACCCATGAGCCTTTAGCAAGGCTCACGGTTGCACGACTTTTGGCCACGATTTTGTCGTGGCATGTCATGCCATTTTTGGGCACGTACTGGGAAGCTCCCGCACTGTTCACGAATAGTTTATAGTGTCACGAATAGTGTCCATCAATGTACACATTGAAACGAACTGGCAAGACGTGTTCACGCATAGTTTACGCACTTCCCGCATTGGCACAACGAGTTTGCGCAATTCGGACTGTGTCGTGCCGACTTGGGCGCGCCATATAAAAGGGGGGCCTTCCTAACCCCTTGTTATTTTTGGATTGGCTTTGTTTTTGGCACGTTGTCTCCGTGAAATAAATTGTATGATAGCTGGCGATCTCTGGAATGGCGAGCAGTGTCCATGAAGCCCTAAAAATTTTCCTTCACCGACGCGAGCGTCACTGTCGCGCAGTAGTAAACTGCTCCTGCCACGCGCAAACTGTTCGCGAAGTGCATAAACTAGTCGTGAACTGCTCGTGCCATCAATATGTTAAGTACACGTGATCGTGTCAGTGAGAAGGCACCAATTCGTGAACATGTCGCGAACTATTCGTGGCAGTTCGTGACAGTCGTGGCATGGCGCGCACTGCCAAGCAGTGGCACGCATCGTCCCGAGTTTACGACCAGTTTGCACATAGTTCGCGACTCGGTCGCTTAATTTTGTTGTGACCAACATTTTGAACATTTCAAAATTCTCGTCCCAACATGGCACGCATTCACGACGGGTTTACGCACACTTCACGCCAGTTTAAAACTAGATTGCGCACTGGCACGACTCGAGTCAGTCTTGCCTTGGCGTTCTTAGCGTGTGTTGTGCGCAGGTGACGACCCTCCCGCTTTAATTATTTAACGAAAATATGGAGCAAAAAATGTATTTGAAGTTAAGGACAACAAATACATATAAGTTGATTATAATAATTATTTTAACTACTGGGAAAAGACAATATGAATTCTAACCATTGATGTGTATCCCATTCTTTCAAACATGTCAATATTAGAATGAACAACGCATATGCAATGCTGAACTAATTATGCTGATTATGGTAGGTACATGCCACAACATTTTCACAGACACGTTAAAAATGTCAGATTTGTGTCAATAGTACCTTCATACTATTGGCTAAACACTTAAGGATGCGGTAGAGTTATTTTCGTGAATTTTGCTTTTTTTGTTACTGATCAAAATTAAAACTGAAACACATCTAGAATACCTTTTTTTTTTAAATAAGAAAAACTACTTGTATAACGGGATACTGTACACTTTGTTTCTGAGATAAAAGTCTGGACGCAAACAATAACATTGACTTATTGCGTAATTTGAATAATCCCTTCAGGACGGAAACAGAGCACACTGAAGACGACGCGGTCATATCAACTCCGGCTCTAGCCCTGAGTACAGTCCTGTAGTTTGGCCTTCTTCCTCTGATCCTTCGGCCCCCACAGTCCTGAGAAGTCACATAGACCGAGGATTCAACACCCACCTACAAATTTATGGCGGAAAACCGTTCTGCAGTTTTCATGATTGTAACCAGCTAAAACATCTATCGACCAATCTAGCGTTCACAAATACTTTTTTGTGGCCGAAAAATGAACCTACAATACTGGAACGTTGGCGAAAGCTAGTTTTACGCAACGAAACAACGTTTTGTTAATAAATACGTCAAGAACAAGATGGCGGCGTATATTTTCGGTTGACGTTGGAAAATGTCAATTTGATCGACCCATGGAACTATAAACCCCAGGAAGAACAACGAAACTAAGAGGATTAAAAAAACTTTGTCTTACAGTGCTTTCGCTTTTGTTTCCACAACATTAGTCATACTCAATGTTAGTTGCCGCCGATACGCCCGTATCAACCGCTTTGCTGGAAACGGAAAACTTGAAAAAAATATTTCATATCTTCGTAGTAAAATATTTCGTTCACTACGCATGCGCAAACAAGTCGGTCTGCAGGATGACCTTCAGTGTACCGGAAATCATGCAACGGGTCGGAGTTTTAGCGAGTTTTCATAATTTTCAATGTCGTTTTTAGATTATTTCTTGTTGTTTTTCAACCCTCGAAAAAATAAGGTTGCGAATGTTTGCGAAACATGGGGTTTGGTATGCTGTTTGTTGTCGAGATGTCCCGACTTATTCCGTGTTTCCCTTCGATCGCCAGAAGTGGCAATGTGTTTTTTTTTCCCGTTGAATGTCGCTCATTTATCGGTGTTTTTGTCTTGGCGCCATTGTTTTTTTATGCTATAACCGAAACAACTCGATCACGTGATCCCCGAAGTCGCCCGATTGACTCCGAAAATGACCGATAGTCGGAGATACACGTTCATTTGTGTAAATCGGCTTATTTTTTAATGCAACGAAATAAACAGTCAAAATAAACATTCGTCATCCCGGCAACTATCATAGTTCAAAGGAAACGACGTGGTTGTTCTTCCTGGGGTTTATAGTTCCATGATCGACCCTAGTGGGAACTCTTATGTAATTTCGCTTCCAGTTAGGGTATTTAGAATAGTTGGACGTATCGACCTGCTTAATTTTTAACTGCAAAGCTGAATGCCTCTTAAATCGCCCGATGCACTCCTTCACAATAGTGTCGAATCCTCGGTCTATGCGACTTCTCAGGACTGTGGGGCCGAATGATCAGCGGAAGGAGGCCAACCTACAGGACTGTACTCACGGCTACTCCGGCTCCCGATCAATCACTGCGAACTTACGAAATCTCCAGTTCTACTACGACTGCTGCATCTTTTCGTTGTTTCGAAGATTTATCATGACACAAAAAAGAGGCCTCCAAGGAAAAACTAAAAACGCAGTTTAGAGGAAGCGAAACTTTACCTATAACAGAAACGCATTGCCGACAGTACAATGGGGTTCACACTTCAAGTTTGAGTATTCAAACCAAGAGGGTAAAATTTCGTCAGCAAAACATGATCAATTTCCATCTACCAAAAAGTCGGGCAGACAATTTAATATCAACCGAAAATCGGTATATTGGTCGGACGAGCAGTTGTGAGAGGTCGGCGAGGTTTGAAAAAACCAGTGTCTTGTGTGAGATTGCCGCCGGGCCACCCATCCACAAAGGTCCGTACAAGAACGCTGTTTCCGAAGTTGTGGTGGAAGCCGAGTGTCAGCTAGAACAAGACATAACGTCGGATGTTGTTGAGTTAATTAGCACTAGGGGTTGGCGTTTAGGCATGTCGACCTCTTTTTCCGGTTACTAAGCAAGCGTTTGTATAAACATAGACCTTAGAATCTCATTCTAAGGTCTATGGTATAACCATGGAACTATATGGTATAACAGACCACGCTTTGCAAGTAAACATGATTTGAATATATAATGAGATGACGTCATTTATCTCTCTAACTGTTCAACGTTATGCCGGGCCGCTGTGTACTGTAACAACTTCGCTTCTTTTTAGAGAAATACGGGCCCAACACTTTATAGTTTTAGATTTTAATACTGCAAGGCTATTAAGTGACTCCATAATATGTGTTTTGTTGTAAAAATCAGTCAATCTGATGCTTTAAATGTCCAAAATTAGCGCAACGTGACAAATGTTTTGTTTTTTTGCGTTTTCAGGCAGAAGAAATCTGACGCCATAGAGGTAATTCAAGTGAGTTGTGCGTCGTCAGAAATTGACCTACCTTCATGAAATTCACACACATTGATAACGTATTGGTACAGAATAAAACCCTTGAAGCATTTTTTGATAACTTCTCGCAATAAAAAATAAAAGGCTTTTAAATTCCTTGTCTATGGGTGAAATAACAAAAAAATATAAATTGATGTAATTGTAAACAAATATGCGATCCATGTTCTAACACTCTCGAGGCATTGACGGTGCTGATGCTGCCTTGATTTTTCAGCTTTCTTTTTTTACAAAACCCCTACGGTTTTTATACAAAACTCATTTTTATTCAAAATAACACATCTAGGTTTACTTAGTAATCACGTGACTAATTCGTGATACATGTCGCAGATCATTTTTTTCAAAAAGCCAGGAACAAGGGCTTCAAGAAAATATATAATTTGCTATGCCTCAAAACACTTTTCCCCATTTACTTTTTAGAGTATGATAACTCTACCGCATCCTTAATTAAAATAACACACATAAGGACAGATATTAAGAATATATATGAGATATTATTGAGATTCGAATATATTAAACGATTGAATAAATGTTCTAATAAATTGTCATATCGTTCAATTGAGTGTGCCTGTCCCAGAGTACCTGCAGGACCCGGAAGGGCTGGCAAACGGAACATACCATTTTCACTTTGGAATGTACGTGTCGACAGACACATTTATTTTGTTGGCATTATAATTAACGACACTGTATAACAAGAATAAAACAATATTACAATAATGACAGAATATTTTACGTTCTTTTGCTACTAAAACGACTCTATTTGCTAAATTCTCCGTTCAATGATAATGGTATGACCCAGCACTTTGAAACCTGACACCAAAGCTAAAAGTTCATTCTGCTGAACAGTCGCTTTGTTGACTGATTTCAACATACGTTCACGTAACAATATAGCACCAAATGTGAATGCGGCAACTATATTTTACTTGCAAGAAAAAAAAGAGTCTGAAATGAACTCTCCGATACACAGAAAACACATCAAATATCCTTGCCTTACGTTTGTAGGGGTATATTGTTTTAGCATTTTGTTTGTTTGAAATAGATAACAAATTCCTATCATATTGCAAGGGTCATGGGGGACAGAGGAATCAAAGTGATCATTTCGTCAAGATGCTTGGGGCTACACATGTTATCGCACATTTGCAACGCTCTATGTTTGATGAACAGTGAAGGCTGCCAATATGTATATATATATATGGGCCAATATATATATATAACATCGATATTTTTATATGTTTCACCAATTTATCTTTTTTATACACTCCCATAACCTTATTTGAAAAATAAAAACATTTGTTGTACACATTTAAGGCACTGCATGTAAGTATGCATTTAGGCGATATATCATAACATAACCTCATGTATCACACTTTAGTCACGTGTTGTGTGCTTACTACAACTGTAACCATTTTCCAGTCAGTAAGGTCAATTTATGTAGACCAACGTCTGCCAGGTTTGGTGCGTTAATCTGACGTGTAATGATTTTTGAGTTATGCCACTGGACTATTGGTCAAGCATTACAGTAATTCATATGAATATTGGGGCATTAAAACTCAGAAGTAAAACATACTTACTTGACGACTCCATGATTTACATAAGCTTGCAGAATGTGGCACACGACCAGACCCCAGTTTACTCCTTAGGTTATTGATTATTCGATGTATTCAGAATATGGGTGATCGTCTCCCTCTTCAATCGCTACAGCGGCAGTTCGTCTCAGCATATATGCAAGCGATAAAACGAGCTGAATAAAAACATTTGTTGTACACATTTAAGGCACTGCATGTAAGTATGCATTTAGGCGATATATCATAACATAACCTCATGTATCACACTTTAGTCACGTGTTGTGTGCTTACTACAACTGTAACCATTTTCCAGTCAGTAAGGTCAATTTATGTAGACCAACGTCTGCCAGGTTTGGTGCGTTAATCTGACGTGTAATGATTTTTGAGTTATGCCACTGGACTATTGGTCAAGCATTACAGTAATTCATATGAATATTGGGGCATTAAAACTCAGAAGTAAAACATACTTACTTGACGACTCCATGATTTACATAAGCTTGCAGAATGTGGCACACGACCAGACCCCAGTTTACTCCTTAGGTTATTGATTATTCGATGTATTCAGAATATGGGTGATCGTCTCCCTCTTCAATCGCTACAGCGGCAGTTCGTCTCAGCATATATGCAAGCGATAAAACGAGCTGAATATTTTTTTATATTTTTTTACGATTTTTGTTTGATTGACGGACGAACGGAATGAGATTTTTATTGCATATCACCGTACATCTAAGCTGTGTTAAGTTTAATATAACATAATAACACAAATATACATTCAATCAAATAATTTAGAAAATGCAATCGCAAAACGGTGACAAAACGGAAATAATAATGTAACAGCAGTATACGTGCTACTAATAAAGTGAAGTGAATGCTTTTTTGCGAACTTCGTTTACGGGGTCCGGTTTTATTTATTAACCGAGCGGAGCGGGTCGCCTATCAGCCTACCTGCTTGTCTAAAGTTTTGTTTTTCTAACGGCATTGAACAAATAAACTAGATATACTTGAGTAGGATGACCCGCCCTCTGTTTGTGGAAGAGTCCACCGAGATAACATGTTTAGCATAACAAAGCATTTGAATTAATGAAATGAATATGACGTCATGTTGACGGCCATTGCAATGGATATTCGCATTCACTTACGGATTTTCGCCGATTTCACCCTCCACGCAGTTTGTTTTAGTAAATAAAAATGACAAATTGTTGCGCAACCTCAATACCAATCAAATATCACAATTTCACAAAAGACAAAAATATGTTGTTTTAAGACAAACATCCAGGTAAATTTGATTTTTGTTGTTTTCTCAGGTCACACATCTGCACTATTTTGAACTTTTCAAGAAAAAGTTGGCGGTACTTCCTCTCGCAGTACGCGTTTGAAATTAACACCAAATATTGTCAGGGTATCAAACAATAAAAGTTTGACGGGGAGAATTTTTCTGCCATTTTGTATTGTTTTAAAGAAATAATTAGTATTTATGATAATTATTAGGAAATAAATCACATACAAACGTTCATCGACACTTTATAAGAATCTTTCACAGCGAAATTATTCTGAAAATCCCCAATCAAATGATTAAATCACCGGGACAGAACTTTTTGATTTGTAGATTTTGAGGGTCCAGTTAATCTCCAGTCACATGACACCTATGTACATATTTTTTGCAAAAAATGAATTATCAAATTTCTGCATATTTCAGCTTTCAGAAAATATATAGTTTGCCATAAATTAACGATGGGATTGCCCCTGTTGCTACCTTAAACAACCACTGCGATATGTATAACCCATATGATGAAGTTGATATACGTTATCAGTCTGTATAAGCCAACTTATACTCTTTCACCAGGAAAAGAATATATGTACAAATATCATTTTCCGTTACTATTGCCTCATTATTTGTATTATTGTTGTTATTGTTGTATTATTTGAAACCCATCTTAAATCTTCAACATCGCCTGAGGTGAGAAAAGCTGATATAGAAATTGACTGGTCCAAGTCTTCGACCGGCGGTGCCCTGCTTCAATAAAATATCAGGCCCATTGTCTCGGTACGCTTATCTCAGTACAACGGACACACGATGGCGTTTGATAGAATTCAATTAGTAGGCATATGTCAGAAAATGTCAGAAACAGGTTTTTTTAACATATTTACTATCAATTACAAATTATTATTTAATCTGAGTACTCGCGACACGTCAATATAGGAGAGTTCGGGTATCCAGTAAATTCATTCAAATATTGGAGAACAGTTAGAGAGGGGGTGGGACGGGGTTGTAAGTATTCGGGTTCTTCAGGTATTTTGTATAAAACTAACTTAGAAAAATTGTACAGAGCAAATCTGACGAAAATTGATTACAGAATAACATATTTTTCTCCACTGACATGAAAAAAACGATAATAAACTTCTCCGCATACTTAAGTTAAGGTAAGCACAAACCTAAAGAACCTACCCAATACGCAGAATGATTGCATGGAAGCCATCAATATAAAATGATGGGTTGGTAAGAACAGAAATAGGCAATGATTTACAGGGAGAAAACCGATGCCTTGTATCAAATTTGGTACAATCAGATTTTACAGAGTATAGATTGCTAGTGTCCTTGTAATGAGCTACATAGTAATAAGGGTGTAAAACGTAATGGCTATATTTTTTATTAGAATCATTAATCATACTAAGTATCTGTTTGGGTGGAACCTACTCAAAAATTACATTGGTCTAAAAAGATATTAGGCGGGAGGCGATGGTTCAAATACGTGTAATTAGTAACTGAACTAATGTACTTACAGGGTAAGGGTTAGAGTGAGAAGGCAATTAAACTTGTCGATTATAAATCCAAAATTAAATTGCCCCTATCATTTAAATACAAAAACAAGAGATTAGTTAAACGACTCCCGAGAAGCATACATGTGGATCATTATTACAAAGATGATGCACGACCACATAGTCTGGTGTGATGATTCCAGGTACTTCGAGTTTTCTCGGCAACAGTATGGACATGATTTTTTTGAATTTCCCGTCAATTTATATGAGGTAATTTGGTAATTAGTGTTACAATAAAATTAGACAATAAATATATAGGTATGTAAATATGTTTAGACGCAATGTTCTGGAATAATAAACCTGTCAACTGCTTCCTACCTGGGATAAATTTGAATGTTGAATCCCATTTTAAGTCATCCAAATCTGCTGCATATCGCCCGAGCGAGGAAGAAATTAACTGGCTCATGCATACCAAAATACTACATATTCATCGACCTGCCGCGGTTCATACAGCTAACAAAAACTAAAAGACATTTCATGTAGTTATTAACTTTGAATTTTTTTTATTTTCTGCCAGTAAACTAAATTACAACATAAACGAGCTGACTGATTATTTTGACGGAACAATTTTAAAGGTCATACCTTAAGGAGACGTTATCCCTTGGATTTCAAAAGACTGTGTAATATATACAGTACATGCACAAATAACGGAAAATAAATTAACGATTTACCCGTAGAAGTTTTCAAATAATTGGCTGTTAAAAATTGATAAAACAGAAGTATTTCATATAATATTACTTTTATATTAATTCATTATGATGTACAATGTTATACAATTCATGTTAAAACTAAAAAATAAATTAAAGACACGAATTTCTGGTGGACTATTTTAAAAGAAAAGTAAAATATTAGGAAATTAAATTCTAGTATTTAAAGAAAAAACATAATATACAGTAAGTAAGATGGGCTTGTCCATCGAAAGTAACATGATTTCCTCAATGTCTCTAAGTAGTGCATATTAACGACTAAATAATACCAACTAAGTATGTATCAAATTAAAACATACTTGAGCTAAAGCGATGTACATTCTAAAATTAAAAAAGATTTTTAATTTTTTTTTTTAAAGTTATTAATATTGTTGTGTAAATATTATATTATGATCATACTGTGTCTTCGACGCTATTCCCTGGAAACAAAACAAAACATAATTATAGCAGTATCGACAAGCCATTCTCCAAATATCTATAGTCTAGAAAAAACATACTGACAAAGTCGATGGAAGCGGAACATCACAACCCCCCACAAGGAATATGCAATATGTTATTTAGACTCACCACTGTCAATATACCCTTCAGGGTCAGTCAATATATCAGACTGAGGTGTTTCCATTCGGAGATACTCATCTTCATCTGCAGATAAAAAATATATATTAGGATTGGTTAGCTTCTGATATGCATATTGCACTTTTAAGGGGGTCATTATAATATTGCAATTCCGTAATATTATCTGATATAATATCTGCATCATTTCCACTTCTAAGAAACTGTTACACGCATTATTTTTTAACTCAGTATTGCCTTAACACAAATGACTGAGTTTGTGATAGTAAAGCTTCAGTTACAAATGTCAGTTAAAATCCAACGTCTACTGAATAAACATTTCTAACTCACACGAGCACACCTTTAAATATGTATCAGCGTAACACTGAAAACTATATAATTAAAGTGCACGATTTTCCTAACATTCGAATTTGTGCTGATGGAATTGTTGACACTTATAGCTTTAACAAAATAACAAAAACATGTATACTGTTCTGGTCTTCAGTACACTGTAAATAATTACGGAATATTTTCTGGCTCTGTTTACACAAATGATTAATGATTTTATCATAGGTCATGTAGTTGTGTGTATTTATTGCTAACGTTTGTACAATGTTTGGTTTAAAGTCGTAATCTCGTAATTGATATTCATGATTATAGTAGGACGCCATTTTTTGCTGCAGTCGAATAGAACCAGTCTTAAAAATGTCCCGGACATAAACGAAAAATAAAGCAAACATACTAGACCAATCACAACCCACAAATTAGCTCATTATTTGAATAACAGCATGATAATTCACTAGTGGATTGAAATATCATATCAACGGATGCGATTAAATATACTAACCATTCATATGCAAATACATATGACGGATTTCCGGATTCAGCTTCAGGTATTCAGAAGCAGACATAGCCTTGGCCCTGGGTATTCTATGTATGCATGCAAATAAAATAAAAGCATTAAATCGTTAACTTTATTAAAGCACATATTATGATCAGAGATATGTGTAGATGCACGTCTGAACTTACTCGTATGGCTCATCTGTGTTTATTTTCCCTGGCTCTAAATATGTATGATGTATAGTTTCTGAGCCGGTGTCGCCGTCCAACTGTTTACTCTTGTCGTTATTGTGAAGTGGTGTTCTAGGTGGTAGCTGGGGTGGATACTGTAGAGTAGAATGTGAGAATATGGAAAAATAGTAAATCAAGTAGACCATAAATACATCATCTTTTACTTAAAGCGGGGGGGGGGTCGTCACCTGCGCACGCGCAGGAATTGAGTCCCAAGCGATGATAACAACACACGCCAAGAATACAAAGGCTCGTGGGTAGACGCTTGTTTGTAAACAATGACACGCTATGGCAAACTGACGCATGCGCAGGTGACGACACCCCTGCTTTAATATGCTTCCTCAAAGTTAGAAGATTATTTTACATATAATTATTATAAATATTATTATTATTATTACATCATCTCGAAATAATCACACTACATAACGGTATATAAAACATTTGTTGAACATAAACTTGACACGGTGTACGCAAATTACCTGAACCGGGACTGATTTTCTCTTTAACCTGTAAAAAACAAACAAAACAATGTGGTGATAAAATCCTACATAACAAAGTATTGCACAATGCCAGTGTTATTATCAATCAAATACAATGCTCGCACTTTCTGTTTTATAAATAAAAGAACAATAAAACAGAATCTTACGTAACACAGTACATAACCGTTAGTATAACAAGAATAGCAGCAAGTATTCCAGTTGTTGATGACGTAGCAACGGCCCATGTCTTCGTCTGAGCACCACTTTCTGGGGTGAAAATGTGTATCAGAAGATAATAGAATTTAAAGTGATTCATGTGATTCTGGATCTTTCAGCTATCGTTTAAGTTCACAAATTCAAATTCACAAATTGCGTTAAGACAGTATTAAAAACGTAATATATAATCACCGGTTTTTAAAATTTCGCGATTTACATTGAAATCCATTAAATTAAATCCATGTGAACATAACAACAGAAGGCACTGTTTTCCTGCCAAGTTCGTGAATTTAAAACCCAGTGAAACATAAGTACAATTAAATGCCAGTAAAAATAAATGGTTTCACAGTATAATGCACAGTCATTCACAAAATATATTCTCAAAGATTAACGTGTATAATATACATGATTACAATATATATCGACATTGCCTTGTAACAGGTAATTACAAACCTGCTGCTGATGCTGTTGTGTTTGGTTCTTCTGTAGTATCAGTATCAGTATCAGTAACATGTATATACACAGTGACAGAACTGAAAGTATAATGTACGTAGAGACTTAGTACAATAATAACTAATATAAGTAATAACCATTCGTTTTTATATGTGTATGTTTATGAATGGTCATCGTGATTTAAATACTGTGAATATTACCTCGACTTTGGTTTATAGCCAGCGTCAGATGCAATAACAGTCAAATTATACCAATCAAAGTAGGGCAGCAATCTATCACGCGTAGTGATACTAGCAGAAGTCGCATTGATGGCAAATATCTTCTGAAGAGTAAACAAACCAGTGTTTAAAACCGCATTACTGGCAAAAATGTTAAGAACATATACGCGTAACTCCAAGAATTACATAATGTGTATCTGAAAAACTCCTGGTGGTATAACACTTGACACTTTCTGTCATGTCACAATCTGACGCTATCAGGCCTATATCCTATCGCAGTGGATCGTTTAAAAGTACTCAATTGCGGTATTGCAGAGGACGTATGATGTATTAGCTTTCATCTGATAGTTGGAGCCCGTGTTGACCCACGTGAACTCATTATATTGGTCGGCCCAGTTATTTGAAACCAGAAAATATCACATCGCCCGTTTTGTACGGTTTCGGCGACCGTCCTTATGAGCCCGTGTTAGGAAAAGCTTTGTTCGACCACACTAAAATTAAATGGGCGCTTGATCTATCAATCGGCGTTCCTGTAACAACAACTCGCATCCTTTTTTCAACAATAGATTGTACCGTATTATATCACGTCATAGCTTCACTGCTCGAAATCGCTGTGAAAGGCAACCCCCGGATGTGACATAATTTTGTATTAATAATATTAACATCAGTATGCGATATTACCATTTGATTGGCTAGTGAATGTCAGAGTCTTCCAATCGTATTACTTAAGTTTAGCTGGAAGTTAAATAATGAGAATAAAGGTCGTATTATGCGTTGGTTGGCCGGTGACGTCGGCCATCGTTCCGCATAGACGTCATTAGACTGACTCTATAGAGTCGTGTGTATTAATTAAAGTGAGCTTTTGTTTTCTCCGAAAAATTTCCCCAGTTATTTGACAATGTGGACATTCTGTTCCCATGTACTTATGTGACGATAGAAAGGGTCGACTTAATTATCACACAACACTCATCGTGCAATAATACAACAATTGACAAACTACTCACCCTGAAATTACCCTCACCCATTGTATAGGTGACTTTGCCATTGCTACCTTCATCAGCATCTTCAGCTTGAATATTAAGACCACTCAAAGTTGAATATACTTGAAGATCGTATGGAATAGTTGTGTTGTAAGCTGGAGAAGAAGGTAGAAACATATTCATTCTATATTGTCTTTTATAAGTCGCGTGGGAAATTTGAATAACACATAAATTAGTTGTATGAAAAACATACGGAGATATTAATTAGGTGTCTGTGAAATGATAATCACAATCATTTTCCAGAGACCAATATTAGAGAGATCAATGTAATGGTTAATAATCTTAAGAGTAATTAACCATCACTAACTATGCGTAAGTTTAGATGGTATTATCGAAAACCCACTAATATATATAGTGTTGTATGTACTTACAGGTATTAGCGTCATGTATGAATATCGGTGCATTAAGATTCGGATCGTTGTATACCACATTTACTTTAAAAACTTCACTCTTCGCATTGTTAACACCATCGTTGACATGAACAAGCAACTGTAAAACATATACGGAAATGGTACTCAAGTAAGCGTGGCATTAAAGCATATTATATCACACGAATCACACAAAGCACTGATTCTCCTAGCTGCCTAAATTTACCCCAAATGCTGTTAACAATACCAGTTTCTCTCAATGTAAAAGCAAAGTGCGTTGCAATTTACATTCTCAGGGTCGGGACATAGGAAAGGAACCTAAAAACACGTCATACTTTGCAGCATTTCCCTAATAATAATAATAATAATAATAATAATGCTCACGTAGTACACTTGAATCATCATCTTATTTGTAGTGGTGACAGCGCCTGTTTCGTTGTCGATATCGAACGACGTCTGCACGTCATACATTGAATGTTCCAGTGAAAACATTAAGCTTCCAATTTCATCCGGGTCTGAAGCAGTCACATTCATAACAAATGTGCCGTTTGGGGAATCCTACAGAAATGTACAAAGACAAAGGTCATGCGTAATTACGAGAATATAATGCATTGCACAACATATATAACCAAGACACTTCCTGTGCCATATACTCTGTTTATAATTGTTGTTTTTTTGTTCTATAACTGGGTTTTTGTCCGTTGACTGTAGCTCAATAACAAAAACTAATAAAAAGACAATAGCAATAGTGGGAGCGGATATTTAATGCCAAATTTCCAAATAAAATAGTGTCAACAAGATTTTGTGAAAAATGAAGGAGGCACAGTAGATAGCAGAAATACATAGAAACCAGCACACTTACATGGAATATATTGTAAGGGACATTTACTCTATCAATGACAGGCTGTTCGTCATTCACATCTATGATAGTGATCTGCACAACGGTAGTGTCGTTTTTAGGCGGCGTTCCTCCGTCATGCGCAGTTACCTCCAGATTGACGTATGCTGCAGTTTCGCGGTCAATTTCACCAGTGGTAAAAATTTCACCGGTAGTTCCGTTGATGACAAAAAATCCTGGAATACATTAATGTAAAAACGCACATGTAGTGTAAAAGTCTGTAACGATGTAGGCTGCATTCATAAAAGGCAACGTGCGGCATTGCTTGGTCACTAAAGAAACAAGTACTGTTAAAGTGCCTGTGAAATGGCTGCTATTTTCACGTCTAAAATTATCAATTAATACATAAATATTATTAATTTTTATGTTTCTAAGCATAAATTATTTTTTTTAAGTGAAAAAATGTGTTTTAAACTCAGTCTACAGCAACTTTATTTTTTGTATTTTAAAACGAGGCTCCTCATTAGCTATTCATTTCCATACAGAAATTCCCCTTGTGACGTCAGAAAGGGAAGTTGCTGGGCAGCTCGCATTGCCGATACGTGTAAATAAGGCAAATTTCTTGTGCAGTTTTCTCGTCTTTGACTAAATTGTCACTTATGTACTTTTTCGTCGAGGAAGAACGGGCCATAATGAACACTTGGATATCAAATTTGTTGCATGGGATTGAGTTAGATGCGAGATATGTCCGTTCTGGTGTGGCTGGTCGCAGTGATGTCACCGTCCCACGTTTGTAAACTATCGCTGAACCTCGGCACTGGACAACTTTTGAGTCGGTAAGAAGTTCTAGTTTTTTTGTTCTAGTTGAGCTTACTACTCTTTATAAAATATCTTATCGATAACTTCAAAGAGGTATGTGTGAATACTTTATTATGCTCGATAAACTTAGATCGCGAATTTCCTCAGAAATATTGCCTGCTTCGTTCAAACGTGCATTGGCATCCATATTGGATTTTCGTTCATGGTCGAAGGCGTGAGTGTCTCGTGTGGCCCGAATGTCATCGGCGTTTTACTTTATCACGTTTGATTTTTTTTTTGCACAAATGAAACTCTTATTTTTTACCACCATCAACAATTTCTGATATGGTTGTTGGGATCGGCCGACGTCTCTGTGGGCTGCTCTACACACGTAAAATGCCCAATGTTTTGACCTGGCTTCCCTTCACACGAAGCGCGGGTGTGCATTACATCCGCAAGTTTCAAAATTTTAAACGTAAATTTGAAAAATGTTTTGTGAAATAAAATTGACATATTATTATGAAAAGAAAATGAAGAAAAAAAAATTAATTATTTTTTGAATAATCGTTTGAGAGGATTGGGTGGCAATTGCTTATACTTATGTACTAATTGTAAATGTGTTCAATATTTTTTTCATCCATAATTCAAACACATATATAACATAATAATAGTTGCCTTTATTATAGTAAAAAAATATGCATCATAAAACGAATGAATTACGTATAAACAAATGCCAAATAAAGATTGTGACCTTATTTATTTTCTAATCCTCCACAGGTTAACAAGGGGATACTTGAAGTTCCTTGAAAAAGACTACAGATGTACTACCAGAGTGAGCAGTAACAGATTTATCAATATTTATGTCAGAGAATTATTTAGGACTTAAATTACCAAATCTTGGTTTTTCATAGATTCCAAAATCTGAAGATGTGTTTCCTTTTTTTCATTGTCACACAGTGTCACTCAATTAAAACCATATACTATAGTAATAGTAATCCATGTACAAATTATATTTTATTCACATTATTTTCCTCACATACATGTACTGACAATCCAATGTTTACATTGTCATATTTCTTTGTTCATCACAAGTCTAAATACAATTTGTGAACTGTGTAACGTAGCCTGTTTTTTATTAGCATAATTGTTGCAGCATCTGGAAATGTATTTACACTGTTATGTGAATCTTGTAGTGTGGCAATGAACTGCCGAGACTTTGTCAGGGTGGGCATACTGGCTGTTGAGTGGCAGGGGTGCATCATCAAGTGTATGTAATACACAATCTCCTCCAACATACAAGTCTAGTGTATTGAAGAGCTCTTCTACGTAATCTGTAAATTATAATGAGAGCATTTTGATTCAACAATAGTAGATAGAAAACCATAAAGAATCATATCATACATGCTCTATTGAAGTACATTTCCAGTAGAAGCATCAAAATTAAAATAAAAAGAAAACATATTTTGACATTCTAGACGTTAAACTATAGTGATCAATAAAATAGGGAAATAACTAAAAAAACGACAAATCACAGTTACTAAATAAATGACCGCCGCGTGGAAATAGATTCAGTTGAAATGGGTGAACGCGTCGGGTCACGACGAGGACAAGTGCGTGACTGGTGGCGTTTAATTGGATAACAAAAATAATTGAGAGCAACACACATACAGACAAATTCAGAGTGGACTCGAGTTAGCGTGATTGTCATACTTATTTACTTGGTGATAACGCATTGACAGCCAAAGCCCGGATTCTTATTCCATAAATGATTTATAGACATCTCGATCCAAGACATTTCGACCCAAATTGAACATCTCGACCCACCGCATCGACGCGACCCTGTCTCAATGTGGCGACGCGAACCTCTATTTAGTTCAACGTTGATCGACATCTTTTGATTCGAAACATCGTGTACTATCTACTAGTATTTCCAACGCGTGTGGTCGGCGCCTTTGATTGCGTTAATTTTGTTTTTTATTCGCGAAATCTATCACTGGCAGCGTTTGTTTTGTCATGTCTCATAACTGAAAGTCCAAGCTGACTTTGTTTTGGCTGTAGGTATGAAAAACGGGTCGGGATTTTTTGGGGTCGAGATGTCCAGTACCCCCATAAATTATTTCGCAGATCAAGCTAGAAGGAAAGTAACAGAGGTGTGAATTCGACATTCAACACCAATCACCGAACAATTCAGAAACTTTTATCCTGCGAAAATGAAAACAATTAGCAGTGTGTAAGGACTGCGTAATTTCCTGTTTGTCCGACGCTTCGTTTTCGTGTTACTATCAAAAATTATTGATACCTTTACATAACGCAAACTTAATTGTCTCTATAAAGCGATAATCAGGATGGCAAAAAAAGTCAAATGATTTGAAACACTTACCCGACGTCTCTCTCTCTTCTGAAATCCGCCTCAGTGATCATGGGCTGGTTCTGAATCTATTTTTTTCAAAATTGTTGGTATTGCGCCAGGTTTAAGTTGTCGGCGCTTCTCTTTAAAACCTAGTTGTTTTTTCACGGCCGAAGACAGTTATTCGAAAAAAGAATCTGAGGTGAAGTGGACACTACATATGACGCTGTAAGGAGAAGGTCCACCCCAACCTTTTCTCGTTGTTTTCACGGCTTTCGTCTACTGACGTCGCACCTTCGGATCGTTTGGAAAAGTGTGAATACTTACACTATGACTATACGTATTACTGCAACCGCCCACAACACAACGTTTAACCATCACAAACGTTTGTTCTGAAAACAACTTCTAAAAACTCTCTATCTCAAAAAAAAAAAAAAAAAAAAAAAATTGACAAAAAAAAAAAAATGCCGACCGAAAAATGTATATCGTTTAAAAGTATGTTGAATCACGCAGTGTTATATAAGTACAGCTCAGGAGTATGACTTCCTCTCATATTTTGGCATTTGGTGGCGCACTTTCGGCGAGAGTCGGAAATCCGGAAACATTCGACCGTTTCAGGATAGGTGGGCGTGGCTACAGCACGAGATATATCTTAAATTTACTTGGATAGGAGTAACTATTTTGACAAAAAAAATCAATAACTGCCCACTTCAGTAGGACACGGATCTAAAATAGTTAACGTGAGAGTGGGCATTGCACAGGCACTTTAAAGCGACGATAACAACACATGCTAAAAACGCAAAGGATCATAGGTGGACGCTTGTTTGTAAACAATGACACGCAATAGCCAACTGACGCATGCGCATGTGACGACTCCCCCACTTTAATATATGCATAAGCACAAGTCGTTTTATCCATACATGCGATTTTATGCACCTTGCTTCACATTAACTTATCAAATAGTTGAGTTGTCTGTGGAATTGTTGACTTACCATTGTCGTTACCGTCAGTTATTGTGAACTTTGCGCCCTCCACCTCAACTAAAGAGATATTTCCGGCATCTCGGTCAGTGGCGGTTACCGTGACGACATGCTCTCCAGCAGGGACGTTTTCAGTTACACTGAGCGAGTAAAACGTCTGATCAAACACAGGTGCGTATATGTTTGTTTCTTTCACAGAGATCGTGACCTAGCAAGTAATATGGTAATGATCTACTCATTATGCATCTAAGTGAGTTGCAATGTGTAATTCACTTGTACAAAGAATTTCGGCGAAAGGCTCGGTCTGTGGTGGTGCGGGCGAGGGTGACAATCGGAGTTATGCTATTTGTTAGAGGTAATAAACGCCAAGCGAGGGTATTTAGTAGGTGTTATAAGACTTCTCTAGAGAAAATTACGCTTGGTTATTATTTGCCCCAATTGTGCTAATTTTCTTCAGACAAAGAGGTCTTATATTCACTACCAAGTATCTGAGCGTATCAAACAAGAAGTAAGAATTTCCTGAAAATATAAAAACTAAAGACCGAAATCACTTCATTCAATCTAGTTTTGAATCGTATTAACTGCGTTTCAAAGCCACCAATTGTTTGAGAAACATACCTCTGTTGTGTTCCATTTCACTGGAGTGCCATTGTCGGATGCGTTGACAGTGAAAGTAAAATCTTTTGACGTGTCCAATTCTTTCTGTATTGTTATTTCACCAGTTTCATTGTCAAGATGAAAGTACTCAACGTCTGAAAGTGACAAAATAATCATTTTGATGAAGCCTGTAGGTGCAGGTAAACACAACGGTCTCGGTAATATTAATATCGCGATAACTAAACACCCCACAGTAACCTTGAAATTCACATAGAAAATATTTTCGTAAAATAATATTTAATAATGAATCGTGCTGAAAGCTACACCTACTTGTTGTGTAAGTTATTCTACCATTTTCCCCTGAATCTGAGTCGACAGCGAGAACAGTGATAACTAAGTAATCAACGGGTTCGTCCATTGAAACTTCCGCCACGTACGAATTACTCATAAAATAGGGGGTATTATCGTTGACATCAATGACGTATATATGTACTATCGCTTTGCTACTCAGGGGAGGGTTTCCAGCATCTGTGGCTTGGATAATAAGGGTGTAGTTTCTGCCCTCTGTGTCCTCATAATCGATCTGAGCATTCCAGGTTGGTTGGATGAGACCACTGTCAGCTACAACATATTAACATTTTTGAAACATGAATGGTTGAAATAAGTACGATGACAACTATTTATTTAAACTAGTGTTTGTGAACAAGGGTGTTTCACAACTGTTTTGGACAACATGGCCTTACTCGTGACATGGCTCAAATAATGTGATAATTTGAATTAATTTGACCAATTTATACATTCACGATATTTAGATTTTACTATATAATTTATATAATAAAGTTATTATAAAATTAGAAAAAATAATAAACGTATTTTTTTCACAAAACGTGACAATGAAATTATAGGATAAATCTTGATTACAAGAGCTACACTGAGTTTGTGATTAAATATTGAGGGTGCGCGTTATATCTAAGAAGAGCCCCAGTATAAGGGTTTATCCAAATTAAAACCTGTCGCCACAATCCATATATTAGTATATTAGGTAGCCTAAATGTTAATGCAATTAACAAGTTCCCGGCAAAAAACGCTGCGTTTTCACGTTAGGAAACGTTTGCAGATTTTTCCAAATGGAATATGCCATAAAAACCCTAGAAGTGTATTCGTTATGAAAAACGCAAACCCTTACACGTGTGAACTAATCGTGGACATGCTAAGCGTACTGATCGTGGATGTTCCGAAATTGTTCTTATAAAAATTGCCTATTAAAATGATTGCATAATGGTCAACTCATGATATTCACGCTGAAAATGACGTAGCCCGAAATATAAATAACCTCCGGAAACCCGGACAGCTTCAAAGAGCTAAGTACGCAGCTTTTTAGTCCCCGTTCGGACGCAGTCCGAAAACGAGGACTTATGTTTTGACCTCCGTGTGTCCGTGCGTGCGTCTGTGCGTGCGTCCGGACCTGTATCCTAGAAATGCCTGGACCAATCACAATCAAACTTCACACATACATCATACATGATATTGTACATATGCACGTCAATTTGTTTCACGATCTGATTCAAGATGGCCGAATGGCGGCCATTTTTGTGCTAAAAATCATCAAAATCAAGCATTTCTCGGCTGTTTACAGATGGATTTTGTTCAAACTTATATACATTATATACATTAGATATTATGCGACCTTGATGCAAATAATTTTGTTTTCCAGATAAGATTCAAAATGGCTGTCTGGCGGCCGATTTGTTTTAATGAATGGGCTTCTAGACCCATATCTCCGACTTGTTTTGACTGATTATATTCAAATTTTAAATATTCATTAAACATCATGTCATAGATAGACAGATATATTGGTTTGACGATCCTATTCAAAATGGCCGAATGGTGGTCATTATTGTGCTAACAAATCATCAAATATCAAGCATTTCTGGCATTTATGGATGGATTTCATTCAAACTTGGTACATACATTAGACATTACAGGTTCCTGATGCACGTCATTTTATTCTTCAAATTGGATTCAAAATGGCTGACTGGTGGTCATTTTGTTTTAATGATTGGGCTTCTAGAGCCATATCTCTTAAATGCTTTGACTGATTATATTCAATTTTTATATATTCGTTATACATCATGTTATATATATATATATGTATTCAAAATGGCTGATTTTGAATGCTGTTCCAGAGCAATATCTCTCAATATGGACAAGTACTTGTTTGACGATCAGATACAAATGTCAATCATTTTAATGTTAAAAAATCATATTCCTGACATGGTTATATTCCAGCTATATTACTATAAACAAAACTATATATCTTAAATTTGATAACTAACGGGGACTGTGCCATGCATGGCTTGTTCAAGTTAAGATGGTCTATTCTGCTTAGTATTTTGTTACAGTTAAAAACAGTCATATGTCTCATAGAAACGCCCCGTCTAACATATCCGTTGAACGTACTTTGTTTGGAGTCATACACTGTCGCGTATAAACGTTGCACGAGCATCAACTCATTATTCACGTATGATTACACTATCAGATACTATATCATACTCACGATTAATTCTGACTGCATCGTCGCCTCCGGACACAATAGCATAACTAATTCTCGCGTTGTCGCCTTCATCGTCGTCGGTTGCACTCACTGTAACAATATCTACACTGTACAGGGCATTTTCTTCAACCCATCCCTTATAAGGCACAGATTGGTTAAACTTGGGAACATTGTCATTCACATCCAGGACAGTTATTTCCACGCCAGTGGTACTGTTTAGTTGTGGGCTTCCATTGTCTTGTGCCTATAAAGGCAAACAAACGCGATGTGGTATATTAGTGTGACTGTAATTCAAGTATGGTCTGACTGTCGCACGCTGATTGGCCGTGCGAAGTGTAGTGAAATATATGTACCTAGTGTTATATCAAGGTTATGAATAATTCACGTAATCCGAATCTTCATAGCGATTTTCAAATGCAAGATGAAAAGGGTATTTCGAATAATGACAACAAAAATAGTACTAAATAACACGTTCGGGAAAAGTAGTGATTTTGCGAATAGCAGTTTTGCCATGGAGTCACAAAACAATACTCGCCAACACTATAAACTTTGAATTCTTCATAAATGTGTAAGAGGTGCAACAATAAATATCATCCTGGTTATGAACAGTTTATATAGCTTCTTTAATGACGGACACGCTGTTCTCTCTCTTTCGTCAATATAATATTGAAATCTGGTAACGGATAGCAGACAAGTCTGTTATTGACGTTTTATCCCCTCGTAAAGCGAATGTTGAACATAGTTGAAAACACTGTACTTAATTATACATACCATTACAGTCATAGTATACTTCGTGTTACAATAACTTGAATTGTATTCTCTGTCAATATTACTATTAGCATATATGTATCCAGTGGTCGGTTCAATGGCAAACACACCTAGAAAACACGATTCGTTAGAAGACATTTGATATAAACATAACGAGGATACTCAACTATTTTCCACTATACGCATGCGTAATTGTGCCGTAGAGCTTACCGTTATTACCGTCTGTTATGCTGTATTCTATGCCTGCGTTTTCATCTATGTCTGTGTCCGTTGCTGTGACTTGCAGTATATACGTATTCATATTAGTATAGTTACCTTCGTTTACCTCACCAGTATACCATGATAATGTGAATACTGGGTTATTGTCATTAATATCCGTGACTTGGACATTAACCTGTTTATGAAAAAAGAATGTTAACCTCCGCATTCCATTCAAATGTGATATATCTGGGACTGAGTGCATAAATTAGCCAATTGCGTTTAATTAGGTTTGAAAAACGATAAATAAAACGGTTTATGCGACCTCAGCTTTCATATACTATAACAATGTTTACAGTATCAAAAATAACATAATCCCCATACAGGTTTTTTGAAAAGAATAAGAATACGGATAGAAAACAATGAATAAAGTCTTTGTCATGATAAGCGTGGATATTGTATATATTGATATATTACGTATGGATAGCTTACCACAGCGTAAGCATCTTTTTTGTTAGTTCCACTCAAATCTTTAGCGACAACGGTGAACGAATGCGATTGTATTAACTCTCTGTCCAATAATTGCGTGGTCCGAATTTCGCCCTGTCACGAATGAATTCAAAAAAAAAGGATAATGAACTTTCATATCACAGTATTTATTGTTTATACAGTAATAAAAACGAAGACGGTGATGAAAATAATGATGATAATTACGAATAACGCGCACCGTGGAATTGTCAAGTTCAAAATAATTAACATCATTCGGAAAGCTGAACTCGACATTGTTTATATCTGCCACTGATACCGATACCACAGACGTCGATGCAACAGCGTCTTCGGCCACAAAACCACGATAATATGGTTGAGTAAATGACAACCTGGAGATAGCGTCACTTTCGATTTGCACGTGAACTATAGCATAGTTAGAGCGGGGTGGATTTCCGTCATCAGTCGCAGAAATATTCAGGTCGATTATACACGGGATAGCAGCACCAAGACAAATCTGGTCAAAATTAATTGTCCTGTTAGTTCTTACTATGCCTCGATTACGTTCAATGGCAAAATCGCTGTCATAATTTTCGAGGTCATAGAACACTGAACCATCATCCGCATCCGTAGCCTTAACAACCACAACGACTTCGTCGGCCAGCATTCCATCTCCAACAGTAGATTCGTATTCACTCTCTGTGAAGACTGGAGTGTTGTCGTTAATATCCGTGACCGAGACAGTTACCGTGGCTGTAGATACGTGGTAGGGTTCATTGTTATCAGCCGCAAACACTGTTAAAAAACACAGTAATGTTCAGAAATTAAAACAGATTCAATGTATTTATAGATATAAAGTCATTTTCACAAATAAAAAACATACCTTCAAACACGTGTAATCTATCAGATAGATCTTCATAATCAAATGTTTTGTTTGTTTTTATCTCCCCTAAAAATAAACAAATAAATAAATAATAATAATAAATTAATAATAATAAATATAAATAAATAACAATAAATAAATAAATAAATAAATAAATAAATAAATAAATAAATAAATAAATAAATAAATAAAATTAATAAAAATAATAAAAATAAATAAATAAAAATTATACAGATGGTTTGCACAGGATGCCTTAGAACTGACATCACTCCACATAACTGGTCGGGTCATGAAATGTGGAATACGATATTTTTGGCGCATTCAAACTGTAATATACTAACAAAATTAAATAGCAGACAACAGCACGTACAGCATGTCATTTAGAAGCATTTAGGTGCCAAGCGAACATGAATGTTCGCCACTGGTGTCGATTCAAATATATATATATATATATATATATATATATATATATATATATATATATATATATATATATATATATATATATATATATATATATACATATTGTACATATTGCTAACGTAATGGTCAGAACACGGATTGTCTCAATTTGCTACAACTAAACTGTATAACGACGATCTAATCAACTCATATATCAAATAAATACCCTAAAACGGCACATTACTCGATATAATAAATTGTTACTCCGACCCACACAGAACTCTTATTTCCGACAATATGTCCCGTGCTGTTTTCAGATGAATTATTCTAAGACTTTTATGATTCAGCCCAATTTGACAAGTACAGACCTGTCTAGACAGCAAAGTCAGTATAATTGTTGTGTCATACAAGTAATAACAATTATTAATATTTATTAATTGAAAGGAATTGATTGAAATTTTATGCAAGCATGACAGGTGTCTTTTACACCACTGAAACATGAATTGCAAAAGAAGTTCGTATTATTTACCTGTAGTTTGATCAATCTCAAACACAACAGTGTCCGCACTGTATATCACTTGACCATTAAGTCCGTCATCTGGGTCTTCCGCAATAACAGTTAGAACATGCCCACCAATGGGCTCCTCTTCCAATATATACGCACTGTTTTGCATCGTACTTTTGAATATTGGCTGGTTGTCATTGACATCAAGTAACTTAATCACAACCCGAGTAAAGTTTGTGTTAATTGGCTGACCATGGTCACTCGCCGATATATTTAAAATATACTGTGCTTTGTTTTCGCGGTCAATAGTGTTTGAGACGCTCAACACGCCTGTATTTCGGTTAATTTGGAAGTCGCCATCAGAGCCATCACGAATCTCAAAACTAACGGCTGCGTTGTTTTCTCTATCGATATCTGTGGCACTAATAACGCCAATCTTGTAGCTACTAGTAGTGTTTTCAAAGATTTCATAATAATACTCATTATGTGAGAATTGTGGATAATTGTCATTCACGTCAAGTAATACAATAGTTAATGGGACACTAGTGCTAAGACTTAGATCGTCTACACCATCACGATCAGAAACTATCACTTCCAAATCATAACGATCTCGTTTTTCACGATCCAGGTCTAAAACAGATTCATCATCAGTTGCTGTGATGACACCTGTTTTTCCATCTATTTTAAACTGTTCATGACCATCACCAGATAGAGTGTAGATCGTTGAAGCATTGAATCCATAATCACCGTCCGTTGACATTATTGGGTGTGGCTGTAATAAAATTTGTTATAATAAGTACAATTATTGAATTGTGCGTGATACGTAATTAAGAACGAGCTTTCCGTTCACTACAGTAGTAACGACATATGCATGGGAAACGATGATCAATCCCGCGAGTACTGCCACATGTGCTAAATACCATACGTACTATACAAACAAAACTATGTAGTAGATGAATAATTAAACATACCATATGAACTTCCATTCTATAAGAGGGATTTTCCATAATTTCTCCATGGTAGCCTTGTGTTTTTGAGAAGCTGGGATGATTGTCATTTTCGTCCAAGACCGTGATGTTAAGCTCTGCAATAATCTATACAACGAGCATTATTATAGTGATTATATTTTTTGCCAACATGGTGTAGAAAATTACTCATAAGCGGTGACACAATGCGATAACAACTAAGATAAGAGTGTATAATCATGATGCGTGTAGATAAAAAGCACGTTTATAAAAGCCAGATATATGCGGTGTTTCACACTGTTCTTCCTCTCCGCTCGAAAGATGGTTTCCGGTTGCTTAGCATCAGCAATACACATGCTGCAGTGGTTAATATATTGTGCATAACATACGTACATTATAAAACAACAATTCCTTGGTTATTGTACTTACGTACACAGGTTTTTATATATATATATATATATATATATATATATATATATATATATATATATATATATATATATATATATATATATATATATATATATATATATATATATATATATAAACCTGTGTACGTAAGTATATATATATATATATATACAACTGCTAGTTAGTGTGGATTAAAGAAAATTGAGGATTAATTGAATCTGCTCCAAATTGAACATTGGTCATCTTGTAATTAATGAAACATATTTACCGCGTCAGTTAAACAAACAACATCATCTTCAACATACACTTTAACAAAATATTCGTATGTTTTTCGGATCTCTCTATCAAGTGATCTTATTGTAGTAACTTCACCCTGTTAACAAATATGATCGGGATATTTATACAAACAAATTAAAACATAAAAACAACGGATGGTATAAAGACAATATTTTTGGATAATAGTTGACTCCCGTGTGCGATCTCAAGAACTGCTAGTCATATTCAATGAAATTTGATAGATAAATGCTATAGGATAATGCACAGTCGTGATCAATTTTGGGTAATATCTGTGCATAATGATATCCAATAGTTCTAATCACATTTCAATGAAATTTGGTATATTAATATTAAGACAACGCGACGACCTAGTTTGTTTTGGGTTTATTTACATCCACAACAATTACCTAATTTGCATAATAATATACTTTTCGGCATTCTAACGTTTATGGAGAATTATTTATCACATTCTGAAAAAAAAACCTCGGGACAATGCACAGGCCTGATTATTTTTTGGTTGAAACCATGCATGATAATCACCAAATTTGCATAATAATTAACCAATTTTCCAACTACATTTTAAAAAGACTTGATATATGAGTGAGTGCCTGGGGACAGCACTAAAGACTTAATTAGGTTTGGATTGAAACTCGAGCATACTAATTACCCAATTTGCATAGTATGCATAATCATTATATTCAATTGAAATTTAGTACATTGATGCACTGCGGTAATCCACAGACGTGATTAGTTTAATGCATATTAACTATCTAATGATTATTAACCAATCTCAACAAATCAGATGCCCTGGAATAAGATATACAACCAAATTTATTTTCAATGAGTATTATAAACTTCAATACTGTGGATCATATATTTTCATTTTTGTACATCTGAAATAGCAGACACATATTAGTCGCCAAGCTTCTTGTTTGAAAAGCTAATCTAAAGACACATGAATTCTTTTTAAAATTTCTTTAATTGTAATATTGTTTTGGAACAGCTATGGTTCATCTATCTTACGCACAACTTTAACCAGAACAGAACAGAGTTAGAACAGAACGTTGGGAGTCAAGATTTCGGAACTTGGAAATTCGACAATATTTTTTGGATATTTTAACGTCTAATAATGTGCTATACACATTTGATAATGGTCAATTTTGGATGAAGTAAGGGCATATTTCTCTCTGAAAGACATTTCGACATTGAGCTATACACAAGAGAAATTAAAAGCTCAAATCAAATTATTCGATTTCTGTGGTTGATGTACCTTTCATGCATTAAGCGAGATCTCGCAGTAAACGGAAAATCACTTTTTACATTGATTGATGATTCTGCCAATATAATTACAATTTGTTAGAATATTCATCTGTGCAGAAAATTGTGGCAAACTATAACCTACCGTTGTTTGGTTGATGTGGAAGTCGGTGGAATTGGGCTGACTAAAGCTGTATTTAACGTCATATTCCGGATAGGCGGTCGTTGTCACTGTCGCTATGTGCGTCCCATTGGGTTGATTTTCAAACACGCGAACCTTACGTTTTTCAAACGTGATTTGTTCATCTGGCGCCAGTGTGCTTATCTGCAACCATACTGTGGCATTATTGATGCTCATTCTACCGCCGCCATCCCTTGCATAAATTACAACCTCGACAATGTCATTATTGCGAAAATGTATGTTCTCATCAACCATTTCTTGCTTAACAAGTTTCTTTGTACATCGCAAGTTGTTGCCGTCCATCCAAAAGAAGTTGTCGAGTACTACCTTGTAGTGAACATTACCATTGCTTCCAGCGTCTAGATCAGACGCATGTACAGGAGTGATAAAAGTGTCCGTGGGGGAGTGTTCTAAAATATTAGCACTGTATGATGTATCCCCAAAAACAGGCACATTGTCATTAACATCTATGACATCAACGTGAACATAGACATATTTTGATATTGTCACTAATCGATTCGTTATCACTACTGTGAAAGTGATAGTGTCGTTAATCTCTCGGTCTATATTCACAGAAGTCGATATGGTACCATCTCCAGCAATGTCGAAAACACGAGCCGCATAGTCTTGTAATACTGAGTACATCGGATCATCCATACCTCGGGCCTCATTCGATATATTTCCAACAACGGCACCAGAAGAATTTTCATCTACTGTAAACCTATACCAATCGCTTCCACAAATGGAGCCATTCTGAAACGTTCCATTGCAATTCAATGTACTATATGGGTGTATCAATAAATCAACGCTTGCATAAACACTGCTCACAACGTTGCCTTTATCCATTGCGTAAATGTAAATGGTCTGGTGACTGGCATAATTACCGTCATTTAAAATAAGTTCATAGCGACTTCTTAAATTGTTATTGTCCATCCAGAATGTATTATTATGAGGTTCGGCAATATAGAATGATACTTCTCCGTTTGTACCTGAATCTGCATCAGTTGCATAGACAGGGACGATGAATGTGTCTACTGGAGAGTGTTCTGAAATATTTACACTGTATGATATTCGTGAGAATTCAGGTCGATTATCATTAATGTCTACCACATCCACATGTACGGGTATGTATTTTATAGTTGTATTGGTTTCACTCAAAATAACAATAGTCAGTTGTATATATTTAAACTCTTCTCTGTCTATACGAGATTCACCAACCACTAGAACACCCTCGTCGTGAACTTTAAATAAGAGAGCTGCATGATCTTGTAGGATAAAATAGGACGGATTTGAAATATCATACGCCTCTTCTGATATGTTTCCAACGAATTGACCAGGAGAAGATTCTTCTGTAACATTAAACATGTACCAGTCGCTTCCACAGCTAGTTGTGTTGAGACAAGTCTGATTATTGTCATCCAGTAGCTGAGTTATGTTTAAATTGATTGTTGCATTGTTGACGCTCAATTTGTTGCCACCATCAATTGCATAAACATCTAGCTCTACAATGTTGTCATTGACCAAAATCCCGGCATCGACCAGATCACTGATAACTAGCGTCTGGAGACTTCGCAAGTTGTTTGCATCCATCCAAAAGAAACTATCTTGCTGAATGACATAATATACAGTTCCATATAAGCCTGCATCTAGATCAGTGGCGTGTAGTGGAATGATGAAAGTACCAGCTGGCGAATATTCCAATACTTCTGCACTGTATGATATTGGGGAGAATATAGGTGCATTGTCGTTGATATCTAACATAACCACAACCACAGGGACGTATTTTGTTGCATTCTGATGAAACTGAATAACAACTGTGAACGTTATGGTTGAGTTTTCTTCTCTGTCAATATTATTAGTCAGTGTTACAATGACACCTGTATCACTTATGTTGAACACGTCAACAGCATACTCTTCCAAAACAGAATAAGTTGAATCAGGGAAGTGTTCTGCCTCCTCTGATATATTACCAACAAAGGTACCAGCAGGGGAATGTTCGTCGATTGTGAATTGATACCAATTACTCCCACATCCTGTTATATCTGAGACGCAGTCACCGGCATCATCTGAAAATGTCAAAAAACCATTTAGTTGTACTAACAATAAGAAGATAGAAGATATTATGTCAGGTTTATTTATGCATAATAACATTCTTCGACATCGGACTGCATTATATTGGGGGTATATATACCTTTCCTTCTGCTCGGCAGCAAATACGTCGATTTAAATTACGTAATTAAATTTTAAACCTACCCGATAATTCTACATTCACTACTGTAACGTTAACAGTAGTTGAGTTCTGTAGCTGTGAAGAACCGTTGTCCACAGCAACCACTAAAAACTGTAAAGCATCTTCATCATCCAGCAAACCATCTCTCAGTAGTTCATCGTAGTTTACTATTCCTGTTATAGTGACAACTCCTTTAGTGTCTACGGTAAACAGATCAGTTGTATTATCAGATATACGGAAAGAGATTCTACCATTGTCGCCACTATCGGCATCATCTGCATGGGTGACGAGGACTGGATAGTTATCCCACATGCCATTAAATATCATTGTATCATAGTGTCCTGCAGAGAAGATGGGTGCGTTGTCGTTGGTGTCCAAGACTGTCACTCTCACCAATGCCGAAGATGTCAATGATGGTTGTCCCGCGTCGAATGCGAATACTATAACAGAAAAATAAGGTAATTTAAATAACAGTGTATTTTTTTAAATTTTGAATGGAATTGATGTTGAAACCAGATGTATATTTACGTACCCAAGAATTCATGTTGTCTTTCGCTATCTTCTTCAAAGTCAAATATCATATTAGTCGTTATGACTCCTGTAAATATATGACAATCCAGTGAATCACCATATAACGAATCAATAACTCATGTACGCTTTACAGTTCTCTCGGGTTTGAAGTGTATTCCCATTCACATTATGACGTTTACTTTGTACATAACTTTGTATTGACAGGTATGGTAGACATTGGTAACGCATGATATGAGTTGTGTGCCGCACAAAATTAGTGAATTCAAGGTTTGGCAGGTGCAGAAATTCTAGACCCATTTCCAGAAATTGTGTATGGAAAGGGGGTTCGCATCTGTATGTAGCTTTAAAATGGCGGTTCAATATACGCCGGGTAAACACAACGGGATAGCGTAGGTTTACAGATCAAATCACACACATTACGTACAAAACAAAGTTTCAACTGCATTGCATTGTGTATATCGCTGAGCAGGGTTAATGTACCTAAATACAAAATTATACGCTATGGTATTTACTCGTGGATAATGCATACCATGAGATATTGAAATGACTGTTCTAATGTGTTTTTTGGCGCGAATCAACGTCAACATTTGCGATAGTTTAGAAGCTCCGTCCGATTGAGGGATCATGCAAAATATTTGGCCAAGTATAAAGTAGTGTTTGTATAGTTACGTAATACATTGTCGGTTCACAAATTATGCACAGGTATCTAAAATAGCAATTACTCTTTGCATATAAATACAAGTGTGGCCGGTATAAATTGACATAAATACAATGGGTTCACAGAAATAAGAGTCATGGTAGAACATAAGTTCAGGTTACCAGAGTACACATATGACAGCTATGGAAACCACAGTCACTTGGGGGCTGAAAATCAATAAATACTAATTTTCAATAAAAATCATCCGCTATACGTATATAAATAAACAAGTTGTGAAACACGGCACCGAGTAAATCGACACCCTGTCGGTTTCAAATGTCGATTTCTTACCTTAAAATGCGAAACAAAAATTTTAGAGGGGATCAGGTGTTACGTTAATAACCATTGTTCATAATTGCTAACTTGGTTTTATTCAAAACTGCACAAATCCCGCGTTTTCTGATGATATCCGACGATTTCATGAACGAAAATGGCCAGCAGCCAGAATCAAGGGGGATTCGCATAGAGTTCTGGGTAAATCAAGGAAATACTCGCTGTTACGGCACGTCTGATTGGCTGAAAATGAGTATGCGCACTTGATTTACCCATAACTCTGCGCGAATCCCCCTTGATTCTGGCTGCTGGCCATTTTCGATCATGAAATTGTCGGATATCACCAAAAAACTCGCGATTTGTGCCGTTTTGAATAAAACCAAGTTAGCGATTATGAACAATGGTTATTAACCTAACACCTGACCCCCTCTGCACTTTTTGTTTCGCATTTTAAGGTAAGAAATCGACATTTGAAACCGACAGGGTGTCGATTTACTCGGTGCCGTGTTTCACAACTTGTTTATTTATATACGTATAGCGGATGATTTTTATTGAAAATTAGTATTTATTGATTTTCAGCCCCCAAGTGACTGTGATGGAAACCCATGTGGCGGCAAAAGTCATGAATACGCAAACACATTAAAATAGATAACTATATAATGAAAAATAAACGTCACCTGTTTGGTCGTCAATTTGGAAATTGCTTGTATCCAGCATGAATGTGATGTCACTGTTTGTGAAGGAATCAGCATCGGTAACTAAGACAGTTAAAACATCGGAATTAACAGCCAGGTTTTCCGTGACATTGCCAACGTACACGTCACGAGTGAACGCAGGGTAGTTGTCGTTTACATCTGATACTCGAATAGTGACGTCAACCCAATCTTGCAACACGTGTTCACCTCCGTCCGAAACAGATACATTTAAACTGTATACAACTGTGTTTTCATAGTCAAGTTTATCAAGTGTGAAGATTTCACCAGTTTTGTAGTCAATGCCAAATTTTCCTTGCCCACCACTAGTCAAAATATAGGTTAGCCGTCCGTTAATTCCAATGTCGTCATCGCCTGCATGTACAACTCCGATAGTTGTGTGAATCGATGCGTTTTCTGCTACATTGAAATCGTACGATGATTGTAAAAATTCCGGAGAGTTATCGTTAATGTCATTAACTGTGACATTTACAGTGGCGGTCGCATCACGACTTCCTTCTAATCCGTCCCTGTCAGACGCAGTTACCGTCAACTCGTAGTCTCCTCTTGCTTCTCGGTCTAATAATCCAGTTGCGGTTATGACTCCGGTTCTTTCGTTTATTGAAAACGGAACGCCTCCATCTAACGAGTAGATAATTGAAGCGTTTGGTCCATTGTCTAAATCAGTAGCCATGACATCGCGAATCTACAAAATGAAAAAAAAAATGAAAATATCTCTCCCTTTCACAAAATGGCAGCCAGTGTGAAAAGACGACGATGCTATAGCGTATTACACATATTAACTTAAAGCGGGGGAGTCGTCACCTGCGCGTGTGCCAGATGGCCGTGTCATTGTTTATAAACAAGCGTTTACCCATGAGGCTTTGCATTTTTAGCGTGTGTTGTTATCGTTGCTTGGGACTCAATTCCCGCGCATGCGCAGGTGACGACCCTCCCACTTTAACGTGTTTATTGCATGTTAGTTATATAAACTTGAAGAGTTTCACTACTTATTTTGTATCTTAAGTTAGCTCACCATGATTACTGTTGTTCCTGCCACACTGCTCTCGTCAATATTACCATAGAAAACTGGCTCCACGAAATCTGGTTCATTGTCGTTTACGTCGACCACGTAGATGATAATCATAGCAGTCGATGTTTTGATGACGTCTCCCCGGTCAGCGGCAAATACTGTGAAGACAACGTGTTAGGGTAATTAGTAAAATGCATTTACGTTTTTTGTACACTGAGCCCAGTGTCCTTAAGCTTAAAACAAGTATGTCAGCGTAATACAATATATTAATGTGTACATACCTTGGAATGTGTATTTTCTGTTGTCCCCATCTTCGTAATCCAGACTTTGGTTGATAGATACTTCCCCTTTTTTGAGAGAATACAACTCATTACATATTCAACAATTGCTTTTGCGTATATATTTCAAAAAATGTAGTTTAATAAAATTACACGTAAATACGTTCAACTACCTGTTATCTCGTCCACGGCGAAGTCAGTTGTGTTTAGACTGTACGACACGTCGCCATTACTCCCAGCATCCGGGTCTGTAGCTGTCACTGTAAATAAATATGTCCCGGATGGTAGTTCTTCCTCTACCTCGGCTACATAAATGTTACTGTCAAACGCGGGTGTGTTATCGTTGACGTCTAACAATTGTATTTGTACTGTCGCGAAGTCTTGTAAGATCTCGACACCGCTGTCTGAAACCGTTATATTTATGATGTAGGTTTCCTCACTCTCCCGATCCAACTTGCTCAAAACAAAAATGTCGCCGGTGTTAGGGTGAATATTGAATTTACCGCCGCTCCCGTCAATAATAGAATACGTCAACCGAGAATTGATGCTGGCGTCATCGTCTACTGCACTCGCGTTCCCGATGCTATATCCAATCTCGGCGTCTTCCCTCACTGTAAAGTAGTATAACAAACCGTCGAACGATGGACGATTGTCATTAACATCACTGATTGTAATATGTACAGGTACACTAGTGTTGAGACTTCCTGCAGTCATGTCTCTGTCAAAAGCAATAACTCTCAATTCGTACAACGCTTTCACTTCTCTGTCTAGACTACTAGTCTTCGTTGTCATGACACCCGTCCTCTCATCAATTAGAAATTGATCACTTCCGTCGCCGTCAAGTTGATAAATAATTGATGCATTCATTCCTTGGTCTTCGTCTGTCGCTAAAATGCTTCGTAACTAAAACAAGATTCAGTAGTTCGAGGATGAGTAACTATTTGAAATGCAGATAATGACATCATCGGAGCCGAGAGTCAGACAATATATAATTATCATTATGCAATACTATTGTAGTGCTGACCCCCACACCCACCCCTCCTTGCAATACGCAATGACAGATACTACAGTATACTTATTCGCAGCTTTGATGTCATGTACACGTGATAGGTATTTTTGATGTTTTGAAACCTTTCACTTAGGTAACCGGGATTCGATTGTTCCCCTCGCTGGACTCACAAAAAACACGCACAAGCTCCGTTCATGTCCATTTAATTCTCCGCTTGTCCCCAGCTTTTCACCCGAGACAGCTTCAAATCACTTTTTTATTACTTGTCACCCATTAGCCAATTACAATACAGTATAAGAGACTTTAAGGCCTTGCCTTCAAACAAACAGCCAATCACATGACAGTTTTAAATTACGACCAACGTACCGTGTAATCTTAAAAATTGCAAACTCATGAGATGTCTCGTCTGATTTCGACTAGTTTCGCCATCTGGCCTTATCATTAACCTTTATCAGTATTTTAACCCCTATCAGTAGATGCCATGGCAACCACCATTAAGCTGAAATATAAATCATGATATACATACCATATTTACAGTTGTCCCGGCTACTGAGTTCTCATCAACGTTGCCGTGATAGAAATGCTCGGTAAAGTCCGGCGCATTGTCATTGATGTCAACCACCTGTATTTTGACAAAGGCAGACGACGTCAGGGCAGGCTCGCCTTGGTCAGTCGCGAACACTGTGTAAACAAATACGGGTACTGTGAGCACATTTCACGAATATGTCAGTCGTAGTAAGCACGCTTTTTGGACAAATTTGGTGGCAAACTGCAGATTTATTTAGAAAATGCGAGTAACTGAATTCTATAAACAATAAGGTCCATAACCACAGAATTAACGCTGTGTACTTATTTACGCACACACATTGCTTGTCAGAAATAAATGCAGCAATATTCCATAACACACAATAGAGAATTACCATAAAATTCATAAATTCGGTTATCTTCGTCTTCAAAATCCAACGATGTGCTTGTGGATATTTCACCTGAAAGATTGTATATATTTTATGAAAAAAAATTGTCAGTAATCCTACATCCGAATTCAGTTTAATTCTTCGAACGGCCAACTTTTAATCAACTTCGCGAATTTGATCTGCATATTTGTTTCACTGAATTGTGTAATGATTCAATTACAAATAATTATATGTAGTAACAAAAGTTACCAACGTCGTATTAAAGCGGGAGGATCGTCACCTGCGCACGCGCGGGAATTTAGTCCCATGCGATGGTAACAACAAGCTAAAAACGCAAAGACTCATGGGTAGACGCTTGTTTGTAATTTAATGACACCTATGGTCATCTGACGCATGCGCAGGTGACGACTCCCTGCTTTAAACCATTCACTTACCTGTTGTATCGTTTATAGCAAAGTCGAGGGTATCAAGACTGAAGACTATATCGCAATTACTTCCAACATCCGGGTCACTGGCTGTCACCGTAAACAAATATGTTCCGGATGTTAATTCCTCTTCTACATTCGATAGGTAAAAGTCAGTGTCAAACTCTGGTGTGTTGTCGTTGGTATCGATTACTTGAATATGTACCTCCGTGAAATTCCTGCGTATGACTTCACCACTATCAGATACGGACATGTTAATCGTGTATGCAGATTTGGTTTCGCGGTCGAGGTTACTTGCCACTAAGATTTCACCGCTGTCTGCGTCAACAACAAATTTCCCATCACTTCCACCAATCACGCTGTAAGTCAGTCGCGCATTGATATCTATGTCCTCGTCGTCGGCGTGAATAGACCCGACACTGTCACCAACATTGGCGCCTTCGCTCGTATCAAATGTGTAAAGGGTATCCTCGAACGCTGGATTATTGTCGTTGTCATCATTGACGGTGACATGTATGAAAACACTTGTGTTGCGGGAACCTTCCATCCCATTTCTGTCGAAAGCAGTTAAGATGATTTCATAGAAGTCAACGGTCTCCCGGTCCAAGTCTAGATTGCCACTATTGCTTGTTTCCAAGACACCTGTTTTGTTATCGATTCGAAACTGATCACTGTTATTCCCACTAATGCTGTATACGATCGATGAATTTAATCCCTGATCTACATCAGAAGCTAAAATGTCACGAGTCTGCAAGAACAATAATAATAAATGTGTGATCGTAATAATAGTATAAAACAGTAGTTGAATGAAAATAATCCAGCGGTAAATTTTTGGTAGTGGAAAGGTCAATGACAAATAACGAAACTATTCCTTTAGCTTATAGGGCGGTGGTCGTCGCGCAGCGTGCGTTCGAATTTCATGTAAACAAGCAACATGTTTTACGCGTGTTATGTACGTCGCTATAATCCGGGGGGGGGGGGGGTACTCCAAATCAGACCTGGTACCCACGCTGAAGTATAGCTTTTCAAAACAAACTCTAAACGTACTTATTAAATTATACCCTTTTTCAAGTGCAAAAACTTAAAATAGATACCCTATATACATACTAAAATCATACTGTTTCCAAGTTGGGGTAACATCATGAATTCATGAGATTTCTTTTTTCACATTTTATTAATATATTTTAAAGTATTCGACCCTAAACGTGGTACACGCGTATATGCGTCAAGTAACTAAATTACACCCCTTTTATATCAAACAGGACGTGGCGCGACGACCGCCGCCCTTTAATCGACACTAAATAAGCTATTGGCCAGGTTATCCGATGTAACCCGGTATACATGTACTTCTGTCTTGGTGCGCTGCATTGCTACATATCAGATAGGGGCTCGCGCAAATTTACAACGGGGATTTCCCTCCTTGAGTATATCTCATTGATACTTTATCAGGTTCATCGAATAGGTCAGGTCATCGCACTATAACACGTACACATACTGCAGTATGAAGCATACTAAACATATCCATGGTGCTACATACCATTATCACCGTCGTTCCTGGCCCAGAATTCTCTTCGATATTACCATAGTAGACGTGTTGTGTGAAAATCGGAGCATTATCGTTTGTATCAAACACGTATACTTTAACGAGAACTGATGACGTCATGGGGATTTCACCTTGATCAGAGGCAAATACTGTAAACGAAATCAGAACAATAAGCCACAATGAAGAGCGCCACTGCCAACCTAGCTAGTCACGCGATACATAAAATGAATTCCGAGTAATGAGGATGTAGCTGGACGGGGAACCCCCTTAGCGCATGACAATTAAAAAAGCTTAAAGCGCATTCTAAGCGACGATAACATCGCACGCTAAAAACGCAAAGGTTTCTCGATAGTTTGTAAACAACGACACGCTATGGCCATCTGTCGCATGCGCAGGCGACGACACCTGCGCTTTAAAGTTCTAGAACTAACTATAAACGGAGTACAACATACCTTGAAACTCGTATATTCTATTCTCCTCGTCTTCGTAGTCTAAAACTGTTGTTGTCAACACATCACCTACAAATAAAACAGGCCAAGAGGTGATACTACAGGTTTGTTGAACACGGAATATATTACCATTTATTTAATTTAGTCGGATGGGGTCAACAAACTCATGTTAATACTGAAATAAAAAATAATTAAATAATCCGGAACTACTTTTACACTTATAACATATTCGGAGACAAAATTCGAACGAATGCCGATCACTCCACTCTCACCTAAAGAAAGGCATGCATTTTTGATAAACACGAATCTTCGGTAATTGTGCACTTGTCGATTTACTTGTATGAGGTAACAAGAGTTCGTATTAACGCATTCACGTACCTGTTGTATCGTTTATGGCAAAGTCGGTGGTATTAAGACGAAACAGTATGTTGCTATTTCTTCCAACATCCGGGTCACTGGCTGTCACCGTAAACAAATATGTCCCGGATGGTAGTTCTTCTTCTACATCGGCCACATAAATATCACTGGTAAACGTTGGTGAATTGTCATTGACGTCAAGAACTTGAATTTCCACTTCAGTGAAGTCTTGTAGAATGTTAACACCGCTGTCTGAAACTGACAATTTTAGGATGTACGTCATAGTGTGTTCGCGATCGAGCTGGCTGGCAACGAAAATTGCACCATTTCTTGGATCGACGTCAAATTTCCCCCCACTTCCACTGACCACGGAATACGTCAGCCTAGCGTTGATGCCAGTGTCATTGTCGAACGCACGTACTCTCCCGACGACGTGTCCAATGTCGGCATGTTCACTTACGGTAAAGTTGTGATAATCATCAAAAGCCGGTATTTCGTCGTTGACGTCATTGATTTGAATGTATAGGTAGGCACTTGTGTTAAGGCTTCCGTCTAGCCCGTTTCTATCGCAGGCAGTAACGACTAGTTCATATTGATCGATCGCTTCACGGTCCAAATTGAGTGCAGTATCGTTGTCTGATGTCGTAATTATGCCAGAGATATTGTCTATCTGAAATTGGTCGCTACCTTCACCAGCGAGTGTGTAAACTATAGCGGCATTGAGACCAGTGTCGGCATCGCTAACTTCAATAAAACGATCCTGTAACATACAAATTAATACATTAACCTTTTCACTACCAGCTCTCTCTTTTCATCACAAATTCACAAAATAGTCCATTACTTCAGAAGATTGGGACAAAAATAGCCAAATGTTTCGAGTGAAAACTGAAAATTTACTCACATTTTGTCTGTTGGCTCCAAAATTAGGTAATATAAGAACAAGTGCAGACAAATTTGAACGTCGGATGGCGAAAAGGTTAATAACGTTCATAATATTCAACTGTGCCAGTCGTCCAGTGTATTTGACCACATATAGTGCATCATAAAAGAACTTAGCAAGAAATGGACGTCGAGGTCTCATCAAGAACGAGACACACGAGACCCCCCCCCCCCCGCCATATAGTTTATGTTCTCTTCACTATTCCAAGCACTATGTTTACATAGATCCCAGGGAATATTGACCGCGACAACAAAAGATAATGTATCATAGTAGTAAAGCAATTGTCGTGGCTCTCATAGTCTCAACGAGATTTCATTGGCCATTTGCATTATTCTAAAGTATAATAACAAATACATGCCAGCAATCATAGCATACATCAGTTGGAAAGACATGAGTTACACCATTTCATGGTCAAATTGTGTTACACGATTAAGAAACGTTTAACAAATAAAAGGTGTATCACCGCACAGTTTTAACATTTTTTTTAACTGACTTACAATAATAACTGTAGTGTCAGAGAGGGAATTTTCATCTATATTTCCATAATAAGCACTTTCTGTAAACTGAGGAGCATTGTCGTTGCTGTCGAGAATCTGAACTCTGACACTTGAAGACGACGTCAGTGCTGGGATTCCTTGATCGTTGGCATACACTGTAGACAAAATTACACGCAGCATTAGATAAATGTTCGTACGTAAGCATTTGTTGGTTGATGTCATTTAACGACTGGTGGCTGTTGATTTAAAGCGGGGGAGTCGTCACCTGTGCATGCTTTGGGACTTAATTCCCGCGCGTGCGCAGGTGACGCCCCCCGCTTTAAACATGGCGTACTAAAATGAAAAGTAATCTCTTACCTGTAAATTCGTAGTTCAGTTTTCCATTGTCCTCAAAATCATAGTCTGTGGAATTTGTAGTAATATCTCCTGAAAATGTACAGTTAAATGTTAAGAAAATAACAACCGGTTTCGAAAGAACGATGTAAAATAACCAATGTAAACCACGGTCCTGTAGGTTAGGTAATAATGGTGTTTAATTTGCTGTTGCATACATTACGACGGTAGCCGCAAAATAGCGAGTAACGTTTGTTTGGTAGACACGCTTTAACTACCAAATTGCAATCTGTCTTTTTTTTTTATAATATTATAATGTTTGAGCCACCCACCTGTAATTGGATCGATGGAGAAATCGGAGCTACTAGTATAGTAGCTAACGTTGGCGTTAATTCCATCATCGTCATCCGTCGCCCTCACAGTCAGTACATAGCTATCCAATTGTGCAGATTCCTCTATACTTCCTATATATAAGTCAGAACTAAATACTGGACTATTATCATTAATATCTAGTATATCTATAATGACTACTGTGTACGATTCTAATATTGGATTTCCAGTGTCATAAGCTGAAATGTTTATGACGTATGATGGTATAGATTCACGATCTAATATTCCAGTAACGAATAAATCACCAGAATATGTGTCAATGTCGAAATCACCATGACTACCATCCACCGTAGAATATAATACACGACCGTTCAGCCCTATGTCATAATCCTCGGCTATTAGCGTGCCTATGACGTAATTAACAGGTGTATCTTCATCCAGTTCAAATTCATATGATGTCTCATTAAATTCCGGTGTGTTATCATTGACGTCACTGATATAGATAACAATAGATATGGTAGTATTGAGGTTATCAACATCACCGCCCATATCAGCTGCTGTAACCGTGAGCTCGTACGTATCTTGAATTTCGCGGTCCAAATCAAGAACATTTTCATTATCGGCAGTTGTAATGATGCCAGTTATTTCATCGATTTGGAATTGGTCACTCCCATCGCCAGACAGTGAATAGACTACTGCAGCATTTAGATCAATATCGGCGTCAGTTGCTTCTATGAGTGGCATCTACAATATTCACAATAATTATAAGTGTAACATAGGCACACATCGTGACGATACTTGTGATGTACTTGTTAGCATATGACCATGGATGAAGACTGTTTCGTACATGCTTACACACAATTATTCGAGAAAACAAATGACAATTAAGATCAACTGTTCCGAATTTTGTTACAGTATTTGTTTTTAAGAATTGCCCAACTATCTGCACAATGGAACATTGTAAAATATGTGCGATTGCAACCTTTCAAGATAAATGCGACAACATTATTTAATTGCAAAAAAATGTTAAGCAATAACAAAAATACTTAAATATCTTACCATGTGTACTGTTGTATTTGGTGGTGAGTTCTCGGCAATAGATCCTGATGACGTATTATACCTAAATTCAGGATAGTTGTCATTCGTGTCCAATATATGAATGATGAGCTCCTCGGCAATCTGAACGCAGAAATTAAAAATGTTAAATAGCGCGGTAAAAACTGCAAAATATATATCGTTACGAAACTCAGAAGCAAGTGATGTGAATCGGAATTATATGCTTAGTTTCCTTAATCACGAACTCAGTTTTGTATTGTGGTAACTAACGTAAGATAATTGATTTGTACGAAGCGACCGCCCATTTCTAGAAATTCATGGTCGAATATTTACGGGGAAAAATCGGTGTTACATTAGACATATATACTTAGAGGAGTATCTGTATTTGTTTTATTACAACAAAGTGGGATCAAGTATGACAAGATGGCAGATATTCATGATGAAATTCGGATTAAAAAACGCGTGACATGGGGACTAGCAAGAGAGACCAGTAGCTTAAACGCCATTTGTAGTTGCTGACACATCTGAGATTAATGGTATCCCGTTAATTTAAAGTCATACATTTATTTGTATTCCTCAGAATCACAATTGAAAAACGTTAGAGTTTATAGTGAGTAACACGAGTAATTGTGATGTTTCGAGTGTAGCAGCAGCGCTTATGGTTCGCATCTCCAAACCTACAGAAGTGCTTGTCACTGAAATGTCACTAATATGCATCCGAACAAACTGCTCCTTCACAATAACCATATAAAAAAACACGCCCAGAACAATGGTTCACGTGCTCAGTACTGCTATAGGTACAGTAACTACACTTTAACATACTAGCGCTATTAAACTTTTCTAAATAAGAAAATATAAGTGTAAACAATAATGAAAAACATAATTACCGGATTAATGAAGCACTTTGTCGTATCTGTCATATGTCCGATGATCACCAAATGATACATACTGTTAACTTCTCTGTCCAATTGTACAGTTGTTGTAACATTTCTCTGAAATTAATAGTACGAAACATGCAATAGAGGAAGACGAACATGAACCAGAATACGATATCAGGCTAGTCTAGTACCCATTAGGTTTACTCGTTTTGCGATAACATGTTAACAGACGCCATAACTACTTTGTTCACACACTATATATGACAGGATGGATATAGATGGTATAAATCTTCCGCAATATTAATCGTTTTATTTTATATCAATGTGTATAACTGACACTGGTACTTGTAGTATTCATATTTATATCAATATAGACTATTGCATGCTGGGCAATCATTTCATTTGGTTTTATAATTGTTCGTTGGCTAAAGGACTATGCGTGCTTTTGTTTAGTACTAAAGTATAAAGCTTACTTTATGACGTCACTACTTACAGAGATTGGATCAATTTGAAACAATTCATTGGTTCCAGCAACTTCGAATATCACTTCATAGTCGTCACTTGTTTCGGATTGGATTGTTGTGATGTATGTTCCATTTGGCTGATTCTCGTATACGAATCCTGACTGCAAAGTAATGTTTTCAAAGCCGTCCTCGACTTGACTAGTTATTTTAATAGTTATTTTTGCAGTGTTAGCGGCTTTTTTGGGCTCCGAACCATTATCTTCTGCCGAAACTTGAACTGTGATCTCGTTCTCGTCAAAATTTAAGCCTATTCTTCCGTCGTTTTGAAAATCGGACAACCGAAGTTGATTTTTGTTGTATACTACATTGTTGTCTGTCGCAAAATAGTCATCGAATGGCGGCTCCACCACATATGTTATTTCACCGTTTTCAGCCAAGTCATCATCCGTAGCATATAGAACTGCAATTGTAGTCGCGGCAACTGTCCCGTCAATCCATTCCGCATAGTATTGGATAGTACTCCATGCTGGAGTCTCATCATTAAGATCAATTAAATTGACTTGAACAGGTATTGATTTTTCAAATTGACAACCGATTACTGTAACAGTAAAGGCGTATGTACCCATTACCTCCCTGTCTAACATTTTTAGTTGGGTGATAACCCCATTTGAGTCAACTGTAAAGGCTGTGCTAGCATCCCCATCGAATATTGTGTAGTTAACAATAGCTCCATTCGGGACTTCACCTCTGATGTCTCCTACATCTGGTGCGATAGAATTTGGAATTCCTTCGAAATGATTAAATATATACAAATTGCTTCCACAATGATTCGCGGCATCTATTGGTTGACAACCTGAATTTGAAAACAACAATTTATCAACAGTTTGATCGGACTATTGAGACATATTCTGGGATTTGCATACGACTTCTCACACCAACGCAATCGAAGATTAATGACATAGAATGTTCTACTCTACATCGGTAAGTTAGGTTACCTGATGTTGTCGTTGGTTCTGGTTCTGTTGTTTCACAACTAGTTTGCATATCTAAAACGACCAGAAAACATGTTAATTAATGCACATTAGATAATAAGTATTTCTGCAAATATATATATAGGTTTTTTAGTTATAGATACACCTAGATGTTACATTGGTTGCCTAATTTAGAGACATAGGTAAGTTAGGTTACCTGATGTTGTCGTTGGTTCTGGTTCTGTTTGACAACTAATTTGCATATCTAAAACGACCAGAAAACATGTGAATTAATGCACATTAGATAATAAATATTTCTGCAAATATATATAGGTTTTTAGTTATAGATAGCCCTGGATGTTACATTGGTTGCCTAATTTAAATAAATTTCGTGAATGTGGGGGGGGGGATAATGTATAGAGGAAAACCATAAAAGGTGTTGCGAGAGGTGACGGCGCCAGTGCAACTGTATTAGAGTAAGGTTACCCAACATTGTGTACTCATATTATAAAGATTTCAAATCTGCACTTTCAAATAATTAATTTAAAAATTCAATTTGAGACAAATATGTATTTGAAACGCTTTGAATCGAAAAAATATTAGCCTCCGCCGCTCAATCAAGACAGATAGACAATTCAGGACAAACTGCATGTGCTGAAATAGGCCGCAAAGTAGTAAAATGTCGGTAGAATTCAAATTTGTATTGTTCGGTATCACTCACAGCTGAATTTAACGCCACGGATTCGCTTGTTGCGACCCGAAGAGCGTCGTAAAGATGATGCTAGTTCGCCATCTTGGATTTTCCGTAATTTTTTTCTGAAGACACGTCCCTTCAAGCATTGCGACAATCATTTCGTAGTTCTACTTTGCGCAAACTCACTGAAGACATAAAATCGAAATATCAATCGCAAAGGTCGTGACTATCTTTTACATATACAATTCCTGTGTCTCACATAGCGATTACAAATACTTTGACCTGTCGATACAAACATTTCAAAGATACAATGTGATTTTATTCTCAAGATTAAAAGATATTATGATTTTATTTTGCCCTAACGACCGTGTTAAAACTGCACGAGTAGTGTTCTAAAGGTTGTTGATTTGTTTTAAGTTTTGCAGGAATAAAGAAAATGTGTTACGTACCTGGAATAAATACCAATAGGAGAGTTACTAGAACTTTTAAGATCGAGAATTCGAATAACTGCACCATGTTGAAATACGCGTAACATGCCCTACAATAAACGTGATATAAATAAGTTTAAGTTTTAAGCTGAGCTATATGCCAACGAAATAAAACATTGATGACAAATTTGTCTGAAAAGAGTATAAATGCGCGTATTTTGTGTGGGTTTCTTGAATATGAAGGTTAGCGATCTAATTAGGTATGAAGCTAAATCTAACAAGAACTGGGGTATTTTGAATGCACTAGCCACATGTTTCTTTCATTTCAAACATTGCATATTTAGTTTTTTTGTGAACAGAAGACTTTACAAATATGTTGGAATGCTGTACTTTTAATTTGCTAATACCGTTAACGTACTAACATAGATTTGAGATGGTCGTTCGAAATCCCATCGCAGTTTTTCCTTTTGTGTTGTTACATAACTTATTGTGTATAAAAGGTTGTGTATAAAAGGGCAATGCTCTGACCAAAAAGTTTTATCTTTCTGTAAAACAAATGAGATTGTGAAGCATAGCAAAGCTTGGCCAGTGGTATGATGGATATTGACAGTCTAGTCCATACATGCCGCTGAGCCGTAACGATAAACTATAAAAAAATTCTAATCCAAGTTTCAAATAATAATTCATAAACTTTTAATTTAATAAATGACCACATTATAAACAGATGCACATCAATTTGAAATAAACATATTAGATGAACACACAGATATACGCGAACTATAGATGAAAATTGAGTACCTACACATGTGCGTATCACACCTGATACACACGTTTCACGGTAAGCCACTTGTTGCCTTCCACTACAGATCACCTTCTTAGCTCATTGAATATTGTGGGTTTGAATGCAACCTCTTCAAAAAATAAAGAGAAAGTTGTTCTCTTCACTCTCAATATACTAGAACAGCCTCGTCCTAAAGCTAGTTCGTTTACAAATAAAGTATAACCAAATAACTGTGAATTTAAACTCAATCAATTTAAATGTATATTTAACATCATTCAATTATTTGTAATGTAGTTATTTTACTACCTACCTACTTTTTTACTGTGGTGTAATACATTTAAGTAAAATTAGCCTAGTCAGTTACATGTGAACCCGTAGTTTAACTTGAATATCGAAAACAGTTTGCAGTTATATGTTGTTTGTAATCATAATATGTAAAGTCTATTGCCATCCTAATTATTGTTAAAACAACAGTTTGTGAATAATGATGTTAGATTTTGTTGCATATATTCTTGAAACGTACCACGCAGGCAAACACATGACGCCTAATATAAATTAAGTCTTCAAAATGTCATTTCACTGTATCACATCGCGAAAACAAAATGTCACTTCACATGTCAGGGATGAACAATAATGTCGAGTCATACAATATAAAAATATACAATTAATAACTTATACTTGGCACAGAGATCCATTACTAGAAATGAAAGATACTTTATGGAAGGCTATTGTTTTCTACTGGAGTAGACCGAGTTAAAAATGTAGGGTTAATGATTGTCTCGTTTGTGGTTTTTTGTTCTCAGTTTCAAACTTATGCAGAATGGTTATGGTAGACTAACTGGTAAAACTGATTGAGGGCGCACTTGAAGTACATAATTATAAGTCGTATTACAGACGTTGGCCGATGCCGAATGATTAATGTACTACAATACCCATGCATATTTACACTACCATTACGCAGATCCAGCTAACCAGCGACAATCCAAACGTAGGTGGCTTCTCTAAAAATCTACGGTGTTATTTGCCCTAAATATATTGTCAAGTTATTGTTGAATTTTAATATGTTGAGTGAAGTCGCCAAAACTTCTATGTTATTGCAGAATCAACACATTAAAATATATCGAGCAAGTGAAAGTGAACACGTGTCTATTTTTCCCTGGAGAAAATGTTTGAAGTGTAAAAAAAATATAAATTCAGAAATGAGCATATCACTAAAATATTAATTGTCAATAATTATAACAATTAAATATTTACACAAAAGTAATTTTATTCGATCCATATATTCAATCTGTGAAAAAGACGACATCTTTTTTCTTTCCGTAAGTTCTTCTTTCGCGATAGCACATAACATTCATATTAGAATTTTCTTGAATATTTAGATGGTTTATCAAAAGTTCTAGTATGTGTGGTGTTTTATTAAGTGTTTGTAGTTAATACACGCTAAGTAATGACTTTTGATTAGCAAAGGTTTCATCCATCAAGTTGCTGAATATAGCAATATTAAAGCGGGAGGATTGTCACCTGCGCACGCGCAGGAATTGAGTCCCAAACGACGATAACAACACACGCTAAAAACTCGAAGGCTCATGGGTAGACGCTTGTTTGTAAACAATGACATGCTATGGCCATCTGAGGCATGCGCAGATGACGACTCCCCCGCTTTAAGTTGCTATGTAAAAATAGCACAGTTTTTACAATCAAACAGAATTTAAATAAGCAGTTTATATTGAGAACATTTTTTTCAGAAAGTATACTCATGCTGTATAACTGACTGAAAATTTGTTTGAAAAAAAATCTTACAAAATCCAAGTTGACATCAGTTTTGACTTGTTTTTTCACCGTGTGTATAAAAATCATAGCAAAATGCCATCTTAGTTTTAAAAGGTTGACTTAAAATAATAAAATAAATAAAATGATTGCTTATATCAACTCAGCGTCTACTTCATCATACACATAAACTATATGACCGTCAACTTAAACAATCCACTCTTTACCTGCTTTCATGTGAAAACACAAACATTATTATTTTTTAAGCGGGTCATTGTTTACAAACAAGCGTCTACCCATGAGCCTTTGCGTTTTTAACATGTGTTGTTATTATCGCTTGGGACTCAATTCCCGCGCGTGACGACCCTCACGCTTTAATACGTTGAAGAAGATTGAAAATCAACCTACAAGCGGTGAGATCGATTCTTGTATTTGCTGTGTCTTTGTTTTACCGTAATTGCATTGAGTGACGTTATTGCAATGAGGTCGTTATTTCAATAAGTTTATTGACTGGCTTACGTGCCAACTAGCTGGTAATCACAATATGACCTCTAAAGCAGGGGTACTACGCAATTGATTACTATATCCCCATATATTACCCTTTACCTGCAATTTATTGCGAAATACACCGTTTATATGCAATATAATGATAATATACTTGACATCAATTGTATTTTTCAATTCACGAATTCTGTGACAAAATCAGTCAGTTCTCAATTAACACATGTGACAGTTCAGTTTCAGTTGCCACGTGTGACAATCATTCACACTATTATACTCATTATACTAACAAACATGAACTGTTTATCTTCACTTAGTCATCTTAGAATCATTCAATTCCTACCATCACGTGGATAACATAATGCCAACCATACACTACTCCTGTACTCCTATTCCAGCTCATGATTGCTTATGGCAAAATGGAATTGGCTCAAATGGTCAGTATTAAAAAGGGAGGGTCGTCACCTGCGCACGCGCGGGAATTGGGTCCCGAGCGACGATAACAACACATGCTTAAAACGCAGACTTATGGGTAGAAGTGTGTTTGTAAACAATGACACGCTATGGCAATCTGGCGCATGTGCCCCGCTTTAAATTCAATTTTTTACCCTAGTGACTAAAGATTAACGCGTTGTTTAGTTGTTTTTGGACAAGTTGGGTTCAAATATACTATTACTGGGTGGTTTTAGCCTTCATAATTTCAATAAATCCCGTCATTGGTTATATTAAGAACACACTCTTAAATAATAAATACCTGTATTGCGTTCTATCCGTATGAAGTGCATTTGTTTGTATCCAACACTCAATATATATTTTTAACAATAACCCTTCCATTGAACTAGGCTAATATCTATTTAGATATATGGAAGTAATGTGTCATGATGTGCAGGTATTGCGATTACTTTTACTAGTAATTCTTATAAACATTAATGACCAATTCCAATAAGTAAAATAATGTTTTTCGATCAGGAATGTTGCACCCGACCAATACTGATACTGCTTTTAGAAATACAACAACCTCCAGCTGTAAGTCAGTATAGTAATTTTTTATATACTTGACAACGAAAACAGAATGCAAACCAATCCAAATAAATGTTAAATAAATTTGTTATTTTTCTACCATTGCTGTTAAATATGTAAAATATGGTCTATGGTTGCACTGTTGTAATGTAATGTTATTACAGTAGAGTCAATCCATTGGAATGACTTGTCCGTAGTGTAACCATTAAAATAATTGTACAAACAAACGAACACACACTTGTTTCAATGTGAAACATTTTATTCAACCTGGAAATTACGGCAATCACCTTGGCGCTGCAGACCGACGCTACCTACCACGAAGTCTTTCTTCGCCAAAAAAAAAACTCAGTTCGAAATGGCACTACGGCACAGTGACTAGATGATAATCACAGCACAAGCATTCATAATTTAAGAGTATGACCTAGATACAATCACGTACTATAGGGCGAAGTTTAAAACCTTATCAATTATTGCCAAATGTTACAACTGCATTCTAAATTATACTTTTGCATTTTATTACCTGATCATGCTTTAGTCTTAGCAATTTCGAACCTAATTTGAGTTGTTGTGTATGTAAGGGGCGGGTCGTTTATTGTTTTGGGTACACTCAGGACAAAAATAAATAGGGGCAAAATGTTGAAAATAATCCATATGACGATTACCATATTGGTAAATTGATTTTGCCTGAAGTAACATACTTTCAGAAATTAATTTTCTTAGTTTAAGAAATAAAAATGCCATGCAAGTTATTTTTCAGCCTCACACACCGCTATGTTTTGCACTCAAACAGTGTGCAAATCATTATTTCTGTTAACTATACGAACTGAGCACGCCACTATCGCGTGAAAAAGATAATGTGATACGCTTGGTTGGGTCCAAGTTCTTTTTAAATCTTCCATAGAAGATATACACTTGATTGTTAACAAACTTGAAGAGAGCGATGGACATTTCTGTGATTATTAAAAAAAAACATGTTATAATTACACTAAACTATAATGCATTTAATTGCAAAAACTGCATTTCAACGTGTCATGACTTCTTATGAATGTTCATTTCAAAATGAAATAGAAATGAATGAATGATTTATTATTATCTTGCCTATCACAATAGAAGCAGGTAAATCGAGCTTTGTTAAGCTGATCTTGATACATTACACGTATAAGGAGTTGAAGTTGAAGGTGAGGAGATATACTCAACCAGTCTAATATCGTATGAATGTCCTATACCATTGTAATCAGGTTTAACATACATTGCGATGTTATGGTTACACAAATAACTTCTAAACCATCATAACCATCGTCCAACACAAACAACTATATTTTGATATAATAATTGAGTTACAGGCAAAAGACTAAAACAGTTTCTCACTTCTGATATTTAGAAAGCTAGTGCATTTTAAAAAAAGTGCATATTTTGGCCTAATCAAGATTGAAATAGTGATACGCTCAGCAGTTGTCATTAATGATACATACAAAGACAAGAAAATACTTACATTGAGGAGCAAGAAAGTACATAATAAAAAGCCATACGTGACAGCAAATAATTACATAGTATACAAGTAATTGTATAGTGTACAACACAGGTATGCGTTGTCGTTTATTTCACTATAGCGTTTGAAAACAAGGAACACTTCATAGTTTCCAAGGTAAATGTGAGTCGGCATACCATGACGAAGTTTGACTCTTTTGAAATTCACCTATCAGTTGATTGCCTTGCTGATTAATGTGTGTTGTTGTAAACAACATGTAACGCCCCAAATGCTGTAGCTACTCAGGTTCAGTCCAGCGTGGCCGTCTGCGTGGAAAATTCGTTTTATAAATGTTACCTACATGAATGATTACACTAGCAAACAATGACGACATTTGAAACCTTCGATGCCATGATGCAATCCTAAGAAACTACAGTTTCCATTTATGCAGAAGTAGACTACCCACAGAAAGGATATTTGCATAAAACCTTGTAACGAAAAAATGCGTTCCTGATAAAAGCAAATAAGAATTATTTTCTACTCATATTAATTTGTGTGCATGTTGTTATATCTTGATTTAGATTCCCATGTACGGTCGAGTGCCACGAGTTTTAATGTATTCGGTGAAAAACACAAATGTTCACTTAAAATATTAGCGACAATGTACTCGTTGTGAGGCTGAAACTGTATGTCCAACTATTATCGAGTAAACATTTGTAATGTGGAGTGCAGGGTTGGCTCAATAAACGGTAATCATCACTTGTACTTGAGCGGTGCCATACAGATCATGACAGACTGAACAATCTTTGTCTGGTTATGGAGGACCTTTAACTTGTCCTATAATTTGCAGATAGGGAATATTTTCTATAAATATATTTCTACTCTTCTGGAAAAGGTGGGGTGATAACCCAACTCCATCATTTAGCATAACTGGAAGACTAATTGAAATGATTTTACTAGTGCAAGATTCGGATTCAAATTTAATAATAAACCGATAAAGAGAACAAATAGATCAATTTAAATTCGTAAACAAAATAATTTGCACAGAAAGTTCAGGCCCCTTAGCCCGTGTGATTTCGGGTTGAGCTTGACTCAGCGATGGAATCAAGGCACATTATTCACTGTAATATTTCCGTTTATCGCTGTGTTATCTCTTCATTTGCCATGTGGCTTATCGCCATCCTAACGCTACAAACTTGAAGAAGATATCAATTTTTAAGTGTAGATTTGGCTTGGTTCAGTGTATACAAATCGAACTTCTAGTTTTAATTTTGCTTTCATGTCGCTGTTGTCCAGAATAAATGGATTTCGTGAGTGTGTGGGAGAAACCTCGTTCCTGGGAAATTGAAGGTTTTTAATAGTTTAGAGAAATAATTTTGCTCCAGTCTCACCAGATCGCCATAGTGAATAATTAACTCGGTGAATCGGCATGGTTGTTGTTACCACGCTCCGAGGATTGGCCTTGGAAGTTTTTTGAACTTTGGTTTGTTGTATCAAGGACGGACTGCTAAATAATGTACACTTATATTGCTCTTAGGGGCCTGAATAAAATCAATGTATGAGTTATGTAGCTACAAATGACTGTGAATTTACGATGGTATAATTAGAATACCCACTTGTGATAATTAGGAATTTGCATCTTGTATATCGGAGCTATGCTTCACGCCGTGAATAATGGACTGTAACACACATGCTAATTGAAATCACGTAATTATTACAATACAATTCACGAACACACTAAGAACAAACTGAATATATCAACAATACTCGAGTATGACTATTCTGTGGTCATGAATACATATTTCGGAAAAGGCATTCTGTCATTTATATGTGTCAAGCCTGAACAATAGTGTTATCAATCATCGATTCCTGATCGATACAATGTCAATACTGCTTTCCCTAATACCACACATTGAGTTAAACTCAGTTTAAAATACACTGTATACAACTTTTCAAAGTCCATATTTATACAGTCTGAACCTTTCACTAACTTGGACTAATTTTTTTTGAACTATACACTGATTCGACAGTAATATATATAAATATAGCTGCAGGCAGCAATTACTGAATTGCAAATTACGGGTTGTTGAAATATGTTTTTATGGACATCATCATTGAATAATGGTTTTAACATATGTATTAATGAAGACATGTTTGGGAATAATTGACGAGATCACATGACCAGCTAATAGTGTATCCAAATCTCTGCATAGATGTACGCAATGCTGAGTTAATGGGTAATGTATGTTATTCTGATAAATTGAATGGATTTCAAGATAAAAAAAAAACGTTTTTAATTAAAAATAAACACTGCAAAGTGAATTCATCAAGCAATTACTATTTACCCTGCTAAACACGTACGTGTTCAACATTTGGGGTAAAAAAAATATTTCTTATAGGGAATCATATACCAGTATGATGTATAAGATAAGTTTATTTTCAACCAAGTTCCTATCCTACAGTACACATTAAGATCGCAATGCTGGCCTCATTAACCAAAAATTATTTGTTGGGGATTAAAATAAATTATATGAAATGTCATGTTTTGCTAAACGTAGGGGTGTTACTTTTAAGACTATTCTGATTTTTTTATTTGAACTATTGATTATCTTCATATTTGATGTACATATTTAGGGTCATTTCCTTTTGCATGACACCATAGCATAGTACCCATGACCACCAGGGGCAGTGGCACGAGATTTTGCATGGGGTGAGGTCTGCTCACCATTCAATTATGAAATCAAGACCCTCTGAAACGCCATTTCCTGAATTTTAGGGGCAAATTTTGCTGACATACATAATATAACACAACGGGTTTCAGCTTGATTCACCATGGCAACTGTGTGAGCCAATCTCTTGTATTTAAATGTGAAATGATAGGCCCAGGCTTACTCTTGCTGCTAGAAAAATCTGTTATCTGTTCAAGTTCATTCCAGAGATATTCTTTAACAATTATATTATTGTGGAGAAATATTTTACTTTAAACTTTAGTGTAACCACTCGAATGTGTCGAACACAAATTAGGATCATTTGTTATATTCTTGACATAAGGAATTTGACGGTACATGTTTATTATTTAAAAAGTGTTATAGATGGGAATTGGCATGTGAATACACAAAATATTTGTCACTCACTTTGACGATTTAGCTGACGTGTTATAATTATAATCGTAAGTCATAATTCAAACAACATGTCACCTCTCGATTGTCACGGAATCTAGCGCACTAACCAAGCTGGGACAAATGCACACGTATTATAATTGAGCACTCCTAATACTTGAATACAGTCGCGTAGGCTTAATCGTTGTTACGTTGGGAGCAGTTACGTGTTAATTATGGAAGCAGTCACTCAACAGTGGGGGTTATTTGATACACAACGTCACATTTTTGGACAGTATCTGATTATACCATGAAAAGAATGGCACAACTGAAAGATTCAGCAATCAGTTGTTTTGCCGGTGAACAGCGCTGAATGTATGTTATTTTATATGAATACAAATGATGTATTGTTCGCTTTGGTATTTGTTCATAAATAAGCGTACCACTTGACATTGATATGGTCCTTCCAATTCCCGTTTTGTCCGCGGAACCTCCCTCGAAAATTCACAGTAGCTCAGTTCGCTAGACCTGCTGTGGTTCAAGTTGTGGGTTCGAACACCTTCCGTTTCACCTTGACTAAAGCTACAGAGTCCTAGCCAAGGTGCAAGATCTGATTTACAATAGCAGTTTACAAAATGTGCTCCAGTTATACCGATGTAAAACTTATGTACAGTTAGTTTGCTGAAGTAATTAGACTTAGCGTATGAATATGACTGTAAAAAATACATGTTGATATAAATGGACCGGATTACAATATACGTAACAAAATGGAAATAATTAACTAGAACTAGGCAAAAATAAAACTATTCGATTGATACACTGGTTTATCGTAAGATTATATGACAGCAAATTGTATAACTGAACAATTACTTTGGACAACACAATGGAATATTTATGTTTATAAAAGTAGTGTTATGAAGGCGGAACAATACTGGCGTCCAATATATATATATATATATATATATATATATATATATATATATATATATATATATATATATATATATATATATATATATATATATATATATATATAATGATAAGAAAAAAAAACATATATTCTTCAATGAATTGCGGGGATTGTAGGTTGCTTAAACTGGCCAGGAAAAAAAACACTTCCAACTCCCTTCCGCCCACGTCGTGTTGAATTTGTGTGCAGACATGATGACAACAAATATGTTTAATAATTATTGTGTACGATTGTGTACGGACATGAACATAGCCACCAACATAATAAAATAATATAGCTCTGAAATATCAAACCATTTGTGCTCAAGATATTAACAGAACAATCTGCCAGAATAAGTAGATAGTTATTTGCAAATACCTTAAAAGAAAATAATTTGACAGCAACACATCGAATCACTCAGCAGAAACTTCGGTCTTCGCAACCACCAAATAAGGTTCCAAACTCAAGACTGCCAATGATGTGGTGTGTGTACGCCCACCCAGGTTTACGCTACCCTGGACATGTGAAGACAATAGTAAGTAAACACTTAATGGAAAGTTTGATCTTACGTCAGTAATTTATTGCTACACCTATTTTGCACGTGAACATTCAGTTCGTGAAGGGGTGAGGGTCACTCGTGCCATAAAATCAAAGCAGTTGTGAAATGCATGTAAATTATGAATATAAGTATGACGTCATTTCCGGTTTTCTGCGCCTCTTATTTGTTGAAATACACTCCAGCAGCTTGTCGGCATGTTCGCACCTGCTTCCCGACAGGCATGGTGGTTCATAATTCGTGATTAACAATTAATCAGGATCCATGTAAAAAAATCAGTGATCTGTCAGTATTTTAGTATTCACACAGTTTTATTGTCATCAATACATAACGATCTGGTTTAACTTGCTACTTCAGTATATACGAGGAAATCGATAACAGGTTTGTTTATTGTGTTGTGTTTTATCAAGGATTTCAGAAACGGTGGGTAATAAGGAAACATTTCAGAAACTATGGGTAATAAAGAAACAAAATAACGTAGCTCTCCTGGGTTCTACCGGGTTTGGGACTTGTATCGGCATTATATTAATTGTAATCAAATGTTCAAACTTAACTAGTTGCTTGTTTCTGTCATTGTATGTGACACATGGTTTCTATTCTATTATCGTTGTATTATCAACATGAATAATGAGTCGACCCTTTACTGTTTTACGTGCGTAATGTCACCCTGGCAACGATTGAATGTACACATCATGGCCAAGTTGATTATAAAATATATTACTTAATTAATTTGATCTCTATATCTGAATAAATAAATAAATAAATAAATAAATAAATAAATAAATAAATAAATAAATAAATAAATAAATAAATAAATAAATAAATAAATAAATAAATAAATAAATAAATAAATAAATAAATAAATAAATAAATAAACTTGACTCAGAATGATATGTAATTACCAAAGTCGCAATAGAAACTTCCCATCATTTTTATATTCATTGTTTTACCTGAATCAAGTTTTTTCGGGTACTATAATCAAAATTGTAATTGACATTTGCCACTGTAGCCGACAAATACTCAGCTACTTCAGTCATATTGTTGTCGACTGCTAATTGCAATACCTGGGAGTCAGCTCATTAATGAGATACAAGAGGACAGTTTTTCAGTTGCACATATAATATAAACTAGTATTTATTGACAAACGAGAGGATATAATATAATATAATGCGCATGCTATCAGTACTAACGAGTAATCATCTACGTGTAAACCTGCCTGTTTGTCGTGATCATATCACACCGATACTTCCGCTTGTATAGTCAGTCAGTGTTGAGCTTTCCAACACTAAACATTACGTATGGTTACAATCACCCTTACAGTCTGTTCGTCGGAACATTGGGGTAGTTTTTTAACAATACAAGTCAGTTAAAGTGCACACTTACATCGATTTAGAAATGGGTTTCTGATTCGTAATCTGGTCGCACTTGCAAGTACATGTATAAATTACAAGCTTGTTTAAATTTTATTATGTGGATGTGAAGATGGCATTTCTATAGTACACTGTAAATCTTGGGATTACTTTCATGTTTTTCATTCAAATACACCGTTATTAAAAGCACACTGTTTAAAAACATGTGTATTATAACACCTGTATTTTCTATCGAAACAGCAGTGTTTTAGGGAGTTAATAAAACACGTTTTGATGAAAATTAAGCACATTGTAAACACAAACAAATGCACTATTTCAATATAAAACGCTGAATGTTTTACGGGGACATAAATGTAAAGTGAAGTGAAGTCATTGAAGTGTTTATTAATACGACAATTGTGGACCAATGCATTCAACCTTATGCAAACAGTATTATCATCATTAAGTGAAAAATCTGGGTAAATATTATAGTATATGCAAACTAGACAATCACCAAAAGTGACATAATTCAAAGGCGTATTTTGATGGGTCATGACATTACCTTCAGAATTAGTTATATGTCAAGTACCAGGTTGTGAAATATTTGTTTGTATGTACCAACTTATAAATCAAAGCTAGTAATCGAGACACATGGTGAACTAAATAGATCGTGGTCTATTGGATTTTGATACTCCGCATTTGGTGAACGGTGGTCGTAGTTCCAATTCCATTTATACATACTCACATGTGATTTAAATGTTTTTCTAGAAAACTGTTAAATTTGAAACCATTCAGAAAGCAAAATCGCCAACAATGTTTCAATCCAAAATACCAGGCTGTGAATGTTTCGCAAAAAGTTAATGTATACTTTTGTGTTCATGGGAGTAACTAAAACACTTGTTTTATTTGAAGCACTTCCTAAAACAAACACACATGTAATGTCCAGTGGCGGCGCCATCGCCTCCGCCCAAATAAAAATCAAACGTGGGTCAGTAAGTTTTTCCTGGAGATGTCATTAAAATCAGCTATGTATGTCAGCAAAATTTGCCCCTCAAAATGCAGGAAATAGCGTTTCAGAGGGTCTAGATTTCAAATCTTTTCCGGGGAGCATCCCCCCTACCCAAGTGGAATTTCATAAAATATGATGATTACCATACACGTGTGCAAATTTGCGTATAATTTAAGTCCCTCTAAGTCCCTAATAATGCACACACATTTAAATGTTGGTTAAAAAATCTCATTAATACAATGTGATAACAAATATTGAACAATGATTTAGTTTGCTACTTCTTTGAAAACATTTTGAGATATCTTTCATAAACGACGGTGTTCATGATGAACATTATTATATGTTACGAGTTCAAGTAACAGGTAATTTGTGTCGTGTCCGCGTTCATTTGACGATTGAATTATATCATCGGAAGTATGTGGACAGACGTAATATTCGTTAAAGAAACAAAAACAACTTGAATCAAATGATGCCTTTTAGAAGGAAAGAAGGGACCGGAAGTTATCCTTAATAAACCTGGAATTATGATGATATTGTTACTCCTTTACGAACCATGTGGAAAGTGTACTTGATAGAGCCAGCCTCGCCCGCTGTGTACTGTATTGCCGCTTACAGAGGCCTCCATTCATTTCATTGTGTGCGCGTTGTTATGTTAACAGATTATTAAACTCAAACATTAACATGACCAGAAAATGCCATACTGAATAACTTCCTTGCCGGCATCCGCAAGAAACATGACCTGAGTTAAATATTCGTTAAAGAAACAAACAACAACAACTTGAATCGAATGATGCCTTTTAGAAGGAAAGAAGGGACCGGAAGTTATCCTTAATAAACCTGGAATTATGATGATATTGTTACTCCTTTACGAACCATGTGGAAAGTGTACTTGATAGAGCCAGCCTCGCCCGCTGAGTACTGTATTGCCGCTTACAGAGGCCTCCATTCATTTCATTGTGTGCGCGTTGTTACGTTAACAGATTATTAAACTCAAACATTAACATGACCAGAAAATGCCATACTGTATAACTTCCTTGCCGGCATCCGCCATAACCATGACCTGAGTTAAATAAAATCATAGAAATGTTAGACAGAATTTAACAGAAACATTCAGTTCAAATCGTATTAATGGTGTGTGGTCATATTTTTGTTTTCACATTACATGTGCGTTGCTTTATAACAAAAATAAAATTTTGCATCACATATTTCTGATTCAGATATTGCATTGCTTGAAACAACAACAATAATAATAATTAATTAACATAATTCACTGGATTTTGATAATATTATACTTTTCCTATTGTTAAGAGTAAATATCATAGCGACAAGATAATATTGCTTATATCTGGAATTAATGTTGTATTGTTAATATGGGTTACTGTTAGTTCAGTACCCTCGTCCTCTATGCCAAAAGAACACTCAGGCTGGTTAGGTAAATATAGTTTGAAAATAACACATTTCCCGTTTTAGGGGAAGATTTTTAAAGTGGTTTAAACAAACAAACAATCAAACCATTTAAGGAATAGAAAAGTGAAAGATTAATGAAATGAGATGAATATAAGTGTATATATGCAGATTCGGGAATTATGTGAGAATGGGATTGCAATGTCTTCAATGTATTTTCAAAAAGAGATTGGGCATTTTCATCTATGTCAATGAAGAAAGGGTTTAAAGATGTTATTGTTCGTTTCAGTTCATTAATCTTTTGTCTTGGGTATTGTATCTACAGTTTCAAGACCGGTTAAAATTTCACATATGTCGCCAACACTTTTAAACAACTATATATGTCTGTGTTTTTTTTAAAATGTTATACTCAAACTTAACTTATTAATGTTTATATTTAGGAAAACATACTTACTTTATTATGTGATTCGTTTATCGTATGTTATGATTACTGTACAATGGTGCAAAGTGCTTGATCCTAAAAACTTATCATTTAATATATTTTGCTCATTAACACTTTCCAAAATGATAATGTTTTTTTTTTACCATCTTATCAGTGGAATGTGTCTCTGTTACAAGCATTGTTAATATTCAGATTGTGTTTTGCGGGAAAGCAGTTTTCAAAGTATTGCAATGATCAACATTGTTTTCAATACATATTACTTATGAAAACACCTCTCAAACTGTGTGTCTAGTGAAATCACTTTTTATAGAGTTGTGATAGTATACAATTCATTAAAACATGTCTTCGGTTGAGACACGTGTTGTTACGTGTTGTGATAATAAACACAAAGTGTTGTGATACTAAGCACTTTTCAATACATGTTTCTGATGGAAACACTTTTCCAAATGTGTTTTAAGTAAAATCACTTTAAAAAGTGTTGTGATAATAAGCACCTTTTTATACATGTCCCTGGTGGAAACACTTTCCAATATGTGCAAAAACATCCCTCAACTGTTGCAATAAAAAACACCGAGTGCAAGTGTTTTTATCATATACAATTTTTGCAATAATGCAGATTATAGACATTTTAAGGTAGCGAGATGGGAAACATAATTTATAGTTTAATGGAGTTTAGGACTTTCCTCACCAGTTACTAAGCATGTAGTTATGGCAATGTATATGTTTTCAGAAAGCTGAGATATAGCAGAATACGATCATATATGTTTCGTCTTGATATTTGCTCAGGCGATTAAATTACGATCGTTCCCGTTAACCTCCTAAACGGGATTGGCCGTTTCTCGGTGTTCCTTTTTTCTATATTTCTGATCTTTTTACTGTTGCTTTATAAGATAATGATCTTTGAGAATGCGTCTCGAAATTCGTATGTGCCCCATAGTTCTGGAGATAAAGCCTGTTGAACTTTATGGACTAAATTTTACGAACGTCTTCCTGTTCCCAAGGCCGTAACTCAACGTCAACAGCTCACATAAACGTCCATGAGACATCATATTTTAGCCAATTTTGTGGCGAATAGATTGTGTAATTTATACATCGTTAGCGTAGAGAAAAGTGTTGAAAAATGACATCTTCAATAGTTATAATAGTCAAAAATTAGTTTCCGTAAAAACTCAATAAAACGTTTTTTCGAATTTGGCCACAGATAAACATCTAATTAATGACAAAATGTCGACCATTTCGATCATACTTTGTAAATATACAAGTATCTGATATGCGTGGAATGTTAAATCGTGAAAAATTGGTCGGTTGTTTCCTAAAACGTGACAAAACTTAGCAGTTACGTTGAAAGTGGGTGCTAACTTGAACAAGATGGCGTACCGCACAATTAATTTATTCAAGTCCCTTTGTTATGTTGAACAGCGTCAACAGTACAATCGGTTCTCAAAACATAGGGCGGGCCTTCATGACAGCATATATTTACTTACGGGATATACATGCCTTTAAGTACAGATATGTTTGCATTGCTCTCAGCCTATGGAGAGTGTACCGTTATCGGATTTGTTATAATCAGTTAGCTCTAAGTCAGCACTACCGGATTCGGCCGATACCCCGCCCGGGTGATCTTATGGAGGATTCGATTTTTTTTTTTAGAAAAATGTGGACCAAAAGTACGCCCGGGCGATGTTATGGCAAATATTACGAAGCCCATCTTGTCTGAAAAAATAACCCTGCGCTGATAAAAATGGTCTCAGAAAATGTTTAGAAAAAATAATGTTTCGCGTTGACCAAATATAATCGTTCAAAGTATAAATTCAAAGTGTTTTAATACGTTGGTGAGAGGTCGCATTTTACGTGAACAAGAACATGCACTAAGCAGGAAAAGCAAGCCAAAGTCGAAACGGGGTGCATCATGGACATGACATGACACAACACAACACACGATGCAACAACTGAGTGATCAGTGACATCATGTTGGGGTGCAATTGACCTTCAAGTACGTCTTTGCGAAACTTGCTGCGCGGCGATGCTGACTTCAAGTGTATGTTGACCGAAGTTTGACCCCAAATCACGCACTGAACTGGCGCGTTATCTTAGCAACTTTTTTCTTTCATGCTCCGCGCGTCGATCTCTTATATCCGACGGTACTGTAACTACGCAACTTGTATGCAACTCTGTACTTTGAATATATCAACATCGTTTACTTGGTGCACTGCTTTTCTAATTACGCAAATTTGTTTACAATATTTTACCAGCTCTGAATATTTAAACTTTGTAATGTATTGCTTTCATGATAACTACGCAAAATTCATTTTATCTTTTATTGGGTATTGGGTCTGTGAATATTTCAATATTACTGACTTGATAATGCGTTGCATTCGTAATAATTACGCAAACATAAACATGGGCGCATTTAAGTCACTAAAAAGGATAGTAGTCAGGTATCTACGGAAAGTAAAGAAAATATTTTAAATACTTGTGATTCATTGATGTTCCAATGGTGAATTATTTTATTCGAAATGAAGTGAATATGTAATATAAACCATACCATGCGTCAAGTTAAATTTTACTATAATATAATAAACTCTGGGCAGCGCACTTCGATCGCATTATTCACGTACATTTCGACTGAATTCTAATAACCACGTGTTTGAATTACGTGCGGCATTGGGTAATGACCTCCCGCACTGATATTTGAATTCTGGGACCACCCAACTTGACCCGTCGACAGAAACCGCTATATTCACGTCTATCTCCGCCAATTTTGTTTTGAGTTTTCTTATTTCATCGGTGGCATCTTGAAATTCTTGTCCTTATAGTCTTTTAGCAACGTCTAAAACTTTCTGAATATTTTCTCTGAATGTGGTTCCAGATATAATAGAGGAGGCGATAATCCCATATAGCTACTAAATTTACGCATTGCGCGACGACCCTTTCCAATGCCACAAGCCGCGATCACCAGCTTACGATTCACATCAAAAGAATGTCCACTCTTTTTTGACGCAGGATAAATGTCAGTCACGGAGTTACATTTTTGATTCCACTCTGCAGACTGACTATAATATGAGCCCAGGCCACTTTCATTTAGATATCTTTTAACGGCGTCAGACATTTTTCGGCGACCAGTTTTTTTTCATTTTAGAACCCCTTCCCACGATATATTAGGTTATTAATACACCGAGAAAAGCTTGAAATACTATAGTGTAATGTTTGTTTGTGCTTCGATCGCGTAACGGACACTACTTACACAGGATGTAATAAAGCTGGATGGTCAACAAATCAGTATGCAAATTAAATCCTTTGTCTTCAGTTTGTCATTCAACATGATATGTAAATGCATGAAGGACGTGTTCACCTACAACTAAGTTTCCGGGAATAAATTGAAATTACTCAACAAATGCATCGTGCACTGTAAATTCGGACCAAAGATAAAGAAAGTACACAATATAAGGTTGCATAATCCGGGATTTTTAGAAAAAAGTTTTTTTTTCTAGTTTTTCCCCTCTCGTGTTTTACCAAAAAAACAGCGGTGTTTAAATGTGTTTAATTATAAAACATTTAAATTGATATCAAATGTGTCATATTTTAAAACACTTATATACACACTGTATATGTATGTGATCTGCTGAACTTTTCACATTTATCGCCGGATTTGTGCCAGTGTTACTTGACACTGAATCATCTTTCACCGTCTGCTTCATTTCATTCAGGTGATGCCATATATAGATACAGAGCAATTGAAGTTTTCTTTTCAATCGACGGTAAATTATAAATTTAATTCACACTTAGTTACCAGAAACAACATCTTTTCGTTGTTTTCAAATATTAATTCAAATGCTTAAATGTTGGTCGTCGTGCAGTGAGTGTTTGAATTTCATGTAATCCAACAAGTATTTTCCAAGCGTTGAGTATGCCGCGATGGGTCACATTGTCGAACAGGAAGCGGTGCGACGACCACCGCCAATTAACACTTGTATATTGCTGGATACAATAAAATGATAGAGTATACGTGGAGCTAAAATAAGTAGCTCCATGGAGTATACAATAATGAACCAATGCACGTGATGGAAATTATACCAACTCGCTACAAATATTGAGGGCTCTTTACAAAGTCGTTCTTCAGAAAATTTGGATTTAAACAGATTTATTTTGCTATGTGTTCATTATAACTGTCGATGTAAATATTAGTATTCCTCTGGGTTGATTATTTTGACATCTTGCAAGGCAGTGACATGCACTTACTTGCAAATACTTCACAATCTATTTTTGCAGCTAGTAGATTGGTATAGTAGGTTGCAAAGCTTTTAAACAATATTTCGGCAAAGGTATGTTTCTTCAAAGGGTTAAATAAATAATTGATTTGATGTTTCTACATAAATACTACATGTACTTTATTAATCTCCAGGCAACTTCCCACATAATAAATTTGGTTGCCGTCGGTAAGGACATACGGTCGTAAAACTCCTGCACAAACAAATCCGCATATTTCATGTAAATATGCATATATATGTTTCAGTTTTCCTTAGCATTGGCAGGGGGGTGGTGGGTCGTAACCTCTTGTAATGAGAACCAGTGTGACTTGCTTGCCAACGGGATGCTAAGGTTTTCATAGTAAAAGTTACCAGTCACATCCGTTAATGTAATTTCGTTTTATTTACCCGGAAATCAAAAATCAATTTATTACTAATCTCAATCTCCCTAAAAAAAAAACGATTTTATGCCACAATTGCGTAAAGTCTATTGTTTGTTTTTGTTTTTTTTCAATAATATAAATATTATGTTTGTTTCTCGGTAACCCCGCTTTCACGGTTACCCGGCATTCGCCATATATACACCAACATACTATTTTTTGTATCCTCGGGGGCGGAGCTACGTCACAAGACGTTCCACGTTTCTAAGACGCGCACAACTGTATTTCTATCCTCGGGGGCGGAGCTACGTCACAGACAATCCACGTTGCTAAGACGAGCACCACTGTACCATGCATTTCTATGGGCTCTGTGCGCGCTGCTGTGGAACGCCGTTCGAGCCGGTGACAATTCGAGAAAACAACACAAACTCAACTTTGAAGTAATCCTGAACAACCAAATTTATATATGTTACACACGTAGAGCTAATCTTGTTACACTGTTCAGGGGAGTCTCAACAATCATCCCAAAGTACCGTTTTCTGCGAGTTTTTGGCTTTTGTTTCCACCGCGAGGGTTGCCAGGCGGTGAAAATGCCCGAATGTCCGCCCCCGGAGGATTGAGAAAACAAAAAACAAGGGACAGTACGCACAGTGGCGGAGGCACGGGGAAGAAGCCCTTCAAAAATCAAAGCTGAAACACTTTGTGTCAGCAACATTTGCCACTCAAAATGCAAGAAATAGCGTTTCAGCGGGTCTAGATTTTTTAAGAGGTAGTATGTCCCGACTCCCTAGAAAGGTCACGCCTTTGGCGTATTGTTGGTGCCCCCCCCGCAACATTTCGTGCCGCCGCGTCTGATGCAAGTCTAATTTTACGCGTAATCAAAAGGTCTATTTTCATTTTTCTGTTACAAAAATAATATCTTAGCCATGAGCCGACTTTTTTGGGACAGAAGAATCCCATGTACCGATGTTGACATCATTTGTAACGTTTTGCGGGCTATCGAAGCTGAAATAAACTCTTACGGCACGCACTCGTAAACTTATGTGGATTACAATTGGATTACAAGAGAACTGGTGATGGTTGTAGAACCATAACTGCCTCAGCTCAAAGACTGTTATGTAATACAAGGGAATGTAACGGGAAGTGTATTGTAGTGTTACCTCTGTGTAATTTACAATATATCCGCATTAATCTTCACTATTAATATAATATAAGGACAATATGGGAGTAGAAGCAAGGCTACGGAAATTTGCGAAATAGTAGTTAGTTAGAATTACCAGACATTGTGGGATATAAAGAAGTGGCATATTAACCCAACAAACATACTCGCACATATCCATATATACATGTCTTATTGTGTGGGGGAAAGCTGTCATGTACACATTCATAATAACTGGAAATGATTTCACAACAGAAAACAAGTGTTATTGCTGTAAATAATTATGAACAATAAAAACTGAAATTTAGAAAAACTATGAACAAAAAATAATGAAAGTCTGTGATTTTCTGCACAGTTTCCAGGAAATTATTAACCGAACCATAACATTTATAAAAAGCACAGTGCTGAGATTCACTTCGAGTATATCAGAAATTTAATCTTACAATTGCATACGAGTCGTCAAAACGTACAGTTTGGTGACATAATTCAAATTTTGTATAGTTCAATATGCATACAACCACCCATGTACTAGTACATTTTGACAATAAGCCCCACTTTCACATTGTGCAAATACAAACAAGACATTAACCTTCCTGACAGTAACATGTAAGCGTTGTATTAACCCGAATGAAAAGTCTTGAGTCACGGCGAATACTTCTATGAGTCGCCCATTTAAAAACCGCTTCAACTAGCCAAGGCCAATCAATAATGTGCGGGGTCATTAATTAAATAATATTAATTTTATTAACACTTACACATTCCCCGGAGGGATTGGCAATGGCTATAAATGTTTAAGAAAGAATAAAAGGTTAAAAAAATAAAATAAATAATATAAAATAAAAACATACAAAAAACTAAGCTAATACATTACTGTAACAGAGAAAGAACATATTAAGACTAAATTATTATACAATAAAAAGATAGAAAAAATGCAAAACTTAACTGTGAACGAAAATTGTCACTGGGGTTGCTGTCTTATTTCAAAACACTTCTTTAAGCACCTTGCTACAGGGAGTGTTAGACCACTGTTGTTTAGCAAGGCTATGAATTGTGTCTTTCTAAATTGGTGACAAATTTTGGTTTTTGCCATTTCAAATAAGACATTTCTATCGGGGGTACAACTTTTGCATGACATCATTAGGTGATATTCATCTTCTACTTGATTCTGATCACAAAGGTTACATAATCTATTAGCAAGGGGTTGTGTCTGTCAGTCACAATATTTTGCAGGGTAACAAGGTAGGTTTCAAAAGCAAAATTGTTTTTTAATTCTCTGTATGTTCTTAAAGGGGAGCAGAGGTGTGGCTTTTGTCACTCTGTACATGAAATTTGAGATCTATGAATGAATTCTGTCGATAAAAACAACTTATATGTGCTGCGAAATGCCCTAAATATCGGGTATAAAACCGGCTGTGAAGCAGATGACAAACGACCGCTTTGCCTAGCGTCATTTCGCCTCTAGAGGGCCAGTCAGATGATGTCTTCAGTGAACACTGATAATTGAACTCATTCATGCCAGTACGTCAATCCCATAAAAATGCTACTATGAAAGACCTTGTTAACTGACTACTTAAAAGTTGAAACATGGAGAGGTATTGTGTTATGAATGCCATAACGATTCATGTTATGTTTATCGAAATCCTAGATAAAAAATCACGTTGTTGGTTGCGAGAAATCGGCAGAAGAACTAACCTGAAAATGAAGACACGTACAGCGCTCTAGCTATAGTAAACAGTGAGTAAATAAATATTGTTTGAGTTAAAAACTAAATTAGAAATACGCTAATATCACTTGAACTACAGTAATCATTTCGCCCAACTTCCCACTTTTAATCGACCGCTTATCGCTTAATTTCCAACCGCACTGTATTTTCCGACCGGAAAACGACCGCATTTTTATCGTAATTTTTCTCTCACCGACTCATTGAAAACACCGACCGGTCGCCCAAACACTGGTCACTTGCACAGGAGTGATCGAAATAGTGGTTTTGAGTGATACAGTTTGGGGATACAACGGGTACAAACTATTATACCACATTGTATCGTTCGCGGACGATTAAATAACTGACTTTGCGTAATTATTATGAAAGCGATATATTAGAATGTTGAAATTTTTAGAGCTGGTACGACATTGTAAACAAATTTGCGTAATTAGAAAAGCAACGCACTAAGTAAGCGACCTCAAAATATACAAGTTTGCGTACAGCACCGTCAGAACTAATAACAATTGTACAAGATCGACGCGCGGAGCAGGAAAGAAAAAAAATTGCTAAGGTAACGCGCCTGTTCAGTGCGTGACTTGGGGGTCAAACTTCGGTCAACACACACTTGATGTCAGCATCGCCGCGCAGTAAGTTACGCAATGAAGTACTTAAAGTTCAATTGCGTCCCAAAATGATGTCGTTGATCACTCAGTCTTTTGCAAAATATTATAACTAGTTTCCAAGCTTTTGATGCAGCCAGATTTATTTAACTTTGTGGCAATATATTCTTTTTAATTTCCCAGTCCTTTCTGTTCATTCATTGTCTTGACAATTGCTGTGCGAGCTTTTCGTACTCGACCGCGGTCAGACGGCGTCATGAAATCTAGGCATAAAAGGCAGGCGACCTGCGGCTGTTTGATTTCCTACTCTCTCCTAAGCTAGCGATTGGTGAGAATGGTTATTAATATATTACCCGATGTACAAATCGGACAGTCAAACCGCAATTGTGTTGAAACATTTTTAGGGCAGTAAGTAACGTCAGAATATTGTTTAAGGGATTGGTCAGTTACTTCGGCCTGGGGGGGGGGGGGTCGGCAGATTCCATTTTGCCAGCTGTAAATCTCAGTTGACCCACCCCCTATCTAATAAAAAAAGGTGGGTGACACCCCCCCCCCCCACAACATTATATTATTATGTGCTTATGAAAACAAAGCAAACTTTGATTTTTGTTTAAATTTGTGTTGGATTTTGGTATTTTACAGAGCAAAATATGCATATTTAAAAGTTAAAAAAACAAAAAAACTATTTATTTATTTTTTCATCATTTATTTTAATTTATATATCAGCATTTTCACAAATTTAACTTTTTTGATTTGCTGAACAAAAACTGTCACTGCTCTTTGTACTAATTGCTACATGTTGTCTTTCCGTCTCCTGTTATAATTGGATAAATCCAGTAAATATTTTATACAATGGTGACTTCAGACTTTAAATAAATAATCAGCAGCACATGGACTTGGGATGTGTTTAAAACTTAACTGTATAATTGGGATTCTAGCCGCATTGCATAATCTGTTAGTTATTTGGCAACTTTAACCTCAGAATATTTAGCCTATGATATTTTTGCATCAACAAATTTATAGGCAATATAGGTAATAGTTATTATTAAGAACACATTTGTACGATTAACTTTTTTATCGTTTGTTCTGAAATAAAATTTTTAAAAATATATGCATGAGCGCGTGTGTGAATTCTGGAAAACATGATATCAAAAACAGGGTGACCCCCCCCCCCTATTCGCAAAATCAAAAACAGGGTAACCCCCCTACTGATCCACCGACCCCCCCCAGGCCGAAGTAACTGACCAATCCCTAAAATAAAATATTCCATCCCAATCAAATCTAGGTCAAAGGGTCAAATTGCGCGCATATAATTATAGATAGTTAAAAAATAAATATATTTGAATTTTTGACGGCTATTCAACGTTTGTGCAAACCAGAATAATAAAAAGAAGTAGTGTATACAATAGCGATATGACTGAGATATCATGGCATTTGTTTACAATATTGTACCGGCTCTAGTATTGGACACAGATGAAGTTGTTCGCGAACGATACAGAGTGGTATAGATTTGAAGAGCCGTTCAGAATTTATAATAGTTAACACTCGCTGTATATCCCCAAACATTTTGACTACTCCTGTGCCGGTGACCTGTGTTTGGGTGAGCGGTCGGTGTTTTCAATAAGCGAGCGAGAGAGAAAAAAACGGTAAAAATGTGGTCGTTTTCCGGTTGGAAAATACAGTGAGGTCGGAAATTAAGCGATCGTTTAAAAAGTGGGAAGTTGGGCAAAATGAGTACTGTGGTTCAAGTGATATTAGCATATTTCTCATTTAGTTTTAACTCGTACAATATTTATTCACTCACTGTTTACTATAGCCAGAACGCTGTACGTGTCTTCACTTTCAGGTTAGTTCTTTCGCCGATTTCTCGCAACCAGCAACGTGAATTTTTATTTGGGATTTCGATAAACATAACATGAATCGTTATGGCATTCATAACACAATACCTCTTCATGTTTCAACTTTTAAGTAGTCAGTTAACAAGGTCTTTCATAGTAGCATTTGTATGGGATTAACGTACTAGCATGAATGAGTTCAATTATCAGTGTTCACTGATGACATCATCTGACTGGCCCTCTAGAGGCGAAATGACACCAGGAAAAGCGGAAGTTTGTCGTCTGCTTCACAGCCCGTTTTATACCCGATATTTAGGGCATTTCGCAGCACATATAAGTTATTTTTATCGACAGAATTCATTCATAGATCTCAAATTTTATGTACAGAGTGACAAAAGCCACACATCTGCTCCCCTTTAATTTATTTACATTTCATTTTGGTTTGATTAATTGTCGTTTAAATGATGTTTGTATATTTTTATTAATTTGTCCTAATTGCCTTGTTGTTAGAATTTCATTGTTGTCAACCAGGTTATACTGGTTGATGTTAATCAACTATTTTACTATGTTACTATTAATTTCTTAATATTAATAATTTACTATTAAACTCAAAAACATCGTAGTGTTATTACTTCTACACCAGGCAACACCAATTATATCCAACATCGATTTAGAATTACTGTGGACATTTTTTGCTTTTCCATAAAGCAGCAGATTCCCTTTTTTAATAATCAAAACTACCCTTGATACCCTTGATAAGTATGTCCATTGTTTCAAAACAACGACTATCCCAAGAGATTTTCGTCTTCTCAATTTCTCAAGATAAACGTCCCAGGGTTGTTTTGTTTACTAGAAGGAAATTTCCTTTGACAGCATTACTTGAATTAATTTCCATTGAACAAAAAGCAGCAAATACTCTTACTGAAGCACAGAATTGGCATGATTTTCCCCGGCCATTCACGCAAACTGCAAATCAAGACTTTTACCGCATCCATAGTTGTTGACAGCCGATGGATGATGATGTGTGTATTGTGACGTATTTTGACCCCCGGATTCTGACCTTGCATTCTTGCCACATTTACTTTCATACCCGTTCAATTTCCTTTCATTATTTCATCCAGATTCCATGATATTTTATATTTAAAACCAACCTTTATTTCCGCAGACACAGCGGCGATCGCCAACATATCTACAAATAACCTCGCTCTCAGGAGCTGAGGAATAAGTAAGCTAGGGGGCCTTTTTAGTGCCCGGATGTTGAGCGCTGAGTGTTCATTGATTTAACGGGGACTTGGAAGCGTGGTTGCAGTTCGGTGCTTATATTTGAAACAGAACATCTTGTGACAATAAGAAAATGGAGGATGATGACGACGGTGTCGGCTTTCTGTACAAAACGATGTGTAAGTTTTCGTTAAAGGTTTGTTTTTGTATTTTTTCTTAATTCTGTGATAAGCGTCAATATAAAAGAAGGTCGTGTGCTTAGTGGAATGACCCGGAAGTGATTGGAAATAATGCATTTTCCTTTGTTCAATTTTCTGAATGTTCATCCGTATACTGATCTATAACAAGTAACACATTCTTATTACAGCTACCACTACCGTATACGGTTTAATGGAATGAAAACGTTATGAAACAGATTATAGGTCTCCTCCCCGCGCCAAATAAACACGTGGAAGACATTGCAACGTGACATGTTTTCACATACGTTGTCAGTAACCAATCTCTAACAATCTCTAATCAGATTTAAAGGTTGACCTTTATAAACATGAAGGGGTATATATGCAGAGATAATTTAGCCAAAAAAAAATCTTGAAGAGAAAATGATGAAAATAAATATATACATGTATTTATTAAAAATACACTCATATTGGGTGGGGTTGTACATTTATAACTATAACTCTAATCCAAACCCTGTCCTCTAGTGCTCATTCCCATTTCAATTCTATATATCCCACTTTGGGTCACTTATAGGTATTTGGAAGGGCATATTGAATTACTGTAGAATACTTTATTTTAGCTGGAATTAATTTTCGCTGATTTTTTTGGGGTGTTTTGTATGGAATTTATTTGTACTGATTATTGACAAGTTGAATGCAAAATATAGGAAAAAAGGTATATTCGCTTGATTTTATTTTCACTGAATCATTCCTTCAGTGAAAATAGCAAAGAAAGCTAAAAACATACAATGTTGTTTTAGCTAAAAAATATGTAATAAAAGTAGATATCAAGGCATTTCTTTGATGCGTATTTCATTTCGGGTGTACTAGAGGGTCTTGCATGTATCCATTAGACAAACATACTTACAATGTAATTGACTTTCAAGAAAAAAACCCTAAGCCCCCTAACTCGATGATTTTTTAGCTTTATTTAAGAGGCTCACTTATATTCATATTCTGCAGTTAATTTCTCGATACACACAATCTTGACATTTTTTTTAAAAATGTTTTTGTCTCTCCTGACTATTTTTTTTTTTTGCAAATTGCAAATGCTAGTGCTGACACAGTGCATTTTGACATGACAGGGCTGTGTGGCCATCTCCCTATCAAATGGCATTTTTTTTTTAATGCGCTATCCTGCCGTCAACCAGGCTCGGTCGAACACAAGCACCAGTGAACCTTAACCAAGTTTCCCCCAAAGTCGCATTCGCATAGTCGCATAGTGAATGAATCTCGGCCAGTGGAATTGGCCTTCCCATTGAGTCTGTGGCACACTCACCCAGGGTCGGGGTCGACCCTTTGATGTTCAGCCTAAGGTAGGATTTGAACTTGGGTTTACCAATCAGTCTGATGTTACAACCACTATGCTAACAGTGACCGGTCACAATCTTAACATTTAATGGTGAAAATATTGATCAGAAGATCAGATCAGAAGACTTGCAGATGAGACTGTGAAGTGAGAATGCGATTTTAAAGAAATTATTTTATAAAAAATAAAATTATTATTCAAGTTTTTCTGGGGTGTGTGTATGATCAAAATGTGCAATACTAGTGTGTTAAATGGGTGATGACAAGCTGTCCTTCATCACCAAATCATGAAAAGGATAGACAGACATTTTGGGCTTTACCATTTCATAGGAGTGTAATTACTCTTTATTGTAAAGTGTATGACATAATTGTGACTTCATTCCATGATACTGATAAAAAAAAATAGCTAGCAAAGAATATTAGACAATTTTTCAATTAATACTTGTATAATACATGTATATGTTTATTACAAGGATATTGCAAAGTATACACGGAGACAGTATAGCGAGAGTATTGATTGACGTGCAGCGGAGGTTGATGCGACCACGTACTGTCTGAGTGCATACTTTGCAGTATATTTATAATTATACATCTTTTCTTCCCAGGAATACATCATTGGAATGCCGAAATCCCAAACTTTTTAGAACAGATTTAGCTAACTTCTTTGTGTAGGGTCCATTCAAACCAATCGACACACAGCAGAGGTTGATGTGACCGCATACTGTTTGACTGCATACTTTGCAGTATCCTTATTATAACCTTATTATTACCTATACATCTTTCCTCCCAGGAATACTTGATGGAAATGCCGAAATATTAAATTTTTAGAACAGATTTAGCAAACTTCTCTGTGTGGGGTCCGTCCGGTCAAACCCTGGGGGCAGACATGTTTGTTTTTATTATTAGAGGATGCTTACACATGTAATCACTCCATATTTGGAAATCGTGTTTCCTAATATGGTAGGATGGAAATATCCAGTGCAATACTGCAAAATTACGCTGTAACTTATGGCGTTACGGAGACAGATGTATAATATTTATGTATTATTTGTTTTTTAGTATCAAGAGATCCAAAGAAACGTCGGATAAAACCTGTTGAGAAACATTTAATTCAAGTAACCTTTGGTGATGACAGTGAAGACGACAGTGATTTTGAAATAGAAGGCCATGATGATGATGATGGTATGTATGCCAGTGTAGGATATGCGAGGACAATTACAATTACAGACACTATCATGACATTGATTGTACATGTATGTAGGTTTATGTAAAATATTTTATTGCGTTAAGTTTCACTTAAATGTAATTATTATACTCATGCACTACAATGATACAAATGCTCTTTTATATTTTTATACAAATCCTCTCCCACCTACTTACAAATGGATCTTCAGGATTATCTTGCCACATAGTTTTCTATATTTCCTTCAATAAAAATATGCTACAGAAATATTATTTAAATACAGACAATCTTTGAGTTTCGTATTTGCTCTATTAGAAGCACATCTCTTATTGAAACGCACATAGACAAAAACTTGCATTTTGTATTGTATACTGGATCATTAAAAATATAACTTCTGTGATTTACATATTAAGTGCTTGCACTTCCAATAAAAGAAACTTGGTACATTGATGCAAATATTTTGAATAATATCCATCTGCACATTAGAAATATCTGTTCATATAAATGTCAAGTCATTGTACTATTTACAAATTTCTCTATTAATAATTTACATTTAAAAGTTACCGGTATATCTTTCTGTCTTAGAAGGATGGTACATTTTGTGTGCGGTATAACCTACAATATTATACATGTATGCATTTAGCTCTGAAAACAGGAAAGTTTACCATGCTGTACAAACGGCTGTATCTACATTTGTTCAAATTTCAAGTTATGTGGGGTAAACTTGGTGACCAACATTGAACATGTTGTGTATGGCAATCAACTGTATATAAACGAGTACAAAAATGCAGTTTAGAAGAACATATTTTGCATCATAAGGCTTTACATCATATTATTCTAAACTTGAAACCAAACACATGGTCAATATGAACAACCATGTTACATGTATGTGTGTGGTAAAAGCAAGGATGACACTAAGTTCCCTGTTGTCAGCAAATAAAACTGCTGAAAATCTGAACACCTGAGCTTTACACCAAGTATTGTTAGCATTACATGTCATACTAATAATTGATTGCATGATTGCAATGAAAGTCCAGAGTGAATTTTCATATTTCCTGATTATCCTGCATTTCCAGGGGAACCTGGGTTATCTTATTTTACCCTTTTCATCTTGCTCGCAAAATACAATTTGTAGGTAGTGAAGTGGCTGTCAGTATTTTTAACAACTTACTTGTCTTAGCAATAAATAGATCAAATTGTTTTATCCGTGTCTGTCGTAGTCCAAAATGGGGACTTGTGTTTTGGGTTCTGTCTGTGCATTCAATCATCGTCATTTCTCAGAGATGCCTAGACAAATTTTCTTCAAAGCTGGTACAAAGACATTCAGCCGAATGGCGGCCATTTTCGTCAAAAAACGAATAAAATCACAAAATTCAAACATGTCATCAACTGGTTCTTGGACATGTCTTGATGGATTGCATTCAAACTTGGCATTGACATCATTCATAGTGGGTTACTGATGCACGTCATTGTTTTTCGTGATTTGATTCAAAATTGCTGACTGGTGGCCATTTTGTTTTTATAAGTGTTCTGCCCATTTTACAGAGATGATTTTACAGATTGGTTTTAAATTTGGTACAAAGGCAAAATATAATGTGTTTAAGTTGTAAGTTGGTACATCACAAGTTATGATAACATGTGATTAATACTTTGTTTTATTTTGTTTGACCTTCAACTGACTGCCATTAATAGTTTAGACATGTCATTAACAGTTTCTGGGGCTTGCCTTGACAAATTTCATTTAAACTTAGTCTTTATACCTGTTTCATGCATATTTGTAGTTAATATGCTAAATACTATCCCAAAAATTGAACATAATCTGACTATTCTTTTCATTTTCACTAAAACATGACAGGACTACATGTATGTCATTGACAATGACTTGTTATCAATGTATTCCTGACACACTGTAGTTGCTCACAGTGTCATATTGGATATGCGTCCCCTACGACCTAAACATTGTACAACAGTTGTAAAATACATTGTTTATTTACACAAAATTGAAACATATTTTTAGAAGATGACTTCGTGCTTTTTCATGACCAGTTTCCTCTTTTCGTTACAAATTCTTGTACACAAAATTTTGGTTTGTTGACTCCAAAATTCTGGTTCATTTCAATAAATACTGAAGAGTTTAAAAAGGGTGTAGAAAAATTTGGGCGCAGAAGTCTGGTGGTGAAAAGGTTAACCCAAACACTCTGAATTGTACTTTTAATGAAAAAGGTAATTTACATCTATCTGTGGATAATACATACATAATTGACACACCAGCATCTTGCGACTTCACTTGCTTTGCTGTGAATAGTCCTGTAAATGATCATGTTTCTTTTCTTATTTTAATTTTAACAATAGAAATGATGTCTGACATATCAGAAGATGAGAGTGCAGATGATAATAAAGATGAAGATTCAGATGATGCCTCGGAAAGTGATGACGACGATGATGACGAAGATGAGGACGAAGATGAGGATGATAAAGACAGTCTCACAATAGGGGAATTAGTTGAAAAGGCTGCTTCAAAACAACAGGCAATTAAGGTAGTCTATCTTACATCGTCCATGTTTTTTCATCTAGGGTACCCCAATAATCCAAAAACTTGATATTTGAGTGACTCGCGGACCCAATTAAGAAATTATTTAATATCCTCTCTGAATAATATCAGTTGATATGTGTTTTATAAAACTTGCCACACCCACATTCTGCTATATTCAATGTATGTATTGCGGCATTTGGACAGTTATTAGTGGATGACCTCATTAAAGTTTAATTCCTACTTTGTATGATCTGCAGAAAACCTCTCACTGATAAACATCATAAAGGCTTTGAATTTTGTAGAATTGATGAGAAATCTTATTCAACAGTATCCTGAAATCACTTAGCAAATACTTCAACAAAAATAAGACAGTCTTGAGTATTAACACCAATAAAAAGTACTTTTACTTTGTGATAAAACACTACAATTGTTGCCATATCCAGTGAATTTTTTTTTCATGGTAATGACAATAATTAGTGGCAGTTGTTCTGCATATACAATGTAATACAAAGTGGGAATACAACTTTAATTTTTTTGACATTGTTGTTCCATTTGCAGCACATCATTATTATGTAGTATGTTGATACTGTTTATTGTTGGAGGAAGGTGATAATACCACAGCGAAGTTGTTATGTTATTGATTTATTTTATTTGCAATGTTTGGATGTACCTGGTACATGTAGGCAGTCTTCTTTATAGCTGAGTTATACATGTGCTGATAGTATGCATATTGTATGTATTATCAACTGTTCTGTATAGAGGTGTCACTGTTATTTTGTTTGCGTTTGCGTTTGCAGAGTTCCTCCAGTGATGATAAACCATATGCTAAAATGAAAGTCTTGATATGCTGTGTCTGTCTGGGAGATAACAGGTAAGAGATGATTATCCCTATCTCTTTGAGTGCCAAAGTCATCTTTTTTACCTCTAATTTGTTTTGCAATTTTTCTGAAATTTTGATCAAAGAATTTTAGCCAAAGGGAAATTGCCTCTATTTGGTCCAAATTATTAAAATGTTTCACCAACATTTTGGTGAAATAAAAATGTTGGTGTTCATAATTCAGAAAATATGTAAGCATTGAATTTACAGAGAATAATACATGTATATCTTTAATTTTCTATGTGAATATGTTGCAGCAATGAAGAAGATGAAATCATTGAATGTGACTATTGTGGAATTCCTGTACATGAAGGTATAGTGTTGTCTTCATTGACTACTCTGTGTTCTCCCCAGGATACAAACTGCATGCTACCTTGAAAGACCACATGCTCAAAATCATTAGCGCTATGCTGATTTTTGTGCCTTTACTTTTGGTTATGATTTCCACAGCTATTGTTTTATGAGACTCATTGTGGCTGTTCTTTTAAGCCATAAAAATAACCACCGGATGTCGGAAGGATGCTAAGTTTGTTTGGGTCGGCATGTACTTGTTGCAAGTTGTAGTCTATTTACATCATATTAAACATGAAAACAAACACATGGTCCATATGAACAACCATGTTACATGTATGTGTATGGTAAAAGCAATGATGACACTAAGTTCCCTGTTGTCAGCAAATACAACTGTTGAAAACCTGAACACCTGAGCTTAACACCAAATATTGTTAGCATTACATGTGGTAGTTGAAAATAAATCGTAAATAAAATTGAGGAGGAAAATGCTTTTCTATTGTAATTGGTTTATTGGAATCTGTAAAAATACTGATATATAACCTTACTGATGATCGATTGAAAAAAAACAAAAATCGTTGCAGGCATTACGTAAGGCCCAGAAAACTTGATGTCAAATAGTTCAACTTGCTTTCTATCATGGCTGGTGATCTTTTTGCCTACCTTATTCACAGACAGCAGCCTATCTGCCGTTCTAGTCATAACGCAATATAAAGAGAACTGAAATACTGCATTCTTGGTAGACCCTTTTGATTGAGGTACCACACAAAGTTGCCACGATTGTTTAAGATCATTATTCAATTCAATTTCCACTACGACCAGGGATATTTTGTACAGTTTAGTTGTTGTCAATTAATAGAGAATCCTCCATTGCATTTTTTGCTATTTTTGCACAACAAAAGCGGATGAGTTCTTTATAGTAATACTGATTTTTCTGATTTAAACCATGACTCGTGTTTTCATTCTAAATTATAAAACTAAAAGTAATACAGTGATCAGTTTAAAAGAAATGAAAAAAAATGTACAAATATTATGAATAAATTATGTAAATTATGTGCTAATTATTATGCAAATTAGCCACCATCCTTCATCAAAATTCTGGGGAGACCACTGCTATTGAACATTCCATCAAGGGGCACACTTTGTGCATGACATTGTGTAAACATGGTAACAACTCTTTCACTATTTATTCAAAAGAGTGAAAGTTAGATAAAAACAAAGGTTGAATATTTTGTATTGTGAAAATAGAGGGCGCGCTGTGCCTTGGCATCAGTTTGCTATAATGCTTTGTTTAGGATTTAATATTTGAACACAATTTACATCACTTTGAAATTTACCTGTCCAGTAAAATCATTCTTTATTATCATTTCTAATTGATATGTGTTTATTTTCTTTGTTTTTTGTCAGGCTGCTACGGAGCATCTGATGTAGATTCTGCTATCAGTAATCAGACATCCAGTTCTACAGAGCCCTGGTTTTGTGATTCATGTAAAGCTGGTGTGAAGAGCCCAGTAGGTTCTAAAATGCATGTTTCTTGGTTACCATATTTTAGAAACAGTTATTTTGTTTAAAAAAAACTTTTAATTGATACTTATTCAATTCACTGTGCACTGTTACATGAATCTGCGTCACAAATGGCCTCCAAGATTTTGTTGATACGAAAAGAACCACAGAACTGGTTTTTGCTCTTCAAATTGTATCACTGTATTCACTTTCTTATTACCATGGTTACGTACATCAGTGGAATAGTTGACTCATTAACAAAAATGGAACACTGTGTGAGCGGCAAAAACAAGTCTCCTGGCCGCCTCTTCAGTATCTCTCTTTTGAATACCAACTCTTGATGTAAAAGTGTGCTGTGTTCAGCTAATTATAGTACTGTGATTACTTTTCATTGGAGTTTTATCATTTGAATCCCATTATTGTATATCATCTGTAGTTTTTTTCTAGATGAAAAATGTTTAATTGCGTAAATATGAATGTTTATTTAGAGACTGTGCATAAGTGGCTACCCATCATAACACCTTAACCTTAACTGACATTACAATCAGTGAAAAGTTTGTTTATTCAAAGTATCAATTTTGCATTGTAAATAAGCTCAGCTAAGAGTTTGTTCATGTTGATTCATTGCTCAATACTGCACTGGATTCTGACAGTATTTTGTCCTGGATTCACTGCTTGTCTAAATTGTATCATTCAGCTAGCGCCTATATAAAACCACTTAATGATTTACTGTAAAATATTGAAATTAGTTTTCGCTATTTTGCCTGAGGGGGTCATTTAAGTGAAAATAAAACCCAGCGAATAAACATTTTTTACTATATTTTCCATTCAAAATAAATTCCATACAAAACACCTAAAACGTCTTTTCACCATAAATTAATTCTAGTTTAAATAAAGTATGCATCAAAATAAGAAATAATCTGATATGTTTTAATTTCAGGTGTGTGAGCTGTGTCCTAATATGGGCGGTATATTCAAACAGACAGATACAGGAAGGTGAGTAAACAAGTCAAAAAAATTAGTGCTTGACTTTACAAGAATGTGTGTGATGAAAGCGATGATGACATTAAGTTCCCTGTTGTCAGCAAATACAACTGTTGAAACCCTGAACATCTGAGCTTTACACCACATGAATACCATTATGGACATTGTTCGATTATAATAAACAGTTAATACAGCTGTCGAAGTCATGGACGCTATTACCTTCGCTGATTCTGTCCTAGAATTCCAATATTAGAAACACTTTATCGGCTTGCAGCTCATAAAGTTGCATTCTGAGATCAGTTGTAAAGTTTAATTAGGGGACTGGTTAGCTTGGGACAATGTACTAGTATAAGCTTTTCACCCTTTGAGTGCCTAAGTCAACTTTAGGCACCATTTATTTTCTGCTCTTTTCAACATAAAATTTCAAAAATTTTCAAATTTTTCAATCAAAAACTAAAAAGCAATGTCATGTTTATTCTGAATTCAGTAAAAATTACAGAAAATGGAAATAAATTTACACAGATTTCGGGCTTGAAAAAATTTGGTGCTCAAAGAATTAACAGCACAAAACTAATGTTGGGGGTTTTAGCAAGCATCTGAATATATCATGATATGGAAATGATTAAACATGGGAAAACTCGCCCGGCCCGGACACAGCGAGGATTGACAGATTGAGATTCGCTAGAATGTTTTTAAATTGTATCAAAATAAAGATGTGAAAAATGTAGAAACACAAATACCAAATTTCAAGTTCATGTGTGTGTGTAAGGAATTAATTAATGGTTTATTGAGGTAATGGTTCATATCAAATTACCTTCGCTGACCTTACTGTTGGTTGAAATGCATGTTAATACGGTGCTTGTTTTACAGATGGGTTCATGTGGTATGCTCATTATACATTCCCGGTGTGACCTTTGGTGATGTGGATAAACTCAGTCCTGTGGTACTATCTGAACTCGGTTTTAACAAGTGGGCAACCAGGGTAATGTAAACTTCATTTGCATTTATGCTACAGTATTTACAAAATCTAATGCTAGACTAATATAGCAAATATGGTATTACCTACAGTAGTTACTTGTATATCTTCTCATTCAATGTACCATACTTGCATATTTTTCATGAAAATGAAATATTACTCCCAGATAAAAAAGCTTGGCAAATGTAAGAACATGCAATTTCTATGATGAAATGCAATGGATATGTCACACTTTACCCATAATCCTTTGCTGTAGAATCAAGATGGCGGAATACATAATACTGATGAAAAGTTGAATATCTAGCGAATGAAAAGTGATATAAAAAAACTGTAAATTGCGTTCTCCTACATTTGTGCAGGTCTTTCTTTAGGGAGCATTATGTTGTTTGACTTGAATTCCCCTTTAACCTGTTTACAGTATGTTGTATAATGTTACACTTCATTCAATCAACTCCAATAATAATGCATGCTTTTACCTATTTAGGATTGCTGTTACTGTGAGGATGACCGGTTTGCTAGGACTGGTATTGTTATAGGATGTGATGCCGGGATGTGTAGGAACTACTTTCATGTCACATGGTATGTACTCTCTGTGTCTCACTAAAACATGAAAATTAGTTTTGTTACAGACGTGTTATTCCAAGTATCATTGACACTGTAAGCATATACATTTTTAATTTGCAGTCTTCTAATAGGATATTTCTTTCTTGAGTGAAGAAGCAACAGTGAAAGATGAAATGTTCTTTTATCTTCTACAGTCCCTGTGTTGCCTTTTTTTTACACAATCTGTTGTTTGCCTCAATTCTTGGGAATTTTCTCCTGCCTAATTCTATTTCCAAATTAGGGTCACTAAGTCGAAACTTAGTTACCATTCTTCTCAAATTGAAATCCTGATTTTCTATTAAATATTCTTCAAATTCATATTCCATTTTAAACAGTTTATAAGTTCTTAGTTTGTTTCCTGAATTTCCATTTTTTGGGACATGACTAAGTTGCTGATTCCATGTTTGTATATATTTATTTGTTAATTTTTCCTTCAACAATTTACAATACAATTTAATATACAGTACAGTCTGAGGAAACATTAAGCCCCAACGCATTCTATTACATTCTATTAAAAGTTAGTTTTTAATTATTTATCATCGTTATAAATAATTTTAAAATCGTCTTTAATTTATTAATCTAATTCCATATTTGATAATTTTGAAAACAAGATAGCTTTAAGCCAACTCAAAGCTACCTAAGTTGTTCATGGGATTAATCTATAAGACTGAGAAAAAAAAATATCTGTTTCTCGTTTCCGCGTGCATCAGTTTGAACTATGCGCCTCGAACATTTTTTTTTCCTTTAAAGCAATCCAAAATGCACTTGTACTCGCACTTGTCTCATATTTCCCCCATTATCCCCAGTATTCAAAAAAAAAATCTCTTCACCGCCTCATTTTAAAATTTCCATGTAATGAGAAACAGAGAAATTTTTTTTCCTGGCCTAAAGTAAAATTTATCTGTTCAATGTGTGACTAGTATTTATTATTTGTATGGTAAAAGCAATGATGACACTAAGTTCCCTGTTGTCAGCAAATACAACTGTTGAAACCCTGAACACCTGAGCTTTTATCACCGAGTCACATTATCAATTATTTTCCACACATGTTCATGTTGTTACATGTACCTCTGGTGTTATTGTCAGTAGAATTATTGGCAACTCTATTTGAACATTAATATCTGTTCTGGTGATATTTATTTAATACATGTATGTTCTATATTTGTTTTTTTCCATAGTGCTCAGCGTGTTGGCTTATTGTCTGAGGCATCACCAGAAGAGGTTTGTAAAATAATATTCTATTTTACAGCTGTAGACATTTTGACACGTCGTATACTTACCATATTTAGCTCTGCTGTCGACTTTGTCGAGCGGAGCTTATCATACGAGTGATTGTCCATCGTCGTCCGTGTCAATGTTTTACTTTTTCGACTTCTTCTCGAAAACTACAAGCCTGAATGCTTTGATACTTGGTGTATATGTACCTTGGGTAGACCTCTCTCAGATTTGTTCATTTCATGATGATATCTTCAATTCTCTAATTTTGGTGAATATTTTTGTAATTTTTAGTAAAAAGTGAAATTTTCAACTTCTTGTTAAAAACCGCTAGTCCAATTGCTTTGATATATTATACATATAGGTACTACATGTGGACCTCTCTCAGATTTGTTCATTTTCTAATGATGTCTTCAGTTCTTTAATTGAAATGTACATTGCTAACAGCGGAGCTATCTCAGCCGATAGGCTGCTTGTTTCTGTATATTAGCATTGCTTACACATGCATAATTTCGTCTGTCAAAATGAGTTACATGAATTAAGTATATTAGAGATCTGCTTTTGAACAAATAGATGATACCCCCCGGTAGTTGTATATTTTCTCAATTCTTCATGACTTAGCAAATAAATTTATTTGGTTAGTAAGAAAAATCTTACCTGGATGTCTAAATTTAAGTGGCAAGAGACTAACCTGTGAAACACTCTGATATCCAGAATAAGATTTAGAGTAAATGATAACATAAACAACTTCAGAGTTCCAACTAAAACTTCTTGAATACCATAGAGTAGATGATAGATGATAAATGGCTGGATGACAATGTCGATAGTTATCCGTGGCTGTGCTAGACTACAATGTATTTTGTGAATAATTTCATCTTCTATTCATTCATTCACATTCATTCATTCATTCATTCATTCATTCATTCATTGACACCATTCGACAGTGTGTGAAAACAATGATGACACTAAGTTCCCTGTTGTCAGCAATAATAATGTTGAAACCCTGAACACCTGAGTTTTCACAACAGAAAGTTAAAATATATCAAAAAAAGATTTAAATATAAGTGGATGCAATGGTAAACAGATTCTGATCATGACTGTATTTTGTGTCGCGATAATATTTTATTTTATAGATCAATAAGTTACTTTGTATAGGAGAATCCTTGATATTAAATGAGTGTGTATTTCTCTATTCTAGGACATTGCTGATCCGTTTTATGCATATTGCAAAGTACATGTTGAAAAGCTTCTTATGAAAAGTAAAAGGCAGAACTGGTTGGCTGTTAAATCCCACTGTCGACAACAGTCTATTGATAATGTGCAAGATGAGATTCTAAAGGTGAGGAGTCAATATATAAACTTGTGATTTGTCATGTGTTTGGTCATGTGTTTGGTCATGTGTTTGGTCATGTGTTTGGTCAAGTGTTTGGTCAAGTGTTTGGTCAAGTGATTGGTCATGTGATTTGTCATGCGATAGGTCCCATGTGCGAAGCACAAAATGGGAGTCTTTGCAGTTAGTGTGTCTGTATGTGTGTATATATGTGTCCGACTGTTCCACTGCTATCTCAAGAACCATACATCGGTTTTTGATGAAACTTGGTGCATAGATGCTCTGGGCCAATGCGCAGATTTGATTAGGTTTTGGTAAAAATCCATGCTCGTTAATTACCTAATTTGCATGATAATTAGCTAATTTTTAGCTGTTCTATGACTGTTCCACTGATATCTAAAGAACCACTCATTGGATTTTGATGAAACTTGGTATATAGATGCTCTGAACATATGCGCAGATTTGATTAGTTTTTGGTAAAAATCCGTGCATATTAATTACCTAATTTGCATGATAATTAGCTATTTTTTAGTGGTTCCATGACTGTTCCACTGATATCTAAACAACCACTCATTGGATTTTGATGAAACTTGGTACATAGATTTTCTGAACTAATGCTAGGTTTTGATTAGTTTTTGGTAATAATCCGTGGATACTAATTACCTAATTTGCATAATGATTAGTCAATTTTCGGTTTTTCCACTGATATCTCAAGTACTAATCATCACATTTCAATGAAACTTGGTACATAGATGTCATATGACACTGCACAGACCTGATAGTTTTTATGGTAATATCAGTACATGTAATTACCTAATTTGCATAATTAATTAATTTTCAGCTTTTGATATAAGTAGTGAGCATTACATTTCAATGAAACTTGGTACTTACATACTCAAGGACTATGCAGAGATTGATTGTTTCGGATAAATGTTTGTGCATATTAATCACCTAATTTGCATAATTAGTTAATTTTCGGCTTTTCCACGGGTATCTCAAGTACTAATCATCACATTTCAATGAAACTTGGTACATAGATCCTTTAGGACTATGCAGAGACCTGATTAGTTTCAGGGTAAATAATTGTGCATATTAATTACCTAATTTGCATAATTAATTTTCAGCTTTTCTACTGATATCTAAAGTACTAAGTACATCACATTTCAATGAATCTAAAATTATGCAGAGACCCAATTAGTTTTTGGTAAATATTTGTGCATATTAATCACCTAATTTGCACAATTAACCAATTTCCAACTTTCACACTGATATCTCAGGTACTACCATAAAAACCCTCAAATAAGAGCTACTTTGTAACACTTTCATTTCTGGGTGGTGCTTATTTGAGGTAACATGTTGACAACCCTGTAGCCAGTGGCTCTTAAACCAGGGTCATCAAACTTTTTCATTGTGAAATAGGGAAGGGGATAGGCAAACACACACACAACCAAAACAGACAAGTAATTATTAATGATGTATCATTGCAATTAATTTATTCTGTAAAAATACTGTTATGGGAATAACAAATGTCAAATAAATACGACGATTCGACGTTTCATCGACAATGTGTAGCAATGCCTGAAGTCAGGTTTCACTGACAATGCGTAGCGATGCCTGAAGTCGGATTTTGTAGCACTCTCAGTGTCTGACCCAACACTCAAATCACTTGTACAATTGTTTACCAAGTTTGGTACGGCAAACTTTTTTCTTGAAAACTGGGAATAACTTGCGTGGCTGTGGCTGCCGAGGTGGTTGATTTGGTGACAATATAAAATAGTTTCGGATAGAATTGATCTGATCAGCAGCGACAGGAGAGGACATACTTGCAAAGGAAGCATGGAACGAATGATAAAAATGATGCCCAATCACTTGTATTTATGGCAAAAAAAATAAATAAAAACACGTTTTTCTATAGATTTGTACAGCTTGGGTACTTGGGCATTGTTTTAATTGCGCTAGACGTCTGACAGTACAGCTTTGGTTTATGTTTCCGTTTCATAATCAAGCCAGCTTATAATGATATTCACGTACTTCACAGTCCACGCAAACAGGGTCAAACTATAGCCCCACCCCTATATAACCAAATACGAAACGATACCGAGAAAGTAACAATTACATGTATTAAAAATAATTTCCTGTGACCAATCGGAGAGACGAAATCATTCACGAAAGCCCAGGCCTGTTACAAGGCATTTTCTGATTGGTACAAGTTCAGATTATTTTCAATTCTCACAAATAGCTAATTTAAATATTTGGGTCAGGCGGGTCACGTAGACTTCACTTTGCTGTAAGACAAGTTGATCGCACTAGTTTGTGGAACTAATCCATTCGACTTCAATTTTGATTATTTTCGGCAAGAGAGTCCTCCCCAAACTAATGCCAGTTATTTTGTTACTTCTCTGAACATTTTGTCTCGAATCATCCAAAAACGAACGTCTCAAATAAAATGCAAAAAATAACCCAAAATCACGATCAGCGAGAGTGGGCTGCGTAATTATTACATTCTCACAGTCGGAGCTACGTCACGATCCCTCAAACGTTGCCATGACCGGATTAACACCTCTGTTTTCCCCCACGCTAACCAAATTCCCACCACGCTGCTGACTTCCTGTTCCGGTCCGTCTGTGAGAATGTATTTTCGATACCTCCGATTTTCCAATAAAGGCGTTCTAAAATCGTGACGTTGTTTACTTGGTTATAAAGACAACATTGACAATGAATATCTCAACGTGTCCTTCGTTGTTTCGGCAAAAAACATACTAGTAGTTACTACTGAATAGTTTGTGAATTGGTCGATTGTGTGTCAGAAATATAAAATGGACAAGTTGACAGTCACATTCACGCTCTCAGTGCATTTATTTCGTCTATCATTCTTCCGTTCTCAATTACACAGGACATCAGGCAAGTTATGGGGATAATCTTTATTTGTCTCACACCTTCTGTGGGGCAATAAACAATGCAGGTGGAAGTGAGGCATGACAAGCTCGGTGTCTGCCTGATTGTAAACAACCGAGCGGCTGGCGCTTATTTCAGAGTTCTTATTGACAAAACCACTCAACTCTTGGTGGCTCTTAATGGAGGGTCAAATGTAACAAATTTTCACTGAGTGGCTCTTAATTGAGGGTGGCGCTTATTTGCGGGTAATCATCACATATCAATGAATGTTTATACATGGATGCTGTAGGACAATAGACAGACCTGGATAATTGTGGGTTAAAATCTGTACATATTAATTACCCAATTTGCATAATTAACCAATTTTAAGCTTTCACACTGATATCTAAAGTACTAATTTCCATTTTAATGAAACTTAGTACAAAGATGCTCTAGGACAATGTACAAACCTAATTAGTTTGGGGTAAAACTCTGTTCATATTATTTCCCCAATTAGCATAATAATTCATAATTTTTTGGTTCTAATCACATTTCAATTAAACTTGGTACATAGAGTTTTTGTTACATTGCGCAGACCTTGTTAGTTTTACAATCAAATCTGTTCATGTTAATTTTCTGATTTGCATAATTAGTTTTCAGCTAAGTAATTTCAAATTATATTTAATGTGTCTCCAATACTCTCAGCACATGGGAGTTCTTTCTAAGCTTTCTTTGATTTTTTTTAGAATCGAATTCTTGCCAAGCTAGAACTATCAAAAGAGAAATACAATGAAGGCAGAAAGAAAATCCCTCCACCATGGGGTGAGTCAACTGTTATGCTTCTACAACATATTTGGTATGGTTTCTAGTCTGGTGATCTTCTTATTTTAACCCCCATTGGATCTTGTTACCTTTTCTTTAATATCATGGGTGGACTTTGCAGCATTTCATTTTTGGTTTTCAGATTGGATTCAAAATGGCCAACTGGTGGCCATTTTGTTTTAATGAAGCCAGTTCTGGACATACAATTCATGTTCAAATGTGATATATTTCTTTAACTTATTAACTCACAGAGATTATGTAATGTAATTACTTGTTACGTTTTGATTGCAGTGCCAACAGATAAGGTACCACGCCTTTTATCATCCTGTCCATCAGCCTGTCGCAGACTTATGAAGAAAGCAGAAATGTTAGGTATTAGCACAGATGTAAGTTGCAACGAATCAGATTCTGTCTTCTTAACAAATTATTACATAGTGAATCATTGACTTGAATATGTTTCTTTTGTGTCCCAGTGAAGTAACTGACATGACTTGTGCTGCTCACGAAAATTTGTCTTTTGCAAAATCAGAGCAGGTTTCAAGTTATATGATTTGCTGTTTCAAAAAGTCAAAATCGCGCACGACGCAAATTATCTTTTTTTGGTATAATTAAACAATTGTTTATGTACAATTATTGCCTGCAGACTGTGTCCATGCGGTCAGCCAATGAAAGTCATGATCACCGAGGTAAATGGCGAGTGGCACCAGCTTTCAGTCCTGAATTCGTTGCTTATTTCCTTGGTAAGTGTAGTGTAGTGAGAAGCTTAAGAAACCAGTGAAGTAAATTAAGCAATGCTCATTGAATTTGCATACATGCAGGTGGTATGTGGAACATAGTTTATTTAATATGAGATTATTAAAACAATATCGCACAAAGGCATACGGTCTCAACCAACACATAGCTGATTCTGTGCTACCTGAGTGCGCATATTTTGCAGTATTGTCATGACAATATTATTAATATACATCTTTCCCTGTGTGTAGTAATAATTTATTGAGAGATTTTAAAGTGGTAATATTCTAAGAGTGTCATTTGAAAAGGTGGAAAAATCACCACTTCAAAATGTTCTGTAAAAAAAATAATACTTTACTACAATATTAGAATTCTGTAGTACATTGTATTCTAGACTTCACAAACTTTTGGAATTGTATATTTTTAAGATTTTTTGATCAGTCAAAAGATGGCGCAGTTTGAGGTTGCCAATCAATTTCAATGATATTTAGTGTTTTTACTTTATCATCCAAATGTGTACCAGTGATTATTGATCCTGGCATTATGAATATTTATGAAACTTCAAAGAGAGTATATTAGGGAAGTGATCAAATATTGGTAAATTTGAAAGGATCATGAAAACTACAACTATATAGTAAATCTTTAAAAACTGTGGCATCAGGATACTTGCACCCCTTTGTTATACTCGTAACCATGTGATTTGTCTTTAACAGAACGTAATGTAAAGATGAATAATGCCAAGATCCATCTTGATAAATTGATAGAACAAAGCGACAAATTACAAACGCAACAACTTGAACTTCGGGAAAAGTATGACTCGGTAAGTGAAGCGGGGTTATAGCAGTTCATTCGTTTGAAATCCAAATACCGTAACAACAAAATGGCTTAAACATTAAAATGTGACTTCTTTTTTACCTTAGACACAGCTCTCTCATTTAGTTGCATTTAAGCTAATTTTTTGTTCCCATCTGTTTTCACACTGGCACGAATATTATTTTACATTGGTGTTGATATCCTCTTTTTCATGGGATGATTAAACTCCACCATTTTTAGCTCTGCAGTCGACTTTGTCAAGCGAAGCTTATCACACGAGTGATTGTCCGTCGGCGTTTGTGTCAATGTTTTACCTTTTTGACTTCTTCTTGAAAACTACAAGCCTGAATGCTTTGATAATTGGTGTATATATATCTTGGGTAGTATAGACCTCTCTCAGATTTGTTAATTTCATGATATCTTCAATTCTCTAATTTTGGTGAATATTTTTGTCATTTTTGGTAAAAAGTGATATTGTCGACTTCTTGTTAAAAACCGCAAGTCCAATTGCTTTTTTATTACATATACAGGTACTACATGTGAACCTCTCTCAGATTTGTTCATTTTGTGATGATATCTTTAATTCCCAAATTTTGGTGAATATTTTTGTCATTTTTGGTAAAAAGTGATATTTTTTTGACTTATTGTTAAAAAACGCAAGTCCAATTGCTTTGATATTACATATATAGGTACTACATGTGGACCTCTTTCAGATTTGTTAGTCCCCGTTCGGACGCAGTCCGAAAACGGGGACTTATGTTTTGCCCTGTGTGCGTCCGTCCGTCCGTCCGTGATCACCTGTATCTCGAACATGCATGGACCGATTAAGTTCAAACTTAACTCATACATCACACATTATATGGGACATATGCACATGCATTTTTTTCATGATCCGATTAACGATAGCCGAATAGCGGCCATTTTAAGGCCGAAAATGCATCAAAATCGCACATTTTCACCATTCCGGACCCGGATCTCAGTTATGCATGGACGGATTTTGTTCAAATTTGGTACATACATTAAACATAATAGGACCTTGATGCACGTCATTTTTTTTTTCGGATCAAGTTCGAAATAGCCGACTGGCGGCCATTTTGTTTTAAAGAATTCATTTCTGGATCCGTATCCGAGACATGTCTGGATTGATCAAGTTCAAACTTCACACACACAAGGTACATCATGTCACAAATATGTATGTGCATTTGTTTCATGATCTCTTTAACGATAGCCAAATGGGGGCCGCTTTAAGACCGAAAATGCATTGAAATCGCACATTGTCACCATTCCGGACCCGTATCTCAGTTATGCATGGATGGATTTTGTTCAAATTTGGTACATACATTAAACATAATAGGACCTTGATGCACGTCTTTTTTTTTTTTCGGATCAAGTTCGAAATGGCCGACTGGCGGCCATTTTGTTAAAGAATTCAGTTCTGGATCCGTATCCAAGACATGTCTGGATTGATCAAGTTCAAACTTCACACACACATGGTACATCATGTCACAAATAGATATGTGCATTTGTTTCATGATCTGCTTAACAATAGCGGAATGATGGCCATTTTAAGGCCGAAAATGCATCAAAATCACGTATTTTCACAATTCCAGAACCGGATCTCAGTCATGCATGGATGGATTTTGTTCAGATTTAGCACAATGTGTTGTACATATGCAGGTGCATTTCGGTCATGATCTGCTTTGAATGTATATGTCACTCAAATATGAACGGAACGGGGACGTGTCATTGACAATGACTTGTTCATTTTGTAATGATATCTTTAATTCTTTAATTTTAGTGAATATTTTTGGTAAAAAGTGATATTTTTGACTTCTTATTAAAAACCGCAAGTCCAATTGCTTTGATTTTACATATATAGGTACTACATGTGGACTTCTCTCAGATTTTTTAATTTCGTTGTGAAATCTTCAATTATTTAATTTTGATGATTATTTTTGTCATTTTGGGTAAAAAGTGATATTTTCGACTTCTTGTTGAAAACCGCAAGTTCGATTGCTTTTTTAATACATGTATAGGTACTACATATGGACTTCTTTCAGATTTGTCCCGTTGCTTTTTATATATATATTGTTAATTTTCTAATGATATCTTCAGTTTATTAATTGTAATGTGCCTTGCTAACAGCGGAGCTATCTCAACCGAGAGGCTGCTTGTTAAATATATCATGTTCACTTTTTTTTTTTTTGCTTTTTATGTCAACACCAGCATAAAGCAACACAAAAAGCAGCTGTATAAACATTCTATAATTATGTGTTTCACTCTTCTGGTTATGTAACCACACAAAACTATTAAAAATGATTGATTTTTGCTGCTAGGAATTCTTGTGATTAATTGATTTTTATGGCACTTGTGAAGACGAAATTTTGTGACAGTTGCTGACATTCTGTGTTGTACAACCCCGGAGAAAATTTCGCAGTTTTCACTGACATGGGGAAAATGCATGAAATTAAAGTGTAGAATTTTCTTTTCAGTTGTCAGCTGACATTGAAACTTTAAAAGTAACAAATAATGATCTAAGAGGAAATGGTGAAAGTTTGTGGTCAACGCTCAGTAAACTTGGAGGGAAGGTTGGTAAAATAACTGTTATGTCATTCGTACACACACAAAGGTTGATTTTCTACATGTAAGAACAGCCTCTATAATTGTGGAGACTTTGTAAAGCATGGAGGGAAGGCAGTTAAATGAACAGCCTCTATAATAATACACTCAGTAGGCTAGGAGGGGGAATGAATGGCGAACACGGCACCTTGACTTGTTTTTTTCACTGCATGCATGTCTAGAATGGATTTTCAAACTGCAATGTGCAATTGTTCAGTATGTGTGGATTGGGTCATGACCAGTTTGCGTCTGTCTTTGCAAATGCTTATTGAGAAATACATTGTATATTTCGACATTTTTTGTAGTCTTTTTACATACAATCATTATGGTTAAAATGAATTCATCGATATTAATGTACTGTACTATCCTTAAATATAACACAATTGACGCGAATTCATTTTACTTTCAGAAACTACCTCTACCATCTGTTCTTAGATCACCTCACAATCCTAAAGTTTCACCAACCATGAAAGAAACTTCCAAGTCTTCTACAATGACTGTTATAAACCTGTTAGTAGATTTTCTCTGATTTGCTGTGTATTCTTATTCCCTGTTCATCCATTCATGCTATGTATCATTTTGCTTTGTTCTCATATTGGATTTGTAAATTTCAATTTAAGATGATTGAATGGCAAGAATTTTATAAAGTGAGCTGAAATCAAACATTGGATCTTGACCATGGAGAGATTAGAACATCATTTGACCCTGATTACATCATTTTGTTTTACTTCACAAATTCAAAATGTCCGACTGGCTGCCATTATTTTCAAGAAAGCAGTTCAGTCACTAGTTACTAAAATCACTTCTGCCTAGGAGAATTTCCAGAGTCTCATCATCATTTTGGGCAATAAAGACAGTTTCAGATATTGTTTTTAGTTTTTGATCATTTTTCAGTTTATCGATTTTTATCAATATTTCATGTGGAGATGAACAGAATGTACAAAATCATTTTCTAAATGGTGCCAACAATTCACAATGGCGCTCAAAGTTTTAAACAAATTAATTCAGAATAATTCAAATTAATTTAGCATCAATGTATCAGTGTTTCCCTAACGCAAATTTGCCACTGAGAAATGTTTGGGTTTCATCTCAAAAAACATCTTCAATATGATTTGAAAACAAAGTGCATATAATTAAAAGAATTATTTCTCATATTGCCAAATTTCACTGAGAAACTTTGGCAACTCACTGAGAAAATTTCGCCTATGGTTAAGGCTTAGGGAGAAACACTGGTCTGTATGTGTGTGGTAAAAGCAAAGATGACACTAAGTTCCCTGTTGTCAGCAAATACAACTGTTGAAACCCTGAACACCTGAGCTTTACACACCAATACATTACTATTATGTGTTGAAAATACATTGCATGTTACAATTAAATAGTTGGTTAATCTGTTCTAGTTGTCTATATAGAATGTTAATATCTATGTGCCCTTAAAATTTCATTCTGAAATCATCATCTGTAAAGTTTCACTGGGTGGTGGGGTTGGGCTGGGCTGGTTGTCCAGAGACAAATATGTGTGAAATATGTGATTGTCATATGATCAACACTTCTGAAAGTTGCCAATCATTTGGGCATCCCATTCAAATTTGTTCATTTTATTCATTTATTATTCTATTGTCGATTTATTGTTACAGATGTGGTATATGTTCCAAATCTACTGACCAGCATTTATTGGCTCTTTGTGATACATGTAGTAAGTTTTATCATCTCGGGTGTCTAGATCCACCATTAACAAGAATGCCAAAGAAAACCACATACAGTGGATGGTGAGTTTTGCTAAATCTCTTCTTCTCGAAATAATAGGATCACTTCATCTTATAAAACCTTGGCATATCTATAATCTTTATAGACAAGTGTGACACAAATGATGTTCCATCTATTGTCCCATCTTTGCTTAACCTTTTCCCCACCAACTACCTCTTATCATCACAAATTCAAAAAATAGTCCCGTTTATAGTCTGCACTTTCTTTCAGAAGATTGGGACAAAAATGGCAAAATTTTTTGAGTAAAAACTGAATATTGACTAAAATTTTATCTGTTGGCTCCAAAATTAGGGTTGATTTCAAGAAATATTGAAGAATACAAGAAAAAAGTGCAGACAAATTTGGGAGAGAAAGTCTGGTGGTGAAAAAGTTAATATTCAAATTTTTGCATTTGTTACTAGGCAATGTTCAGAGTGTTGTAGCAGTGGAAGTGACAGTTCAGTTGCACCAGTGGAGGCGACTGCTGAACCGACTCCAGACAGTACGACTAGTGATAAAACACGGCGAAGTCGACGACAGATAAAAGAACCTAATAAATTCACACCAGTTCAAGCATTGTATGCTGACAGTAAAAAAATAGCTGTATGTATAATTCTATTATGTATTGTTGTATAACACTAACAATCTGTTTGTATTAAGTTGCTTGAGTTTTAAAAACTAAGAATTGAAGTTGTAGTGATTGTGATGTGCACAAGTGATCCCCTGCACAAGTGTCTCTTGCAAACTACATGTTTGTACTTCTTAAAACTGATAAATTACTATTTTATTCATAAAAACCTGAAATCAACATTATGCTAATCATTATGTTGCTGAATTTGCGTAGTGCAATATGCACTTTTTAAGGAGTGCTTTTTTCTTATGAAAACTACATACCTAATTCAATGTATCCTCGGAGGTGGACATCCAGGCATTTTCTACCGCCTGGCAACCCTCACGGTGAAAACAAAGGCCAAAACTCGCAGAAAACGGTACTTTGGGATGGTTGTTGAGAGTCCCCTGAACAGTGTAACAAGATTAGCCCTACATGTGTAACATATATAAATTTGGTTGTTCAGGATTACTTCAAAGTTGAGTTTGTGTTGTTTTCTCAAATTTTCACCGGCTCGAACGGCGTTCCACAGCAGTGCGCCCAGAGCCCATAGAAATGCATGTACAGTGGTGCACCTCTTAGCAACATGGAACGTCTTGTGACGTAGCTCCGCCCCCGACGATTTCAGACATTTTGACCAGTTAATATTTTCATAGATTATCAGATGATTTCCATTCTTGATTTTGTGCACATCAATTGCCCTGTTGTGTAACCAGCCAATGCGTGATAGAAATTTTTGGGAGCGGACATCGGGCATTTTCATCGCCTGGCAACCATCACAATGAAAACAATTCCGATAACTCATAGAAAACGGTACTTTGGGATAGTTTTGAAACTCCCTTGGGCAGTGTGAACAATTGCCCCTGCATGTGCAACATATATAAATTTGGTTGCTTATGATTACTTCAAAGTTAATTTTGTGCTGTTTTCACGGTGGCCGGTGTTCCACAGCAGCTCGCGCAGCCCCCATAGAAATACCCTGGTACATTGGTGCGTGTCTTAGCAACATGGAATGTTCTGTGACATAGCTCCGCTAGATGGATTAAATGGGGTTACAGTGCAAATTGCTCATAAATTGCCACAATCAGTGTCACTTGGTGGTTTGATGTGCTTCCCATGCTACATGTACAATGCATGTAAAACGTATAGTTTATTTATGAGATCAAAACATGCACTGTGTTATTTTTACAACACTTAATTAACAAAAATCATGTGTTTGACTTTTATCGCGGCAAACGGCTTATTGGATCTTGCTGGTATTTGAATGGTAAGGACTGATTTTTGTTGATGAACTGGTTGATAAGTAATTTGTGTATTAAAAAGTTAGAATTATGTAAACTAATGTTACTTTGTTTTGCATGGAAATTACAGGCTGTTATGTTCTTGATTGTAATACTTATGCATGCTGTATGAACAAGTAATAGCATTTTTCATGATTGAAAAACTTATTAAAATATAACTAAATCATAGAATGCATTACAATGCGTGTAAAACATGAAATGAGGACAACCTATATAGATGATAAAAACAATTTCATCCCTGAGTGCATTTCTTTGCTGTGATTTACATTGATTTATTGAGAATCTAAAGAATTTTATCGCCTGAACAAAGCCCTTGAGAAACTATTTTCAAGATACGAGTGCCTCTGTTGATAATTCTACTGTTAACTCATTCAAATCAAACATCTTTAAGAATAATTAATCATTGTAATAAAGAGAAAAAAATGATTATACTTTTGTCAATTTTTCTGATATAAGAGCGATGATGACACTAAGTTCCCTGTTGTCAGCAAATACAACTGTTGAAAACCTGAACACCTGAGCTTTCATTTTCCACCACTGTTACTTGAGAAATGTAAGATCATAGTTGGACATTATGTCTCACTTGTATACATGTAATGTACCAGAGAGTCATACTGTTATTGTATGATAGACAAATCTGAGGGTTATCTAGATCCTGAATCATAATTGCATATTACTGAAAAATAATTCAATTCAATTTAAAGAAATACATGTATTTCTAAGGTCTATTGTCAATCAAACTCGAGCACTTTCTTTTGCATAATACATGCCATGCTATGACTGATCAAACAAGTGTAATTTACCCCAAACCCCATCATGTTTTAGTTGACCCAATATTCAAAGTTCATCTCTAATGCCAACTGTGTATGTGCTGTCACAATATCATTTATTGAGCACAGTTTCACAATAGTACCAACTCCCAGAAGTATGCATGGTCAAAGTTAGGTTTTGTTGCTTACTTTGTGTGCAAATTGTCTTTTTACATAAATCTTGTGCAAGTGTTTCTCCATATTCTGGTTCTGACCATGGAGGTAAAACAGAGTCTTTTACTTCCATGTTCTGACATGTGTGAGCAAAGCTGACAAACCTCATTTACAATAGTTTGCACTGATTCTCTTTAAGATCTTATCCGCAAGGGTTTATTATATTTTTTATAGAAAATCAAACATAAGAAGTTCAGAAAAGACTATGAACCTGTAAAACGCAAATTGTCAACAACACTGAGTGATGGCGACAGCATAGAGTTGGTGAGTGCAACGACATTGTTATCTTGTTAATTTTCTTGCATCTTTCTAAAGCTTGTTTTTTGGGTTCTAAAATCACCAAATTTGAACATGTCATCTGATTTTATTCAAATTTGCTATGAATACATTTATCACAGATGCAGTGATTTGATTCAAAATGGCCAACTGGTGTCCATGTTAGTGTTATTTTTTTATTTTTTTTTTTTAATTTCATTACCTATTTTGTTTTTCCCGTTTTCGGCTTACTAAGGATTCACATTAACCCATAATATTGAAAACATGAAGCAGATGATGTATAATCTTTTAATTTTAGACATGTTTGGAATAATAGTTTTTTTTTAATCAAAAATTAGAAGAATTTAATGCTTAACGATGATAATAGCCCATTGTGGAAACAAAGTTTACCCATTCATGCTTAGCCACAATGAACATCATACTCTTGAATATGCATCAATAACTATGGAAAACCTAAATTAGATTCTAATCTAGGCGTCAGGAATGATTGAAATGTTCAAAAAATGACTCCTAAATTAGAGATTATATGGTAGATCATTTTGACTTGTTATATAAGATCAAGTAATCCAACTAATACTGTAATCTCTTAATAGCCAAGTTCGCCACCACCACCCCCGGCGAAACGAGAAAAACGGAAATCTGCTTCCCGTAAATCCAAAGAAATAGACGTACGAACAAAGTGTAGCCAGTGTGGAGAATCGGGTGATAACTCCACGCTAGTAAGGTATGTATGGCATAAACCTTTAATGTAGAAATGATGATTCATGGTAAATATCACGATTTATGTGAGGATGTCACTAAATCTATCAAAACATGTTCCAAAGTTAGCTGTATTTTTTTTTTAATTTACTAAAAAAAAATTGTTTTCTATTTGCAATTATCATATTTACTAACAGTCAAAAAATCAAAAAGATTCTAATAGCACCAAGACTACCAAACGTTTATACATTATATTTCGTCTAACGATCATCAAATTTGTACGAATAAAAAAGCACTTTCTCAGATTAAAATCAGGAAGCTCTGAATCAAACCAAAGCTGAAATAGTAAGCTACATGTATCTGCACAAATCCACTTAGATTTACTGCCCCTAACATCATTTATACGACAGCTGAGCAACCAGGGAACACAAATCTCATTTATTCAATATTGTTACTCTAGTATTTTATTTTCGGATTTGGAGGCTCTGCACCCTTGAAAGACTTCGCAACTTCTTGCAGACATCAGTTTTTATCACTGTCTTTGTATGGCTAACAAAAGCGGGGTTACCTTTCGATCAATACATGTTATTGTTTTAAATACGTGCAAGACGAGACTGACACTTGTAAACAAAGCAATAAGCATCACGGGCGAGTGACTAAGCGTCGCGGACAAAGAGCAAGCATCACGGCCGACTGTCCAAGCGTCACGGTACCGTGTCGCTTCAGAGGCCTGGGGAGAACACTGTATGGCCAGAACTGAAAAAAATTACTGTTAAATACTTTATTTTAGCTGGAACTAATTTTCACTGAAAATGCATTTTGGGTGTTTTGTATGGAATTTGATTTCACTGATTTTTGATGAGTTGAATGTGAAATATAGGAAAAAAAGTATATTCGCTCAATTTTATTTTCACAAAATCATCCCTTCAGCGGAAAAAAATTCTAAGTGAAAATGAAGTATTCTACAGTGATCTCTATTACTATGTCTGTCACAGACGATATTATGTTATCACCAACTTTAGGTCATGTGATTGTTGCTAAATTACCAGCTGCTGCATTGAAATGGAGGCATACTACATTATGTGAATTGCTGCTCTTCCTGGATACATAAATACCATACTTGCCCGACTCAGCGCCCTTGGTACAGAGTGGGCAAAATCAAACACCCCCTCAAAAAATTTTCTAATTGTGCCAGATTAGGGGGAACATTGCACCTCTTGGGGTGGGGGCCTACATTTTTGGAATAGGTTGCATTGTCATTGATTTTGACAACACTGTTACAATGAAGTAACTGAAATTGTCACAAAAATATGCATATTTTATTACAATATTAATTACAAACCATCATCATTTACGAATTATTAGGGTCTGTGGGAAAACTGTCAAAGTAATTATTTAGTGTCTTTGTTGTTGAATGTTTTTGATTGTATGCAATCACTTGATGCAAAGCGATTCCAGTCATGTTTTTTTTTTGACCTGCAACAACGTCCTGTGTCTTGATAGGTTAATCTTGTTAATAAATGAATGTGTCATGCTGACATAATTTACAGAGAAATTATGAATGCTGATGATGGCATTTTTTACAACACGATGTGGAAGTGCATTGACAGCAATCCTACAAAAGTGGGTGGTGGACGCTTAGTCGAGCATGAATGGTAATGGGGGGATTGACATGTTCACGCATTTTTGATTCATTTGTTTTTTTAACCTTTGGCCAGACACAATTCTAAACTAGGCAAATGCATTGTTGCACTTTTTTTGCAGCAATTTTTGACTCCCGTGTGCGAAGCACAAAAGGGAGTCTTTGCAGTTACCCTGTCTGTATGTCTGTATGTATGTATGTCACTTTTTTTGTTCCACCGTTATCTCAAGAACCACTAATCAAATTTTGGTGAAACTTGGTAAATAGATACTCTGGGATAATGCGCAGAGTTGATTAGGTTTTGGTAAAAATTTATGAATATTAATTACTTAATTTGCATGATAATTAGCTGATTCTTAGCTGTTTCAAGACTGTTCCACTGATATCTGAAAAACCATTAATTGGATTTTGATGAAATTTGGCACATGGATGCTCTGAACTAGTGCGCAGATTTGATTAGTTTTGGGTAAAAATCTATGAATATTAATTACCTAATTTGCATGATAATTAACTGATTTTAAGCTGTTCCACTGATTTTTGAAGAACCACTCATTGGATTTCAATGAAACTTGGCACATGGATGCTCTGAACTAATGCGCAGATTTGATTAGTTTTGGGTAAAAATCTGTTAATATTATTAATTACCTAATTTACATAATGATTAATCAATTTTCGGTTTTTCCACTGATATCTCAAGTACTAATCATAACATTTCAATAAAACTTGGTACATAGGTGTCATATGACACTGCGCAGACCTGATAGTTTTTAGGGTAATATCAGTACATATTAAGTACCTAATTTGCATAATTAATTAATTTTCAGCTTTTGATATTTCGAGTAGTAATGATCACGTTTCAATGAAACTTGGTACATAGTTACTTGAGGACTGTGCAGAGACCTAATTAGTTTTTGGGTAAAATATTTGTGCATATTAATTACCTTATTAGCATAATTAGTTAATTTTCAGCTTTTCACCTGATATCTCAAGTACTAATCATCACATTTCAATGAGACTTGCAACATTTTTTCTAGGACTATGCAGAGACCTGATTAATTTTGGGATAAATAATTGTGCCTATTAATTATCTAATTTGCATAATTAGTTAATTTTTTGCTGTTCTATGGCTGTTGCACTGATGTCTAAAAACCACTCATTGGATTTCAATGAAACTTTTAAAGAGTACCCATCACATTTCAATGAACCTCAGACCATGTACCATATTAGTTTTTGGTAAATATTTATGCTTCTTAATCACTTAATTAACATAATTAATTAATACTGATATCTCAAGTATTGATCATCACATTTGAATAAAACTTGGTACATAAATGCTCTAGGACAATAGACAGTCTGATTAATTTTAGGTTAAAATCTGTTCATATTAATTCTCTAATTAGCATAATAATTAATAATTATTATATAAATATAATTATTTTTTTGGTTCTAATCACATTTCAATGAAACTTGGTACATTGTGCAGACCTTTAGTTTTACACTTAAATCTGTTCATATTAGTTACCTTATTTGCATAATTAGTTTTCAGCTATTCCATCAATATCTCAAGTATAAGTAATTTTGAATTAATTTTTAATGTGTCTCCAAAACTCAGCACACGGGAGTTCTTTCTAAGCTTTCTTTGATTCATTCATGTAGCTAAATATTCACTCAGAAATGTAATTGAAATCTGAGGGTGAATGACCATTGTTTCTTTTGTATAAGAAAGTATTTGTTACATATGCTTATTATCAAATCATAAATAAATACTGCCAAAATTAATAAATTATTGAAATAATTAAGAGTAATATTTACTGTTTTTTTTCTCTTATCAGGTGTGACAAGTGTAGAAAATGTTACCATTTTGGTTGTTTAGATCCGCCACTGAAAAAATCTCCAAAACAAGCAGGTTATATGTGGGAATGTGAGGAATGTGATTCAACTCCATCAGTAAGTATCTCTATCTTTCTGTCACATTCTACTGTGATTTTCTGCATTGTACTTGCATTGTATCTTGGCTAATTTAATTCTTTCAGCTGCAGCCTGAAAAGTGGAGTAATGAAGTGTCGCCTTTCTACTGTCTTTACTCAGAAATGTTTAGGCAGATTTCAATCGAACTTGGCATGTCAGTGATTAATATAGTATCTAATTGTTGTTAATTTGTTTTTAAATTTGTGCATATTTTGGATGATTAACTAGTTTTGTTTGTTTTAAAAGTTTTTACTCCCCATTCGAACAAAGTCTGATAACTGGGACTTGTGGATTGACCTCTGTGTGTACATCCAGCCATATCTCACACATGCTTGACCTGGTTAGGTACAAACTTCACACATATGTCATACATTACATCAGACATGTGCATATACATTTCTTTCATGATTTGATTCAAGATGGCTGAATGCCAGCCATTTTAAGGCCAAGAAAGGCATCAAACTTTTCTCCATTCTGAGTGTGGACGGATTTGGTTTAAACTTGGTACATGTCATGCAAATTTAAACTTTGTATGTGTTAACTGCATATGTTGTTGAATTTACAAATTTGCATACTTAGACGAAATGTTGTTGAAACATTGTTCATTTGAGACAAAGGCAAACACATCTTGTCCATACAATTTTTATAAGATTGGAAGCAACCATGTATGGTAAAGTTAAATTTACCATAATTCAGAGAAAATATTCAAATTGTGTCTGGATCAAGTAATTTCTCATGGGATATTAATCTGGTTTACAATTTTTCTTACAATTACATCATCTAAGTTTTAAAACTAAATCACATTTTTCAGTTGAAATAAAGAAGATTGGGTTTATCAGCATTGTACTAGATATGAGAATAAATTTGTATCTGTTATAAGCTTATCAGTTGTTGATACATTGCATGTCTCGCATTGGTGTCTATTCAAAGTCACAAAGTAAAGAATTGCGTGCATTTCCCATAAATACTGAGTTGCAAATATATTTTCTCAGATTAACTCAAGTGATGAAGAAACAGGAGACAAAACCTGGCAGCGCAAAAAAGACTGAAGTCAAAAAGGAATCTGTGAAGTAATAAATATGCAAATACACAATCTGCTGGTATCCAGATTCTTATTTCACTCGCAACATCTTACAAATAATTGGTCATGTTTTAGTGAATATTAACGCAAGATTTTAATAAATTGTATAATTGTTGGGTTTTCAGTCTAATAGTGTCTAAACATGTACTTGTACACTATTCGCAGTATGGTTAAATCTGATGTAGGTATGGGCTCTGGTCACACAGTGATCACCCTGCCACAAAAATACTCTGAATGATTAGCAAAATGTGGTGGTCGTTTATAACAGAATACATTAAATAGGCATGCCTGAAATCCAGCCGAGACTCATAGTGGTGTTTGCGTGGGCAGCCAATGACAATTCTGACCAAGCCAAAGTTCAAGAACTCAACAATAATTCTAATGTTATGTTACAAATGTATGGCATTTTTAGATTTTTTTATTTGATACTTTATTTATATTTGCAATATTTTATATATCAAACCCCATCTGTATAAAAATCTTCCCAGTCATAAGTTGGTTATCCTTGTGTATGAACTGCCATTGTATTTAAAGTAATTGTAGCTTTCCAGTCAGTTGACATCAATATATTTATTTCTCTTTAGTTGTATCTGCGGTAAGCAACAAAGTATTGTGATCTTTTTGTCCTGTGAACAATTTTTATGTAATAAAATCATCCTTAGTTGCAGATGAATAATTGAGTGTGTTGATACCGTATTGCAGTTGTTGATTGTCTTTCACAGTGTTTTACTAATGTCGAAACCTTAGGTGGACCTTTGTCAGATTTCTTCATTTTGTGAAGATATTTCTCTTGTCCTTGTTGGTTAGAAATAACAAAAATTGCTTGAAAATGACTAGCTTGATTGCTTTGATATGCAAGTATCTTGGGTGGACGTCTATTGGATTTGTTCATTTTGTGATGATATCATTAATTCTCTAATTTTTGCTATGATACTTGATACATGTCTAACTTGGATGGACCTCTATTAGGCCAAAAAAAATGTTGCCCTCAAGTCTGGAAATTGAAAAATTGGATCGGTCGGTTGGTTGGATTTTTTTTTTTTCAAATTCGTGAAAACTAATGGTAAATAGCCGAGGTATATGGGAATCAATCAAACACATGCTAGATATTAAACACAAAAATCAAGTGTTTCTTTCAGTCTTTTGTATTTAAATACAGATCAACCCGAGGCTCAAAGTCACAACTTATCCCCCTGGGACCTTGGGATCAAACAACGGACTGGGATCGTAAATTTTTAGAGGAAACACTTTTTTGCTGCTTAAAATTGGGACTCCTGTAATAGTATGTAAACAAAGCCAATCAAAGGTCATTTGTTTCCCCACTATTTAAAAAAAAGAAATTTGGTCAGCAAACCACACAATGCATGCTATTTGTTGTCGAGAACTGGCGTCTGAACACCAACATTTTGAAATCAATGGGATCTCAAAGTAGTAGAAGTCTTTTCTCATTTCGATTCATTATAAAATATTACCAGGTACTCTGCTTATTTGCATGAACAATCAACCTGAATGGTGGCAGTAAAGCATTTGACAACTGTTTGACTAAACAATTACTGTGTACTAGAATAGTATTGATGGGTGGAGCAATATTCCTAAAAAGATATTGGGATCTCGTATAAACAAAGATGGCGACTTTGACTGTTGAGATCGAGTACAAACTGGTATGTTTCCAAGCTTTAATTCGTTATTTCTTAGGTGATTGGACAGTTTCGAAGGAGTCACCGGCGGTAATTAGTACAAGTCGCGCCCAGGTCAAAACTCGTACTTGTGATTTCCATTAGAAGAGCGCATTGGATTGTGGGAAAATCAATGTTTATCAACACTAATGTCGCACATGCACAGCGCTACGACAACCAACACTTGTTTGGCGATCTTCAAAAAAAAAGACAAAGATGGTGGCCAAATTGCATGATTTGTGTGGATTATTTTGCATGTGCCTGAAGTAGTTCCAATGAAGATGTAACGTACAGATTTCAATCGGATCAGTAGCATCAGTAAACTTCCTGTTTGGAAGAAATCCAAGATGGATTCACGAGATTTACAAACTTCACTGACATTTATACATAAACTTGTTTTTTACTAGCATCTGTTATGATCAACGGTTCTGAAGAAGAAAACTTTTTTTTTATTTTTCAAAATAGTGATGCTACTATAAAACAGTTAATAGACATAGAACAGGGTAACCATGTTCACTTTTGGTTTAATTTCAATCCAAGATGGCGGTCAAACCATGGAACTGAATTAAATTATAGTATTTGTCTTGTAACAACTATAGCTGCACATGTTCTGTACAAAATATCAGTTGAAGTACACATGAGGAACAAAGATTGGTAATTTTTGCCAATGGTCAAAATCATGTAAATTGTATTTGACATATTTCTGAGAGAAAATATTGCGGAAAAGTCACGTGTTGTTTTATTGCTTATATCTGTTGTAGCAACTTTCGGTTTAAAGGGCGGTAATCTTTGCGCCGCGCATGTGCGACGTTTGTGTTGATAAACATTGATCGTCCCATAATCCAATGCATTTTTCTAATCACGAGTTCGAAAAAACGGATTATTTAATAAGTTCTTGGAATAACAAATACAATAAAAATCATTGCGTCAATTGGTTCCAAAATACAAAAAACTGTAAGACATACTTCCATGTCCAAGCTCATAACAGAACTTCAATGCATGTTCCACGATAATACGTTTTCCTGCTATATTATCATCACAATACTACATTATCACACATTTCGTGCATAAATTAAATAAACGTGGACAAAATAATTCCATTTTGAAAAAATAACGTAACCTTCATTAATGACTCACAAGATGCAAAGGATGTGTTTAAATGCATTATATAAACATTTATTATGCACAACGTTACACAACGTACACACACATAAAATCAACATTAAACAAAATGTTGGCCATACCAGCTGAGAACGTAACGTTCTCACCAAATAATATTAAATAATAAAGAGTACAGAATAATATAAATCAGTATAATAAACCATCAGTCCGAATTGGAAATATCGAATGATGTTTGTTTGTGTAACAATGTCGCGTTACTGCATTCTCTTTTCAACGTTTCACTGTCCCAGGCGTAGACTTGTGGCAACGCAGTTAACAGGTCGTGCTTTTATGGAGTAACTATGCAAATTAGTCACGTGTCCATGTAGTAATTTCGTTATTCTCAAGGTAAATTAGGAAAATGGGCCACCTTCGTAGTCTGAAGCTCAAACTAAAAAAAAACTGAATTGATGCGCCAGTGCTAAAGCTTTATTCTGTGTTGTTGTTTTGTTTTCAGAAATTTAGCAACAAATCAAGATGTCATTTCTCTATTGTCTGCCAACATTTGTCGGAATACCCAATCATCGGACAGATTTTTAAATTGGTCAATGTGGTGTGGTGTATCCACCCATACGGCCACATGACACACCGCATCACTCATAAAAAATAACTTTCATACACCAACAAATTTCAGGTCGAGACCATGGCGTCATATTCTCATCGTCATGGCATAAACTAGATGCAATAGATTTTACAATGAATGTGATATATCTGTTGAATATCTTTCCGCTGAAAAATTCTCAATTTCAAGGTATAGTTTTCTTTAATACAATGACTCGACATTCAGGATTATAGCACCTTAAAACAGTATAAAGTTTTTGCCAGGTATACTAAAACACTTCCTGACACACTGAATTATTGCGACACTGTGGCAGTGTTCATATTCAATCAGACTGAATGAACACAGTCTAACTGAGCGTCATTAAGATGAACATACATGAAGAGTAGGGTTCATACAATTACAATCACAACTCACTGTTACCGTGGCATTACCGAATAATAGATTCAAAACGTTAAAATAGTGAAACAAGTGAGCTTTTACCATGACTATGTATATGCAGTATTGTTCTACTCGTATACACTCATCCTAGAAATTATTATTTGATAAACACAACTAAGTATGCACACTAATACGAAACTTATATACAATTTTTACACGCATCTGATTAACTAAATAAAGTTGTGTTTCGTTTCATATATACCAGAAGTTCAGGTATTTCATTTGAAACCTACACTGACAGTTAAATGCTTTTCTTGAACGCATATTACTATCTAAAGTTCAAGGATTTCACATGGGTCTCATGAATTTCACTTGAATTTTAATTTAAACCAACATACAGTCCGGAATTCATGGATTTTACTTGAAATTAATTTTCTCTTCCAGATTTGATCTCAATTAAAGCGTATTACGGCCAATATTTCATAAATTCTACTTGAAGCTATCTTTAATTTAAAAACATATATAACCCAGATTTCATAGTTTCTGATTGGAAATCTTTTTTTCAACAAAAATTTTCAGGAATTGACCAATTCATGTCGAGAGTTGATTGATTTCACCCGAAACTGCCTTACTTAATGGCATGAAAACTTGTAGAATTTTGTTTGGAAGCTGGAATATTAAATCCATTATTGTTGAGGTCATTGCAATAAGCGGCTGCGTTATTTTTCAGTGTCGTGGCGTTCCTACGTTCTTCGTAATCGATTATAAATCTATCTTCGTCTACACACTCAGATCGCATCTTCTGTAACATATCTCGAAATGTAGCCAAGTCTTTATGAAAGTTATCACCGTATGCCTCTACCTTACGCCAGAATGGTTTATTGAAGTGTTGGTATAGTTTGTAATCTGCCTTATTTATTTCCAATATTCGCTGACGTTTCCAGTTATCGATGTCAAAACGTAGTTTGTTGTTTCTTTTGTTTTGTTGCAAATACAAAATATCTTCAAAGTCCCAACACAGGAGTTTCTTCAACAAAACAAGTGATTCGTCAAAATAATCAGCAATCAACACTAAATCAAACTCTTCTGAAGCTTTCTGAATTACGTTATCCACAAGTGTTTCATTGTTATGATTTTTCAGGTCAAGTCCAACATCAAATATTTGTCTATTTTTTAGTAATGTCTTGTGGTAAGAATCGTTAATGCGCTTAGAATAGATCGCTGTGTTTGACAAAAACATGTGAAATGGATCTTGACTGGTGTTCTGCTCAATATTGAGATAATTAGCAATTTTCATGAAACCGAAAATTGACTCGTAATTAGCCACGGGATGACGTAGTATTGTTATGAAGGTGGCGTTTCGAATTACTCTGTCAATAGCTGTTTTATTGAATGGTACGTGACTGACTAACATATTATATTGTGTCCCTGGAAGAGGTGGCAACAAATGTTTCGCCATTTCGTCGTTAAACCGTACTGCTCTCGAAAACCATCCCGGATTGTGGTGCGATGGTAATACAAAAGATAAATTGTGACGTAATCCATGACGTATAAGTATTGACGACACTGTAGAACTGGCTGTCTTGTATGTCTTTAAGAACACCACATTCGTCAACGGAAGATAACATGGAGGTGCCGACGCCCTAATAGTGGAGATAATTGATGATAACCTGTGTAAAACAACAAATAGGTTAATTCTGATACAAACAATTACCAGATCCGGAGTAAAAAAATCATATGCTCTAGTTTATTTTTACCAACCTTTCTATCCATTCAAACATAGGCCATGACGGAATAAGTACCAATTTTGTTTTAACATTTTAAGTGATAGCAAATATTTTCAGAACTTTTCGTGAATGTGCTTGCTGGATTATTTGTGCGTCATTGAATTAGTTCCATACACAATTTACAGTTTGTACATTTGTAAATATCAGACTGTCGCAAAAATTTCTTTACAATTGCATGACTGGTTTCACCAAATTTGCTAATAAAACGTCATTTTTGATTACAGATCATACACTGAATTTGTTAATATTCCATCGTTAGTGCACGTATTCCAAACTGATGACATCATTTTCTGACTACCACATTCAGCGGATTTAGTCTAGCGCATATCAACATTGGCGGGTTTGATTGTATATTCTAAATTTGGATTATGTTTAATGGCATAACTTGAGGGTAAAATCTCGCGTATTTTAAGTGTGAATATGCAAAAACGTCGATAATGGATTTAATGTTCTGCTAAATATATATATGTTGCTTCCAGGGCAACGTTACTACAGATAGTTTAGTGAAAATTGGAAACAACATAGAAAATTGTCTTGTCATGCCTTGTGCGAAATGTAAACAAAATCTGTTGAAGTACGCACAAGAAAACACACACGAAAATTGTTGCCATCTTCGATTGTAATCGCGACACTAACCATACGTGATATTAATACTAAATTTATCTGAATGATAGGAAATAGGATATATGTAAAATTATTCAGGTGATGTTATGAGTTTCTTCTGAATATAGTTATTTATGTAGTCAATATTCAATTAGAAGAATAAATTAAATATGTGCATGATTAATGACCATTAATTGATTTATCCAAATCTCCTTATACATGTAGTCAATATCCAATTAATAGTAATTATTATACATCTGTCACCGTAAAGCCATAAGTTACAGCGTGCCGTAATTTTACGGTATTTTACGGGGTATTTTCATCCTACCATATAAGGAAATGCGAATTCTAAATATGGAATGATTACGCTCGTAAGCGCCCTCTAATAATAAAAACAAACGTGGCTGCCACCAGGGTTTGACCGGACTCCACACAAGCAAGTTTGCTGATTCTGTTCTAAACTTTTTCGATTTCGGCATTCCATGATGTATCATTGAAAGGAAAAGATGTATAATAATAATAATAATAATACTAAGATTATTACGAGGAGACCTCAAAGTAGGCACTCAGATAATACATCGTCGCATCGACCTCCGCCGCGCGTCAGTACAGTCATGACGACTTTTCAACCTGTGATTGGTGTGGGCAATTTAATAATTAACTTTGGCCAATTCAGCAAAACAACAGTAAACATTATACTGTTATCTGTTATACTGTAATTTAGGTCAATGAAGCATGTGCAGCGTTTGTTTGTGGCTTGGTATTTCGTACTGATGCGAGTACACTTTTGATGCTGTACGACAAAGATCTGGTCAAAATTTCTCCGAACAATTCGCTCAGCAAAACTCCGACGAAATCCGTGAGTAAATACAGAATTTCCCGCCATGAATTGCGATTGCGATTTCATGACGCCATACTATGATGTCGGTCACTTTGATAGGTCACAGGAGAATTTCTCACAGGTCACAGTTGCGAGTGATGGCATCTTGTAAACGCATTGCAGCATTTTAATTGAAAAAAAATTATTAAGCCAGAGGGACTGTCGACAGTCTATAACTCACGAATATTTGTGTTGGTCAATTATTTATAAAAAAAGTGAACACATTCAAACTCTAATTGTAGCTCGGCGTGATTCTTGGCAGATTATGAAAAAAATATAATGTTTCTCAATTATGCTTTGTGCTGTGTATTTGTTATTATTATACATCTGTCACCTTGTCTTAATGTTCCGCTATTGCACTGGGTATTTACATTCCCCTATATTATGAAATTCCAAATATGGAACGATTACGAGCGTAAGCGTCGTCTAATAATAAAAATAAACATGGCAGCCCCCAGCGCAGATTTTGATCGGACCCCACACAATGAAGTTCGCTAAATCTGTTCTGAGTTTTTTGAATTCCGACATTCCCCTGATGTATCCTTGCGCGTCGGTCGATACTACCGCTGTACTGTCTTCGTGCATACTTTTCGGCATCCTCGTAATAACCTCATATTCCAAGAATTATTATTGTCAAGAAGAAGCCCTCCGTTATTAGATGGTTCTCGTTCTTGTCTCACAATTGGGAGAAAAAGTATATGTTAACTACCTATTTCCCACCACTGTTTGTTAACAAGCAATTGTACAGTCTCATTTACATAGTTTTATCAATTTCTAGCAGTGTGAGAAACGTAAACTATGTTAACTACTAAATTAATTATAGTGAGCAATATTATAATTTATAACAATTTTACAGGTTTACAGTCATATCAACTACACCTGAATGTGAGTGTTCAAATTATGCATTTTCAATCAACTTGTATCGGCGGGCTCTTCTGCCTACAAAGTCATGCATTCTGTTTTATCATCATTCAATGGGTTTGTGTTTTGTACGTTGTTTGTTATATGTAAACTATATTTATACTATGTCTTCGAGAAGCTGACAAGTATTATTTCATGTGCTTGAATATAGTGCAATTTTAGTATGTAAATTTGGTACATTCACTAATGTACACAATTGTTATTAGCAATATAAATATCTGAGACACGAGTATTCATCACTATTGTTTCATCAAATTGAAAAAAAAAAGCAAAATGAAATGTATCACTTACCTGCCATGTGTCACGTTTGTACTAAGAGTAAATGAAATCAGACCAAGAACTCGTTGATGACGTATTGGAACAATTGTTGGCAAACATTCGTTGAACAAACAAGGCAAATAGACACACATAGCTTCAGTCGGCCATTTTCGACCGAATCGCAATACAAACAGACATGCTTCATTATTTTTGGTTTGCATCACAGCATACACCGAGGAAGACAACTCACCTCACATATCGTTTCTAATCAATCTGTTCTGTGTTTCTGAAAAAGGCTTTCAAGTGCTTTTTGCTGTGGTTGGGGCAGTCGCGTTTTTTATTCGTATATTAGGTAGCCAATGTTCCAATAAAGCCAAAAAAACTATATGAATACCTATACTCACAAAAAAGGATTGTTGGTACTATTCCACCCAGTCATTTGCTCAAACAAGCCAACAACAAATATACCGGAAGATGTGGTAGAAAAAATTAGATTGATAATAATAAGACTTCAAGCCTAAAATACCTGAGCCCCTACAAAATACAGAAAGCAAAAACAACCAACCAATCAAACAAAAAAAATGTAACACACTTAGGGACGACGTCAAAAGACCGATGTCGGATTAAAAACTTATTTGCTTTAGTTTGGGGGTGGAGGCGTTTGACCTCAAAAAGTTTCCATCCTACAAAAACGATTTTATTTTTTAACGAAGCCAAAAAAACTTGGAGTATTTGCAGTTCGTTTTTTTTTTATATCCAATCATAGACAAAAATAACAGAAAATGAAAAAAAACACATCCAAGACGGGAAATGCGTCAAATGAGGTCTGTTTCAGGTCATGGACCTAGAGCATGCGCAGAACCCTGAAACGTATGTGTATATTTCACTTCATTATTACAACCAACTGCTATGCCATACTACTGTCTGATTACAACCAACTGCTATGCCATACTACTGTCTGATTACAACCAACTGCTATGCCATACTACTGTCTGATTACAATCAACTGCTATGCCATACTACTGTTCGATTACAACCAACTGCTATGTCATACTACTGTCTGATTACAACCAACTGCTATGCCATACTACTGTCCGATTACAACCAACTGCTATGCCATACTACTGTCTGATTACAACCAACTGCTATACCATACTACTGTCCGATTACAACCAACTGCTATGCCGTACTACTGTCTGATTACAACCAACTGCTATGCCGTACTACTGTCTGATTACAACCAACTGCTATGCCGTACTACTGTCTGATTACAACCAACTGCTATGCCATACTACTGTCCGATTACAACCAACTGCTATGTCATACTACTGTCTGATTACAACCAACTGCTATGCCGTACTACTGTCTGATTACAACCAACTGCTATGCCATACTACTGTCCGATTACAACCAACTGCTATACCATACTACTGTCTGATTACAACCAACTGCTATGCCATACTACTGTCTGATTACAACCAACTGCTATGCCATACTACTGTCTGATTACAACCAACTGCTATGCCATACTACTGTCTGATTACAACCAACTGCTATGCCATACTACTGTCTGATTACAACCAACTGCTATGCCATACTACTGTCTGATTACAATCAACTGCTATGCCATACTACTGTTCGATTACAACCAACTGCTATGTCATACTACTGTCTGATTACAACCAACTGCTATGCCATACTACTGTCCGATTACAACCAACTGCTATGCCATACTACTGTCTGATTACAACCAACTGCTATACCATACTACTGTCCGATTACAACCAACTGCTATGCCATACTACTGTCTGATTACAACCAACTGCTATGCCATACTACTGTCTGATTACAACCAACTGCTATGCCATACTACTGTCCGATTACAACCAACTGCTATGCCATACTACTGTCCGATTATCAATTTGTATTTAATGGTGAATGCAGTCTGACGCCATGATCAATATTTATCAATTAAGTTTCAGTGGGGGTGGGGGGTTTGGGGAAAAAACTAAAAGAATTAAGTTTTTTATCCGACATTGATCGTTTGACGTCGTCCCTGAGTATGACTAAAGAGAGATGCAAGGCCATGGTTCTACCATCTTTCAGGGTACATATGTTTGGGATCGAAAATCTTACAGCCATTCGGGTCATTTGTGTACAGAAGACACATTTGTTTGAGTTTTTTGCTGATGGTTGCATAATATCGTTTCAATATATTTAGTGCAACAAACATAATTGTAATTCATATGTTATATAACATAAAAAAATATAATATAAGCTATTGGATTGATACGTTATTTGTATTACCATGTTCCTATTCCTATTTTAATTATTATTTTTTGTGACAGACGGCAGTTACGAACATTGAATGTCACCGATATCATGGATGAAACTCGACCAATGGTCTTTCCATCGAGAGAATTAACTAGATGCAGCTGGAATGAATTTCCATGTGAAAAAAAACATCTAGAAAACGCATTTTTCTTTCCGGTGCCAGCTTTAAAAATTCCGGCCATGGCGTGTTGGTTCATTATAGCGTTGACCTGTGATAGCGTAGGGTTGACAGTATTTTGGTGTTCAGCCTAAAGCAGGATTTGAACTTGGATCTCCCGAGCATTAGTCTGATACAACCACTATGCTACCAGTGATCGGACCTATTTCTTTTCTTGAAAAATCCAGCAAAGCTATCACTAAGTGATATTGCATCGACACTATTTTTGCACTAGAGGGCGCTTATACATAATCACATGGAAATATTAGACGTAGAAGGCGCTATTTCTTTTTAAAAAATTGGGCGTGACCTGCAACTTTGAAAATGCGAACAAACAAGGGGAAACGCCATATTTACATTAAGAGCAATAGAAATATATTGGAGAGCGTTTTGGTTCTCGTCTTGACCAACACCTCGTTTATTATTTGATGGCTTAATAATATTCTGATGTAATGTTTATAGTTCGTTTTGTGATCGCTCACCCATCATTCCCACAGTCAATAATACGTGCCACGACTCGACACTAGTTGGGAAATTCGAATATTCAACATTTCCACACTAATGGAATCTATTATATACCTGGTCAGTTTAATTTTGTGATATTTCACAAATATATATGTAGAGAGAATTGAATGTTTCATTTTTTGCCACGTGATCATTACCAGCCTTGCTTTGGTGCGTGTAGTGCGTTTTTACATCATTTTTCACTCCTCACTAACCATGTATCTCCATCGATGAAGGCCAAGTTCTGAACAACTACTAGAGCGGGCGATACTGTTAGAGACAAGTAACCATACAAGCCGTTATATAATAAACAGAAGTCATGTGTGGCATTGTATTAAATTATATTGTTGTCTATAAACTGGCAGCCATCTTGCTCCTCTAATGAAATATCATGCGATTAATCTTTCACGTGCTTGCGTAAAACGTCATCTACAAATGTAACACTGTAACAAAACATTACTTATTTACGCTGTTGAAAACAAATTAAACAACGTCTTCCCTGACTCATTATGATTTACAGAATACATACAATATTTAGGTATATTTATAAGTAAAACTTAGATATCATATCTTCACATATTCGTAGTTCATCACAAAAAGTATTTTCACATTAAGAGTTTAATGGTGTCAGCAGACATTGTAAAAACTTGTACAACAAGAAGAAAAAAGCAATAATGTCCATGTTTGCGATATCATATTTTTATTCATTATTCTGGAAATGTTTGGTTGCTTAGCATGTCTGATATTATAGTTTGTTGCCTTGAAAGTAGAATGTCAAACCCATCCTTGCTAAGATCATTGCAATAAGCAGGTGCATTAGTTTTCAATATTGTGGCATTCCTACGTCCGTTATAGTCGATTACAAAATTATCTTCGTCTACACATTCAGATCGCATCTTCTGTAACATACCTCGAAATGTAGCCAGGTCTTTATGAAAGTTATCACCGTATGCTGCAACCTTGCGCCAGAATGTTTTATTGAAGTGTTGATATAGTTTGTAATCCTCCTTATTTATTTCCAATATTCGCTGATGTTTCCAGTCATCAATCTCAAAACGTAATTTGTTGTTTCTCTTGTTTTGCTGAAAATACAGAATATCTTCAAAGTCCCAACACAGGAGTTTCTTTACCAAAACAAGGGATTCGTCAAAATACTCAGCAATCAACACCAAATCAAAATTCTTTGAAGCTTCCTGTATCACACTATTTACAATATTATCATTGTAATAATTGTTTAGGTCAAGTCCAACATCAAATATTTGTCTATTACCTAGTAATGTCTTGTAGAATGGATCCCTTACGCGTTTAGAATAAAGCTTTGTATTTGACAAAAACATTTGAAGTGGATCTTGACTGGGTTTGTGTTTAATTTTTAGATGACTTGACAGTTTAAAAAATCCAAATATTGACTCGTATGTGGCCACGGGATGACGTAGTATTGTTATATAAGTGGCGTTTCGAATTACTCTGTCAATAGCGGTTTTATTAAATGGAACATGGCTAACTAACATATTGTACTTGGTGCCAGGGAGAGGTGGCAACAACTGTTTCGCCATGTCACTGGTAAATCGTTCTATTCTTGATGAAAACCATCCCGGATTATGGTGCAATGGTAATACAAAAGATAAGTTGTGACGTAATCCGTGACGTATAAGTATTGACGATACTGTAGTACTGGCTGTTTTGTAAGTCTTCAAGAACACCACATTCGTCAGCGGATGATCACACGGAGGTGCTTGCGGGTCACTCACCGACGCCCTTGTAGTTGAAATAGTTGTAGTTGATGGTAACCTGTGTAAAAAAATTGATGTTAATTCTGATTTGCACATATACTACCTGCAATAAGCCAATTTATTTATTTTAAGTTTGGATAATAATAATTGTAATTTACGAATATACGCACTTACAATAATTCTATTTGTAATCTTCATACTACCACAAACACATCATTTCTGCATTTATAATCACTCACTAATACATTGCAACTAGTAAAAGACGAGTTTCACAAAATGTTTTGCTACCAACTAGCAATCATTTTGAATTACAGACCATTCGAATCATGCAATTTGCTAAATTTGTTTGGTGGTGTACTTTAACTTACACAGTGAGTGTTACCCCTCGTGTTACTTCTTGACCCGATGTTATATTCTTTGGACAGGAACGACAACATCGAGAAACATAATAATAGAAGACAATTATTTTTTATTAATTCTTATTATTTTTATTAAACCGTTACACTTTTTACTTTGAAAATAAATGTTTAATTTATTTTAACTAAATTTTGTTTGTCTCGTATCACTTACTGTTATTTCGTATAGGGATTTTGTTTGTCGTGTATTGTTCAGCTGTCTAAGATACATGTTTGTTTTTTGGTTGTTGGAAAAGTTACAAATAAAATGAAATAAAATAAACAACAAGTGCTCTCTGCCGATGTCTAACAAGTCTAGATCACCTCTTTTCAAAGATCCTCGAAGTCAGTTTCGTGATTTGAAAATAACTAACGTAAATTTCACTTGTCTATTCTATTTGTTGCTTGCATACTCCGCATGTATGCATTTAGCTCTCAGGACGACTTAACCTGCCCCTAAATTAAACCACGTAGTTGCCTGCTAAGTGTGAGTGTTTGTTTACATGTATTTCAGTCGTTTGATATACATTGACTAGGCAGCTAAAACGAACATTCATATGTCGAAAAAACGTTTAAGGAATATATGGTGAGTGTTCTTGAACCATTTTAACCATAATGTGTTATTTTTTTGTTACATTGAACTCTGTGACGTGCGCATACGCTGAACTTGGTAATCACGGAAAGATGTACATGTAGTTCGATGTACAAAATTCATAACAAAGTTATGAATAAATATAAAATTTTAAAAAAGTATTGTCGTGATGCAATACGGTTGTTTTGTGCATTTTTGTGATGTACTATTGTTAGACCAATGAGCAATTTTTTTGCCGTGTAGTGTAGTTCTCTTTTCTCGCAGGTTTTGTAGGTATTCCAATTTTCCACCTCTAAAATGATTGTTTTCATACTGGCATATCAACAAGTACACGATCCTACGCCGATAAGTCTATCTTCATTCATTTTTTGTAGTGTGTAAAAGGTCACAGGACAGTCGTGACAATGTTATGACCTTTGCCTGGTTGACATCCATTGTAATTATTAACCACGAACTCACAACACGGGTCATCGGTACCTATACATTATTACATATGAACGATTACTCGAATTAGGAATTTAGGCCACTGAGGAATGTGTAGCGCTTCGCGTTTTTAACTTTTATATTTGAGATTTGCAATATAAGAAAATGGGGACATATGACACAAATTGTCGATCAATGGAGTGCACCGTACAATCAATGGCATTGTTCCAGTATTCATGTCAAAGTGAAAAAATCCGCAATGAAATCACCACAGCTATACATTTAGTGTCTTTAGTGTTGCCGTTTGATGGCTGCACCAGATTGCCGTGTAGAATTGATGTGATATAAGATTGAAAAAAGTCTTACCCATATTCAAGCATTGAGGTTTTTAAAACATAATAGGCTACTATGGTGGTGGTGAAGAGAAAACAGCAACTCAGAAGAATGAACTCAGTTTTTCGTGAAATCGCCATTATTGATACCGCCATGGCCGTCGTAACGATTTTACAACCTATGGTTGATAAGCGTCAATTAAAAATTATCAGAGGACTGTCAGTAAACATACTGTTGTCCAACTGAGGTATGTATGTCGGTAATGGAGGTCAATAAAGCCTGTGCAAGATGTGTAATGCGATTACACGTTTGAGCAATAACGGACTACTCCAGCCAACCCGTAATGGATGAAAGCGGCATTTTGTATACCATAACAATAGGAATATTTTGCTTGGTCAATATCAATCAAATGTTTTAACATACATATATATATACCTAGAACCAGGTATATTAGTACGCACTGAATTTTATTCCTTTATTACTTATATCAAATTTTTTTTCTTTTTTCCCCCCTTCCCCTATCTAGCTATTTAACATGACTTTTTCTTCGGCAAAGAAAACTTGTCTTACATTTTCAACTTGGAACATTTATGGTAGTTTAGTTGAAAAAATTAATGACCCATGCTTTATAGTTAGAATTAGTACTTCAGATTTTTTCAGCCTAGTAGAAACTAAAACAGATAGAGACTCAAATTTAACAATCGCCAAATCCTCATATTTCCACTCTTTCAGGAGTAAAAAACATAAAAAGGCCCGCTCCAATTCTGGAGGAATTGTCTTTTATTACAAAAAAATCTATTCAAATGGCATAAAACAATTACCAAGTAGTAGTGAAGATTTTATCTGGGCTCGTTTAGACAAAGATTTCTTCAACCTTGACGAAAACATTTTCCTTTGCTCACTTTACTTAAGTCCACAACACTCCAGCATCTTTGATTGGAAAGAATCAGACCTTTTTCAACTGTTGGAAAAAGATATTAGTAAATATTCAAAATTTGGCTCAGTAGTTCTAACGGGGGACTTCAATGCACGTACCAAAAGTGAAAAAGATGTGGCAATTTTTGACAATTCAATATTCGTTTCTACAAATACAGACAATTCCTTCAAAAAACGAGCCTCTCAAGACATCCACGTTAAGAACCAATATGGTAATAAACTTTTAAATCTATGTATTGTCACAGACACTGTCATACTTAACGGAAGATGCATAGGGGATATTACTGGTAAATATACATGTTACCAGAGTCAGGGTAGTAGCATTGTAGATTATACAATAGTTAGTAGAAATTTATTTAAAAATATTTCTTTATTTTATGTACATCCTTTGAATTTAACCTTGTCAGATCACTGCCAGATATCTTACCACATTCAAACAAATGCCTTGCTAAAAATCTCTACCACTGATATGTTGCACACAGGTGCCCCAAAAACTTTAAAACAGCAAACATGCACATATATTTGGAACAAGAAATCAAAATTTATTTTTAATGAAGCACTACATTGCAAAGATATGTGTAACTTAATCAATAACTTTAATTTAACTGATTTTGATAACTCTCAACAGGCAGTCGATAAAGCCACAGATCTTCTCTCGAATATTTACCATGCTGCAGCCCGTAAAAGTTTAACAAAACATAAGGTAAAGACAAAAAACCCAAAACATAAGAATAAGAAAAATAACCCTAAGTGGTACACTTGTGAATTGACTAAGCTCAAGAAAGAAGTTCATAAAATGTCAATTAAATTATCATCTAATCCGTACAACAAACAGCTCAGATCTGAATGCTATAATATGAAGCGAAAATATAAACAGCTTGTAAAAAAGAAGAGGCGGGAATACAAGAATAATATACTAACTGAACTAGACACAATGAGTAACTCGCGTCCTGTAGAATATTGGAATTTAATAAATAAACTAAAGGGAAGACAAGAAAATAAGTTATGTGATAACATTAATGCTGAAAAGTGGTATGAACATTTTAAGATACTCAATACAGATGAAATCCCATTTGACGACAACCTAAAAATAGAAACTGACAGCCTAAAAATTACACCTATTACCATTCTGGACCAAAATATTTCTCAATTAGAAATTCAAACTGCAATCAGTGCTTTAAAGAATAGAAAATCTCCCGGGGAAGATAGCATAACAAATGAAATGATTACAACTGGTAGAAATGTCCTGATAAAGCCTCTACAAAAACTGTTTAACCATATCCTCAACAGTGGTCACTTTCCTAGTGCCTGGAATATGGGTATTATCACGCCAATCTTTAAAAAGGGGGAGCGAGCTGACCCAGGAAATTATCGAGGAATTACTCTTGTAAATAGTCTGAGTAAACTCTTCACCTCTGTACTGAAAAAGAGACTTACTAAACATATCAATGAAAATAACATTATAATGAAAGAACAGATTGGCTTCATGCCAAAATTCAGAACAGCTGATCATATCTTTGTACTTAAACAGTTACTGAGTAAATATTTAAAAAGTAAAAAGCGAATCTTTGCATGTTTCATTGACTTTAAAAAGGCTTTTGATTCAATCTGGCACCAAGGCTTACTTTACAAACTCCGTAAAAACAACATCTCTGGTAAATTCTACAATATCATAGAATCAATCTATCAAAACTTTTATTCAATCTATATATTAATGACATCAAATACCACATTGAATCATCACAAAATAACCCACCAACTCTTTTAACTAACCAACTATCTTGTTTACTGTATGCAGATGACCTATTACTACTTTCAGAATCAAAACATGGTCTCCAAAATGCCATTGATTCTGTAGGAATATATTGAAAACAGTGGAAGCTGGATGTCAATGCATCAAAATCAAAAATAATAATTTTCAACAAATCTGGGAAAATGCTATCAAAAAACAAATTTAAAATAAATGGACAAGAATTGGAAAACGTAACATCATATACCTATTTAGGACTAAAAATAAATTCTTCAGGTAAACTCAGCAAAGCACAGGAAGATCTTGGACACAGAGCAACAAAAGCACTATTCAAAATGAAACAACTATTATACTCAGAAAATAACATCCCAATAAAAACACACCTGAAACTATTTGACAGCATAATCAAACCAGTCTTACTCTATTGCAGTGAAGTATGGGCTAGTGATTGCATACTACAATCCAAAGATCTTCATAATAATATGCTTCCTATGGAGAAGCTACACACCAAATTCTGTAAATATGTGTTACAAGTTAACTGTAAAGCTAGTAATTTAGCATGTCTATTAGAACTTGGTAGGTATCCCCTACTTCTAACGAGCATAAAGCACTTAATAAATTATTGGCAAAAAATTAAAAATAAAAATGAAAATACTCTAGTTCATGAAGCATATCAACTTGGAATGGAGCTTGACAAAAACAATACATCTAACTGGGTAACTGGTGTGAAAAGCATACTAAAATATGTAAATGAAAACAATGTGTGGGAGAAGCAACATCTGCATAATGCTGCCTCTATAACAAAAAAGGTTATGGACAATCTCCGAAAATTATTCAAAATTAACAGTCAAGAAAAAATGCAGGATGACAACAAAGGAAAAAACCAAAAAAAACAAATTGCGCACATACAGAATATTAAAAAATGACTGCTCATATGAGGAGTATCTTTCAGTAATAAAAGACTCTAAACATAGATCAGCACTAACAGAACTAAGAATTAGTGCTCATGTTCTACAAATAGAAATGGGTCGCTACAATAAAATAGATGCATGCAAAAGGAAATGCCATGTGTGTGACCTAGACGAAATTGAAGATGAAAAACATTTTCTGCTTAACTGCAAATTATATGAAAATGAAAGAAACCAACTAAACACTAAGTCAAAAATGTCACTCCCAAACACGACAGATGAAGAAAAAATGATAGCTATGATGAACAACAATGAAAATAAAACAATTATAAAACTAGCTAAATACATTTACGAATGTTTCAAAATTAGAGAAAATAACATGAAAAAGCCTTCATTCTCATCCAAATAAACAACAATATTAATATCAAGGCATATCTGCAAGGTTTTTTTTTCTGTTATCATTTTTATGATATTTTATCTTATTGTCTTTCTTGTTTTTTTTCCATCCACACTTTATTGTAATTTAACTCAAGATCCTATAAAGGATACGATATCAATAAAGTTTATTATTATTATTATTATTATTATTATTATGTGGCATGTTTTATATGACTTGTACACATGTGCCATAAATAGGATATGTTTGTAATTTATGGGTCAGGTGTGTATGCATATCAACTACCCTTTTTAATTGTCATAATTTATTTCCATGTGCCTAGATATCGACTTGACAGGATGACATCATTCAACACTCTCCCATAACCTGTCATCATTTAGGTTTATACAGGGTCCTGAATGGAACTCTAGTCAGTGATTGGAACTAATTACGATTTAAACGTCGGATTTTGGTATGTGTAGTCTCTTAATGTACCGGACAATTAATCATAGTATATATGACGTGTTAAGTACTTCGTGTGATTGGCTACATGCGAGTGGAATGTGTGGAGGCCACGCCTCGAGCTCTTAAACCTGCATGTGATAGGTTGAACTTTTGAGAAGTGAATAAAGCTAGTCTTGTCAGAGTTGTGGCGAATTCTCCCGGAGGCAGGCAGTGTCTTGGAAAGATCTCGGCAGGCAAGCCAGCCTTGGCGGGCTCTCCACAGGGCGACTGAGATTAGAGATTAGAAGTTAACACGACTTCATCTGTGTGTGTGTCTTTGCTTTGTCGACAGGGCTGCGAACGGAACGATCATGTGTACTTGAGATAAGGTTTAATAAGACGATAATTAAGCCGTCATACAATACAGGAATGTGACTGTACACTGTATTCAATTACGATGAACTTCGATAACATTAAAACCTGACATGAACGTGAAATGTTTACAAACATATGAAAATAAAACCAACAGCCGACCTTCTTTTCAAATCTAATCACACGTATAATAATGAATGTATTGTAATCGTATCCAAATTAGGATGTTAACCTAAAAAATAAAATAAAAACGACAAATAGTCATATTTTGAGAGACAGCTCTCATTTTTGTAATAACTATATAGCGAATAGATGGTAATGCACAATTGGAAAAGGAGAGAATTCGAACGGCACGGCACTCACCTCGTAACTACAGGCATACACGTTACCTGCCTAAATTGAAAAGTCTTGATATACGCATGAGAAGGTGAGAATAAAAGTGTAAAAAAAAAAGACTGGACAAAACCATCTCCAGGTTAAATGAAATGGAAATCAAAATGACAGAACACATGAAATCGAATGAGAATAACAACATGAAATGACACACAACTTAACAGGATAACACTGATCTGAGAATCACAAACAACAGTATGATCAGTCGTGTTACAATTTTTGGAGGGAATTATCATTCTCTGATAACAATACTTCAGGGAATTGGTGCTGGGTTCCATGCAGTAAAAGAAGAAATTCTCATCAACACGAAAAATAATTCTATAGAGCCTAAATGTGCTAAGACTCGTGTTACCAACATATAGAACAACTTACTATAGGGGTAGAAGCAGCTTAGGACAACTCAGCAACTGTGGGAAAAGTTCATGGTATGCAGACAAAATCCACATGGCTGGATTATATCATTTAAGATATGTTCAAATATTCGTTATAAGCGTTGTATAATAAAAACATTTATACCAAATTTTAACGAATGACAGATTTTCAGCTGAACGGAAAAAAAAGTCACTTGGTACCAAAAAAGCTTTCATTTCAATTTAATACGCGTTAAAATTCGTCATGGTTTGGTCATCACGTAACTAAACCGTAACATTTCTGCTTTGATTGTGTATGTAAACATCCTCTTTGCTAAGATCACTGCAATAACTGGGTGCATTATTGTTCAGTATCGTGGCATTACTACGTCCGTTATAGTCAATTACAAATCTACCTTTGTGTACACACTCAGGTCGCATCTTCTGTAACATACTTCGAAATGTAGCCAAGTCTTTATGAAAGTTATCACCGTATGCCTCAACCTTGCGCAAGAATGTTTTATTGAAGTGTTGGTATAGTTTGTAATCGGACTTGTTTATTTCCAATATTCGCTGACCTTTCCAGTCATCGATCGATTACAAAATGTAGTCTGTTGTTTTTGTTTTGAATGAAGCTTTTTCAACAAAACAAGTGATTCATTAATATACTGAGCAACCACTACAAATTTAAAATTATTTGAAACCTTTTGTATTACAATGTTTACACTGTTTTCATTGTTAGAGTTTTCTAATTCTAACCGAAAGTCAAATATTTGTCTATTACATGTACTTAATAATGTCTTAGTTCATAGCCTGGAGTGATATTCAACTTTCAGTACACATTTTCTCAAAAAAAAAACATTGGTGAACACTACATACTATCGATCACCAGGGCTATTTATGCCGGGCATTCAGGTCAATGAAACACGTGTAGAGTTTGTTTGGTTTAATTGACATGTGTAATGTGAAAACACGCTCGACGCTACGCAGCTCACATTAATTGTCACGCCACAAATATATTTCAACCGATTTGAACAATATTGGACTGTCCCCGCCATTCCCGGATAAACGTATGTTGTGCGACATAAATACCAGTTTCTAGACATCAAGTAATAATAAATAAATAAAGTGATACTAAACTAAGATTTTGTATTGATTTATAGCAATCAAATGAACTAACATTTGACAGCATTGTTGGTCTTTATACAACTTATCAATTAGGTTTCAGTATATTTGAAAAAAAAAGAAGTGCTTTGTTGTCAGATTTACTGTCCGGTTTTCAGACTGTGTGTATACGTCAGTCCTTTGATACACTGACTATTTTGTGATTATATTTCGTTCACTCTTACCATTATATATAGCTGGAACAAACATTCATACACACAAAAAGCAGATGAGGAATGGATTTTCTTCAGACGTGTAATATTTAAAATTGACCTGTGGTGATAACATACGCTAAAGATGATAATAAACGAATGTAATTGTAGTTAGAGATATATTCAATTTGTTTGATTACATTGTGCTGTAGTACACACTATTATATCGGCAGGTCCGCAATCTTGTTTTGATGGACTATTTTTTATCAATATCTTTCAGTATGACGTAAAGCATATTTTTCCACTAAATTACACTGTCCGAGACAGTAGTAGGACACGTGACGAAATTGTCACCACTATTTTTGATTGTGTATATTTTAATTGTTGCATTACAGCTGTGGCTTTTTGAAAACTTATTTTGTAAAGACAGATTCTAATTTTGCAACATAAACAGATTATCATAATACAGAGTTTATTCGACATTCTCTTCAAATGATAACCCCAATTTTTGCAATTTGATCCAAATATATGTCACAGACATTTAGTATAGACACTCGTAATTAGCAATTAAAAATGATCCCATTAACTGAATTCATACATCAGGAGAATTTTCGACCGCGGAGATCTGCGTTGTACTGTGAACAACTAAACAACGAAATGTTAGTGATGATAATTTCAGATCACAACATTCATAAACAATGTTAACAAATTATACGTGTTCTTATGAATGCAAAGCGCTACTGCACAGTTTAGTAAATGTTCCATCTGTGTTTCACATCCAGGTTTCTTCCTAGACGTTGGAAGTCCCATAGACTACAACTGCGAAATTAAATAGTGCCAGTTTGCTGATAAGTCTAGACTAAACTTGATGTGGTGTGGTTTTGACAAGTGGTCCTACCCTGGAATGGTGTTATCGTACTGTGATAAAATATCATACTACAGGTGAACATAATACACGCACTGTAGCATATGTTTTTTGTGTGCTTGTGTGAAACAACCATTTATGAGTCGCCTGGTAGGTTTTCAATTTAATTATTAACTACTTATTGACGCGACGAAATATTTACATTGTCGGTCACTTGAATGTGTATTTAGGTTACCGAATTGTGTGTTGAGTTACCTGTTTTTTGCCTCTGCTATTCTTACCTTATCTGTGCATGTTTCAGCTGTAAAAAGTGTCATTGGTATATGTCATTATTTTTGAAGACATTACGGATGATATTCATGTAATGTACCAAGGTGAAAACATCTGCAATGCTATAAATTTACGTTTAGTATTGCCGTTCATAGAATCCATAAATTAGCCGGCCATGTCACCACGAATATATGCGGGAAAATCGTTCTATACATGCATTAACAGATGCGAGATTACAGGTTTTCGGATAATAATGGCCATCAGCCGGTTATATTCCAATCAAAACAAATAAAAACAATATGCAAACAATCATGTCTTGTTTTATCTCAAATATAAATAAAATCCGTTCAAGTGAAATGAAGTAAAATACAAGGCACATAGAAAATGCATAGTTGCCAGTCCGCCATTGTGAATTAAATCGTGACGTATATAATTAACCCGAAATAATTGATAGAAATAACTACTATCAATTTGAGACAAACCGCCGCATTGCATGGTGGTGATTGTGTTCATAAAGAGCCAAACCAGTATAGTTTCTTGTTCATACATTTGATAGTTATTTCGACGAACATCTGTCCAGTATCATCATATTACATTTGTTGTGCCTATTCCATATGTTTAATATCAACTTTGTGATTCAAGTTTGCAAAGAGGTCTTACCTATATGTCTGCATTGAAGTTCGCATAATGACATAGGTTATCGTGCAATTACAAAGAAGTATAAAGACTATAAGGCGTAGCCTTCAATCATACAGCCAATCACACGAAGTACTGAACACGTCATATCTTATGGATTAATCGTCCGCTATATTAATAAACTACAAATACCAAACTGTCAGAAATAGTAGTCCCGATGGCGACGGTCATATCGTAATTAGTCAAGTTCCGCTTTTCATATGAATATATGTTTGTAATTTACAGTATGCATACGAATACAACTGTGTGGTTTATAATCTCGATATAAATACAAGTACGTGGTTTATATGCAAACAAAAGATATATGAAAACTCGCATGCCTAATACACTTTCCTTGTGATCATGAAGAAAGTTTGTCAGCAAAAAAATATTAGCACCCATATTGGCATATTGAGTAGACTCAATATCGTAAGGCAACAACCCGAGTAATTACAGAAAGCTAAACATTCATGTTTACTCCAGCCTTTAGTGGCATCTCTTTGAGATACAACTAGATAGGTGTCATGACAACAGAAGTTGGATTAACTACTAACGAATCAACCCGAAAATTAAAACAAAATCTATTTTTTGGAGTAATTATGTGTCTCACAATACTGGTCTTCAACAAATATTTGTTTGCTTAGGTGGGTTTTGAATTCGGATTGATATGTTAACAGTGAGCGTTGGTGTAAACACAGACAAAAATCAACTATATTAATTGAACTATATTTAACAACATCAAAGTTAACAGGGTCTGCATTCAACATGTAGGGGGCGTCATGAGAACACAGTACATTACAATTCTCTTTAACATTTAACATTTATATTTTACAGTATTTGCATCTTCAAAATTGATACTTAAGGTTACTCATTAATTTTCCTGGAATTTACATGCTATATATTGTTTTCAATATAATTTTGAATTATTTTATTTTTTTCAAACCAATTATTGCAACGTTATAAAATACAATATGTTCCATTCAAGGGATGAGTGAAGTCTGTATTATAAAAAAACAAAAAATTACATATCTACATTGGCTACCACAAGCATGTCTTGTGTATTACCGATAACTGTAAACAAATATAATGAAAAGTAGAACAATTCAAACGTATGAAACATGCATATTAACCACATTGCCAAAAGCCGTTGTACTTTACATTCCATTAATATATCTCCATAGATAAGGGATCCAACACCGATGTTTATATGGGAATGTTACTGAATGTGAAAAGGGGTATCTGTTTTTAATTATTGTATATGGCTCATTAGGAACTGATAGATGGTCGTCATAGAATGGTACAAGTTTTGTTGGTAAAATCCAAGTCAACGGGACGCGCTCATGCTGTGCAATCATCATTCTTACCGGCAAATTGCTGTATGGCTCGTTGGCTGGCCGTTCTACTAGTTTGCATGTTCCACCATCATTACACACATCTTCCACTATTCTCCAATTAAAGAGGTCAAGCGACCGTGATTTATAGTGAGCTCTACTAAAGCACGGATAGTCCTCACATCGTTCTGGGTCCAGTGTAATACCAGATTTGTGCAAAAGCTTGCGCAGGTCATCAGTGTACGGTTTATCATTAGATATTGTAGAAATGTCGCCATCATAGTCATGTCTGGAAAATATAAGCAGAAATAATAATGAGTTGCCTGTGGTAACACAATTTGACAGTAGGATGCCAATTAGAAACACATCTATAGTTCTGCTATATATGTGTAGTGTGATAAGAGCGGTGTTAGTCTTTATGTATGTTTTAATCATCGCTAATATGTTTATGTAGTTAGCCCAATCGGAACACTAGAAACATCTCAACACAAAATGTTATAGGACCTAATCAAACAGTTTAAGGTGGGCCGTTGAATATCAGTAGGAATGGGAGTTGAGGGAATTTGATCAAATACAGTATTTTAGACCGAAGTAGTGTAGCAGGAAATGGATGTTTATATGGTTCATAGAGGGCGCTCCCCGCATACCACGGTGTAATATGACAGAGCCAGTCTAAGCGTTGCCATGCATCATTAGCAGCTACACTGCTTTCATTGAGTTTTTATTTTAGAGGTAGCTATCAAGCCGAATATTTTTGAAGTTTAAATAACAGCATTATTTGTTTATTGCAGTAAGCATATTTCTAGATCTATACCTCTAATACATACATGCATATTTAGTGGTGAAACCCGCCACCAGTAGTTTATGTTACACTATGAGAGCGCTGCTCATATTCGGATGCGATGACGTCATGAGATGTGATGACGTCATACGGGATGCGATGACGTCACAATGGGGACGGTGCACACATTAGCATAAATGATGACGTCACAATGGGAATCCGTGCATAAATTAGCATAAATGACTGTAGGGGTCAATTTGAATGAGGATGACGTCACAATGGAATACTATGAATACATTTGCATACATAAAATAGATTGGAATACAAGGTCGTAACGACGTCATCGTGAATAAAATTTACATAAATTACCTTGAATTGTTTGTTTTTTATTGTTTTTTTCAATTATTTTCAATCGGACGAGCATAGACGTAACGAAAAACATTTCAGAACATATCGTAGAGGGCGCTCTCACACACGCACACTTACATAAATACATGTCATTTTGAAAACTAACGGAGTTTATTACACAAAAGTTGGGTAAAACTAGATGGGTTACATGGAATATACATTTTGTTTTTTGTTTTTGTTTTTTTGTTTGAGGTTTGAGTAAATAATAAAAAAAGAATGGATTAAAAAAACTGAGTAATATACAAGAGTGAAAAAATGACATTTTAAAAAACTACTAAGATCAGTTACATGGAATATACATTTTTTTTTTGTTTTTTATTTTTTTTTTTTTGACTGAATAATCAAAAAAGAATGGATTAAAAAACTGAGTAATATAGAAGGATAAATAAAATGACATTTTAATACTTCCTTTCAATGAGTCAAGCAGTCTGTATTTTTTTTTATTCGATCACTCTAATCTGGCATAGAAGTAACAAGAGAGAGAATAAAAAGCGATAGTTATATAAAGAGGGTATAAGTTATGTGATGGAAATTTAAAAGTATGAGTCACCCCGTAAAACTGCGGTCATAAATCCTGTAAAATATGAAAAGTCGGTTGATCAACATACAGTTTGTTTGTTTTTCCAAAAATGGCAGACTACGCTACGATGAATCAAAATATATATTTACCTGATCGTTTCACAGAATAACTTTTGACATAATAATCATCACACGGAATGAGTTTATGGACGTAACGTAATGATTTTCGTTTTCCCCTGGCGTAGAAGGTACGTTCTTGCTAAGTTTGACCTTTTGTGAAAGGGTCATCTCATTAATACAGGATGTATTGGCCACACATGGCTTGAAATCAAAGTATTTGATGATCGCACATCCATGTACAAGAAATCTTTTAAATTCCGTGACATGACTACCGTACAAGTCAAAATGGTCTTCGTGGTATAGGTATTTTAGACAGAAAGTGGCCCAATGCATTCCACCCCGCAAATATCATTGGTGTTTGATACGAGTGATGTGTATTACTCCAAACCACACTCGTGAATGCCAGTCTGAACTAAATCACAAGATTAAGTTTAAGGCGTAGGGTTATTTATAACTCGCTCATCATAAGTGTTCCCAACATGAAATAGACCTCCCACGTAGATAATAAACAACAGATGTTGGTGTATATGTATATTTATCTAAAACATGAACACTCGCAAACAGGGATATCGAATAAGGTGTCAAGTTGAAAGCGATACCCATATACGTGAATTTCGACCTGCATGTATGAGATACTCGCATATTTCTAATACCAGTCACTGATAACAGGATTCGCCATTCTGTTGACCCAAGCGCTATCAGTCAATTCACTGACAGGAACTTATTGACTAGCTTTTGCTAAATACTATCGTCATTTTCCATGTTTTAAAAAAAACTTGGCTGGCAGTGGAGGGATTTGATCTCCCAAATAAATGAAATAAAACGCGTACGTATGGACATTATCGAAACGTTTAATCTCGTTTTTTTCAGATTCGATAACGCCAGACCTCCTGCCAAAATAATCTCGTAATGACGCGTTCTCCATGCCAATGTTATGATTAGTACTCGAAATTGACTTTACGAAATTAACGGGGTCAACTTGATTCGGTCAAAATGAATCAGTATGGTATGGTTCCATCAATAATTAATTTGTCTGAAAAGGCACACCCCCATGGCATTCCACAGTGACCATCGCTTGATAAGTGCTACAATTGTTTTACTCATTACAGTAGCGTTATGAAATGGCCATAGAATCCATGGATTGATATGACGAGAGTGAAATTTTATACCTGTTAATTTGGACTAGCGCTTCCTTCTCATTACTTTTAATGACCCGTGAAACAGTGACGTTTTGTGTGGTTATATATTATCGTTACATGCACGCTAACGATTCCTGACCTGACACCATTTAGCCAATCTGATTGTTTCTGTATCATCGGCAATTCAGTGTACCGTTCGAACGCAATGCATCAATCAATAGTTAATTTTTGAAAGTTTATTTTACGTTCAATCTTTACTCAGTCAACCATCAAGACTATTCAGTTCATTCTCTCTTCACTAATGAAATGGCAGTACTTCGTCATTTTTTTAAACATGATTTCGAATATCCTTGATTTCGAAATTCTAGAAGCGGCAAGAATGGCCGTTACATTTGAATGGTCAAATGACAATGGGCTGACCCTGCTTGAATGTGCAACAGAATGTATTAAATACAATCATATTCAATATTTCGCTTATTTAGTTTTGACCGATTTGAACGACAGAGCCAAGCTCGAAACACTGAGAGCTATAGCCGATGCTTTAAAAAACTATTTTCTCATCTAATGGCTTGAAACCAAATTAGATGAAGCACTATGACTTTTCACAAATTACGATGACATCCTTCACAGCCTGGCAAAAGAAATCACTCAACCAACCTCACCACCAGATTCGAATTTCCTTGATCAACGGTAAAAACGAAACAACATAGGCGATCTCCTGTTTGAGGTAACGGGCTTGGCTTGGCTACAGAGAGACAATTGAAGTTACTAGCTCGGCAAATTGAATACTTTGAAACGGGACATCTAGCTGGTCATCATCAAGACATTGACTCGGAGACTGTACGCCTCAGCGAAACAACCAATTGATGAATTCATGGACTCAAATTCCAACAAGGACAATCCTGACATAATACTCAAACTACGCTCCTTGCAAGAACATGTGGACGTCAACATTTCTGGAGACCCACAAGATGAAGGACATAATTTTAGTATATCTGTTAATTACTTTACGATTGGAATTCAAGGATATTCGAAATCATGTTTCATTAGTGAAGAGAGAATGAACTGAATAGTCTTGATGGTTGGCTGAGTAAAGATTGAACTCTAAAATTTTGCGATTTTCGGTCGGTTTTCCAGTCGTTGTGATATAAACCTTCAAAAATAAACTATTGATTGATGCATTGCATTCGAGCGGTACACTGAATTACCGATGGTACAGAAAAAATCTGAATGGTGACTGAATGGTGTCAGGTCAGGAATCGTAAGTGCGCATGTAACGATATTATATAACCACACAAGACGTCACTGTTTCACGGGTCATTTCAGACAAGTGATGGAACCATACCATACTGATTCATGTTGACCGAATCAAGTTGAACCCATGTTTATCCCCCATAGAGTCAATTTCGAGTACTAATCATAACATAAGAACGCGTTATTACGTTATCGAATCTTAAAAAAACGACAGGATTGAAAGTTTCGATAATGTCCATTGTTATATTTCATTTATTTGAGAGATCAAATCCCTCCACTGCGGGCCATGTTTTTTTATGACGTGGAAAATGACAGCAGTATTTTAGGAAAAGCCTAATCGATAAAAATAAGTTTCAGTCAGTTGACTGATAGCGCCGGGGTCAACAGAATGTCAAGTCCTGTTATCAGTGACTGATGTTAGAAATATGCGAGTGTCCCATACATGCAGGTCGAAATTCACGTATATGGGGAGCGCTTTCAACTTGAAACCCTATTCGATATCCCTGTTCGCGAGTGTTCATGTTTTAGATAAATATACAAATACACCAACATCTGTTGTTTATCATCTACGTGGGAGGTCTATTTCACGTTGGGAACACTTATGATGAGCGAGTTATAAATAACCCTACGCCTTAAACTTAATCTTGTGATTTAGTTCAGACTGGCATTCACTAGTGTGCTTTGAAGTAATACACATCACTTGTATCAAACACCAATGATATTCATTGGGTGGGACGCATTAGGCCACTTTCTGTCTGAAATACCCTTACCACGAAGACTATTTTGACTCGTGCGGTAGTCATGTCACGGAATTTAATAGATTTCTCATACGTGGATCTACAATCATTGAATACTTTGATTTCAAGTCATGTGTGGTCAATACGTCCTGTATTAATGAGATGACTGTTTCACGAAAGCTCAAACTTGGCAAGAAGACGAGGACGTACCTTCTTCTCCAGGGGAAAATGAAAATCACTACGTTACGCCCGTAAACTCATTCCGTGTGATGATTATTTATGTTAAACGATCAGGTTAATATATATTTTAACTCATCGTAGCGTAGTCCACCATTTTTGAAAAAAATGTACGGCTATCAACCGACTTTGCATACTTTGCATTTTACCAGATTGATGACCGCAGTTTTACTGGGTGACTCATACTTTCAAATTTCCAACACATAGCTTATACCCTCTTTATATAACTATCGCTTTTTAATATTATTCTATCTCTTTTTTTCTTCTATGATAAATTAGAGTTATGAAATAAAATAAGTGTACAGTCTGCTTTACTCATTGAAAGGAAATATTAAAATGTCATTTTTATTCTTATATGTTACTCAGTTTTTTAATCCATTCTTTTTTGATTATTTACTCAAACAAAAAAAACAAAAACAAAAAACAAAAAAATGTATATTCCATGTAACTTATCTTAGTAGTTTTTTAAAATTTCATTTTTAGAACTTATATATTACTCAGTTTTTTAATCCATTCTTATTTGATTATTTACTCAAACAAAAAACAACAAAATATGTATATTCCATGTAACTGATCTACTTTTACCTATCTTTTGTGTAATAAACTCAATTAGTTTTCAAAATGACGTGTATTTCTTAGCGTGTGTGTGTGTGTGTGTGTGTGTGTGTGTGTGTGTGTGTGTGAGTGAGCGCCAACTACGATACATTCTGAAAAATCTTGTGTGACGTCCATGCTCGTCCAATTAAAAATAATAAAAAATTTTTTATTCACGGTGACCTCGTTACGACCTCGTATTCAAATCTATTTTGAAATATTCAAAATACTGTGAATACGTTTTCAAAATGACGTGTATTTATTAGCGTATGTGTGTGTGTGTGAGCGCCAACTACGATACATTCTGAAAAATCTATTATTCAAAATTCATTCCACTGCTTAATGAGTAATTTACAAGATTCACTGAATATTCAAATTCATCCCACTGTCTAATGAGTAATTTACAAGATTCCTTGGAATATTCAAATTCATCCCACTATTTGATGAGTAATTTACAAGATTCGCTAAAATATTCAAATTTATCCCACTGTTGAATGAGTAATTAACAAGATTCCCTGGAATATTCAAATTCATTCCATTATTTGATGAGTAATTCACAAGATTCGCTAAACTATTCAAATTTATCACACTGATTAGTGAGGAATGTACAAGATTCGCTGAAATATTCAAATTCATCCTACAGTTTAGATAATATATTGCTGTTGCACAAAAGTATTTTCTAGTGTCTTTTATTAAACACAATAACAATAGATGCCCGGGCACAAAACAACGCCGCCTATTGAAATAAATCTCTACTATTACGTGCGTGTCGAATTGGGTGGCATGATTTGTGGCATGATCTTCAGATAGAGGTGAAAGAGTGGTCACACCAAAATCATCATGGTATGGTGTAACATACCAATTTACCACCCATTGGCACAGAAACAATTTTTCAGACGAATAAAAGAATGTATTTATTTCTCACGTGTGTATGAATAGGTAAACGAATCCATTATAAATGTCACAGCCTAGGCACACAGCCAACCAGACAGACAGATAAATAAAGGTGGTCAACGATCTCTCCACAAACTAAAAAAAGCTGCACAAATAGTGTAAATGGTAATAGCTGACAAAATGTTCGTCATATTTCACTTGGATGGCAATTTCGCTTTTAAATATACCAGGGAAAGTGTTCTATTTTCTTTGTGAAATGAGGTGTTCGTATACAAAGGATTGTCCACGCAAAAACGATCGAATTGTATTATTTTCTCCCTGATTTGTTTCTCAAGTTGTTTCTTGATTTAGTTTCAATCAGTGTTCAAGATGGCTACCCCCCCCTCCCATATAGTAAATATCGATGGATTAATCGCATTTATCACATCACTTGTACACCAGCTGACTGTGGCCATTTTCAGGCTGACCAGGGAAACTAGTTTCACATTATCACGCCTCGCAAAACAAATAATTCAGGGACATGTACTAGGCTAAGTAAAAGCATACTATGTTCCCTAATGCAATATAGACTCGCCCAGAGTGGACGCGACCATGAGTCGCTGCCAGCGAGACTCGAAAGCAAACTGTTTAGTCAAAACGAAAGCAGTTAGCCAATTCGCTATCAAGTTTGCAAATTGGCTGCCCCAATACTTCTGGGACTTGCTGTAATGAGTAATTTACAATTGCCGATGCGTGTGAATGTTTAATTGAATACACACAATGCGACGTCGTGTCTTATATTATGACTGACATATAAAAACAGGTTTTATCCGTGTAGCGCTTGCAAACCTTATAAAATGATCGACGCCTTTACCATTTTACCTTTATCATAATATATTGATTACGTTACTTTGTTAAAACAAATACAACTGTTATTGTATTTGCTTGCTAATGGTCGTCTTTCGAGACTTTCACCTCAGCTCGGATGTTAAACTGTAACAATGCTATATGTTGCACTTCTATATTGAACCACCAATCCCTCACCTTATTATACCTCCTTCTCTCATTGCTCCAAGAAGTGTCCCATAGTCTAACCAGTAAGTCACGTCCAATTCTTCCAGTGAATGGCACACTCCAATGATTAAAAATTTCAATTCTTCATGCTGTTTGTCCGATAAAAAACATGTGCCACCTTTACGTGGAATATACAGGTCGGGGCGCGTAACTGCCATTACCACCAATATTATTACCAATATTTTAACCTTTCCAGTACAGTATTTCATTCTGGATAGAAATATTCGAGTTTTCAGTTGATTCAAGAAAATTATGGGTTGTTTTCAAGTTCAACCAAGGCTCACCATTGATGAAGGCAAAGACAAATTACCGACATTGGGTTGAAACCCTCTTGTAATTGAAAACAGTAATTGACTGAGAACTCTATAAAAACACGTCTTGACAATAAGAATGGCATATGAACATATAGACATCATTACAAGTAACCATACATAATGAACGGAATAAACTTAAATAAACAGCGCAGTTACAAACTACGTTTACCTACCTGTCACAATCACTCAAATCACTAATGCCAACTGATCTATGTTAGCTTCATTCCCAACTGCGGTCAGGTTAAACTAGATGCTGTCTACTATCGCGAGAATTTGAAGAAAACAGAACATTATTAGACTAGTAAAGCATTACATCACCCGTAAATGTCAGTCTGTACGTGCGAGTTCCCGTTGTATTGTACTGGGGCCATGGAGATAGCCACTTAGTAACTGACTGACTTAGAGATGACAGTTGCCTGATCCTTGGTTTGAGCCTGAGGCATCTATGTGCACATCCGTAATAGGGCGGGGATCAATATATTTGTGACAACCATTGAATATTTTTAAATATGATAGCCACCATTTAACAACCAGCCGGAAGTCCCGAGAGAGCCAAATGTTATTGGATGCTTGCTTGAGCTGGCTCATGTCAATGAGTATGCACCGGTTCGGAAAGTTCTGCCCCCTTTGACAAAATGACAAGCTCAAGCAAGCTTATCGCATGAGATTGCAGCTGGCGCGCTTGCACCCAGCAAATGTTTGCCGCAAAGTATGAAGCTCATTGAGTTTAACAGGTGGCAATTGGAGTGTAAATGTTGTTCCCTCTTGTAGAACAGTTGCTGTACATGTTAACCACACATTTTAAGATACTGGATTCCACATATTTGTCTTGCAGTAAACCAAATTGTAAATAAATGTTTTATTTCCCGGCGAGTTGTTGGGAAATGCTATGCCAGACCAATTTCTGCGCCATTGCCAGAATTTCATTTGAATATGTCCCCTAAGTATGACTCGAGTAAACACAAGGATACAATACTAGTAAGGTATACATACGTGTGTTCACATGCGAAGTGACTAAAGCTGTTCATCTAGAACATGTGTCGGACATGACCACTACCGTTAAGTTCCAAATAAACATAACCCCCGGAATAAACATACCCCCAGACAAATCTTCAATTCTAATGACCGGTATACTGCTTCTAAAATGTGCTCATACTGGTGTATATGCAAACGTGGCAAGGTTCCAAAAGACGATTATGCACACATTCTGTGCTCAAGAATATTCGTTATTAGTGGGTCAATACATTCTAAAGAAGGAGAAATATTATTGAGGGGAAAGAGTTAGAAAAGGGGAATTAGCGTCTTTAATTCGTCTGTGATTCGAACCTGCAATCTTGGATTTCCCAGAGCACTACCTTATTCACTGTACCACGAGTGTCTTTACACAAGTGATAGGATTTAAGTTCTGTTTATAGGAGCACTGTTCTCACTAGCATTCAAAAACCGTACTAAAAGTATTGGATTCGAACCAGCAATCACATTGCTGGCATTGCACATATCCTCTGAACCATGTGGGTAGTCATGCAAATGATCGATTTGTTGTCATATTTAGCCTTATTGCAAATTAGTTTTTGCGTAAAAAGACTGGCAGGCATGGGAATTGAACCCGGGACCTCCTGATCACTGTGTAGACAACTGAACCACAAGACCACGATGGATTGACTAGTTGCGTTTGCATTTGATGAGGCTATATATAGAAATACAACATATTTCTATTATTGAGTTACAATTGTCCAAAAAATGCCATTTTTTTGTTTTTACTTGCGTAAACTAAATGCATGCCATAACCCGTTAGTGTACATCTTGCCAATTGGGTGTTTGCCATTTGCGTTTCCCATACCTGACCCGACCCTAACCCTAATGCCCAAGACACGTTCCTGTTAATAATTGCTCAGTAATGATACTCTGCTGTGCACTGTCTGCGGGTAAGTCGGGTTTGAGTAATTTCCACTTAGCAAGTGGTTAAATTATGACAATAAATGTGTGGGCAAATATTTGAGACTAATTTTGGTGTAGACAACTCTCGTTTGATCAACTTCCCTCATTGCAAGTTGTTAAAATAATAACGCTTGTGTACCACGCCACGACGTTGGTCGTTGAGTGGTGTTCATTTTGCTAAATTTGTTCCGATGAGTTGAACGAGAAAGCCAAAACGATTGCTGGTTTCTGATTGTTTCAGTTCTGGTGAGTGTGTATCTAGTGGAATTCGAACCCATGGCGTTTGTATTGTGCGGTTTTCTATATCCCATGTTGGCTACGCCGTGATATGCAAGCACTTCCCCGTTTTATTGTTAGTTTGTGAGTGTTTAATGATGTCTTCCTCACCCGTCACGCCAATGACCCAGTTTCAACCACAGGGCCATTTGCAATGAAGTGTGTGACCCTTGTCGTGACCCCACTGACTACTCGTATATGATCGTTCTGTTCAACTGTTAAGTTAGGATTTATTACCGTTATTATCATTATATTGTCACGTGATTTGTTTTACCTTATGTGTAATGTCTTAAGTATCTTTATTGTAATTTGTATATACCAATTCGTATATACCGAGAAAACGACCCCGATTGAAGGTCATGTATTTGTGACGTCACCAATTCGGCATGGCTGAGAAACTTTCCAGCCAATCAGTAAATTAGTCACGTATTCCGCGATATTTGACCAGCTGCAAGGACAATACTTTCTGGAGTTGCGTGATCCGTGCGTCGACTGCATCGTTCAAGCTTCCCTAGTGTGGCCTTCGTGGCTGGCAAAAAGCAAAACATCGAAGCAAATAGACAATCAGAAGACGTAAAAACCTTATTTTATGTACAATGTAAACAGGGTTCACTTTGACCCCGGACCATGTATTATAAACTTGGCGCTCTCCAACGGAGGTTATTACGCCACACGCCGGTGGGCCTCCCCAGGTGGATTGTCCGAGAGAGAATGACGTCGTCAGCACATCAACTTTGTCGCTTTGTGTGCGAGTTAGCTGTAGGTCCATAGCTCTGTGCCGATCTGATGGTATATCACACGTACATGACATTTGCATGGTATTGTCAACACAGTAGAGCTATGGTGCAAGTCAAAGAGTACCGTCCATGTTGACTGAAACAATTACGCAAACGTGCCGTAATTTTGCGGTAATTTACAGTGTATTTTCATCCTACCATATTAGGAAATGCGAATTCTAAATATGGAATGATTACGCGCGTAAGCGTTTTCTAATAATAAAAACAAACATGGCTGCCATCAGGGTTCGACTGGACTCCATACAAAGAAGTTCGCTAATTTCAAGGGGGATTCGCATAGAGTTCTGGGTAAATCAAGGAAATACTCGCTGTTACGGCACGCCTGATTGGCTGAAAATGGGTATGCGCACTTGATTTACCCAAAACTCTGTGCGAATCCCCCTTGATTCTGGCTGCTGGCCATTTTCGATCATGAAATTGTCGGATATCACCAGAAAACTCGCGATTTGTGCAGTTTTGAATAAAACCAAGTTAGCGATTATGAACAATGGTTATTAACATAACACCTGACCCCCTCTGCACTTTTTGTTTCGCATTTTAAGGTAAGAAATCGACATTTGAAAACGACAGGGTGTCGATTTACTAGGTGCCGTGTTTCACAACTTGTTTATTTATATACGTATAGCGGATGATTTTTATTGAAAATTAGTATTTATTGATTTTCAGCCCCCAAGTGACTGTGCATAGACCTCCGCTGCGCGTCGGTCGATACTGCCGCTGTCTGTCCTCGGGCATACTTTGAGGTATCTTCGTAATAACCTTATATTCACCCGAGTATTCTTGGACGGTCATGCAAAAACACTGCTTGTCGCCTGACCTCCTGTCCAGAGTTCCTTGCAGTTAGATCACCGAAATATTCTTTCACACACTGGACGAGGTCGGTATCACATGATCAATATGACGTCATGTTGTTCACATTACGTAATGCGGTCAGTGATTCCTAAAGAATACTGGCGTAAGAAAGGAGCCCTTTCATGTTAGACTTGTCGGCACACTCGATAAACAATACGTAATGGCAGCAGAGTTAATTTGTTAAATTAATTATTGAATTACTTTACTAACATTAGTCCCCATTACAAGTTTAGTTCATTGTCCATTACTGAAGAGTTGGTTTGGAACTCAAAATTGACGACATCAAAGCACGGAAAGCCATCATTTACACATGTATAATAATACTAAACATGTAGTTGGATTTTTTTATAAGTTTATATACACGAGTACGTTTAAATGTGGATCTAATGTATAATTTAATTACAATTTAGTAACTGACATTTCGTCTTTTCCCTCGCAGAACAATCACTCAGTGTGGCAAAGTATTTGCTAGTTGTATTGCCTACCTGGAAATGCTGCTTATGCAGGTGGCAACAAAGTTACACAAAACCGAACCGTTGAAGAGCATTGGCCAGCACAGACCAAGTGAGAGTTGTTCCACGCAGGATATCTTTCTAAATGTATAATTCCCACTGTAGTGTTTGGGATGGGGATGAACATCCCAGATTTAAATATAGTTTTTCATTGGGGATGTAGTAACAGCATAGTTAAATACTGGCAGGAAGTAGGTCGTGCTGGGCGAAATGGTGATCCAGCGGAGGCACATTTATTTCCGCTGCCAAGAACGGTTTTACACGTTTAAGATGACATGAAATCACTAAAAGACTTAAACATTCAAACATTCCATGTCTACGAGTCCACCTCACTATTGAGGGGGGAAGGCATTCTTATATAATTGATGAGATAAAATATCGCACGTGAAATGAAATGCGAGTATTGTTGTTGTGTTGTGTTTGGCCTAATTGCAAGTGATGCACATGTCAGGTCGATTAAACTTGCAGAGGTAGGTGCGCGTCGAAATACTGTCTAATTGCCACTTTTATATGATTTTGCTGTTTTTGTCCAGCATGTTAGAATTATTTCATTGAGTTAAATCTTCACACACAAATAGCAAATATGGTCACGGTGTTATGTTTATTGTGTACTACAGTATTGTGACAACATTGTCCTTTCATCCTGTGGTATATTTATTATGCGTAATAAAATAAATGCTTCTTGGCAATGGCCGAACATCTTATATTCAGTTGTAGTTAATTTTCATCTTCTTAGGTTGTCCTCAATCGCCGAATCGTGCGCGAGATTTATTAGTTCGACAATCATGATGCACATACGAAATTATTTCCTCTGTAAGTTTGTTTATTGAACAAGAAGTCAAAATGTGATTTAATAATAAACTGTAATTGAAACAAACTTGAATATACTACCGTGATATAATTGAATATTCAAACTAAATTACATCCGATTAAAGTAAACCAACTGAATAGTGTTTACCAGTAGCACATTCACACTGTTTGAATATAAATAACATTATAAATAATTTTTGTACAATTAGCAAGCCAAATAGCATGTTTGAAAACATATTTGATATATAATCAGCACCAGCAATTTGGATAATGGTTTTAGGTTTCACTGGGTAAAAAATAAAGCTGTTGAACAGGGATTTGTTGAAATATAATACCATCGTCTTTGTATTCCTTCACAAAGTTGGAGACGTTTCGTCTGTAATTAGCAGAGGGGTAGTTTTAGGTTTATGAACATATTCGTCCATGAAAACACCACAAAACCGCACCAATTACTATATAACTACACTTGATTGTGGCCCAATACGCTAACACAATCATATAACAACAACATCCTAACTCAATAGCCACCATATACAATTATTCGGAATGCTTGCCCATTAAAACAGTTGTTCAATTACAATATGCTGTCATACAAATACAAATTGTGGGCATGGGGTTTTGATATAAATACAAATATATATGCACTTTAGGTCAGTCTGTTCTATAGGAAATACCTTCGGCCATAGTAACGACTAACGTAGCAACGTTAGGACGGCGACGTAGAAGAAACGCGTACTTGAGACGATGACGTTCACACCTTGCATTTCTCTGGCCATAGGGTTGAGGTAATAAGCTGTATGGTTGTAGTAGTCAGTCGATGAACACACTTGAAGTAATTGCTGAACACAACGGAGAATGGCAAAGTAGACTTTCAGCATTGATAACATATGACCAAACGTGACGGTGTTGAAGTGGCACCCAATTGTCTAACATGCCACGTGGTAACACCACACCCTCCGACACACCTACCAACGTACCAGTATGTTTATTTGGGATAGGACAGTAAATCATTTCTTTTGGCCTTTCGTCGCTTTGATGCTCGTTGTTCTCTGTCTAAGCAGATGATATCTGATAATGCGTCTACGCACATAGATGCAGCGGACGAACTTCGTCCTTTGATGAATTCTCCTGAGGTAATCAAATACTTATCTGAGCATGGTGTCACATTTTTGTTTTGTGACGTCACCAAAGAAAAATGTGAAGACCCTATGTATGCGAACAATACTGTGACAGACTGTCTGAAATACTGTCACATTTTTCTGGTGACGTTGGTCTCGTGAATACTTAACTGCTTTACGTGAGAGACATGATTCTACAGGTACTAAACAAAACACAATCCATGAAGATGACACAGTATTGACTCATCATGATGTTGAAAAACGTCTCAAATGGAAGTTAGCGAGAGTGACCAAACTTCATTGTGCAATCAGCTGACATCAAATGGAGTCACTGATCGTCCTATCCAAAAGCTATATCTCGTATAGACCAGCGCAGTCAGTGCTGTATGTCACTAAAACCACCTTCCCCATGGCAATCCACCATCAACCAGCGACACCAGGCTTGAATCACAAAGTGACGATTTCTCCAATGAAGGGCAAACAGTGAAAGTATCTAACCGTCCTCATAGGAAAGCTGTTGCTGCTGCTCGAGAAAAAATCCATTGTATACGAGATCAAATCACAGAAGATGAACATGCTACAGATTAAGCTTCACATATTCGAAAGAACAATATGATCAGCTGAGACTGCCCAATTCATGATAGCCAAATTAGTACAAATTAGTTAAATCTTGGTGCGGGTGCAGCAATTTAATTTGTATTGTATAGTATTATGTATAACTTTCACGTTTCTTTTTGTACCATAATGCTGTTATGAAATTGATTCGGTTCGCAAACATGAAAGGAATATCATGGGGTGTATTTTATGTTTGATGATATGAGCAGATATGTGTATCATTTAATTTTTATAGTATAATATCTGTAGAAGAATTGTTTACCCCCTTCCAAGTTTTAAATTCTCAAGCCCTATCAGAGAAAAATGAATTATCAATTAAAATTAGTTACACAGCTTGATTATCTTCATTTAGTGCTTTACAGGGAAAAGCCGTATGTTGTTCTAAGCACCAATGTCGGCACAAAGAGCAGGAATGTCCATTTAGAGAGTATTTTGTTACTATTGTTCTAGATTATATGATTACTTTAAAGGGGAATATCTCAATGTATTATATTCTCACCTAAAATAAAATGACAAAAGTGTCACAATCAGAGTTACGTATTTATTTGTGTACAACAGCCTTTGGAATGAGTATTGATATGAACAATTTTCATCATGTTGTTTACTAGAGTTGATGTTACGTTTTTCTGTGTTTTGTTTTTGTGACTGCGAACACATTTACAATTGAGGTATGGAAACGCCCATGCGTTGTCTAATAAACGCTGAAAGTCTGCTCTGCCATCCGCTGAGTTCAGCAATTACTTCAAGATACCCTACAGCCAAAAAACCATCAGGTGCGTGAACATCGCCGACTGTTTACCTCAACCCTATGGCCAGAGAATTGCAAAGTGCGTGGACGTCACCGTCTCAAGAACGTGTTTCTATGTCGCCGTTCTAGCGTTTGTGTATTTCCGCATTACCATAAGGTATTTCTTATGGAACTGACTGTGTTCACGAACTGAATTAAAGTGTTTGCGTACATATTTGTATTTATATTGAATGTCTACAATTTGTATTTGTATGACAGCATATTGTATTGAGCAACTGATTTGAGGGGCAAGCATTCCGAATAATTGTATATTATTTCTATTGAGTTAAGGGTTACGCACCTAGATTCCGACATCCCTATGTTCCGACATCCCTATATTCCGACACCCCTATGTTCCGACATACCTATATTCAGACATCCCTGTGTTGAGATGCTAATAGGTTCTGACGTTATTTTAGAAACGTTTTTAAGATTTCACTGCATTTTCATCACTTTAGTATAAGAAAAAAATATCATTATTCATCTTCAAATATTATCCTACGCGCACCTTTTGTAACACAATGTTTCATTTCTTTACATTTAAAAAAACAATAAGTATGCCGGATTATAGTACTTGCCACACCTCCGGCCATTATGTTTTGTGATCATCGTTTACATTCAGATTTACAATATCAAACAATAGCTCCAGACGCAAAATATTTTTTTTAATTATTGCCAAACGTTGAGATCAACAATAAACTATGTACCTGACAGTCTTCATGTGGGCCCCTGACAACTTGTACTCGGGCAACCTAAATTACATTGTTCAGTACTTTTATGGTCGACGATCATACAATAAATCCTATGTCGACCAGTACGCTATTGGCTCGAAGCTAAATGGGGCCAAATACCTTTCCTGTCTATCGGTTAACCTTACTTCATCGACAGGATAGGGCGACCTAATTCGAGAGGTAACCAGGTCAGCGGCATCAGTCACGGAATCAAGAAGCACACATATATCCATGGTGATTTGTAAGTCATTTCTGTTGATACCAACCAGCCAATTATTCACTCTCAATTACTAACTATGCTTTTGGTCCATTGTATGTTTGACATGAATAACATTCCTCCCTAATTCCAATGACTATGTCATTAACAATGACTTTTTCAGTGACGAATCTGGTCCTACATAACAAACACAGATACCTATTGAAAGAGAATAGTTCACATGTAACTAATTGTTGCGAGTATAGTATATGACTGACTAATTAGTGGTGCAATATCTATTTGACACATGTTAAGCGTATTTAAATGCATGTTTTTAAATGTTTTTTTAAGGGAGAAGTGTATAGACATACCTGCCATATTTTAACTTTTTTGAGAATGTTAACAACGATGGTTTTGTTTGTTTGTTTTTGTTTTTTCTCTAATGTTCTTTGATTTGGGATCAAGTGCATATGCATATTACACGACCTCTATTAATGTACTAACCACACGTATAATTTCGAAAGGATGATTTAGCAATACCTGAATGTTTGTAAATTGTTATTCCACGAAATTTATATTGTCAATAATCACCTCTTTAGCGCTGTATGCAAAATATTTAGATTTATCCTATCCTGACAGTATGCTTTCGAACGGAATTTACGGCCAGTCACACAACCATAGAAATAACTATTCATCAAAATGATATATATGACTGAATACGATTGTATACACCTCCCAGATGTTTCCGTTCGTGTCAATATTTTAACTCACAGCTAGTGTTGGTGAATATCTGGTCGAAAGTGGTAGTTTCAACATGGTGTTGGTACATTCAATACATGGCATGCCCCTTCTTATCGGTTGTTTCAGTTCTCCTTCACGCACAATTGTATACTGATATACTTCCCTTCACCCATACTTGTATTTAATACCCTTTCGTTCGCCCATATTTGCACTGAAAATATACCTTTTCTTCACCCATATTCGTACTGAAAATACTCTCTTCGGCTATTTTTGTACAGAAAAAAACTCCCCTTTTTCTACATTTGCATTGATAATACTCTTCTTCGACCATATGCGTGTTGAAAATATATGCATTTTATAGTCATGCATCCCATTTAAGATCTTTTTGATTCGCTCCATCGCTCTTTCGTTTTAGTAGCAGTCGATATTGCGTAGCTATTCACAGTGTATTAAATAAATATGCTTGAGTGCACAAGAAAAGACACTCTCAATAACCGAATTCTAACAAAAGTTTCTTTTTATGTAATAATTACCCAACAGACCAAATTCTCACCACTGTACCATGTAATTATATGTTTGTTTTTTTTGCAGACTGCTGTGGAACACCGGTCAATAAACCGGTGAAAGCAACAAAAACTCAACTATGAGACAATCGGCGTTGTGTCGGCAAAATTTGCCCGTCAAAATAGGGGGCTTGATTTCATGAGCATGCCCCCGGACCCCCTAGTAAGGTTGATGAGCACATCTCGCCCCGTGCACAATTTCGTGCCACCGCCTCTATATATGTTGCTGATGTAGGGGGTTATCTTTTTTTGCTGCTCAGTAGAGTTTTCAACCGTTGTTTTCACTGGCTCTGTGGATGCTAGATGACGAAAATGCTCGGGAATAGCTAATGCGTGAACGCAGCTCATATTAGACAAAGTGGGTTTTACTCGCTGCCATGCGAAGATATAATTGTTTTGGTGCTATTTTTTTTCAAAATTATAAACCATTAACGAAAGGTGCAGAGCGGTTATTAATTATATAGATTGTTACCTCTGTTTTAGCAGGAGCTGCAATTCAATGCCCTCTGCGTGTTTATACGAGGAAATGTATATACTTTGTTGTTTAGGTGGGATATCTAACATTATTAAATGTACTACACATCAAATAAAAAGACGCATTCAAGGTAGAGATTCGAATCGTATATGTCGGTGAATGTAAATGGTTAAAAGTATAAAAAGTCTCTATAATAATTCCACAGTAAGTAATTATCACAATCACCGTGAAAACAATTTCATAATAAATTATGAATTGGATTAAAATAATTTCCTTTATTTGGCCATCTAGCATCTCCTCCCTGTGTTAAATTATATGATTGTGTCTCGGTGGAAATGTGCAGTAAAGCGCCCATTAGAGAGGAAATGTTGCTTAAAAAATTGTTGTAACATTATAATATTACTGTATAAAATAATTTGGGTGTGTGGAAAACGGTCCACAAAATACATACAAGTTCATAAACAACCTGACATATATTAAATAAACGACTATTTTTGTTTTCAAGCATCAAAACTTTATTCATATAATGTAACAAGAGTAATGAAAAAGAATTATACATTGACAATTTCACTTTTTATATTCATCAATATTGATTGGCATTTAATATGTTAGAATTAATAATTAATATTTGGTCAAAAAGGTTATTCATGGCCATATTTAACCCTGGTAAAATGTTTCCTTATTTCAGCTAATTTCACAATGTACACGAGTAAGCACAAGCTTTTCTTTCTGTAATGCCATATTTTCTCTTTATTGGTAAAACAGGAGCTTATCTTAATGGCAGAGATATGTCTATGATAATATAAGGCATAATGACAACACTTTTTATGATCAAAATAAGTTATTTTAATATTGTAATTACTGTTGTACCACCTAATTCAACCATAGTGTTCCACTCACCACCAGAGTAAAGTATCTCACTGTTGCCTAGATTACATTGTTTTGACTGAAGTATACTGAACAGCAGTGTGATATTCACCAGTTAGAACAAATTCGGAACATCTATTATTACGCATATTAATTATGTTTATTAATGCCTGGACAGTTTATTATGGATTGTGATGAACTGGCTCGACTAGAAAAGTAAGACAAACAAATTAAAACAGAAAAAAAGAGAAGATTACTAAAGGAGAGGAAACGGAAGACAAAAGAAAGTAAGCAGTGAATGCAACAACAAAAAATCGAAAGTGTTTTTGAAAGGGAAATGAAAGAAGGAATAGCAGAAATGAAAGTTACAGAGACAAAAAGGGCAGAAAAGAGAAGAAGAAGCAAGAAAGATCACAGTATCAGAAAGACAAGTACAGTTGTTAGAGATGCTATGAAAATGCTTCATAATAGTAGCTTAGTTTCTATCATGAACTTTGCTTCCGAAATGACCTGAATTGGAGTATCCGGATTATAAAATATATGGTGACCCATTCTTTCGCAGTATTATCTTCCCATATCCAAACTTTTGATATTTTGGTCGTAGATTGTGAGCAAACGGGTTATTAACTTGATGTTGGGTAACCGATAAAATCTTAATATAGGTCGTCGGTGTGACCTATGACCTATTCAGCCATTATATTGTTTTCTATTGCTACAAGTTTCGTTGAACCAGTGCTCATTTTTTGTTCAATCACTGTGACGGACTGTTTGATAAGGTCTACATTTATTTTTTATCTAATGTATTTTCAATCGACGATTTAACAATCTTGTATACAATTAGATTTTTCGTAGATACATTCCAATGTGATACACTGACTTTAAATTTTAAATTTACTAAATACGAACGTTTTATGCTGGGTCTTCATCTATTATCAGTTTCGATCTGTTTTGCGTCACACTTACAGATTTACAAATTTGTCTAGCGATCCCACATTTTTTTAACTGACAACAACAACAAAAACAGACGAAAGAATTCTTTTATTAAAAAAATAACAATATGAAGAATATTAGTTATTAATTTTGCATATGCCATATATTTACCTTACACAATCTAGAAAACTAAGCAGTTTGACTGCAGTTTTACTGGCACAGTTGTCGTGCACCAATCTTAGGACTGGTTACGGACCAGTGCAGCGTCACGTATCAGATAGCCTCCAGTTAATAATCTGTTTACGTACAGTGTTGTCGACCAACATATCAAGGGTTTGTAGACAAAATATAGTAATTTCGAGTCAGTGTTCTGGAGTCGCAGAGCAGACCTGTCTCAGCGTTACGGTCATCACAATTATCTGTCATACTTAACTGAAAAGCGGTCAATGTATGACATGTTCAAGCCATGACATTCGATTGGAAAAGTTCGAATTACATAAACAATCGCTTTATGGCATAGTAACTTCATATTGTAGTATACAGCAGAGAATTTGTGACATATTCCTAATTATTATACGATTATATCAGTAGCTTGAAATCATATGAGGTTTTTGAGTCAATCAAAATATTTGTTGTTCTCCTGAAACAATGCCATGAATAAATAATGAATATTAATTTGCGCAATTCCTTGTATTAAAAATACTTCAGAAATACCACAAATATTTTACAAATGTATTAATAAATTCAATGTAAAAACTAGCTAGGTTTAAAGCAGCATGACAAATCTGAAATTATGTTAGTGGTGGTATGTTATGAACATTAAAAGAAGCAAACGTACTGGACACAATGCTTATAAATCCAACAACGTTACAGATACTGTAAACGATTGAAATTCTAATCGATAATGACTCGTTTAATTTGAGCTGGGATGTGCCCAATGAATAAACGAATTATATATAAAACAATATTATGTTAAAATATTCTTATCACAAACTGTCCATGCGTATAAAAATTCTTTAAAAAACACTTTGTTAACATTATGTTTTGTATAACAACGAGTACAAAGTCTCGATCATGTATATTTAATACGTAAACAATATTATAAAAATTAAAAACAATTATAATTACACCATATATCTAGTACTCTCAAACAAATATTATTTGATTTACCAAATATGGTAACAAAATGTTACCATATTTGAAGTTAAACAAATGTTCGGAATTCAGAATTTTGTTTTGTGATTGTTGATGAAAATATGTGTTCACAAGAAACATAAACATGCCAAACGTGATCATCGACAATGTGGTTTCACAAGTGATGTATTTTAATTTTCAGTTAGATATCTCCATAGATAAGGAATCCAACAACTATATTTATATGGGAGTGTTATGGAATGTGAAACAGGATATCTGTTTTTTAGTACTTGATGTGGATTATTAGGAATTGATACATTGCCGCTATAAAATAGTATGTATGTTGTTGGTAAAATCCAATCCAATGGAACACGTTCATGTTTTGAAATCATCCTTCTTAAAGCAAAGTCTTTGTCCGGCTCATGAGGTGGTCGTTCTATTACTTTGCATGTTTCACCTTTATCGCATACACCTTCCACTATTCTCCATTCAAAGAGGTCAAGCTTTCCTTCCTTATAATGAATTCTACTGTAGCAACTGTCATCCTCGCATCGTACTGGTTTGAGTTTGATCTTGGATTCAAGCAAAAGCTCACGCAAATCATCCGTGTATGGTTTCTCGTATGGTAGTGTAGATATATCGGCATCAGAGTCATGTCTGAATAAAACAAAACAAAATCTTACTTGTGAGTCACATCATGGCGCTATCACCTCATTTAGATTACCCATTAGAGTATATATGTTTTTGTACCATAACATTTATTTAAAGGTTATTCATGGCAAACTAATATATACTGTGCCACATCACGGACGCTGCGAGTCAAAATAAGTGACATTTCTGTAGTTTGCCGGGAATAACCGTATATATGAAAGGGATATCTATATATGAAACGAAAACATTTAGTTTTTGACAATTCTGATCGCAATGCAATCGATTTACCAAGTGCAGTGATTTCAAGCATTGTACTCGATTTAAAGAGGGGGAGTCGTCACCTGCGCATGCGTCAGATGACCTTGTCATTGTTCACAAATAAGCGTCTACCCATGAGCCTTTGCGTTTTAGCGTGTGTTGTTATCCACGCTTGGGGCTCAATTCCCGCACGTGCACAGGTGACGACCCTACCGCTTTAACAAATGCACTCGATTCACTGACTGCGGGTAATGTGCTTTATTCACCAGATGCATCGACTGCAGACAATGCACTTTATTCACTAAATGCATGTATTGCACTCGTTACAACAAATGCACTGACTGGATATTTTACATATACTTTGTGCAGGGTGGTAACCTGTTGACCATCTTACTCATAAAGCATGTATTTACGCTACCAGGTGACAACGATATACTCCTCCAGTTCAACGAACTGTGATTATATTAACATCCCAGATATGTAACACATACGGAAAGCTCTTCAGAATTGGTGAGCAAAGCAATTAATCAAACAAATTGAAGATCTCAACATTAAAGACATTACTGTTAAAACATTGTTTAAATATGATAGCAACATTTTAAGCTAATAAAAATAGTTATGGATGATTGCAGGTGAAAATAGATGTACATGAAAGCAAAAACTAAAATGTCACAAAGTTAGTCTGGTAAATCATAGGCAAGACTGGATCATGGTTTGTTTTATGATGTCTAGCGCTATTCACTAAGACTCGTCAATCATTGCTTCACTACGACGTCTTTGTTATACCTGATGTGTGACCAAGGTGTGGCAATAACCTGTTTTCAAAACTATGATAGAACTCGAGGTACATGTACATGTGTTTTACTTGAATGCAAGAAGCAAAATGTAAATTGTTGCACATGCGTGAACTTTTAATTAGGCCAAGATAATCATGTTTTAAAAATACTTGTACTGCTGCCGTATGACTGAGTATTGTCTTATTTATTATATATCTAATACTATCATTGTAAGAGCTAAGACTCTAGCTAACATCAGCATTTAAATAAACCCACTCTTCAAAATAACCAATTAAGGATTTGGTGAAGCATTCATATTATCCTTAATTGCTTGTAGGGTCTAACTGTGGAAGAAAATAACAAAATTGAAATTAATTTATTAAGTTTGGAATAACAACGTTACAACCAGTGACTCAATAACTACCAGCAGGAACTCTACAGTGACTCAACAAATCAACAATTAGTGAACGAGTCACCAACTCAGTGAGTCAATAACTCTAAAAGCACTAACTCACTAACTGTGTGACTCAACAGCGCCACAATCAATGACCCTACAACACATAAAACCTCTCTACAAACGGTTATCTAACAATTCTTCAGCCAGAGGCTGTAATCAGTAACTCAACAATGCTACAAGCAATGCAATGACTTAATAGTGATAAAAAGTGACTCAACAACCTTATACAGGTAAGCAGTGAATCAACGACTATACTATCACAGCAGTTGGCGAATTGACATCTCTATAAGCAGTCAACAACACTCAAGCATGCACCTAAAACTTCATATTCAGTGATACAACAAACCTAAGATGTGTCACAGCGGGCTCGATATCATCAGTTATTTTACAATCAGCGGGTCTAAAACTCTACAATCTGTCACTCAACATTTGTTTAACTCTTGAAGTAATTTAACTCTACAATCAATGTGTGAGCATTCAACAGCATCTCAACAACTTTACAAGCGATGAGTCAGGAACTCTACAAGCAAAGTGACTCAACAGTTACATGCAGTGACTCAATGACACTATCAATGATTCAACAACACTACAATTACTGAGCAACATAACAACTCTACAAGCAGGGATTTATGTCTATAACTATAAGTCAGTAGCTCTACATAGTCAGTGATTCAACTCTACATATATACAGTGAGTCGACAACTCACTACTACAAACATACAAGCAGTGACTTATCAACATTTCAACAAGTGACAACTGTACAAAAAACAACTGTCAACAGGTCAATAAATTATATGCATAGTGGGTCAATAACATAATGACTAAAGCAAATAATGTTTTTATCTGACATCGATCTTTTGACGTCGTCCCTAAGTCATTTAAGTATTGAAACGGAAGACACTACAACATTTTCTAGGCCAAGTTTAAAATAAAACCCACTAATTACCATTTATCAATTGCCATAGTAATTTTGATGATAAGTCCCATGGTTTGGCCGCCATCTTTGATTTTAAACAAATACTGGCGAAAAATTGGGGCATCTGTTCTCATGACTAATCAACTTGATATTTTGCATATATTCTGTATGGCCAAAGCTCTGTAAGAGAAAAATAAAATTATTTTGATCGGTCACGTGTTTTTGACACCATCTTTGCTTCTTTGCAAAAATGTACAAAAGATTGGGTATTTGTTTGGCCAATCAACTTAATATTTTGTATGTAGCTTGTAAAGCCAAAACACTTTTTATGAGAAAGATATAATATTATCAGTCATATTGTCTGTCTGTAATCTTTGAGATGCATTTTTCTTTGAAATACCACATGTCTGGCTTGGTCCCACGGTTTGGGCCAATCTAGCGGGGTTGTCTAACCTCATCAACATGCATAACTATAATATCTCAAGCTCTGATACAGATGAAGAAATACATCCTGTGCTATTATTAAGAAATTGAATAAGAAACATGACTAAAATGTTACCATGTATGAGCATACGAACTCATTAATGTGCACATAACTGTTATATCTCAAACACTGTTTACAAATGGGACATGTAACCATTGCCATAATGAAGACTTTGAACATAAGATGCGACTGAGATAAAAGATGAATATATATGACCTCATTAATATGCATAGGAACATGACTCATCAATAGATGCATTTTGACCTCATGATACTGATCAATTAAACTTCCCTAATAGTAATCACATGATCTCATACTTATGAAACAGATGTCTGAAAGATTGGGTCCCGTTGAGGCTGCTTGCAGCTTTATTTTTTAATTTTTATCTCCCTATACTGAAATATGTTACTCATTACAACACATGTATGTATGTATTGTTGTTATATGTATATTTGTTTGTTTGCATTTATATCACTATGCTACTCCAATTATGACTAAATACAAAATATGTATATCACAGGTAGACTTTTTGAAATTATCAGACATAAATCAGTAATAAATCAGGTTTCTTATAATTCAAGAGTTTAAATTCATAATTTCAGAACACTAGTCAAGTCTTAGTAAGCACAATCTGCTATGAATGGTGGACGCAAATGAAATATTTCACCTCATGATACCGCCTTCTCTGATTGCTCCAATAAGTGTCCCGTAATCCAACCAATAGACCACGCCCAATGCATCCAGTGATCGTGTCACTTCAAGGACTAGATATCGAAGGGAAGACAGTTGTTCATCTGTTAAAAAGCATTCTCCACTTTTCATTCGAATATAATTGTGAAAATGTGTTCTGTTCAGCAGTATTAGTGTCAGCAACAACGATACCGATAGACATATGACTTTTTTCCCGGCCGATACGTCATTCTGTGTGTGAATAAGTGTACACAAAAAATACATTGAGTCTGCTGGCATAGTTAATTACATTAACAAGATGCTGGCCATACAGGGCTGCTATACGTGGGACGGCAAGTCTTAGGGATATGGTGCGAAACGTGTTAATTTATGTTATGAATAACAAAAGAGCCAAAGGTGCATAAAAGGACTCTGTTTAAAATACGTGATCATTTTTTTGTCAGGAGACCACATTACTAAACAGTGTTCTTGTGATGTATTGACATGCAGAACACGTAAGTTTTATCATGTCAATCCTTCCAAATGCTTTATTGACCACATTGAAATTTAAATTACAATAAAATAGCAAGATCTTTAACCTTTTTTTGGATTGGCTAGCAAAGCCCCATAAAAAACATTCATGACTGGTAACATTTCTAAACACTGTAAAAAAGATGCATACAATTGTCTACATTAGTGATATTTTCAATCCACATAGTTCATTTCATTTCATTTCATCTTGAAATAACATGCAATTAGTGTCATCGTAAATTTCACCACTATAATTTCCCTGATCTTTTTGTGACTGATTGTACTTAAAGTGCCTGTGAAATGTCCTACTGCACATTTCCCATTTTGGGTTTGTGTTCCACTGAAATAGACGGTTATTGATTTTTTGGTTGAAAATTATGACTCGTGTCCGAGTAAATTTTGAGATATTTTTCATACGGAAGAGCATGGCCAGGCGATGGACGCGGGGCTCTTTGGCAACGACCGCAAACGTATTGTGTTCAGCCATTTGTTGGCCACATAGAGGTCAAAATACGCGTTCTATTTTTACGCGTTAAGTTTAGCTCTTCCGTTTCAACCTCTCTGGAATGTTCTACTTTCGCAGCCTAATCGCAGGCTTTTCGAAAAAAGTCGAAAAAACACAAAAATTAGTAGAAATGTTCCTGTTTTGGGCGGATTATTGAAAGAGAATAATGTCTTTATTACAAAAATTATGAAAACCGTGAGTTTTTGCCTCAGTAATTTTTTTATTGGCGAAAAACTGCGAACTCGGCAAATTTGGTTGCACAACTTCCCTTTATCATATACTGTAACGTCTGTATTGATAAATCAACTCAAGAAGCTCTGTTTTGGATAGACATATATTTATTGACAACTGATGGCGGCCATGCCGTTCAGGTATCCCATAATGCTACAGAGTCATCACTATAGTAACATATCGTGTGATGTCAAAGGTCATGCATAAATAATGATATAGGACATTACATCCCCTTCCTTGTGGATACTAAAAATCTCACAATACAAATTTTGATCTGATAACATTTGTTGTATACGAACTATCATTTTGTAAACGAATAAATCTAACATTGTATAGATCTTATCGAGTAACGAATAATAACAAACAACAAGAATCACGATGAATGTCAAGAGTTCAAAAGTCTGAGATATACTTTAAATGTTATGAATCGACTAAGCGAATGTCTCTAGATTACAAATCAAGTATTTTGTGTGGAACTGGCTTTCTCAGCGATCTGCGAAGTGTAGGAGCGGGTTTTGTAGAATCATCGCTGTTAGTCAATTTGTGTTCTTGTCCTGGACTGATCACTTTTACGTTTTCACCGTTGATTACTGGTCTTTGGCATATTTATTTGCAATGGTGGTGAATTCATGGAGCTAGACTTTGTAGATTGTTGAGGATATACCGGATCGGGTGTGGTGTCATAATCAGTAAGCGAGGGGTCATGATCATCAAAGCTAGAGTTGTTTTAAAGTAATGATCTATCTAACTTCTTATAGAATGATGAGTTTCTTGTGACCGTGTGTTCATCATTTTCAGCGGTAGTCATAGAGCCTTTTTTCCGCACTACTGACATTGGAGTAGGCTCATACACTTTGGAACCTTTGGTTTTGTTGTATGGTCGTTTTACCAATACCCTATCACCTGTCTCTATATTACATGGTTTCACATTTGATTTGTTGTCAGCACGAATCTTGATTTTGTGCTTCTGCAGTGAATCATATTTACGTACGATTTCTGATACTAGATCAATATCATTTATTTGAGGAAGCTTGTTGCGTATGATACGTTTCAGAAACAAGGTTGCGGGTGATACACTGGTTGTAGCATGAGGAGTTGTGCGGTAGTTTTGTAGAAATATTTGCATTTCTTTTCTCCAATTCTTTCCTTCTGTTTTTGATGCTTTGATCGACTTCTTCAATGTTTTAACAAATCCTTCTACTTCTCCATTGGCTCTAGGCCAAAGTGGGGTTACCTTGCGATGTCTCAGTCCTAGTATCGAAGCAAATTTCTCAAATTCCTCACCATTGAATGGTGGGCCATTATCAGATTTGAGAATTCCGGGAGTGCCAACCATCGCGAATAAGTAGTTGAGCTTTGGTATGACGCAACATGCAGCAGTTGACGATATTGGCTCTACAAATGGATATCGTGAATAGTCGTCAATGAGTAGAAGTAGCATTTCACCTTCTGCGTATGCAAAATCTATGCTAACTTCGTCAAATGGATTGTTTGGTAGGATAGACATTTGTAATGGTTCTCTGGTGTAAACTGGGGTTACTATCTGGCAGGGTAAGCATGACTTGACTTTGGTTTCTACCATTTTGTCCATATACAGGAACCATACTTTCTCACGCATGAGACCTTTTGTTTTCACTATGCCGAGATGAGCTTCGTGAGCTATGTCTACTGTTTGCTCTTGCAGTGCAGCGGGTATTATTATGGTAATTTGATTTCAGTACTATGGTATCAGTACAGGTAAGCTCTTCTTTCACTTGTTCATAGCGAGATAATTCAGATAGTGATACTGTTGGTGGAGCTTTGTGCCATTTACCTGATCTAATTGCAGACATAACAGCTTGTAGTGTCAGGTCATTGGAAGTCGCGATCTCAACTTCCTGCAGTGTGATTCGTATGTGACAGCATTTTCTGTCACATACGAGATATACTCTTCTGATGTATCGGTAAAATCAGAATCGACAGGATGTCTAGAAGCATAGTCTGCTGGGTTTGACGTGCCTGGTTGATATTCAACTATAAAGTTGTACTGTTGCAAGTCTATTAGCCATCGTTCTATTCGCGCGGTGGGTTTGGAAGTTGGGTTGTTGAATAGTGATACTAACGGTTTATGATCTGTGACGATTTTAAACTCTTTTCCATAGAGGTATAAATGGAATCGTTTAATAGACCAATATATCGATAAGGCTTCTCGATCAATTTGCGGATATCTGCTTTCAGTAGGAGTTAGTGGATAGCTAGCGAAGTATAGCGATGTGACTTCTCCTGTGGTTTCATTTCTCTGGGTTAGAACAGCACCAAGTCCTATGGGACTGCCGTCAACAAATACTGTGGTAGGTTTCGTAGGATCAAAATATCCGAGAGTTGTCTTAGTTGACAGAGCAGATTTAAGAGATTCAAACGAAGACTGTTCTTTCTCAGCCCATTGCCATTTAACATTGTCACAGGTGAGCAATCGGAGCGGTCTGGTGATTATTGCGAAGTCTTTGATGAATCGAGAACAGAATGCAGCGGAGCTAAGTAAACTACGTACTTCGGTTACATTGGTCGGAGGAGCGATTTTTTGTAGTGCTTTGACTTTCTTTCGGTCAGGTGAGATACCCTTTACGGAGAACACATGTCCAAAGAATAACATACTAGAAGCTCGAAATATACATTTAGATAGGTTGATTGTGAAGTGATTGTTGTGTAGTTGTCTAAATACTTGCTCTAGATTCTTGTCATGGTCTGCTTGATCGATGCCACCGATGTAGATGTCATCACTTATATTTCTAGCGTGAGGTATACCACGGATTGCATCACTGACTATCTTTTGAAATATTTCCCCAGCACACGATAGCCCAAAGTTGAGGCGTTTATATCGATAAAGTCCTATGTGTGTTGAGAATGTGGTCAGGTGTCTCGAGTCTGGATGTAGTGGAACTTGGTGATAGCCCTGATTGAGGTCAATTTTACTGAAAACAGTGCAGCCATTTAAATCTGATATCACGTCATCAATGGTCGGGATTGTCGGGATTACAATATACATATACACCCAGCGACACCGATGCCAGCTGACTGTGTACAAAACTGGTAGAAGGTAATACATTTGGCGAAAGTATTCAAAAATCAGTTTTTGGATGTTGCAATGGCAGTGGTGGGCCTAGATTTTTTTCCAATTAGTGACGGCACGACCTACCTGTGAAGTATGAACAAAACCAGCCGAGCCGAAAAAATCTCAGAGGAGTTAAAAGCTGTTGCTGGTGAAAAGTTACCCCAACTTTGGAGTCAAATTTCTTGGTAATGAAAAAAGATATCAAAGATTCAAATAGTAACTTTGTGCCCACACTCAAGCTGAGTAGAATGAGCTATGTCTGGAGTGTTTTATCCCAAATTTGTAGGAGGAGATATATTTGGCGCGAAGCTATCAAAAAATAAGTTTGTTGGCTATTACTATGGCAACGGTGGGCTAAATTTTTTTTTCAGATTTTTCCTAATAACTAGGGTGAAGGTGTGACCTACCTGCCAAGTTTGAAAGAAATCGGCCAAGCCAAAAAAATCACAGGAGAAATCATACGTGAAAACACTGGAAATCACACACATAGACACACACACAAGCCGGTAGGCTGGTTGGCGATCCGCTCCGCTCAAAAACAAGCAACATGTTTTTAGTTGTTTCCATAGTGTGACATAAACGTGAAGCTAACGTCGGTTTATAACTAAATGGGCTCATATACGAAGTTTGCAAAAAACATTCAGTCTTTAGAAGTCACTTAGTTTATTACTAGGACGTATTCTTCTGTTACATCATTTATTTGCGATAGTATTTTCTAGAATGAAGGCATCATTTACAGTTTATTCAAAATTCAAAGTTGCGTTGGGATTACGTTGATACAGTGTAACAATGTCGGCGCCTGCGATCTCCTACCAGTGCGTAACAAAGCCAAAATTGGGGCGAAACAAGTTGTGGGACGAGTCGATCTTTGAAACGAATCTACATCATCATTTTAAACGGCCGCCAATGATCGACTAAATAGCTATAAGCGAGGCTAGAAAAACTACCTTAAAAAGAAGTAAAACTACAGCACTGCAGCAACTACTGTGAACATGACAGTACTTACCTGAAGCGATCAATAACCCGTCATCCGAATACGCTTCCGATCCTCATGCAGTCTGGTCTACTCCGCGTGCCTTAAAGGGGAACCGCTCAATCCCTTTAGCAACGCTTTTGCGGTAAGGTTATAGGTTATATAAACCCAGACAACTATTGTTGCAATAAACAGCCTGTGTTTAGGACAGTCACGTGTCATTTTTGGCGCTGATATTAGTATGTATGTGCCACTCTTAGACTTGAATACAGTTAATTTGGTGTTTTGTTTGTTTTGTTTTTTTCAATAAAATATGTTCTTGGAGTGTATAAATGCCGAAAGTCAGGTTACCGCAAAATAAACAAGGAATTTGTAACCCATGCTATAAAATCTAATGGAGGGTTTCAATTTCGTCACACATTGACGTCGCCGTTATTCACATATCACATGGTTTGATGGGCGGAGCATGAATATACTGTTGTGAACACTAGCCTTGTGTTCAGGAGTTGGGGAACTTCGTCTCGCTTGGCTGATGTCACTTACACGTAGAGATACCAGATTCTACCCAAATGACTACACATAAGTTCATTACAGATAGTCCAGCTTTATTCACACAAGCAGTCAGCCGAGGTAACTGCTGCATCGTTCTCACGTTCTCTCTTCCCCTCTACAAAAGTGTACAAACTATATTAAAAGTAAAATCTCTAAAGCGTGGCAGAGTAACCATGCGACCAGCCAATCGCTTCAGTCGTTGGCACGATCACGTGACTACCAGGGTTGTGGTTAATGGTTAGAGCATTGCGAAGTCGCCACTACTAAATAAGTAAACAATCTATTAATAAAATTCCTGCAATCTATGTTTATAATCTCCACCCTAAACATGCAAATTGTTGATTCTAAACAATAGTCCAACGGCGCGTGAACCGAATGTGCGAACGTGAAGTCGCTATCATAACACAACCCCTCTCTGACAAATTTGAACTGTCTCCTAGTTCAAGTGGGAAAACTAAAATTACAAATAATATAATTCTTTAAATGATCTAATCTACAAAGAGGTGGTGGCACGAAATTTTGCATGGAGGGTGAGATCTGCTCACCATCCTTCGCGACCTTACTAGGGGGTCCAGGGCATGCTCCCCTTACAAATTTTGAAATCCAGACTCTCTGAAACTCTATTTCCTGCATTTTGAGGGGCGAATTTTGCTGATAATGTCAGTGTAATGTTTTAGCTGTACTGAATCATCCAATGATATTCAGCTGCGATTAATGTCCATTTAAGGTAAGTAAATGTAAAATATCAACACTCAGGTAATTGTTAATGTTTTTTGTTGGTTTGTTTCATTGACAACACAAATCTGATGATTGTGTATAGTGTGAACAGTGTATAGCGCCTTAGTCGTAGAGGGCAGAATTCAAAACAAGTCTTAGTTCTGTAAATAGATTCATGATAACGTTCCTTGCCAATGCAATGTTCACGTCATTACCTTGCCTCGTCGTTGTTTGTGTTATTATTGTCAACTCCGACAAATAACTATATTCAAACAGCTGTTATCCAAACTTTTTCAGACTTACTCAGTACAGTCTAAATTCGATTTTGATATGTGTTATATGTTTATTTTGTAAGATGTTGGTGAATTTTCACTTTAAATTATCTTTTTTCTTTTGGTTTACAATTTGGCTAAAATAAAATCATTTGTTAAACATAACAATCATGATAACCGAGTGTTAGTAATATGACCTCCAAGATATGTTAATTAGAATTAATTGCATGTGTTATATTAATTGTAAATCATTTCGCTGCAAAAAACTTCAACATATTTCATTGAGATATATAATAACTATTATTATTATACATCTGTCACCGTAACGCCATAATTTTCAGCGTGCCGTAACTTTGCAGTATTTTTCGATACCCTTCTGCCTTCGTGCATACTTTGAAGTATCCTCGTAATTAATACATAATAATTAATACATTTAGGTGGAAAGAAGGGGGAAAATATGTTATGTGTTTTTTTAAACACGAATTGTCTCTGAATTATGTTAGGGCCCCTAAACTAACTAGCTTTGTTTTTACATAATTGTAACTAATTTTGGGGTGAAATTTGGATGTACAAAGATGCTCCAGGATAATGCGCATGAGATTGTTTTTAAATCCGAGCATGTTAATAATTAATTTCCGTCTAAAGAGAACCATAAAAAGGGCAGACAAGTACAAAGAGTCCAAATTTGTTAACGAATGCATCATTGCATGCACGTTGCATTATTTCTAGATGTGATGTAAAGGGATATTAACAACTGATATATAATTCTGGCCGTTAGTTTATTTAAATTAGTAAATGGTAGTATTTGACACTTTAATATCTAGCAAAACCTACCTTGACTTGGGTCTTCTTTTTCTCTCTTGTCACAATTTGGCAACTGTTCAATAAATTGCGCGACGGCAGTTTAACTTTAATACGTAAATTATTTATTTATTTAGTTTTGCATGATGAAGTTTCGTGAGGTTTATTATTCGTTCGTGACGTTCTTGTTTACTTTTTATGGTTTAATGTGTTTCGCGTTATTTGACTTACATTTTTCATGGTAGGTCTGAGCTAATTTTGTTTTACTTCAATGGCATATATGCGTACCACGCCATTTTGCTAACTACTTCAATGTCCCGATTAGTTGATTCGGAAAGCCAAAACGATTGATTTGGCTCCGGTTATTGATTATCTAGTAGGATTCGAATCTTTGGCGTTTGTATTAGGCGGTTTTCCATTTTCGTGTTTGCTACGCCGTAATATGCGACCACTTCCGCGTTTTATTGTGATTTTGTGAGTGTTGATAATGATGTCTTCCTCGCACGTCACGCCATGACCCAGTTTAAACCACACGGCCATTTTGCAACGAAGAGCTTGACCCTTAGCGTGACCCTACTGATTATATGATTGTTCTGTTCAACTGTTTAGCTAGATTTTATTACCGTTCCACCTTATGTGCAACGTCTTGACTATCTTTAAACTAACTGGTCATGTGATCTCATTAATTATGTACATATCCAATTCCTGTAGATTATTACAGATGCAAATTTACTACTAACTTGTTATTGACAACATGGATCAAAAGATTAGGATAAACCATTAACTGGCCATGTGATCTCATTAATTATGTGCATATCAAATTCATGTGGATTATTACAGATGCACATTTATTACTGACTGGTAATTTTCGAACATAGATAAAGAAACTTGGATAAACTATTAACTGGTCTTGTGATCTCATTAATTATGTGCATATCAAATTCATGTGGATTATTACAGATGCACATTTATTACTGACTGGTAATTTTCGAACATAGATAAAGAAACTTGGATAAACTATTAACTGGTCATGTGATCTCATTAATTATGTGCATATCCAATTCATGTGGATTATTACAGATGCAAATTTACTACTAACTGGTTATTGACAACATGGATCAAAAGATTAGGATAAACTATTAACTGGTCTTGTGATCTCATTAATTATGTACATATCAAATTCATGTGGATTATTACAGATGCACATTTATTACTGACTGGTAATTTTCGAACATAGATAAAGAAACTTGGATAAACTATTAACTGGTCATGTGATCTCATTAATTATGTGCATATCAAATTCATGTCGATTATTACAGATGCACATTTACTACCAACTTGTTATTGACAACATGGATCAAAAGATTAGGATAAACTATTAACTGGCCATGTGATCTCATTAATTATGTACATATCAAATTCCTGTAGATTATTACAGATGTACATTTATTACTAACTTGTTATTGGAAAAATGGATCAAAAGATTGGGATAAAATATTAACTGGTCTTGTGACCTCATTAATTATGTGCATATCAAATTCATGTCGATTATTACAGATACACATTTACTACCAACTTGTTATTGACAACATTGATCAAAAGATTGGGATAAAATATTAACTGGTCTTGTGACCTCATTAATTATGTGCATATCAAATTCATGTCGATTATTACAGATACACATTTACTACCAACTTGTTATTGACAACATTGATCAAAAGATTGGGATAAAATATTAACTGGTCTTGTGACCTCATTAATTATGTGCATATCAAATTCATGTCGATTATTACAGATACACATTTACTACCAACTTGTTATTGACAGCATGAATTAAGATATTAGCAGGTCTTGTGACTTCATTAATTATGCACAAGTATTACAGATACACATTTTTCTATTGGTTATTTTCGATATGAATAAAAAGATGTTTTCTCCGATTTTTATTTATAATAAAGCATTTCCAATTCATCGGTATCAATATGCAACAGCCATTGCCGACACAGAACATAGCATGTACACACTATACAGACACGTCACGTCTCCAGAGGACGCCATCTATTGAAATATAGTTTTGTCAAGCCAACCTCAGGATTAGAATACAAGATGACACAGACAAAATGTTAAATACATTGCTATTTTGGGAGGCCAATCTTTTTTCTGACCATCTCTCACTGATGATTTTATGTGTCATTTCAACATTATGGTGTGCATCACGAGTCGTAATTTTCTATGGTCCATATCACGCGTCCAATTTGAGCGAAATGGCAACTACTCAATCCCTAGTTATTATATAGAAATTTAAGTGATAAGAGGGTTTTGTGTCTGAAAGATTTCTATAAGATTTGGTCATCATTATGTGGTTGTACTTAAACAAAAAATGTGAAATCCCAGCTACTGTCACTTTAAATCAGTAATAAAACTCATTTGTAAATGATAAACAATATGCGCTTTACCTTTGCATGTATGCATGTAATCTTAGTGAGATGAACACAATAATAACACTCTGCAAACAACAACGCTCATTCAGAAGCAGCAAGACACAGAATATGCTTTCCAGAGAAATTAATTTACTTTCATATAATAATATAATAATAATAATTCAACTGATAGAAACTAACAATGCCTTTTTCGTTTGAACTTGGACTAATCAAAATGCATATATATATATATAAGCTAAACAGCAACGGCCAATACATACAAGCAGTCTGAGATGAATTTTTGCAAGCAAATATATGTCACATCCACTTGAACTTGGGATTGAAAAAATGTCAAAATATGTAACGGCTTCAGAGATCATCAACTGATGAGAAAAACGAATATGGGTCGGTTGCTAATTTTGACCATTAAGTACCCAAGCGGAATAACCCAATTGAGAAAAAGCATGCTTTGTTTGGATACTTTCCAACAAAAGATCTGCAACAATGTATGGTTGTTAAGTCGTAGTCGTTATTCGGTTATAACTCATATGTCATCTGGGTACTATTGGAAAAAGAGGAAATGTAACACTTGGTAAATTGTTAAATTCAGGGACAATGCAGCGTACAAAACAATCTCTTAAACAATATGTGTAACACATACATGAAAAATATCGGCAACTGCAGGACTAATATTTGTTTCAAATTCCAAATATTAATGAAACGACAACCTCCCTCCAACAAGAGGATGTCACGCGGACCAGTCCCGGTAGCACATATACAAAGACAAATCGCTCCTCTTCCCTTCAAAGTCATGCATTATTTCAGCACTACACCATATGAGAATGTGACAAATCAGTCCAAAATGTGGAATAATTTGGTTTTGTGTCAAACATATATTAACTACAGATGTAGATGAATATCAGCACCAAAATTAATATTCCTCTAACTTTGATTTGAGTAGGCGAACACTTTTGTTTTGGTCCATGTTTACTAACTCAATATACAGCAGGTCTTAGTACCTATAGTGTTGAATCCTTTAGCCAACCAGCTATCACTCGTACAGAACTGAACAGCCACCGATTTCAAAATTGATAGCCTTCTACTCGTGCTATAAATGGCAAGGGAGTGGAGTTTGGGGGTTTACTGCATCTACGTTCACCACTAAATGAAACCTTGTAGCATTTCTGCAAAATAAATTACTGTAATGCTAAGATTGGGAGGGGGGCAGGATGGGAGGGTTTAATGTCACCCAATTTTTTGGTAAACCAAATGTCTATAGTTGTAGAGTTAGCTGAAGCCGTTTCCGTGTTTGCTCTACTAAAAGCGCATCTCCAAAAGAAGTGCACATAAACTAAAAAAAAAATCGCATTGCCTGTACACTGACTCACTATAATATTACTTATTTTGAAAAAATCTCTGCAATTGATATAAGCGTATGCGCTATTAATAGAGCAAATACGGTATTTGCAATTGCAGAAGCATGCAAGCAAGCAAAACAGATATTTACTTCTTCTCAAGATTCCAGTTCATACTATTGCAATTTTAGGTTGTCTGGATAAAATGATGCACTGTCTTACAGTCAACCCGACAATGAAATCAACTAACACCATTTACATTTATACACAAAAATATTTTTAAAAAAAAAACTGATTGTTCTAACTATACACAGTTAGTAGTATATAAAATCTTCTCAAGCCAATTGCTTGATTTTAAATCAAACACAATATATAGAATTTATGTAAAAATGAATTCCAAATTCAGATTTTTTTTTTTATCATTTAAAGTGGGCACACATAAATAACACACTTAAATCAGAGCTGAAAAAAGTGAACTTCCAAAGTGATATTGTTAATATTTATTTTGCAGACTCTGCATAGGTACGACGATCGTTTATCTTGTGTCTTTGTCTGGTTTATTGGATTTGTCTTTGAGTTCATCTTTATCTTGGCCAATGTTTGACACTGATGCTGAGGCCTGTGTGTGTATGGGTTTAATAGCGTTACTGTTGAGTGACACAGTTGGCACTAACGGGGGAGGAATTCCACTAAGTCCAGAAGATGACATTGAACTTTTCGCCGAAGCACTAGCAGCGAATGATAAGCCGCCAGGAATATACATTGAATGCCTTGAGACACCAAGTCCTAAATGATCACCTCCATGAAGAATCCTATTCCGTTCCGCAGCCATCGTATCTTCACGTAAACGTACTTGCTCCTCCGCAAGATGTGGCAGATGATCAAGATCACTTCGTCGTGTGTCCATCCCAAGGGGGTTATCACGCGTAAAGTCGTGTGGTTCCCTTTCCCTATACCTGTCTTGTTCAATGAAAGGAGCCAACGGCTGCTGAACAGCTAATGTTTGATGCAATGAGCGCATCATCCGCTCCCGCTCATATTCCCTTATGTCAGCTGGTCTTAAAATAGCATCCCTGTGAAAATCCAAATGTCGTGGATATTGACCTCGTATTGCGAAGTCTTTGATGAATCGAGAACAGAATGCAGCGGAGCTAAGTAAACTACGTACTTCGGTTACATTGGTCGGAGGAGCGATTTTTTGTAGTGCTTCAACTTTCTTTCGGTCAGGTGAGATACCCTTTACGGAGAACACATGTCCAAAGAATAACATACTAGAAGCTCGAAATATACATTTAGGTAGGTTGATTGTGAAGTGATTGTTGTGTAGTTGTCTAAATACTTGCTCTAGATTCTTGTCATGGTCTGCTTGATCGATGCCACCGATGTAGATGTCATCACTTATATTTCTAGCGCGAGGTATACCACGGATTGCATCACTGACTATCTTTTGAAATATTTCCCCAGCACACGATAGCCCAAAGTTGAGGCGTTTATATCGATAAAGTCCTATGTGTGTTGAGAATGTGGTCAGGTGTCTCGAGTCTGGATGTAGTGGAACTTGGTGATAGCCCTGATTGAGGTCAATTTTACTGAAAACAGTGCAGCCATTTAAATCTGATATCACGTCATCAATGGTCGGGATTGTCGGGATTACAATATACATATACACCCAGCGACACCGATGCCAGCTGACTGTGTACAAAACTGGTAGAAGGTAATACATTTGGCGAAAGTATTCAAAAATCAGTTTTTGGATGTTGCAATGGCAGTGGTGGGCCTAGATTTTTTTCCAATTAGTGACGGCACGACCTACCTGTGAAGTATGAACAAAACCAGCCGAGCCGAAAAAATCTCAGAGGAGTTAAAAGCCGTTGCTGGTGAAAAGTTACCCCAACTTTGGAGTCAAATTTCTCGGTAATGAAAAAAGATATCAAAGATTCAAATAGTAACTTTGTGCCCACACTCAAGCTGAGTAGAATGAGCTATGTCTGGAGTGTTTTATCCCAAATTTGTAGGAGGAGATATATTTGGCGCGAAGCTATCAAAAAATAAGTTTGTTGGCTATTACTATGGCAACGGTGGGCTAAATTTTTTTTTCAGATTTTTCCTAATAACTAGGGTGAAGGTGTGACCTACCTGCCAAGTTTGAAAGAAATCGGCCAAGCCAAAAAAATCACAGGAGAAATCATACGTGAAAACACTGGAAATCACACACACAGACACACACACAAGCCGGTAGGCTGGTTGGCGATCCGCTCCGCTCAAAAACAAGCAACATGTTTTTAGTTGTTTCCATAGTGTGACATAAACGTGAAGCTAACGTCGGTTTATAACTAAATGGGCTCATATACGAAGTTTGCAAAAAACATTCAGTCTTTAGAAGTCACTTAGTTTATTACTAAGACGTATTCTTCTGTTACATCATTTATTTGCGATAGTATATTCTAGAATGAAGGCATCATTTACAGTTTATTCAAAATTCAAAGTTGCGTTGGGATTACGTTGATACAGTGTAACAATGTCGGCGCCTGCGATCTCCTACCAGTGCGTAACAAAGCCAAAATTGGGGCGAAACAAGTTGTGGGACGAGTCGATCTTTGAAACGAATCTACATCATCATTTTAAACGGCCGCCAATGATCGACTAAATAGCTATAAGCGAGTCTAGAAAAACTACCTTAAAAAGAAGTAAAACTACAGCACTGCAGCAACTACTGTGAACATGACAGTACTTACCTGAAGCGATCAATAACCCGTCATCCGAATACGCTTCCGATCCTCATGCAGTCTGGTCTACTCCGCGTGCCTTAAAGGGGAACCGCTCAATCCCTTTAGCAACGCTTTTTCGGTAAGGTTATAGGTTATATCATAGACCCTCTTTTAGAGGGTCTATGGTTATTTAAACCCAGACAACTATTGTTGCAATAAGCAGCCTGTGTTTAGGACAGTCACGTGTCATTTTTGGCGCTGATATTAGTATGTATGTGCCACTCTTAGACTTGAATACAGTTAATGTGGTGTTTTGTTTGTTTTGTTTTTTTCAATAAAATATGTTCTTGGAGTGTATAAATGCCGAAAGTCAGGTTACCGCAAAATAAACAAGGAATTTGTAACCCATGCTATAAAATCTAATGGACGGTTTCAATTTCGTCACACATTGACGTCGCCGTTATTCACATATCACATGGTTTGATGGGCGGAGCATGAATATACTGTTGTGAACACTAGCGTTGTGTTCAGGGGTTGGGGAATTTCGTCTCGCTTGGCTGATGTCACTTACACGTAGAGATACCAGATTCTACCCAAATGACTACACATAAGTTCATTACAGATAGTCCAGCTTTATTCACACAAGCAGTCAGCCGAGGTAACTGCTGCATCGTTCTCACGTTCTCTCTTCCCCTCTACAAAAGTGTACAAACTCTCAATTAAAAGTAAAATCTCTAAAGCGTGGCAGAGTAACCATGCGACCAGCCAATCGCTTCAGTCGTTGGCACGATCACGTGACTACCAGGGTTGTGGTTAATGGTTAGAGCATTGCGAAGTCGCCACTACTAAATAAGTAAACAATCTATTAATAAAATTCCTGCAATCTATGTTTATAATCTCCACCCTAAACATGCAAATTGTTGATTCTAAACAATAGTCCAACGGCGCGTGAACCGAATGTACGAACGTGAAGTCGCTATCATAACACAACCCCTCTCTGACAAATTTGAACTGTCTCCTAGTTCAAGTGGGAAAACTAAAATTACAAATAATATAATTCTTTAAATGATCTAATCTACAAAGAGGTGGTGGCACGAAATTTTGCATGGAGGGTGAGATCTGCTCACCATCCTTCGCGACCTTACTAGGGGGTCCAGGGCATGCTCCCCTTACAAATTTTGAAATCCAGACTCTCTGAAACTCTATTTCCTGCATTTTGAGGGGCGAATTTTGCTGATAATGTCAGTGTAATGTTTTAGCTGTACTGAATCATCCAATGATATTCAGCTGCGATTAATGTCCATTTAATGTAAGTAAATGTAAAATATCAACACTCAGGTAATTGTTAATGTTTTTTGTTGGTTTGTTTCATTGACAACACAAATCTGATGATTGTGTATAGTGTGAACAGTGTATAGCGCCTTAGTCGTAGAGGGCAGAATTCAAAACAAGTCCTAGTTTTGTAAATAGATTCATGATAACGTTCCTTGCCAATGCAATGTTCACGTCATTACCTTGCCTCGTCGTTGTTTGTGTTATTATTGTCAACTCCAACAAATAACTATATTCAAACAGTTGTTATCCAAACTTTTTCAGACTTACTCAGTACAGTCTAAATTCGATTTTGATATGTGTTATATGTTTATTTTGTAAGATGTTGGTGAATTTTCACTTTAAATTATCTTTTTTCTTTTGGTTTACAATTTGGCTAAAATAAAATCATTTGTTAAACATAACAATCATGATAACCGAGTGTTAGTAATATGACCTCCAAGATATGTTAATTAGAATTAATTGCATGTGTTATATTAATTGTAAATCATTTCGCTGCAAAAAACTTCAACATATTTCATTGAGATATATAATAACTATTATTATTATACATCTGTCACCGTAACGCCATAATTTTCAGCGTGCCGTAACTTTGCAGTATTTTTCGATACCCTTCTGCCTTCGTGCATACTTTGAAGTATCCTCGTAATTAATACATAATAATTAATACATTTAGGTAGAAAGAAGGGGGAAAATATGTTATGTGTTTTTTTTAAACACGAATTGTCTCTGAATTATGTTAGGGCCCCTAAACTAACTAGCTTTGTTTTTACATAATTGTAACTAATTTTGGGGTGAAATTTGGATGTACAAAGATGCTCCAGGATAATGCGCATGAGATTGTTTTTAAATCCGAGCATGTTAATAATTAATTTCCGTCTAAAGAGAACCATAAAAAGGGCAGACAAGTACAAAGAGTCCATATTTGTTAACGAATGCATCATTGCATGCACGTTGCATTATTTCTAGATGTGATGTAAAGGGATATTAACAACTGATATATAATTCTGGCCGTTAGTTTATTTAAATTAGTAAATGGTAGTATTTGACACTTTAATATCTAGCAAAAACCTACCTTGACTTGGGTCTTCTTTTTCTCTCTTGTCACAATTTGGCAACTATTCAATAAATTGCGCGACGGCAGTTTAACTTTAATACGTAAATTATTTATTTATTTAGTTTTGCATGATGAAGTTTCGTGAGGTTTATTATTCGTTCGTGACGTTCTTGTTTACTTTTTATGGTTTGATGTGTTTCGCGTTATTTGACTTACATTTTTCATGGTAGGTCTGAGCTAATTTTGTTTTACTTCAATGGCATATATGCGTACCACGCCATTTTGCTAACTACTTCAATGTCCCGATTAGTTGATTCGGAAAGCCAAAACGATTGATTTGGCTCCGGTTATTGATTATCTAGTAGGATTCGAATCCTTGGCGTTTGTATTAGGCGGTTTTCCATTTTCGTGTTTGCTACGCCGTAATATGCGACCACTTCCGCGTTTTATTGTGATTTTGTGAGTGTTGATAATGATGTCTTCCTCGCACGTCACGCCATGACCCAGTTTAAACCACACGGCCATTTTGCAACGAAGAGCTTGACCCTTAGCGTGACCCTACTGATTATATGATTGTTCTGTTCAACTGTTTAGCTAGATTTTATTACCGTTCCACCTTATGTGCAACGTCTTGACTATCTTTAAACTAACTGGTCATGTGATCTCATTAATTATGTGCATATCAAATTCCTGTAGATTATTACAGATGCAAATTTACTACTAACTGGTTATTGACAACATTGATCAAAAGATTAGGATAAACTATTAACTGGTCTTGTGATCTCATTAATTATGTACATATCAAATTCCTGTAGATTATTACAGATACACATTTATTACTGACTGGTAATTTTCGAACATAGATAAAGAAACTTGGATAAACTATTAACTGGTCATGTGATCTCATTAATTATGTACATATCAAATTCATGTGGATTATTACAGATGCAAATTTACTACTAACTGGTTATTGACAACATGGATCAAAAGATTAGGATAAACTATTAACTGGCCATGTGATCTCATTAATTATGTACATATCAAATTCCTGTAGATTATTACAGATGCAAATTTACTACTAACTGGTTATTGACAACATGGATCAAAAAATTAGGATAAACTATTAACTGGTCTTGTGATCTCATTAATTATGTACATATCAAATTCATGTGGATTATTACAGATGCACATTTATTACTGACTGGTAATTTTCGAACATAGATAAAGAAACTTGGATAAACTATTAACTGGTCATGTGATCTCATTAATTATGTACATATCAAATTCATGTGGATTATTACAGATGCACATTTATTACTGACTGGTAATTTTCGAACATAGATAAAGAAACTTGGATAAACTATTAACTGGTCATGTGATCTCATTAATTATGTGCATATCAAATTCATGTCGATTATTACAGATGCACATTTACTACCAACTTGTTATTGACAACATGGATCAAAAGATTAGGATAAACTATTAACTGGCCATGTGATCTCATTAATTATGTACATATCAAATTCCTGTAGATTATTACAGATGTACATTTATTACTAACTTGTTATTGGAAAAATGGATCAAAAGATTGGGATAAAATATTAACTGGTCTTGTGACCTCATTAATTATGTGCATATCAAATTCATGTCGATTATTACAGATACACATTTACTACCAACTTGTTATTGACAACATGGATCAAAAGATTAGGATAAACTATTAACTGGTCATGTGATCTCATTAACTATGTGCATATCCAATTCATGTGGATTATTACAGATGCAAATTTACTACTAACTGGTTATTGACAACATGGATCAAAAGATTAGGATAAACTATTAACTGGTCTTGTGATCTCATTAATTATGTACATATCAAATTCATGTGGATTATTACAGATGCACATTTATTACTAACTTGTTATTGGAAAAATGGATCAAAAGATTGGGATAAACTATTAACTGGTCTTGTGACCTCATTAATTATGTGCATATCAAATTCACGTCGATTATTACAGATACACATTTACTACCAACTTGTTATTGACAGCATGAATTAATATATTAGCAGGTCTTGTGACTTCATTAATTATGCACAAGTATTACAGATACACATTTTTCTATTGGTTATTTTCGATATGAATAAAAAGATGTTTTCTCCGATTTTTATTTATAATAAAACATTTCCAATTCATCGGTATCAATATGCAACAGCCATTGCCGACACAGAACATAGCATGTACACACTATACAGACACGTCACGTCTCCAGAGGGCGCCATCTATTGAAATATAGTTTTGTCAAGCCAACCTCAGGATTAGAATACAAGATGACACAGACAAAATGTTAAATACATTGCTATTTTGGGAGGCCAATCTTTTTTCTGACCATCTCTCACTGATGATTTTATGTGTCATTTCAACATTATGGTGTGCACCACGAGTCGTAATTTTCTATGGTCCATATCACGCGTCCAATTTGAGCGAAATGGCAACTACTCAATCCCTAGTTATTATATAGCAATTTAAGTGATAAGAGGGTTTTGTGTCTGAAAGATTTCTATAAGATTTGGTCATCATTATGTGGTTGTACTTAAACAAAAAATGTGAAATCCCAGCTACTGTCACTTTAAATCAGTAATAAAACTCATTTGTAAATGATAAACACTATGCGCTTTACCTTTGCATGTATGCATGTAATCTTAGTGAGATGAACACAATAATAACACTCTGCAAACAACAACGCTCATTCAGAAGCAGCAAGACACAGAATATGCTTTCCAGAGAAATTAATTTACTTTCATATAATAATATAATAATAATAATTCAACTGATAGAAACTAACAATGCCTTTTTCGTTTGAACTTGGACTAATCAAAATGCATATATATATATATAAGCTAAACAGCAACGGCCAATACATACAAGCAGTCTGAGATGAATTTTTGCAAGCAAATATATGTCACATCCACTTGAACTTGGGATTGAAAAAATGTCAAAATATGTAACGGCTTCAGAGATCATCAACTGATGAGAAAAACGAATATGGGTCGGTTGCTAATTTTGACCATTAAGTACCCAAGCGGAATAACCCAATTGAGAAAAAAGCATGCTTTGTTTGGATACTTTCCAACAAAAGATCTGCAACAATGTATGGTTGTTAAGTCGTAGTCGTTATATGTCATCTGGGTACTATTGGAAAAAGAGGAAATGTAACACTTGGTAAATTGTTAAATTCAGGGACAATGCAGCGTACAAAACAATCTCTTAAACAATATGTGTAACACATACATGAAAAATATCGACAACTGCAGGACTAATATTTGTTTCAAATTCCAAATATTAATGAAACGACAACCTCCCTCCAACAAGAGGATGTCACGCGGACCAGTCCTGGTAGCACATATACAAAGACAAATCGCTCCTCTTCCCTTCAAAGTCATGCATTATTTCAGCACTACACCATATGAGAATGTGACAAATCAGTCCAAAATGTGGAATAATTTGGTTTTGTGTCAAACATATATTAACTACAGATGTAGATGAATATCAGCACCAAAATTAATATTCCTCTAACTTTGATTTGAGTAGGCGAACACTTTTGTTTTGGTCCATGTTTACTAACTCAATATACAGCAGGTCTTAGTACCTATAGTGTTGAATCCTTTAGCCAATCAGCTATCACTTGTACAGAACTGAACAGCCACCGATTTCAAAATTGATAGCCTTCTACTCATGCTATAAATGGCAAGGGAGTGGAGTTTGGGGGTTTACTGCATCTACGTTCACCACTAAATGAAACCTTGTAGCATTTCTGCAAAATAAATTACTGTAATGCTAAGATTGGGAGGGGGGCAGGATGGGAGGGTTTAATGTCACCCAATTTTTTGGTAAACCAAATGTCTATAGTTGTGGAGTTAGCTGAAGCCGTTACCGTGTTTGCTCTATTAAAAGCGCATCTCCAAAAGAAGTGCACATAAACTAAAAAAAAAAAATCGCATTGCCTGTACACTGACTCACTATAATATTACTTATTTTGAAAAAATCTCTGCAATTGATATAAGCGTATGCGCTATTAATAGAGCAAATACGGTATTTGCAATTGCAGAAGCATGCAAGCAAGCAAAACAGATATTTACTTCTTCTCAAGATTCCAGTTCATACTATTGCAATTTTAGGTTGTCTGGATAAAATGATGCACTGTCTTACAGTCAACCCGACAATGAAATCAACTAACACCATTTACATTTATACACAAAAATATTTAAAAAAAAAAAAAACTGATTGTTCTAACTATACACAGTTAGTAGTATATAAAATCTTCTCAAGCCAATTGCTTGATTTTAAATCAAACACAATATATAGAATTTATGTAAAAATGAATTCCAAATTCAGATTTTTTTTTTTATCATTTAAAGTGGGCACACATAAATAACACACTTAAATCAGAGCTGAAAAAAGTGAACTTCCAAAGTGATATTGTTAATATTATTTATTTTGCAGACTCTGCATAGGTACGACGATCGTTTATCTTGTGTCTTTGTCTGGTTTATTAGATTTGTCTTTGAGCTCATCTTTATCTTGGCCAATGTTTGACACTGATGCTGAGGCCTGTGTGTGTATGGGTTTAATAGCGTTACTGTTGAGTGACACAGTTGGCACTAACGGGGGAGGAATTCCACTAAGTCCAGAAGATGACATTGAACTTTTCGCCGAAGCACTAGCAGCGAATGATAAGCCGCCAGGAATATACATTGAATGCCTTGAGACACCAAGTCCTAAATGATCACCTCCATGAAGAATCCTATTCCGTTCCGCAGCCATCGTATCTTCGCGTAAACGTACTTGCTCCTCCGCGAGATGTGGCAGATGATCAAGATCACTTCGTCGTGTGTCCATCCCAAGGGGGTTATCACGCGTAAAGTCGTGTGGTTCCCTTTCCCTATACCTGTCTTGTTCAATGAAAGGAGCCAACGGCTGCTGAACAGCTAATGTTTGATGCAATGAGCGCATCATCCGCTCCCGCTCATATTCCCTTATGTCAGCTGGTCTTAAAATAGCATCCCTGTGAAAATCCAAATGTCGTGGATATTGACCTCGTATATCCCATGGTGCGGCACTGTGAGGGTGATGCGCTGAATTCAATAGTCTTTCTGTATGGTGTGATGGAATGCCGAATGGTGGATGAGGAAGTACCACACGACTTCTCTCCATCATAGCAGACACAGAATTCACATCAGTTCGTGGTCTCTCGGGGGTCACAATAACAACGTCACTATCTTCTTCCTTTTCATCCACTTTCACTTCGTGTTTACTTTTCACATTGTCAAATGCACTCTCTGATTTACAATTTTGTTGCAAGAGTTTATTCTCCATGTCTTTAGAGTTTCTTGACGGCGACTCAGAAATATCACGCCTTATTTTCATGTCTATTATACTATTAGATTCAAGTTCACAGATTTTGTCTTGAGAATTGTTCATTTCCCGTTTCTTTTCTTTATCAGCACTTTTCTCACTTCCCTGCTCTGAGTGAACCGAAGAGCGCTCAGAATGATGATCATTTTCCCTATAAAAACAAACAGCATGTTAGAATACTTAAAGGTGATATATTTTCATGTCTTCATTGAGTGGGTAATTCTTGAAACAGTCCTGAATCTGAAATGCTTTATTTGACTATTCCTACAGTGTTTGTAATGTCAGTGGTCAGTTCTCATTTTGTCATCTATTTCTCATGGACCCTAACAACCTTGTGTTGTTTTCTATGGCAGCAAGCAATCCTGTGACACTCCTGTGACATTTCCTTCAAAAACTGATGTCCACATAGGTGTGCAACTGAGCATGATTTACTACTATATACACATTCACATCTTGTGTCTGTGCACTGGCTGGCAATTACCAGTTCCCACCCTACGTCTAAAAAAATGTGTTGTCTGATGCTACTGTTATTAATATTCATGTATATATCAAACATTTGACTTAAAAACAGGTGTACAATCATGTATTTGGCCATCTTTAGTTTGGATCAGTTTCTTTATTTCTGTTTCGTTTTTGATGCAGAAGACGCTATTACGGAAATCACAATTACTGATTGGCCTGGGATTCAAATGAAGTCTATTGACAGCTGTCTGATGTATTATGCAGCTTCATAATAGTTTACGAAAGCCACTCACTGTGTGGCTCACACTTTGATATGTTTGGCAGGACGGCCACTATGGTATTTTGAATCTGTGCAACTGTGTGCAAACAATTGTGTTTTCATCGTTTCTGGGTTTGAATCAGGTATGTTCGCACAAAAACATTCTGCTGATAGCCCATGTGTTATTAATATCATCTCCACTACCAAATGGTAGCAATACAGTATATAACCAAGTTGTTACAAAGTGGTCAGGGGGTTCTGATTTTTAGTCAATTTATAAATTTCAAGCACATACCGTAACCTGATAATACCAGCATCTTTGTCATTGCTCATTGCCCTATTTTCCATTCTTTCCAGTTCATGTATTCTGCGTTCACGATCAGCCTCATTAACACTGGCATTTAGAGCTTCTCGTTCCCTGTCAGTTTCAGTTTTCAAACCAGGCCATGGTGGCGGTGCCGTAGGAAAGCTTGGCGGTGTCCTGTGTAGTCTATTCCAGGCATCATGAGGACTACCCAATGCATGCAGACTGTTCATATCTCGATGTGTCAGCAAACCGTTACCTGCTGTCAATGAAACAAACATAAAATATCAGCCAAAAAAAAACTTAAAAGAAATCGAATGTGCTACATGCTACCTACCCAATATGTCAATGATTTAGCCACCAAAATGGTGCCCAGAGTAGCCACTGAGTTGGTCTTTTTCATTTATTTGATGATTTCACTCAGAAAAATAATTTAAGTTATTTGCAAAGATAGCTGTAACCAATCTCCCCAAATTTGACAGATAATACAGACAGCAACAGCCCATCTCTACAACAAATCTCTACATAGCAATGAACTACATTTGTTGCCATATGATTTGCAATCGGGCTTGAAATAAATAGCTAGTTTATTTTCGCAGATTGCGCAATGATAGAATATAAATGTTGAATACCTAATCCAGCCAGACTAAATCCACTACCTATTGAACCATATCCCAGTGCTCTTGGGAATGGAGGCATAATTAATGGCCCAGTACTGCCACCAAGGAAATGATGACCACCACCGCCCCCATTACCAAATGGATTTGGTGGGCCTGCTGCACCTAAAAATTAAAATCATACAGACACACAGACATCTTCAATTATTAAGCTCTGATGCCATATTGTATACTTCACAACAATTTTGCTGAATTTCATAGTATGTTTTTTGACATAAAATCTGCAATCACTAAAAAAGTCATTATTCAGAATACTCGAGTTCATGTTTGTTTTTTCATGCTAACATTTTGGTACAAAACAGAAGCGAAGGGTTTTGATTTCCGTAAATACTACATTGTTAGGTGTACTCACCAGTAACAGGGGAGTTTAGAACAAGTTGATCATGAGCCCGTTTTCCTGTATAAGTAAAAAAAAAATGTGTTCCATAATTTAAGAACATTACGCAAACATTCAAAGGTAACAAGCATGCTTATCAATAAGCTGGTCAAGTACCCAGGGCAAGAAAATAACAGGTCAAGTACCCTGGGTAAGGAAATAACAGGTCAAGTACCCAGGGTAAGGAAATAACAGGTCAAGTAACAAGGGTAAGGAAACAAGTCATTGAAAATGACACAGTCCCCGTTAAATTTTTGAAAGTTCTCTTTGTGCTTGTCATATTAAAGCGGGGATGGTTGTCGCGAACGTGTCCTTGAAACTTGAGTTCCAAGTGGAGTATACAACAGATTGTTTATTTACATCAAAACATGTGTTCCGTGTAGTAGTAATATGGCCAAAAATAAAAACAGCCGTTATTTGGCCATCTTTGATCTGATTATGAAACACACTGATATGTATGATGTATGTGCCAAATACGAAAGAAAATGGTACATAAATTGTGGAAATATAGTAGTAAGGCCAAAAAGTCAGATTGCTGTCAATCTGCCATCCTTGACCAGATTTTGAAACAAATTGTCATGGACATGCATTCTAACATGTAAAAAGTACATGTATGTGCCAAATTTGAATGAAAACTGACAGAGCACTTCCAAGATACGGCATAAAAATAAAAAACAAGATGCCTGCCAGTCGACCATCTTTGATCCAATTACGAAATAAATTGTCATGGACATGTAACCTAACATGTATAATCTATGTACCAAGTTTGAATGACAACTGACAAAGCATGTCCAAAATACAACATTTTCAAAAAACAAGATGGCTGTCAGTCGGCCATTTTTAATCGAATCGCTAAACCACTGCATGTGCATATGTCCCACATAAGGTACTAGGCACATGCAAAGAATGAACGGAATCGGTTCACAGGATTCTGAAATATTAGTATTGACAGACTGACAGACTGACGGACGGACGGACGGACAGACTCAGGAACTCACGGACAGTCGGGGACATGTATCCTAACATGTATGATCGATGTACTAAATTTGAATGAAAACTGACAAAGCATGTCCAAAATACAACATTTTCAAAAAACAAGATGGCTGCCAGTCGGCCATCTTTGATCCAATTGTGAAATAAATCGTCATGGACATGTATCCTAACATGTATAATCTATGTACCAAATTTGAATGAAAACTGACAAAGCATGTCCAAAATACAACATTTCCAAAAAACAAGATGGCTGCCAGTCGGCCATTTTGAATCGAATCGCTAAACCACTGCATGTGCATATGTCCCAAATAAAGTACTAGGCACATGCAAAGAATGAACAGAATTGGTCCAAGGGATTCTGAGATATGACTCCGAACGGATGCACGGACGGAGATCGAAATATAAGTCCCCGTTTTCGGACTTCGTCCGAACGGACACTAATAACAGGTCAAGTACCCAGGGCAAGAAAATAACAGGTCAAGTACCCTGGGCAAGGAAATAACAGGTCAAGTACCCTGGGAAAGGAAATAACAGGTCAAATGCCCAGGGTAAGGAAATAAAAGGTCAAATACCAAGGGTGAGAAAATAACAGGTCAAATACCAAGGGTGATTAAATAACAGGTCAAATACCAAGGGTGAGGAAATAACAGGTCAAGTACCCAGGGTAAGGAAATAACAGGTCAAGTACCCAGGGTAAGGAAATAACAGGTCAAGTACCCAGGGTAAGGAAATAACAGGTCAAGTAACCAGGGTAAGGAAATAACAGGTCAAGTACCCAGGGTAAGGAAATAACAGGTCAAGTACCCAGGGTAAGGAAATAACAGGTCAAGTAACCAGGGTAAGAAAATAACAGGTCAAGTAACCAGGGTAAGAAAATCTACACAATCATAAACAATGGAGCAATGACATGAAAGGGTACTAACCTGGTCCGTGAAGTAATGACGTTGGACAGACCAACTCATGTGGTCGATGAATTGATGCCATCATATGATTAGATGATCTAGCAAATAAATCAGTTTTGGCTAAGGCATCTTTATGCACATCGGCAGCTTTTTCCTGTTGGATGAAGAAAATGAACATGATGAGTCTATATTGATTCTTGGTTATCTAAACTAGTTATGGCTCTGTGAACAAATGTACTGTACTAGTTTTAGTATGCTGCCTGTGAGGGCGCACTGACCAGACACAGCATAACATTGAAGGATTATAAATACAATAATATTCATGTGAATGCCATACATTTCACTTTAAATCAATAGATTGTAACACAATGTCTATACCATTCATGATTTGTGATTAAACACAAAACAAGAGTGAACCCACCATATGTAGATTTCATAGCGTCATCAATTTTGAAGCCAAAGCTGAACAACAAAAAACAAAAAAACAGAGCAGCATTTTCTGCACGAAGCTTTTAATGAAATGAAAACAGAATCTACTTACTTTTTGTTGCTGATGGTAAATATGCCAAGCAACGTTAACATGTGCAGCACACCACCTACCAGGCTTCTAGGTGATAAAAAAACATTAAATGCACCGTACTCAATGATAATGAAACTACCTACGATATACACAATGATAGCCACCGAGGTGATTCCATCTCTTGTGGCTATCAAATGTGTAGACAATACAGTACATCAAACTAACAACGATTCATGACATCAACTAAATGAAAGCGAGTAATTTATTGATTCATCTCAAAACGAAAATGAATACGATGATAGCGATACGGCCCCGATGAAACAATTATGACAAGCATTGAAAATGCACATTTTAATAAAACTATTTCCCATGATGCACTGCTTTTCCTGTCCCATGATGCACTGTTTCTCATACACAACTCTCTGTTGAGGGGTAACAATATGTTAATTGCTAGTTGCATTGAAAGAAAAATTGAAATCATTTTTTTTTTAAGTGGATTTTTCCACCAAAAATTATCAGTACTGAAAACATGCAGAGAATTGCAATGCATCATGGGATGTCCCATTTTAGACTTGATGTTTTGAAATAGAGGATGGAGCATTGTTGATGTGAGAACTTTATTGTTAATTGAGAACTGTATTGTATCTAAGCTATTAATAAACACTATATGACATCTATATGGTGGGTTCTTGTAAGTATTATCTTATTGTGTGTATTTCTGATTATGTCACAACCTACTACCATTTACTCTGTTCCAATTTCTATACAATTCTGAGTCTATAGCGAATATATAAAATTATAACATGACATGGGCACACTTTACTAATGTTTTTGATATACTCTAGGAGTATATTCAAAATATACCACAGGTATAGTTAAGATATTCTTGGAATATATTTAAGTGCATATCATATGCTTTACTCATCACACACTTTAAGTAGTGCGTATTTGATATATTCTAGGAGTATATTCAAAATATACCACGGTATAGTTGAGATATTCTTGGAATATATTTAAGTGCATATCATATGCTTTACTCGTCATACACTTTAGTAGTACGTATTTGATATATTCTAGGAGTATATTCAAAATACACCACAGGTATAGTTGAGATATTATTGGAATATATTCAGTATGTACCATGGGTATACTCAGCATATATGTATATATTATAGAGGCATTATAATATGCCACATAAACTTAGATATACTCTAAGTGAATGTTGAGAAATTCCATACTGATGGTATACAACATTGTAATACACAAATATGGCGGATAGCCACCATATTAACAATATTCCATATATATATATATCAAACGTCTACAACCAATTGCGATCATGGAATCTGCATAAGCTAGTAAATTGTGACACTCTCTTCAATACTTGTATCTCCAAAAATCAAAAATACAAAAAAGCATGACTTGGGTCAGAATACAAAACGGAAACAAAACTAGAACTGCCCAAAAAGTAAGGTACTTGAATCAGAGTGGAAATATCTTACTGCTCTGGAGGATTGATTTGACTGGTCGCTGGCCCTCCTTCGTAATAGAGTATCAGTCAGTGCCAACTATAAAAAGGAAGTATGAACAGAACAATAACAATATGGCTTATTAAAAAAAAAAAAATAGCCACCGGAAAGGCAGGCAAGGCAGGAGAGCCAGGAACCTCCGATTACATAGAAAATAACAAATAACAATCTTCATAGTGAAGCAATAACTACATACATGTTGGGTTACCAAGTCATGATAAGTTTACAATATTTGTATATTTGATGATAAATTGTCATAACTAGGCTCACAGTGACAATGAATCATTCCACAATTTTGACAGACTACGTGTGATGTAGGCAAAATTCTATACGATATGAAAATCATTGTGAAACATTGAAATTACAATTCCGCCAAAGTGTAAAAAAAAAAAAAATTTCAAATTGGTAGTATGAGGGCGCTGTTATACTAAAGAGTTGAAATGAACGAGTCAGCCCAAGAAACAAAAGATTTGTTTCTGGTCAGTTTGAAGATTGTATGTCACACATTTTTTGTAAAAATGAAGAAGAAAAACATTTTTTTTAACGCAGGACCAAAAACAAGTCATTTAATTTTGGACTTGACGTTCTATTTCCATCCAAAACTGCCAACATATTCAAGTTAGTTATTAAATGAGCGTACTGTAGAAAGAAAACATAGAAAGAATAGAATAGGAATTGTGGGTACATCATCTACTTCATCTTGCATTCATAAGCTGATTTATTATGCTAATTAGGTGGTTAACTAGCTATCAATAATATATCATTCAAGTGTACTCAGCCATAGACTATGTTATTTGTTTAATTAGCTTCATTCACATCTTAATTAATTATTCAATTATCATTTTGAAGGACAAAGTACTGATAACATCTTTGGTTTGGTATACTGTTTTCGCATAATTTGAGATGACATTATGTGGAAAATAATATACAAATTTACTTGAATTATTAAAAAAAATTAATTGCATGAATTTTTGTTTTCACCTATTATTAAAAAAAATATTGCAATCAAGTGTAGCAACATAGAGAGGAGAAAATATAATTTATTGATTGTGAGTTTAATCAATGGATCAATTAATTTTAAAAATTACTCCGGTGAGACTAATAAAAACGGTATTATTACAAAACAAAATTAATTATTAATGGAAATTAATTATTATTAAACACATGTATTTTAATATAACAAACTTTCGATACTAAGTTTTATCTCTGTAGTAGGCACTTGTCAGAAACAAATTACTATATCCTGCATATGTTAATGTGTTGGTCGGTATTACCACTGAGACGTCAACACACACACATTCTAGGCCCCTTGACGGGACTGGGTTTATCGCTTATCAAATTCTCAAAGGAAAATGAGAGGTGTATTTTATGTAGAGTGATTGCAATGATGCATTAAGAGATATGTTATTAAGTGAAGTGTTGCCGCATAGCTACTTCGAAACCATGAGTAATTTATTCAGTTATTATCAAGTGCAACATACATGTATATAGGTAATCGAAACTTTTGAATTCATGTTTGAATTCATATTATTAAAAGTGAACGTTCTCTAACGTTTGAAATGAACGATGTTTAATTTGGTTATATCATAAGGATTTAAACTTTGATATTATTTACCATATTTGGTTGAAAGTCTTCAACAATAGGACTTTGTTATTTTTTAGTTTGAATAATGTTATTTATTATTGATCACTGTTTGTGAAATACAATGTTCAACAATCTGAATGGGGAATACTTCATATTGAATTTGGGTTTTGTAATAAGGACAATCCTTGAATTTTGGTGAATAAGTATTATGCATCATCTTTAAAGGTTACACATCCTGGTACTTTTGGGGGTACAAATTACCAGTATTGTCAATTTTATCATGTTTAACTGTATTTGAGCTGGGAAATTATACTATATTATCTTTATTGGAAGCGCATCTCCAATGGAAGCGCATGTAAATCGACAACTGCATTCAATAAAATATTACTTATTTTGACCATTTCCGTAAGCGTATTAATAGAGCAAATATGGTATCGAATGAAATGATTAATTAATTTATTATGTAGATGGGATGGGATGAAGTGAGAAGCAATGAGGTGTGGATGAAAGGGAATAATTGTATAATTACCTTGGGTTGGAATGCACCATATGAATTGGAACTAAACGGGCCAGCTTGTGAGACTGGCGTTCCTGACGGTGGTCCTGAAGACACTGGTCCAGTCATTGGAGATATTCCAGCATATGGTAGTCCTAACTGTAAAAACAAATAAAAACATTAACTGTAAACTTAATTGTAAACTTATAACTTCTTGTGAACACAAAGCAGATATAAATCAGAGTAAGTTTACTCAATGAGACTGACTTATGGGTATTTGGCTGGACTCCGAAATTAGTATGCGTTACGAAAGATACGTCACCAGAGACGAATATATTAAATATAGTAGTGCATCTACTCTCAAAAAATACATACACGGATAAAATAATAGTAGAGTACTGTAAATAATTTAATAAAGTGAAGACAGTGAATGTAGCAGTGAAAATTCACCGTGGATTTCAAAAAATTCACTGGGGCTTAACAGAATGGAGTCACTGTGACATAAACGAAATTTGGCTCCCAAAAAAAACAAAAAACAAAATTTGAAAGCATCAAATCTTAAAAATTGCTACCGGTAGAAGCGAAAATTAAAGTTTACAGAATAGAGAAACAAGTGTAAGAAGAAAGACACAACACAGATTTATCCGATTTACTTACATTCTGTGAGTAAAAAGGATTGTCCAGTTTGGGATATTTATCAAACTGTAAGGCAAAATTACAAGACAGACAGGGAGGAGAAAATAAAAGAAGAGAGAGTGAGAGAAGGAAAGGAGGCAGAAAGAGAAAGAGAGAAAGAAGAAAGTTTTAGGAACTCGACCCTTATCTTGTGTAATTTAAATATTACGTTGCTACGGGCATTGATTCTTAAGTAGCATAGCTTTACCACAAATCCAATATTAAATTTGTAACTGATACATATTATGAGCTTAATCAATCTTGTAAAACAAAAATATTCAAATTATTTTTAGCTTTTTCATTGGAATCAGTTTCATGCCAATTACTCTGATGCTACTATTATAATACACAGACAGAATTTCAATTAACATTTTTGAAAAATTGTTATTGAAACTATTAAAACTTTGTGGTTTGACACATGATTGGAGAACTGAGATAGAACAGCGATGAAAAAGTATATCAGAGAATCAAGTGTAACATAACTTGATACTTAATCAGACTAGTATTACAGTGAAATATAATTGATCTAAAAATATATCGACCAAATTTCAATTCAAAATAAGCTGATAAAAACACTCAGCAACAGAAAAACATTTTATCTACATTAATTTTTCAGTTCAGAAAAAAATTACAAAAAAACCTGACAATATTTTTAAATGTTTGCAATAATTGTGTGAAGAGAACTTACCATATGTGGAGCGGGTGTCGGCACCAATGACGCTGGCGGCAAATTAAACGAATGCGTATGTTGATGCTGATGCTGATGCATGTGTTGATGTGTATGCAGTTCACTTCGCATGTAGGGCGGGGGTGGAATGTTAGCACTTCTGTCTTGTGAAGCTAAAAAACGAGTGTTCAACTCCTGTCTCAGTATATCTTGTTGAGCTGCAACCAAATATATAGTATTTAGTTGGCTGTGAAAGCAGCTGTACATTGTTGTTCAAAATCATTTAAAAAAAGTTTGAGGAATCATCGTACAGTTAGGAAGATGCACTTGTTTTTATATTCTTCATATGTGCACGATAACGAGTATTAGTCAATTGCTACTGTGTTTTTTTTTTTTTGCTCTATCAGAAGCTCATGCACATAGATAAATTACAAAGGTGTTTCTATGGTCCAAATAGGTAATATTTCACAATACAGATAATGTGATTTAGGGGTTTGTATGCAGTTCTATCGGGGCTGTGCTTCTAATAGAACAAATACAGTAGATGCACATTTCCTAGTTAATAAAATAACTTAATAAAACCCTGTTACACAAGTCATTGTCAATGACACGTCCCCGTTCCGTTCATATTTGAGTGACATATACATTCAAAGCAGATCATGACCGAAATGCACCTGCATATGTACAACACATTGTTCTAAATCTGAACAAAATCCATCCATGCATGATTAAGATCAGGTTCCGGAATTGTGAAAATACGTGATTTTGATGCATTTTCGGCCTTAAAATGGCCATCATTCAGCTATTGTTAAGCGGATCATGAAACAAATGCACATATCTATTTGTGACATGATGTACCATGTGTGTGTGAAGTTTGAACTTGATCAATCCAGACATGTCTTGGATACGGATCCAGAACTGAATTTATTCAAACAAAATGGCCACCAGTCGGCCATTTCGAACTTGATCCGACAAAAAATGACGTGCATCAAGGTCCTATTATGTTTAATGTATGTACCAAATTTGACTGAAATCCGTCCATGCATAACTGAGATCCGGATCCGGAATGGTGAACATGTGCGATTTCAATGCATTTTCGGCCTTAAAGCGGCCGCCATTTGGCTATCGTTAATGAGATCATGAAACAAATGCACATACATACTTGTGACATGATGTACCTTGTGTGTGTGAAGTTTGAACTCGATCAATCCAAGCATGTCTCAGATACGGATCCAGAACTGAATTCTTTAAAACAAAATGGCCGCCAGTCGGCCATTTCAAACACGATCCAAAAAAAAAAATGATGTGCATCAAGGTCCTATTATGTTTAATGTATGTACCAAATTTGAACGAAATCCGTCCATGCATAACTGAGATCCGGGTCCGGAATGGTGAAAATGTGCGATTTTGATGCATTTTCGGCCTTAAAATGGCCGCTATTCGGCTATCGTTAATCGGATCATGAAAAAAATGCATGTGCATATGTCCCATATAATGTGTGATGTATGAGTGAAGTTTGAACTTGATCGGTCCATGCATGTTCGAGATACAGGTGATCACGGACGCACGCACGGACGCACACAGGGCAAAACACAAGTCCCCGGGGACTAAAAATGCTGGCTTGCTATCAGGTAAACAAATACAACATATTGCCTGTACATTTTCTTTACTCGTATCCTCGGGGGTGGAGCTACGTCACAGACGTTCCACGTTGCTAAGACGCGCACCACTGTACCATGCATTTCAATGGGCTCTGTGCGCGCTGCTGTGGAACGCCGGTCGAGCCGGTGAAAATTCGAGAAAACAACACAAACTCAACTTTAAAGTAATCGCGAACAACCAAATTTATATATGTTACAGACGTAGGGCTAATCTTGTTACACTGTTCAGAGGAGTTTCAACAATCATCCCAAAGTATCGTTTTATGCGAGTTTTGGGCCTTTGTTTTCACCGCCGCGGGTTGCCAGGCGGTGAAAATGCCCGGATGTCCGCCCTCAAGGATTGAGCACTGATTTAGAAAGTGCGCCCTCTAACGGGCACATCAACTTTTTCAAGGCACACCCTCTATCAGGCACAGCTAAACAAGGACACAATTGAAACTAATCATGCATAGACAAAGTTTTGAAACTCACCAACAAAGCTAAGATTGTTTTCACCGGGAAAGTTATGATTGGCTGCTGGTGGAATTGGTAATGCTGTTGATGTCAATGGCGGTGGTGGAGGCAAAGTTGATGTGAACATGCTATGGGGGTTGGCTTGTGGGGGAGGATGATGCTGAGGAGGTGGTGGAGGAGGAGGAGGATGCTGCTGTGGCAGGGGAGGGGGGTGCTGTTGTATGACGGGTGAATGGGGGAAATTAGATGGATGGGAATGAGGTGGCTGAGGAGGGCCAGGAGGACGAGGTGACGAGAGAGGGAAAGGGTTAGACGGGATACGAGATGGTGTGGAGTATCCTGCGCTGTTTGATGTTGACGTGGTTGGTACAACGGAAATGCTGTGGTTGCTACTACTACATGTACTGCTGATTATACTCTTGCTGGTGATTATACTGGTAGTGGTGGTACCACTGAAATAGAAAAACATAAATAAGCGCTTGTTATTGGAAATAAATCCACCTGCTATACACATGCAATGTAATCTTGTGATTTCAACTGCAGTTTGAGAATTCACTAAAAATAAACAATTTTGTCACAGATACAAAACATGTGTACATTTCCAGGACAAAATAAGTAGTCAATTTAATTTGCAAGATTGATGCAGGTGCATTTTTTCTTTTTTTTTTTGGGATTTTTCATGAAAATTTGAATATTTGTGGGTATTTTTCAAAAATTTGGTCAAAAACCTTAAATTTTAAATAATTAGCCTGGAGGCAAAGAAACATGTGTAGTTGTTATTTCAGCCTTACTCTTCATATCAGCTGGTTTACAGCTCTATCGATACCTGCAAAAACTAAATTTATTCCAATATGATTGTCACGGTCAAATTCAGTTAAATTTCATTGAATTTTGTTTTCTAATTATCTGAATTTCTACTAGCATTCTGATATGCTGCTTATTCAGTCCAATAACATTTTTACAATATTTAGTTGATTTTAATAGTCCATCAAGAAAAAATCAAAGGTTCAAGTGCACATGTAGTATGTAAGTCAGATTATAACATACTTCAAAATATTTTATTTTTTGCTTGGAATTAATTTTTGCTATTTTTGCTGAAGGAATGATTCAGTGAAAATAAAATCCAGCAAATATATCTTTTTTCCTAAATTTTACATTCAACTTGTCAAAAATATATTCCATACAAAACACTCAAAAATTCTTTTCAGCAAAAATTAATTATTTTAAAGTAACATATTTGCTCTAGTGGTAGCATACAGGCTCCCATAATGACCAAGTATCAAGTAAATATCGATGTTCGCCAAAAAAAAAAAAGAAGCAATATTTTGAATGTAGCACCAGACATCCCCTTTACATACAATTATTAAACTTGAATTTGTCATTGATCTCATGGGTAATATTTTCACAGTGCATGTTTCTTATTACATTAACAGGAGATTGATACAATCCAACATAAACACAACATTTTATTTTTTTCTGCCTGATTAAACAACTGAAATGTTTAACGCACCAAGCTTTAATACTTGATAAAACTCCATCAAAAGCACCAACATATCACTTATATTGAAAATACAACCACAATAAACAAAGTTTGCACATCAATACACAAAACACCCCCTTCGAGTCTTCCCTCCCTCCCTCCATCCAAATATAACAACTTCGTTTTTTGACAAACTTCAAAAAACTAACAACACCATAAAGTCGTGATTTAATAATCCAGTATACATGTAGAATAAAAGCAATTTTGTGTTTATGTGCGATTCTATGTAAGATGCAATTATAGTATAATTATAGCCACAGCCAGTGACTGAGAACCATCAATTTTTGAAATCAAAACAAGTAATAATAAACACTGGCAAACTTCAAATGGGAGAGATATTGTACACATGTTACACAAGTTGAAAATGGGGGCTCTGCAGCAATTCCTTAATTTGTAACAGCTGGTCAATCTGTGATAAAAACAATTTATGTTTTATGTCCGGATGTACATAGCATCCAGCAGAGATTCCAACACTTCCCAGCAGGTTGAGTGACATTGTCAAGTTTGTCAGCCAAATAACAAACAAAAAAAACATTCCGAGACCACCTGGGTTACATATTAGTTCTACAGAAGTAAATGGCAGCTTTGATTCATCAATGAAAATGTTCAACTTACCTAGACCAGGTAGGAGGTTTCGACAAGGCCACTGATGGAAACCTCTCCTTGTCAATGCTTGGGACAGTAACAGTATTACTTATATTAATTCTTGTAGTTGTGGTAGGTGGTAAACAAGCTGGAAGGGTAGGGTGGTCATCTTGAGTGTTGATGTCATTTGTCTGCAAAGGAGGCTTATGAAAACCCAGCTCTCCTAGAAATAAAAAGCAAACAAGAATGCATACATTATTAATCACACCATTATCATTACTGTTTAATTAAGACTGGTGTTTCTCATGCAGTCAGTGTTCAAAATTGATGTAAACAAACAACGTATTTTACATGTGTTGTATACGCTTGATACGTCAGTCATCGTGACAACCACAGACCAATAAAAAATCATATTCAGGCACCGACGAGAAGCTTATTGTTAGAGTATTGAAAAAAAAAAAAAAAGACATTTGTCACATGACAGCTTTTGTACAATATAGCTGCGGTTGTCTAGGCTACACATGTAGTATAATTATCCAAACGCTTAAACAGATGAGAATTCAGATCATTCACAAGATGAGGAAATATGATATTCGTAGTAAAGTTGTACATCACACATAGTGTAGCCAACGTCCATTACAATCAGATATCTATACAAAATGCTGAATACGTGTAGTTTTACTCACTTCTCGGGACTGTGGGAGATGCAGTGAATAAATCCGATCCACCATCTGACACCTAAAATCAACATGAAATACGAATTGTTATCATGAACTGCTAGGTAAACAATATTTATTTTGACATAATATTTATATTTCCCACCAACAATAAATAGTCTGTATCAGTCAGGAATGTTAAGCGAACAGATCCGCCTCATTTTAATCACAATTACATTTCAACATTATTACTTAGATTTTACTCATCTTCAGAATTCAACCAAACAGGGAACATAAAATATTGGTGTTGGTTTGTTTTATTTTTAAAAATTGTTAGTTCTACAGAGCTCAACATTAATGCTGGTCCACTATCTCAAATTTAGTCAATTTTGTTGGCGAACATAAAAACAATTTTGAACGGCCTGGTTATTTTTCATTTAAGCACAAGGTAATCATGATTTTCATAATCATTGTTTTTCACTGAACGCCAACACTGAAAGAGGGGTGGTTGCAACAACGACAGTCAGATGACTCAGCTACATTTTTACTGTGTTTCAGGCCAATGGTATTCATTTGGTGTCAATTTAGTTCAAGAAACCAACACCATTTTTAGGAGAATACTGAATTTGAAATGTATTGGTTCAGCAGGTATTAGTTTTCTCTGGTCAGTGACAAATGCTGTAATATTTATTCTTTTCTTTTCAAACAAAGTCATTTTTTTTGTGCTAATAATAGTGTTCTATATTAGATAAATTATCCTTGTGTGCACACAATTAAAAAAAACACAACGTGATTAGTGAAATTATATCAACCACCTTGCAACAAAATACAAGCTTCGAGAGTAAGTTGCCGAGTTCCTTTCTCGTAACCACACGCTATTTAAGGCTTAGCCATCAATAAATACCGACTGACATCATTAATGGCGGCCTCAATAGTTAGGCTTGGCTACCCAAATTAATATCGATTACGTAATTAAGTAAAAGCAATCAAGGTGATATTTTATTAATTTATTGGCAATAAATATAATTATGGTAATGCTAAAGAGTGATGCGGAAATTAATATAGCTGGGTTTTTTCTCCCCAAGAGGGCTGTGTGAAGTTCCAGATCATTACTGCAGATCACAGGGTCAACAAATGTTGTGTATACACAGAAGATGTACCTGACAAAAAGGTGAGCTCTTCACAAAAGATTGTTTTTACTTTACTGTGGTGTAAAAAGATTGTCAAAATTTTATAAATAAAACATAAAAACATGACATGACAGCACATGTGTGACAGGAAAGACATTAAAGTTACAAATCAATCATCATATTAAAAAAAAAAAATACGTTAAATGTGTTTAAGGTCATTCGTGGGACAGCAGCCTATTAAATAAAAACGAAAAAATTATGTTTTTTTTTTTTTAAAGTGATTAGAACACTATTTTTAGGAAAAAACTGAAAATATACAAAACTGGGATTTTTTAGAACTATTTCCAACGGAATTCATGTTAATGTAGAAAGCTACACAAAGGTAAAAATATTGTCATCCTGCATATCGTATTTGTTATATCATGTTACAAGAAAAACAAATGAATTATAGATATAGGGTTCACCGTACTCAAAGAATATTCGAAGAAAATCAATCAATAAAATACAGTGACAATAGCATTTTGTTACCATTGTTTCCTTTGGCAATTTATATATAAATATCTCAAACTTTTGCACTGTGACATTTGATGAAAAAAAATATATAGTGCCTTACAAGGTACTTTTTGATGTCTAGAAATAGTAAAAAGAATATTTCTTAGTAGGTTTTTAATAAAAAAAATTTGCTTTCATTGTGTTCTTTGGAAACTGCTGCTAAAATGGCATTTTATGCAAATTATTTTACCATTTATCTCAAAATACAAATAGTCAGTCAACCAAGACAGTTTACACACTACTGACTAATAATAAAATGATTAATTACAGACAGATTTTGACAGGAAATATTCACACATGTCAAGGTAGTCTTTATTTTTCAATGATTCAGGACAACCAGACATAATAAGTACTTATTTTATAACTACACTGTAACTATAAGAATCTAGTTAGCTATATGAAAAGAGTTACCAGACTGGGGTCCTACCTTGGACCATCAAGCAGTGTAGAAGCCAGTTAGCTACTGTGGAATACTTTATTTTCGCTGGAATTAATTTTCGCTGAAAAGGCTTTTCGGGTGTTTTGTATGGACTTTATTTTCACTGATTTTTGATGAGTTTAATGTGAAATATAGGAAAAAAAGTATATTCGCTGGATTTTATTTTCACGGAATCATCCCTTCAGCGAAAATAGCGAAAATAAATTCCAAGCGAAACTAAAGTATTCTACAGTATATGAAAAGAGTTACCAGACTGGAGTCCTACCTTGGACCATCAAGCAGTGTAGAAGCCAGTTAGCTATATGAAAAGAGTTACCAGACTGGGGTCCTACCATGAACTACCAAGCAGTATAGAAGCCAGTTAGCTATATGAAAAGAGTTACCAGACTGGGGTCCTACCTTGGACCATCAAGCAGTGTAGAAGCCAGTTAGCTATACGAAAAGAGTTACCAGACTGGGGTCCTACCTTGGACCATCAAGCAGTGTAGAAGCCAGTTAGCTATACGAAAAGAGTTACCAGACTGGGGTCCTACCTTGGACTACCAAGCAGTGTAGAAGCCAGTTAGCTGTATGAAAAGAGTTACCAGACTGGGGTCCTACCTTGGACCATCAAGCAGTATAGAAGCCAGTTAGCTATATGAAAAGAGTTACCAGACTGGGGTCCTACCTTGGACCATCAAGCAGTGTAGAAGCCAGTTAGCTATACGAAAAGAGTTACCAGACTGGGGTCCTACCTTGAACCATCAAGCAGTGTAGAAGCCAGTTAGCTATATGAAAAGAGTTACCAGACTGGGGTCCTACCTTGGACCATCAAGCAGTGTAGAAGCCAGTTAGCTATATGAAAAGAGTAACCAGACTGGGGTCCTACCTTGGACAATCAAGCAGTGTAGAAGCCAGTTAGCTATATGAAAAGAGTTACCAGACTGGGGTCCTACCTTGGACCATCAAGCAGTGTAGAAGCCAGTTAGCTATATGAAAAAAGTTACCAGACTGGGGTCCTACCTTGGACTACCAAGCAGTGTAGAAGCCAGTTAGCTATACGAAAAGAGTTACCAGACTGGGGTCCTACCTTGGACCATCAAGCAGTGTAGAAGCCAGTTAGCTATATGAAAAGAGTTACCAGACTGGGGTCCTACCTTGGACTACCAAGCAGTGTAGAAGCCAGTTAGCTATACGAAAAGAGTTACCGGACTGGGGTCCTACCTTGGACCATCAAGCAGTGTAGAAGCCAGTTAGCTATATACGGACGACGACGGACAATCACTCATATGATAAGCTCCGCTCGACAAAGTCGACAGCGGAGCTAAAAAGTTACCAGACTGGGGTCCTACCTTGGACTACCAAGCAGTGTAGAAGCCAGTTAGCTATACGAAAAGAGTTACCAGACTGGGGTCCTACCTTGGACCATCAAGCAGTGTAGAAGCCAGTTAGCTATATAAAAAAGAGTTACCAGACTGGGGTCCTACATTGGACCATCAAGCAGTGTAGAAGCCAGTTAGCTATATGAAAAGAGTTACCAGACTGGGGTCCTACCTTGGACCATCAAGCAGTGTAGAAGCCAGTTAGCTATATGAAAAGAGTTACCAGACTGGGGTCCTACCTTGGACAATCAAGCAGTGTAGAAGCCAGTTAGCTATACGAAAAGAGTTACCAGACTGGGGTCCTACCTTGGACTACAAGGCAGTGTAGAAGCCAGTTAGCTATATGAAAAGAGTTACCAGACTGGGGTCCTACCTTGGACCATAAAAGCAGTGAGTAAGCTAGTTAACTATATTAAAAGAGTCAGCAGAGTGAAGCAAGTGGCATAGATCTTATACTATTCACACAATAATACAAAAGACGCATCGTTTAAATTACCATGGTTAATCTGTTCACTCATTACACCTGCGTCATTGAACTTCAAACGTGTTTTGTTTGCCCGTCTTATTCTTGTCTAAACCTCTATTCAAGGACACACTTTTGTTAGAGATAAATAAATTACACTTGATGGAGAAACACTTTCACATGGCTGTATCTTCAATACACATTGTCATGCCTGGTGGATGTACATGTGAGCAGCCATGCTTAATATGGTGTTATTGATGGCAAAAGGAAATGAGGTTTAACGCATAGAAGTTCAATGGTGGGTTCACTGAACAAAGTTCACACATTTGATTGTTGTTAGAAAAAAATAATCCCTCACCAAAAAAGTATATTTATTTGTTAATGCATTTATTTTATTATCACTGTATTAAAATTTATTTATTTTGTTTCAAATGTTAGTTTATCATTATTTATTATAAATAAACATAAAAATATATTAGGTGACAGATTATTTTTTACTCAATACTTCCACTCCATTAAACACGTGGTTTTACGATGATTTGGTCACTGCAATGTTACATGTATGCTTAAACTTTCAATAGATAAAACAGGTTGTTGATATGCTAATTATTCCATTGCAACATAATGCATATGCAAATTATTTAGTCACCATATTTGGCCATTTTCTGAGGAAGAACAAGGTTAATGTATTATTTCTGATAAGGATTATTTTCAAATGAAATAAACTTTATATGTACTAATAAAAAACATCCATGGAGAGTATGGTTGATGCCTGAATCTGCACATTGCAGTATCACCGTAACAACCTTTTTATTTTGCATCTTCTCAATCCGAAGTCCAATCGCTTGGAACTCAACAAGAGGGTGACCAAATTTGTGAGAAATTCTAGCTATGAACTTTATTTTTAAATATGCCATATTTTAAATTTGAATCATCTAATAAGCGAGAATACAGATGCCTCATGCAATACCACAAAATTATGCCAGGCTGTAAGGTGACATAAGTATAATAATAATAATAAATAAACCATGAATAACAATGTCAAATTTGATTACTTTCACCAAAGTGCATTGTATCCTTGATTGAAACACATGATCGAGTTACTATACTTAACAGTCAAGTTCAATCTAACAATCAGCAATCACAGATTGAGAGTATTTTCCTGATATTTTCAATTATCCAGCAAGCATAAATGATTTGATATTTGAAATCAACGCAGGTGACAAATCAAAAAGGTCAAAATCACAGTAAAAATTGGCTGATATTTAAATTAAAATCAAGTTTAAAATCAGGAAAATATTCGTAGGTCTTGAGCATGACCCTTATCACACATCCTGGTACTTATGCATGACCCCCTAAAGGTTATACATCCTGGTACTTATGCATGACCCCCTAAAGGTTATACATCCTGGTACTTATGCATGACCCCTAAAGGTTATACATCATGGCACTTATGCATGACCCCCTAAAGGTTATACATCCTGTTACTTATGCATGACCCCTAAAGGTTATACATCCTGGTACTTATGCATGACCCCCTAAAGGTTATACATCCTGGTACTTATGCATGATCCCCTAAAGGTTATACATCCTGGTACTTATGCATGACCCCCTAAAGGTTATACATCCTGGTACTTATGCATGACCCCTAAAGGTTATACATCATGGCACTTATGCATGACCCCTAAAGGTTATACATCCTGTTACTTATGCATGACCCCTAAAGGTTATACATCATGGCACTTATGCATGACCCCTAAAGGTTATACATCCTGGTACTTATGCATGACCCCTAAAGGTTATACATCATGGCACTTATGCATGACCCCTAAAGGTTATACATCATGGCACTTATGCATGACCCCTAAAGGTTATACATCCTGGTACTTATGCATGACCCCTAAAGGTTATACATCATGGCACTTATGCATGACCCCTAAAGGTTATACATCCTGGTACTTATGCATGACCCCATAAAGGTTATACATCCTGGTACTTATGCATGACCCCATAAAGGTTATACATCCTGGTACTTATGCATGACCCCTAAAGGTTATACATCCTGTTACTTATGCATGACCCCTAAAGGTCATACATCCTGGTACTTTTTCAGGGTATTGGTAAAATGTCCAATATCATACATACCGTAATTGCTCTATTAGCGTATTACTAATAGTGCTTATAAACTATTAACTGCATACTTGATTACTCAAATACAATTTATTTTGGCCATAGACAAACCTACGACAATCACTTTAGCACATGTGCTACTGGTAGAGCAAATACAGTGTGTCAATTTCCATTCATGTTTAGCTGTTTTTGAACTTCAATATCAAATGTAATTTAGGGGAAGAAATATTAATAATAATAATAATTAATAATAATAATAAACAAATGTCTATCAATAGTATTTTTGTACCCACTCCCAAAAATTACAGGATGTTTGACCTTTTGGGGGTCACGCATTGAACTCAAATCAAAGCTGCACTACTTCCAAAATGACCATTCGGGATCATTTGAAACTTTGTCATATCAATGTACGATACACTCCTTTCTTTCTACTCAGAATCTTACCATAAAATATGGATGCATGAGACAACTTTTCAAGTACATAATTTATAAGGATTTATCTTGTAACGGAGGAAGAAATACAAAAGATAATACCCAGCTGATAAGAAAAGGCCGGCTGATCGGCATGTAGTGACAATAGCAGAGAGGGATACGTGGACGCCTCATGAAGCAATAAAGCAGACATCAAAGGAAATTGACGGATGACTCCCATACTACTACAACTAATTATAAGACAATTTGCCCAATACACAAGTATAGTAATATACAGGTGCATTCAATATAATTCATCAATTCTTTGAATTCCCAGAGGAAGATACTATCCATCTAATAAGCACTATTAATGAACTCTTTTATCTCAATTCTTATCGTGAGTTCTCCACTTTCTATCATGTGCCCACATCGCTCATATAAATCAGTAAACGCCGATCGTCTAGAGAGACTTGGGTTATCGACGACGCTACTTGATAAAACTAACTCATTTCACGTTGAGACCGTTGTCTTATCTCCCGTCAATGTGATAGGACTCGTTTGGCATGCTATAATTCCTATCCCTAATTCTAGCCTAACATGTGTGGAATATGTAATATAACCTGCGTGTCATATTCGTGAGATACTGTCATGATTGTCGCCTTTTGAAATGAACCGCTTTAATATTTTAACGTTGAGCAACAGTTAATACAAAACATTTTCCATTTTCGTAAGTCAGTTCTATTGCTACTCGAGTTTCAAACAATGTCACAACAATAGTAAAAAAAAATAGGCGTAATTATTCCCTGACAAATGGTGCTGTATTAATGTATATTCTAGTACGAGATGCATGTAGCCTGTCGATAGTGTTAATGATTAAAGGTTACCCCGGCAACCTCTTACATAGTATCAGATAATATCACCAAATTTACTCCATTAACAAACGGAGCTCAGTAGTCCCCATGTAAAAATTAATACACTTAAATAACTCTACCCAGTAAAAAGAGAACATGAACAAAAACCTCACACGATCTTATGTTAAGTGTTTATAGCAATTAGGTTAATCAAAAATCAGCAGGTACTTCACAAATTTAGAATCACTGAACATACAGGGGGTTTTACAGAATTGTCTTGAAGGGCAGTGGTTGCTACGACCATGAGTGTTCTATGTGGATCCCATACTATGCAAATTATATGCAAGTCAAATACATGTGACGACCTTAAAAAAGTAGTTCTAAAAAATTGTTGTTAAAGTTAAATCTATTTTGCGATTTTCACTTACGCAGCTTTGAAGTTTTATTGGCACAAGCACAGCTGAAAGCAAGTTTACAATATCTGATATTTATTCAAAAAGCTGAGACACTATCTTCCACATGACCCGCACAAATTTGTATGTATCTACTTTGAAAGCTGGCAAAGCATCACACGAACTGGTTAACAGACGGTTAGTACTCGCATCATGCGGTAATTACTACTGGTTGCTACATGACAACCATGTTTACATGTCTTCTTTCATCACGCTGTTTAGGTTCAAATTAAAGGTGGATCTGATCTGAATTCTAATAAGATAGAACACGGCTGTTATGCATGTGGCTATTCCCTCATATGTACAATGTACTTACCAGGTATTATCAAGTACACATAAGTTCTATTTACATGTGTAGCAGTATTACGGAGGTTCAAGGCAAATTGATGATTGTATCATGCTTTTTATTATTATAGCGAAAATGAAAAACAAAATCACTTGATTGATTTTTGGAGGTATACAGTCAAAAATAACAGGGAAAATGGTCAAAATTCCCATTTATGCACTGCTTTCAGTGGTGAGATTATTTGTTTAAAAAATCTAAAAAATTTCCTTGGTGATATGAGATCATTGAATATTTGAAATTTAAAAAAAATTTATTGAGTTTCCAGAATCATACTTGTTTTCCATCGTATGCAATGGGAGGTTCTTCCCATAATGCATTGCATATACGTGCAGTAACATGCTCAGTAGTGCAAAATTTGAATTCAGCTCAAAAGTGCGTTAACCTTCCATGAAACACTGACAAAACTGACGTAACCCGAGTCAAGTTTCAGCATGACAGTCGTCATTCAAATTAATTTACACATCGCACAAGACACGCAACACGCAGTGTGATGGCAGCCATGTTAACACCGATTCCTGTGGGTATACCGTGTATCATTGAAATATAACAGTTAGAAATATTCTCAATTTCATAATTTTAAAAGCAAAGACAAAATTTTGTGAAAGTTGCTGTGAATACCAGTAAAACATTCACAATGACAATATTGCACCAACTCGCAAAAATATATTCTTTTAACTTTTTTTTCATCACAAATTCACAAAATGGGCTCGTTTATAGTCTGCACTTTTTTCAGAAAAGTGGGACAAAAAACCTGAATTTTTTCAGTAAAAATTTACTTAAATTTTGTCTTTAGGCTTCATTTCCAGAAATATTGAAGAATACAAGAAAAAAAAAGTGCAGAAAAATTTGGGAGAAAAAATCTAGTGGTGAAAAGGTTAATAATCAACAACACAATCATTCTACGACAACAGCACAAAATACAAATCATATCAACACTATGGTATCCCTAATTTGATAGAAATCGCACATGGATAATTTAACAATATTATGTACCTATTCAGTATTCCCACTATTCAAAGCACAATAGAAGATCCAATATTTGGCTGAATAGAACTGATTCAGATTTACATGTAGATTTATCTACATATACCACCAGTGTATTCTTGGCATATCTAATAATAATTTAGGCTTTTCTCATGCTATAATATGAATAGCATTGTGACGGTCATTTAGGTCAATCGGTAATCGTTATTTTTAGATTATTATTTCGCTTATACCGTATATATCATATAAGCCGTTGTATTTGTGTGCACGGTGACTGGTTTGCCAGAGACGGTCAATCATACCTTCAATAGTATTCACATTATTTTGGTATAAGCGAAATAATAATTGCTGTATAAAAATAACGATTACCGATTGACCTTATTGACCATGTCCCTGCTAGATAAACCAACTCACAGTCAAAGCTGTCATCATACAAATGTAGATCGCAAGCTACAGCTGATCAGTAAGCGTCATTCGTTATCAGACATTCGCATGCTGGTTGGCGAGAAATGTAAACAATGACGTCACAGTGCGGCGACCAATCGGTAGACACTCTGAGATTCTTGTGATGTCACCTTAGATTCGCGAATACCTACAACGTCACACTCATTCGAAATATAGATGAGGGGGGGGGGGAATAAAAATAATTTATGCAAGGCCATAGAGCACATCATCACCGGTTTAGACAAGGTGACAAGATGAATGATATTCATGTTAAACGTCACCACTTAATGGATAAGAACAGTACACAGAAAAATACTGTGCCATACCTATTTTTAACACTGTGACAGCAATGTGATACATTCAGATTGAATGACATCAATTGCAGCAAAATGAAAGATTAATATTAAAACAATTATAGTTATGGTAATATTCAGGTAATGAGCATTATTTACTTATTTAACTCCAATATACAAATAATATAATGACGTCACTGAAAACAAAGAGCTGTTTGAACAAGTAATAACCTCATAATACAACAATAGGAAAACAAACCTATATAACCATGCGATGACTGAACTATATAGGCTAAAGAGTTCATCACTCATTCGAATGGCATTTGCTTATAATATAAATCCATCAATCTTAAACACATTAAAGTTATATTCCTACTTTGTATTATATGCAGAACACCTACTGATTATTGTGATCACCATGAAAAATGATAAAATCAGTTGCTATGGTAACAATTCCTCAAATACTGGAGATTGAAGCAAGCCCGCACCGAAAGTTATGGTGCCTGATCTTCAAATCAAACATCATTGGTGTCATCACTCAAGTTTACTTTATTTTCAGGAGAACCTTCTAAATTTGATTTTACGATTCCGACGGATAAGATTTTTTCATACACTGTTATACACAATCAAATGCCATTATGATGTTTCCAGGAGTCAGTGAGAGGTTTTCTGCGGATCATACAAAGTAGGAATTCAACTTTAAAATATATCTAAACCATTAAAACAGAATATATATTCACTGTATTATTAGTTAAAATATATATATATATATATTTTTTTTGGAACATTATCAGCGGCATCATGTATCAAAAGAAATGTTCGCAAGACACCTATTCCAAGAAACAGTTTAACGCATCCTTTTAAAAACCCTGATAACCATAGCAACCGTTCTTTTCCTTTGACATCTATCATTAGGGAATAAATACATTTTTTATAATCAAATTGAGTCTTTTTCATAAATCCGGGGAATCCTTAGAAAAGCTCCCTAGGGTGGAATAAAAGTGTAGGATGGGATGGAAAGCTATCTGTGGCTAGCATAACAAGTCTATCCCATGAGAGGCTGTATTATCGCAGATAAAGACAGGAGTAATGAATAGACAATCATTTATTGGCCATCACCCTATCACTCACTTCTACTACTATACACATATTAAATTATGGCGTTTTTTTTTCTTCCACTTTTCATTTTAAAAATAAGCGTTTATTTAATAATAGTAAAAAAAAAAAAGAAAATAAGGCTTTTAGCGTTGCAGTGTAACAAATTACAATCATCCTACAAATGGATGTGTGTCTTGCTGTTAAATGTTTCATTAGATGGAATTGTTTGCTATATCTGAACCATTTTCATATCAGAAAATTCAATACATGCCAAAAATACTGGATTTAACTTTAACGCGAGGAATAATAGGCCCATGATACAATCTAATGAAAGAAAAATTTAAAATCAACTACAATGGCCGATCCATGACTGATTTCCTATTTCCTCTCTTTAGTGTTTTATTGAGAAAGTAATTTAGCGACATCGAGCAGACTCAATTGCCTTCCAATATGGCGTCGGTAATATTTGATCCTATTTTTTTCTTTCACAAAAACACAATAAATAGCATAAATATAACTTAATCAGTTGAATCAGGAATCCGATGCATTTATCTTAAAAATGAAAAACTGTGACAGAACATCGTAATTAATTATAAAGGTCTTTGCAACTGTACAATGTTATTAAACACAGTGCAACTTTTCACATTTCCGAGTGAGAAACCTCAATGATGCTATCTCAATACAGTAAAAACAGTTGGGCAGTTTCTTAAGCTGCACATTGATTTTTTATTCTTATCTGTGTTAGACCCACAGACAACAATGTTTAGAGGAAAATGCTATAACAATATAATGTATGGTAGTCCTTTTCATGTGTGTCTATATACTCTTATTTTCATGAGGGCATTATGTTTTTTATGACAATTTATAAAATATTCATATTAAAGCATTTATCGCTTGTGCTTCACTCAAATCCGAAAAGGATGATTTCACTCGCTACGGATGTCATTTGGTAATGCCCATTTACCCACGAGACTTTGCAACTTTCTACTACTATGTACGAAAAGATATTTTATACAGGCAGGATAAAATCACTAAAAATTTGTATTTTATTTTTTTCAGACCATTATTTGAAATTTTATAGATCATTCATAAAAATTATTATTATTCCCCCCCCCCAAAAATAATAAAATAAAATTGTTTCTATATATTCTGTAAACGGCTTTAATTTCAGTCACAGTGCCTTTCCAAAATTTGGTCTTCACAAAATAACTAAATTTCTAACAGCAAAAATTTAACAATTTATAGTGCAATCATTAGTACTACTCGCTAAAAAAAAAAAAATCTCCTCCCGATATATAGCACAGAACGTAACAAGATCCTGAATTCATGAAAAATTTAAAAGCAAACTAAAAATTAAATTTAGACGATGAAAAAAATTATCACAAAATGTAGCATATACTGTATACAGCTGACAGGACTTGACCTTGCATGTGGATTTCACACTCTATACTGGCCTCCATAGTTCAAACGACAGTTAACAATTTATTCGAATAACGCCACATTTGTGTTATCAAGTATACTGGCAGGGACAAAGATTTTGAATAGATGCGATAAATTGAGAAGTACACCAGTTATATTTTGTACATAGAGCCCCAAATGCTTGATTGAGGTCACATGTATCTCTTTCAGCGAGCCAATAAAATATGTACAACTCGTAATTGCCTTAGACTGCACAATAACATGATACAAACAAATTGAAATTACAAACAGCACTCGCAAAACAGCGTTTTTATCATTGCTCTAAAGAAAAAAAAACACAAAAAGACAACAAAATAAATAGAAAAAGCAGGGTATGAGAAACGTGTGATTACGACATACCATCATTCCTCAATAAAGCTAATTATGGAAAACACATACATGTACAAAGAGCTAAATATAACTACCAAATATTTTCTAGTTAACTGTACATGCTATGACAGGTTTAATCACTCAAAACACAAATTACATGCAGCCATCTGTAAAAATGATTATGTTATAAACATTACATTGAATATCAAATCCTTTCTAAATGAGATTGCCTTCACTAAATACTAGATTGCATCAATAATGAAGTTACAATAAAGTCAGGGCAGAAGTTGAAGAATATACAGTAGGTCTGACTGACTACCGAGCTATTAAAAATATGGTTTACGTACATGGAAAGGCTAGATGTCAGCAAGGCACTGGTTAATGCACGTCTAGACAGACATCACCATGGCTCTGGTTCATGCATGTCTGGACAGACATCATCATGGCTCTGGTTCATGCATGTCTGGACAGACATCATCATGGCTCTGGTTCATGCATGTCCAACCAGACATCACCATGGCTCTGGTTCATGCATGTCTGGACAGACATCATCATGGCTCTGGTTCATGCATGTCTGGACAGACATCATCATGGCTCTGGTTCATGCATGTCTGGACAGACATCACCATGGCTCTGGTTAATGCATGTCCAGACAGACATCACCATGGCTCTGGTTCATGCATGTCCAACCAGACATCACCATGGCTCTGGTTCATGCATGTCCAGACAGACATCACCATGGTTCTGGTTCATGGATTTCCAGACAGACATCGCCATGGCTATAGTTCATGTATGTCTAGACGGACATCACCATGGATCTGGTTCATGCATGTCTGGACAGACATCACCATGGCTCTGGTTCATGGATTTCCAGACAGACATCACCATGGCTATGGTTCATGGATTTCCAGACAGACATCACCATGGCTATGGTTCATGTATGTCTAGACAGACACCACCATAGCTATGGTTCATGCATGTCTAGACAGACACCACCACGGCTCTGGTTCATGCATGTCCAGACAGACACCACCATGGCTCTGGTTCATGCATGTCCAGACAGACACCACCATGGCTCTGGTTCATGCATGTCCAGACAGACATCACCATGGATCTGGTTCATGGATTTCTAGACAGACACCACCATGGCTCTGGTTCATGCATGTCCAGACAGACATCACCATGGATCTGGTTCATGGATTTCTAGACAGACACCATCATGGCTATGGTTCATGCATGTCTAGACAGACATCACTATGGCTCTGGGTCATGGATGTCTAGACAGACATCACCATGGCTCTGGCTCATGGATGTCTAGACAGACATCACCACGGATCTGATTCATGGATTTCTAGACAGACACCACCATGGCTCTGGTTCATACATATATATATAGACAGACATCACCATGACTCTGGTTCATGCATGTCTAGACAGACATCGCCATGGCCCTGGTTCATGCATGTCTAGACAGACATCACCATGGCTCTGGTTCATGCATGTCCAGACAGACATCACCATGGCTTTGGTCTAGGAAACACAAGACAGACATTACTTTCACTCTGTTTAAACAAACAGTCAGTTATACTATATATTACCATCAATTATCAAATAAATTATGATAATTATATTATCCTCAATATTAATATATTTGTATATTGAACTCCTACTTTTATATATATATATATATATATATATATATATATATATATATGCAATAGTAAGTTCAGTTACTATTATTTTTTACAATAAATTTAATTAAAGCTGAGGTAAAACATTTCTTTAATTTATCTCTGATAAGATTATTCAGGCAAAGATTGTATATGTGTTGTCATTTGCAATGAATCCCTGGCTAGAAATAATTTAATAACATGATTCCCCTGACAACAGTACATTTGTATTTCATGCAAACTGATACATAATAATGCAATTTAGAGTGTGATTTGTTTTTTTGGTTATTTCACAGTAAAGTAAGTTTATTTTTCCCTATACTTACAACATTATGGGCTTTCATTTTTAAAAATCAATTGTTGCAGCTGGGAGAAGATCCCAAGGGCAGTCATTATGTTATTTTACAGCACTGGTAAGATAACAGCATCCAGACTAATTTCATAAAATTTATGATTGATAAACGTTGTATATTATATTATTTATATGGCCAGATAGTTCTCACTTAATTCCCATTGGTAGCTAGCTGCAAGTATATGCGTTAATTTGGTGAAGGAAAAAATTCTTCAACTCATTCAATCAAACTATCAACCGAAATAAATGATAACTGACTTTTTTTTAAACAAAATTCCAAAATTAGAAATTGCAAATATAACTTCGACCGTGAAAATATTTCCAAGTAAAAGTACATGTGCATGGAAAGCATTGTGAACCTACATAATTGCTGTGTAAATTAGATAATAATTATGCATAAAATTGAACTAAAACTTATCAGGACTCCTAATCATCCCAAGTAGATGCAAAAATCTACACAATTTCATGAAAAATAGTTGTACAATTTAAAAGTCTTGTTATTATGCTAATTAGGTAATCTATATTCGCAGATTTTCACTGATGGTTATGACTGATACATTCGGTGACACAGGATGAACTCTGATTCCTATTGAGTGCATCACAAGTTAAAAATACTTTTAAAGAATACAGGTGAAGGAGTGAAGGAAAGGACAACCTTTCCTGATTAATGTGTTTCAGATAAGTAGAAGTCCCAGACCATGACTTCTAAAAGCAGACACTGTACCAAGCTCGCACTGTCACTGGTTAAACACTGGTTGAAGTTGTTTATTATTACTAATCAGTCACGACACAAAATCATGGGAACAGGTGAAAAAATAAATCAACTCCACTAAATTTGAAATCCACTTCTCCCTGACAATGTTTTTAACCTAGTTCAATGATGTAACTCAACATTACTTAAATTCCATGAGACTGCATGCAAATAACACCGAATAAACGGCAAGGTAAAGACTATGTCTAATTATAGTAATAGACTATGTATAGACTGTGTAAGATTATTCAGGCAAAGATTGTATATTTGTTGTCATTTGCAATGAATCCCTGGCTAGAAATAATTTAATAACATGATTCCCCTGACAACAGTACATTTGTATTTCATGCAAACTGATACATAATTATGCAATTTAGAGTGTGATTTGTTTTTTTGGTTATCTATATATGTATAGACTGTGTATATGTATATACTATGTCTAATTATGAGACTGCATGGTTGGACTGTACCTGACCCTATACATTTGCATGTCGACTGTCAGTTTGTCCCATGAATCTTATCACAGTGCCATTCAATCTAGGAAAAAATACTGTCTGCCACTGAATGACACTTCAATACGTGAAGATGACAGATTAGTGCCTTTTTTTTTTGTAACTACTGTAATCACCTGTGTCATCTTCAGAATCATTCACCATACCATGTGGGCTTCGGTACTCACATATAGTAGTGCTCCACGGTCAAAACTATTCTTGTTTAGTTTCCAGAAATTAATTTCAATGCTGATTCACTTTCACCGAAAATATGATATTTTTTTAACATTTGCGCCTATCTGACGTCATGATTTTACACACACTAACAATAATAGCAACAAAGGTCATAGTTCAATTTTCAGAATTCATTGAGCAATTCGAACCATTTCTGCGAAAAAATATTGATAGCGTGTAATTTCTCTCTTCACACACATCAATTTGCTTGTTTATTCTGCTTCTCGAGTTAATAGTCACACATAGACTGGTGTGTACAAAATTATACAGGGTGTGGGGACTCTAAGGACATAGGTCTAATTACCAAGATACTCAGGGCATCAATTATTTAAAGAAACACCAACAATACATTCTGACATTTTAATTTAGTAGATAAATAAAAGGGAGGATCATCTGGAGATTTGTACATCAACTATCTATCTGTAATGTAATGGTAATTTCTTCACTATAACTCGTTTTCATTATCCTGTTTTAATTAATAAATTATAAACAAACAAAAAATACACATCCTTTTACAATTACACAATTGGCCATTATCTTGTTCGTTCTTGATACAGGTTATAATTAGAAAATGTTCAATCTCACCTTTCTTGGCGAGAGTCATTATTACTAGATAGATGATGCTTACTAATTCCGCTATACTTTGTGTTTCTATTACTGTAATACTAGCTCTGTTAGTAGCGCTCGCACTTAAGTAAATGATAAAATGTGTCCATGGTCAAAATAAGTAAATAAGTCATATTTTAATGATCCAGTATACAATAAGTGCAGTATTTGGTCAATTGTAGATGCACTTTATAATAAAGCAAATACTGCCCCCATGGTTTTCTTATTCATACCATCAGGGTAGTGGCACACATCTGAATCAGTGACAGCATACCCGGTAGTAGCGATAGCAATTATTCTCCTCTAAGCACATTTAGCAAAGAAATCATTTTAAAAACTACAATAAAAAACACATAAATTTTAATCCAACTTGATTAAAGTTTGAAAAAAAAATTTCTCAGGTAATTCGGATTGTCTAATTTCTCAGTGGAGAAATTTTTAATGAAAATAAGGCTCAACACTGTGCAACTGTAGACAATAAATTGAAACACAAGATTAAATTACATAATAAAGTATAGCTCACTTGAGAATGTATTTTATACTTTCTTGAGTGCTGAATATTAGTCGTGCAAACACCCAGACGTGTCAGCGATAATAATATCGGGTGATTTATGTCAAATACTATTAATTTACGCTGAAAATATCAATTTGTGTTAAATTTATTTACAGTGGCTTTAGGAAACGGAAAGATGTGGTAACTGCTTTCAAAAAAAAAAAAAAAAAAAAAATTTAGAAGTATTTAAATAAATGCATAACATCTTAGAACAGACGAGGAACGGCCATTTCAAGTTCAATGTAAATGGAAGCATAATTTAGTGAAGAACACTTGTGTACTACAAGAGCAGCTCTCTGGTTAAAGTCATCTTGCAGGGTTGCACGTCTACAAACGTGTAGCTACTGTAATTAGACCAGCCAGCCAGCCAGCCAGCCAGCCTAGAGGGGCATTTTGTACAAAAAACCAATAAAAATCAATAAAAACGTGAAATCATGTTTTTTTTCATTTATATCTATTTCCTGAATTCAATTGGGAACACCAGGTAGCTTCCTGATACCCCTGCTCGCTCCCTTAATAATCTAAAATTAGTGAGTTGTGTGACGTAAGAGACCACTTTGTTATCCCAGCGCTCAATTTAATTAAATTTCATGGCAGCTCCGCTTTTCCAAGTTTAATTAGTATCGGGGCTTTAAATGCTGAAAGCATCGATGGACGATCAATAGAGATTTCAGTGAGTATTTACAAAATGTGAAAGCAATTATATTCTGTCCACGTACTAGATCAATAAATCGATCAATACGGGTTATTGCGTTACGGTAAACTGCATATACATATCTAGGTAATGATATAAAAGAAATCCGTTGAACAAATCGAAGCTATTACCATAAGACACATGTACGAATGCAATAATATATTGTGACTCAGAACTATTGTTCTCTTATAGCGTAATTTCATTTAATACACAACATTTTCATGACAGTAGAACTAGTTACATAATTTTAGAAATGGATTATGGAAATGCATTTCACTGTGCGGGGAAAATGATGATCTCTTAACAACAATATCAGCATGTTACACAAAATGTGAGAGGTAACCTAATTTGCATCTAATTTGAATAATAAACAATCAACTGTTATACACTTATTCACAATATACAATTTAAATTTTATGAATACATTTAATTATAAGTAATGACAGAGCAGCCTTGGCTGACATAACAAATTAGATTAATTTCAGAAAACTAGCACGGAAGGACAAAAAATGACACCCAATGTCTTTCTCAGGAGAATTATTTCTGGAGATAACACATGAAATATTTTAAGCGTTGTTTAGTTTAGGTGTTTACAATTTAAAGTCGCAGGTAGTGTGCATTTGGATTTCAGATAAACATTAAAACAAACCATGTATATTACACACGTTATACGCTTCAATAAATAAATAGAGTATAAACAGAACCGACCAGGCCATAATTGGGAAATAATGACCTAACTAATTTATAAATACAAGTTATTCTACACAATACTGTTAATAAAAATACAAATGTAAACCAAATTGATTCGAGATAATGTAAAAGCAATATTTGGTAGGCTTTTAATTTTTGTATTATCGCAAATCTTTGAATTTTGCTATATTCAAAAAAATATGCATTATTGTATACAGCTCTGTTATTTATGTAAGCGAATATAATTCTAACAGGCAAATATGGAATCTAAAATAAAAGCTCAAAATGTTTAAAAAGTGACATGAAATTCCAACGAAAATGGCGCGCATGTTTATAATAGTGCAATCAATTATTATTGTTTCTGTGCAAATTGGGATCTGTACGCGTAGTCACCTCGAATTGCGGTTCCAGTATGAGCCATCAGTATTATTGTACCCATGATGTCATCAACACACTATGGTTAAACCCACACCACTACTAGAGAGAGACAGGGATTATCTCCAGGGGGGGGGGGGGGATATTACGTGCCATATTTTGACTGTACAAACAAAAGTAAACAAAATGTTACAAGTCGTTGCTGGGCCTTTAATACCTCTGAGTTGATTGGTTTCCACTTAGCAATTGTATAGTGGATATCTGTTACGGACAATGTTGTTACACCTGCCACAAAGACAGACTTCAAGTAGTCGATTCTCAACAATGCGTGGCAATTCCAAAAACTGGCTTCACTCACTAAAACCCAGAGTAAAAGGTTTTGAATATCAGCCTTGTCAAAAGAACAGTATGCACGGTTCATTATAAAATAATACTCCCTTAAGCATATGTGTCTTTCCAGTTCACTGATATTCTATACTTGTAGCAGAATAGCAACTAAACAAAAAAAAAGCTTAACATGAAAAAGAGACACTTAGACAATGGACTGTTGAGCTACTTGTCTAACCTTATTGACCTGGCTGATATCCCTGCATACGATTCAGTAACAACCACTTCACATTAATCCTCTAAAGGGAGAAAAAAAACCCTCACACACTTTGTATACCCCCCTCCCGTGACCTCAGCTTCCTGCAAATTGAGGCCAATAGTTGACATGCTTAATTTGCCTAACAAAATACAGGCATTCGCAGGGCAAATAAAACAAACTTGCACAGTAGCACAAAATACAATACTAATTCAGAGCTCTGTAAAGGCAGCTGGTTTGACATAATTGAGACGTTTAAATTTAGCCTGTTAAACAATTACGTCCGCATAGAAATATCACCTGTCTGTGGTGTACACATGCAGCAGCGAAGAAAGATATCAAGGAAAAAGGTTACATCTACTGATATGCCGTCCATCGTTAAATTATTCAAGGCAATCTAAAAAAGCAGCGATTCACCGCAGAGATATTAAATCCATACTACATGATGCATTTCAAATTACAGAGTTATTTGTCTGCATGGGCCCCAGCCAGCGTACCTTGGTGCTACCGACAACGACTAACATCACCATCCAGCGCATCACGACAATAACACTATGATTTAGCATGTTACTAATTCTCTTTCATGGGAAAGTAAAATAGATTAATAGCCTATAGGTTAGATAGTGGCCCATGGGAACAACTACGCTGCATGTTAGACTGATTACAACCACCCTGTCATATTAACAATTTCCTAGGGTTAAGCCTTGGGATGAGCCATGTTTATTTGCTTACACAAACGTCTCACTCAAGACTTCACTTCAAGACTATCGCCATCTTGAGACGTACACCAATTATTAGTATTTTTTATTTTTTTTAAACATACGTAGACTAACCAACCCACAGGTATACACGCAAGGGGTTGTCTTATTGTTAAGACGAATGCTAACAATTTAAACTGCGTTATTGTGTTCATATGATTTACATGGTTATTAAATTAAATCAATAGTAATGGCTTAGAAGGCGCAGGATGCAACGTTTCAGTAGACTGACTGCTGGTTTGGGATTATATACAACACACTATATATATATATAGCCCAATTGACAACTATTTAGTTAACAAGCTGACTGGCTACACTACAAACATGGCTATCACTTTTAACAGCGTACAGTGTACACTCAGTCTAATCATGTAGAAAATATAACACAGCTTGTGTAACACAAATTCCTACCATACAGTGCATGACGACGTACGAAGCACCGAAATTGGCCAGCCCTATTAACCACAACTCGTTAAGCGGACAGCCCAATAAAATCTAATATATACATGTAATTGTGCCACCTCGTCGTATTAAAAATGAAATATTATTTTAGCACGCTTACATAAACAGAAAAAGATGTGGTCTCATAAATTATGTTTACAGACAGTACGTGGGTAAGTTGAAGGGAGGAAGTGATACTGATTTATACCCCCCAAACATAAATTGCTGGATGAAATCCACAGTGAAGTAATGAGGGAGTCAATAAGACAGCTGTTACAGTCTAACTATTAGAGGATTTGGAAAGGCCAACTGTAATAATGATAACCTATAGCAAGTACACACAAGCCGCTACAATAGGGACACTACTACACAGAGAGCTTGCCAGCCACTTACATGTATACTCCGATGTTTGGCCCAATTTTACAACGCTTTCTCAGCGGATTCGCGCCATAACAGGAGTACACCTTCAAACACAATTCTAAGTCTATCATATATGCTAGAGTACAATGTTTACGATACACAATGAAAAACAATAGAGTAGAGTGTACTCACTCGGTCCCCTTCACTTTCGCTGTCACACTGTAATACAATGAGAAAAAAAGAACTAATTAATATTCATGAATAGCAGTGCATGATGGGACGGGGTAATCTAAATCTAGCTGTTAGCTATAATAATTCAACCTGATAGCTACTATAATACAAATTGTCTACACATCCCTTGGTGGCCATTACCATTTTCACACGGGGGTAGCCAACTCTATATATCCAGCCCAGAGAAACCTTAATCTTATGTCTGTATCAGTCACCTTTCTTCTTCATCAAAATGAAATACGAGTGGTAAGATACAAACAGTTTATTATGTTTAAAACCCTTATTTTTTTGGTAAAAGAGTTGAGTTGGAAGACTGTAAAAATTCATTTACACGCGCGCATGCATTGAAAAGTATGAAAAACCTTAAAATATCTAGGTGGCAGTAGAAATGAGATCATTTAAATTCCTATCCCTAATATTTTATTTAATGGCTTAAGTATGCTTTTTTTTTCAGGTTCAATTACCCAGCTTGTATAGAATCACCTAATATTTCTCGTTTTACATTTACAGAAGCATTAAACGAGAGTCCATGTCAACAACAATCAGTCAAGGGCAACCACTATTGTATGCCATGTGTATACTTTTTTAAATTTAACCTTTGTCAACTTTCGTTGCCTTCCATAAAATAAAAATCTTGCGCCTTTTTTTTTTGTTTCTGGATTTTTTCGAAAATGTTGATAAAGACCTGAAGACAGACAAATTATGCACAATTGAACAAAAATTAATACAGAAATTGTTGAAAATACATAAAAAAAATTGTTGAAAAATTATGGTGTTTAATGAGTTGAATGAAATGGTTGCTATTTTTTTTTTTTTTAACTGTTGAATGACAGATAATAACTAATAGGGAGAAAGAAGAATGTTTTTTTTGTTTTGTTTTTTTTTCAACAGAATCCAATCCTTAGCTGGAATACAAAGTCTAGTGTTTGCCTCGCATGTTGACATAAACACAACACAAACAGAGCTCATACAAACATACAGGGGGGGGGAACAGTAAGTTATCCGAATAACCAACATAAACAAGGCTACGGTTCAATTAATAATAGAATTTCTTGTTTTTTTCATTTCTTTGATATGCTTTGAAGATACAAATGTTCCTAGTGACATATACTGCAGAAAGTGTGTCATTTGATATACCATAGAATCATGGTATCATATCACTCACTACTTCCAATTAAACACATGTGAATGACACCTCAGATAAAACCTCACTAACAAAGAGAATAACAGACACAAGTTCAGCACTCTTCAATTCAGTATCCCATCCACTACAGCTGTAAAGTCAGTGAGCTCTGAACTAGTACTGTAGACACATTCATTTTCATCTGATACTCTATTCGCTGTTTTTTTTGCTAAATTAAATCTATGTAGAATAACAATAAAACTCATAATTTCCCTGCCAATTCGTAAACTTAAAACCCAGTGAAACTGCTCAAAACATCAAAATATTGAAATTAAACATCAGTGAATATAAATAGTTTTATAGTATTTAATTAATTAGTTACTTCAATCCATTAATTTGAATTCCTTGATTTTCCAGTAAAACAACGAGTTCTGTTGTAATTTCACACAATTACATTTTAGATTTCAAGTATAGCAAAACTAGCGGAATAACAGCGCAGTGAATAAATAACGCATTTCCCTTATTTTATTGCTAAATTTATGTATATAATACATATATACATTTCCCAAATGGTAAAAAAAATTTACCACTATCAATCTCAAATTATAGCTATCAACACCTACGTATTGGCCCTAATAAAATGATATTGTCTCTTATAAAAACGTACTGCAGGAAATTAACGACAAACTGAGGGTTGTCCAGACAAATTTGCACCACGCCATGGGTGTACATTTCTGGAGCATGTTAAGGGACATCCATGGTGACAGGAGAGACGTGGTAGTGATCCTTAAAAGTAGCTGGGCACACAGGGAACACAATGCTAGATAGGTTGGTAGGTGTGACTTGTTGACATCAAATGAAGTACAGTAATGCATTGAAAAATGATTAACACACCCTGCGTCAGTAACCAGTGATTTATGTCGAGTGTGGACATGTTTACCAAGTGCAAAATATGCTTTTCATATACTTCTTTTTCTTAGGAATTGATGGTCCACTACAAATTGCTTGTCTAATCTACCTAAGGATTACAGCCAGTATAATAGGAGAGTTTTGCAGCTCACTGTACACCACTTTAATATCGTGAGAGATACATTTTCCGTGGATCAGTGAAAAATTTCCTTGCGCCATAGCAACTATTGCTAAATCCTAAAATCGTAAAAAATCCTACCAGTGAAAATTAACCAGTTTACAGCAGCTACCTGTGCTACACTGTAGCCTTTAGAAACTGGATAACAATTATGTCAACAGTTCAACATGTGAAAGCAATAGTGCAAAAATTGTTTTTTTTAAATCATTTTTACTTTATGTGACTCGCTATCTGGAAAATCAAATGAATATATACACAGAGTTATGCTTTGAGTGATACATGTACATCAAAAAATGAATATAGGACAAAACGTGCTTCATCTTTTTTAACAACAAGCAGCCTATCGGCTGAGATAGCTCCGCTGTTAGCAATGCACATTTCAATTAAAGAAGTGAAGACATCATTAGAAAATGAACAATATGAATAGTATCAAAGCAATCGGACTTACAGTTTTTAACAAGAAGTCGAAAATATCACTTTTTACCAAAAATTACAAAAATATTCACCAAAATAAATTAATTAGAGAATTGAAGATATCATCACAAAACGAACAAATCTGAGAGAGGTCCACATGTAGTACCTATATATGTAATATCAAAGCAATCGGACTTACAGTTTTCAACAAGAAGTCGAAAATATCACTTTTTACCAAAAATGACAAAAATATTCACCAAAATTAGAGAATTGAAGATATCATCACAAAATGAACAAATCTGAGAGAGGTCCACATGTAGTACCTATATATGTAATATCAAAGCAATCGGACTTGCGGTTTTTAACAAGAAGTCAAAAATATCACTTTTTACCAAAAATGACAAAAATATTCACCAAAATTAGAGAATTGAAGATATCATCACGAAATAAACAAATCTGAGAGAGGTCCACATGTAGTACCTATATATGTAGTATCAAAGCAATTGGACTTGCGATTTTTAACAAGAAGTCGAAAATATCACTTTTCACCAAAAAATGACAAAAATATTCACCAAAATTAGAGAATTAAAGATATCATTACAAAATGAACAAATCTGAGAGAGGTCCACATGTAGTACCTATATATGTAATATCAAAGCAATTGCACTTGCGGTTTTTAACAAGAAGTCGAAAATATCAGTTTTTACCAAAAATGACAAAAATATTCACCAAAATTAGAGAATTAAAGATATCATTACAAAATGAACAAATCTGAGAGAGGTACACATGTAGTACCTATATATGTAATATCAAAGCAATTGCACTTGCGGTTTTTAACAAGAAGTCGAAAATATCAGTTTTTACCAAAAATGACAAAAATATTCACCAAAATTAGAGAATTGAAGATATCATCACGAAATGAACAAATCTGAGAGAGGTCCACATGTAGTACCTATAGATGTAATATCAAAGCAATTGCACTTGCGGTTTTTAACAAGAAGTCGAAAATATCACTTTTTACCAAAAATGACAAAAATATTCACCAAAATTAGAGAATTAAAGATATCAACATGAAATGAACAAACCTAAGAGAGGTCTACCCAAGGTACATATATACCAAGTATCAAAGCATTTAGGCTTGTAGTTTTCAAGAAGAAGTCGAAAAAGTAAAACATTGACACGGACGACGACGACGACGACGGACAATCACTCATATGATAAGCTCCGCTCGACAAAGTCGACAGCGGAGCTAAAAAAGTAAAAGCTACACAACCACCACTTAGTGGTGCTAGGGACACCAATAACAATCACACAAACCTGGAGGTCACTAAAAACAAACAAACATCACTGCTTATAACAGAATCAAACTGACAACCGACATGATACAGCATAGCAACAGTTCAAATATAATAACGTCTACTAATCAAGGCAAGAATTGTATAAATGCTATCGCTATCTAGAAGAGGAAGGGGGGGGCACATCATGGGGGAAAATGACTGTCTGATGTTAATACGACTCCATGCAGCTGGGAACAGTATATTATATTAGAGCTGCAATCCACAATCACAGTTTGTTTTGAGCAAATCTAGTTGGCTAGCTAATTGGATTGTTACTTGTACATTTGCTTCTAATGACCTGTGCTAAGGTCATTAGGTAGCCAGATTGCTTCTATGATTACATGCCCATTACCGGGATTTGTATAGCAATCATAACATTCTACAATCATCGACAAATGCACTCTTATTAGCCCACTAATAGAGGTATATTAATTGTTTCATGTTTACGACATTGGCTTCACTCTCAAAACACTTCAACCTCCCACAGACGAGGAGGACGCCGACGACGCCAGCCAGCCAGTCAGAAAGCTTGTAAAAGCAAAGATACATCCTCCAATGTTTTAAGGATCTAAAACGTCTTCCTTGTCATCGATTCAATTGATCTTTAATTATGTGTGTTCAGGTGTGCCAGGCGGAATTGTCGGAGCAGAATCAGATACTTTGCCACTCGTGTGATATTCCTCAGGTTTCACAAATTTTCTACTTACAGCTCATAGCATTTTTAAGCGAATAATCAACTTGGATTAAATCATAATTTTTTTTTCAAAAATCTGATATTAAAATCAAATTGTACTTTTAACCCTTTTCAGTACCGAAATCCATTTTTTTTAAAAGCTATAGCCAATAAGATTTCATGTCCATTTGGTCCAAAAATAACAAAGAAATTATATAAAAATGTGTGAAAACATCCAAAATATATCATTCATACAGTTAATTGATGTGAAATGAACCTTGAGCAAGCCAAGAAACACATGTTATTCTATTATCCCCTGCAGAATACAACCGTGACCTTCAATATATTTCCACACCAACACCTTGATGCAACTATTGTCAAACCTAATTACATCTACTCTGTAGTCAATAATTCCACTCCATTCCCATGCTTTAACATTGACTGCTATCACTTGCAAATGAATTATATTTCAAAAGTGTATTTTTAGTTCCTGCTTGAGTGTCTCACATGTACAGATTGCAACCAGGGAGTTTGACAAATTTGTCATGCCAGTTGACCATATAATAGGTTACTATGTATTGAAGGTCTTCTTTTTTAAAACTACCGGTATGTACAAAAACATTCCGGGTTGGGTGAGCTGAACATGGATACTACTGTTATATGGTAGGTATGGTTTCATTTCACAGGAGTGAAATGATTTCACTGAAAGAGTACATGGACAAAACAGAGGCATACACGTATGGATAGAGGAAGTCTACAACTGACATTAGCCAAACAGAGGCAGGTGTGTCTACTATTATGGACAGAGGATGTCTACAACTGACATTAGCCAAACAGAGGCAGGTATGTCTACTATTATGGATAGAGGATGTCTACAACTGACATTAGCCAAACAGAGGCAGGTATGTCTACTATTATGGATAGAGGATGTCTACAACTGCCATCAGCCAAACAGAGGCAGGTGTGTCTACTATTATGGATAGAGGATGTCTACAACTGACATTAGCCAAACAGAGGCAGGTGTGTCTACTATTATGGATAGAGGATGTCTACAACTGACATTAGCCAAACATGGAAAGGTGTGTCTACTATTATGGATAGAGGATGTCTACAACTGCCATCAGCCAAACAAAGGAAGGTGTGTCTACTATTATGGATAGAGGATATCTACAACTGCCATTAGCCAAACAGAGGAAGGTGTGTCTACTATTATGGACAGAGGATATCTACAACTGCCATTAGCCAAACAGAGGCAGGTGTGTCTACTATTATGGACAGAGGATATCTACAACTGACATTAGCCAAACAGAGGCAGGTGTGTCTACTATTATGGACAGAGGATATCTACAACTGACATTAGCCAAACAGAGGCAGGTGTGTCTACTATTATGGACAGAGGATGTCTACAACTGCCATCAGCCAAACAGGGGCAGGTGTGTCTACTATTATGGACAGAGGATATCTACAACTGACATTAGCCAAACATGGGAAGGTGTGTCTACTATTATGGCTAGAGGATGTCTACAACTGCCATCAGCCAAACAGAGGCAGGTGTGTCTACTATTATGGACAGAGGATATCTACAACTGCCATTAGCCAAACATGGGAAGGTGTGTCTACTATTATGGATAGAGGATGTCTACAACTGACATTAGCCAAACACGGGAAGGTGTGTCTACTATTATGGATAGAGGATATCTACAACTGACATCAGCCAAACAGAGGCAGGTGTGTCTACTATTATGGATAGAGGATATCTACAACTGCCATCAGCCAAACAGAGGCAGGTATGTCTACTATTATGGATAGAGGATGTCTACAACTGACATCAGCCAAACAGAGGCAGGTGTGTCTACTATTATGGATAGAGGATGTCTACAACTGCCATCAGCCAAACAGAGGCAGGTGTGTCTACTATTATGGATAGAGGATGTCTACAACTGACATTAGCCAAACATAGGCAGGTGTGTCTACTATTATGGATAGAGGATGTCTACAACTGACATTAGCCAAACAGAGGCAGGTGTATCTACTATTATGGATAGAGGATGTCTACAACTGATATCAGCCAAACAGAGGCAGGTGTATCTACTATTATGGATAGAGGATGTCTACAACTGACATCAGCCAAACAGAGGCAGGTGTGTCTACTATTATGGATAGAAGATGTCCACAACTGACATCAGCCAAACAGAGGCAGGTGTGTCTATTATTGTGGATAGAGGATTAACCCTCACAATGCCACATTATGGAGCAGAGATGGAAGGAGTGAAGAGTGAGGCTATGGTGGGATGCATGTAGTATTAACCCAGACAGCAAAGAAATGCTGACATCCGGATTTAACAAACAGTACACTCCATCTATCCATTGTGATTTCTATGTTAGTTATGCACCGCTCTGGTGACCTTTGCTGGGAAAAGCAATGCTGTATAATCCTCTTTCAGCAGTACTGGTAATAAACAGTGACTTTCTGACGTGCTGTGTACATGTGCCAACCTGGACTGTTCACAATGTCTTAACCTTTTCGCCACCAAACTTTCTCACCAAATTTGTTAACTCTTTTTTTTTTTATATTCTTCAATATTTCTTGAATTGAACCCTAATTTTGTAGTCAACTGACAAAATTTTTGTGAATTTTCAGTTTTTACCCCCAAAAATTTGGCTATTTTTATCTAATCTTATGAAGGAAAGTACAGGCTATTATAAACAGGACTGTATGGTGAATTTATGATAAAAAGAGAGACACTGTTAATCACATTAGCTTACTGATTCTAGTGTTTCATTTGGTCATCAAACGTTTTACATTTTTTATTATCAGACATTACATAAAAACTTATTTTATTTTTTTTGCGTGCAAACTTAGTGACCCCAAATTTATTAGTTGTTATGAAGTTTATTATTCCTAAAATGACGCTGATGCTTTTCAAATGAATTCAAATGTCAACTATTTTTTTATGAAAATATCGGTAACCAGATTTTTAAGAGGTACATGTAGAAGGTGGCAACAATTATCAATGTAGATAAAATATATTATTATTATTCATAAATATATAAACATAAAATGCTATAATCATATTCCATAGATGACTTTTTTATTTTAATAAAAGTAGGATGATGTACACATGTAAGTTACTCTGTTAGAATAGATGAAGCAAGTCACAATAAATTCTTTCTGATTTATACATTAGATATAATTTTAATCTAATGTGATTCAAATGTACATAATTGGTTTTGGTAATCACGAAATCAATATCATAAAATTGCATTAAAAGGTACAACAATAAAAAGTGATATATGATGTGTGTAATTTTTTGCCATCTCTTCCTACAGGGAATGAGGCACAGATGTTGTGGCTTTACAATGCATGGAAATAAACACAGCCCGTTTTTTTTTTTGAAAAAATCATCAGTTACTGTAAAACCATTTATTTTCACTGACATTTATTTTTACTATTTTGATGTTTTGAGCATATTCACTGTGTTTTATTTTCATGAATTTGTCAAGGAAACAGTCAGTTTTATTGTAATTTTACATGTTCAATGTAGATTTCATTTTGCGGATTTTACTTATCAGCGAAAATAGCCAAATTAAAACCAGTGAATAATTAATGCATTTACAGTATTCCATGTTCATTATATTGCAGCATACTGGGAAATAAAGATAACATCTACAACTATCTTGAAACTATTAATAATACACCCCCACCGTACACACACATCCCAAAGCCTACCCACCCCCCCTTGGATATTGTGTCATCTGTTTTTATTAAAAAATGAAAGTCACACAACTCCTAATATCTTTCCAATATATATATATCTTTGTAAAAAAAAAAAAAAGAAACAAAAAAACAATACAATATAAATTTGACATTTTAGAAGCAAAAAATTCCCACAGCATAGCTTGTGTGCCTTATTTTCAAAATAAAGCATTAAATCCAAAAGGTTTAGAGTAACTGCTGTCAGTTAAACACAGATACACTGAGAGGAGACTTTACATGAGGTGACCTCTTGGGGGTCATACATGTACCAGTACAACCTGGTACTTGAGGACAAACTTTCGAGAAAATAACATTGTCCACGAAATTACAATTCACTCATTACGTATTAAAGAAAAAAATTATCACGTCATTATATGCAAATAACAACTACATCCTATTTAAAATTGCATACTAATTAAAATTATATAATAACTAATGAATAATTAGCGACAAAATCATCATCATTAATCAAAAGCATCTGGCACAGTATATTATTACAACATAAACAGATAAATATATAAAACTGTCCCTCACATGACCACCCTGCCATTCCCCACACTAATGGTAGAGTCCCAAATTGCCCAATAACAGATAATAGGACATTTCATTATTTTTAGCAAGCTATCCATATTTATATTGGCAATAAAAGTGTGAAGACATTACTCAGAATAAAGTACTCCTATTTATTCTAATATTTATTAACTTTTTATCTTATTAAGATGGCATTTTACCCAAAATATTTATTTTTATGATGCAATTATATGTTTCAACAAATCAGCATGATTTATTACTTCTTAGAAAAGGTTAAAGTTTGAAAGTTTATAAGATACGATGAAAAAAAAGATAATTTCGCAATTAAAAAATTAAGATATACCGATAGGAAGATGTTGATGCACAAGTCTACAAGCAGTTTTATGTCGGACATAAGACCATCAAGCAATGAATCGATTGCAGATATCAAGCAAGGCAATCAACACATCTTTGCAACTGTGATCCAATTATTGGACTGACCCTTCGATACTAATGTTAGTTGATGACCTCTCGAGTTGACTCAACAACTATGTGCCAATTGAACAGTTTGTGATAGATACGCATCTCACAGGGAAACCACGAACACAGTATCTGATTGTGTGCTTTTGTCGTCAAATCGCCGACAACCGCAAATATTCCACGACAGTTGCTACATTAGCGTACCAAAAACAAGAATCGAATCAACCATTTGTCTTTTGTAAGTTCCTAAATGAAATTACCACTCTCATGAATCTGAAAGTGGCACATTTCAAAATAAAACTTGGAAAGATTAAAAAATGTTAGATGACCAACACACACCGTCCTGTATTGACAAATATATAATTATTACTTCAACCATAAGATTATGAAAGCAGATATACCACCAGCTGTTATTGTTATAAGTAATTATTAAATACACATTCGATATAAAAATGAAATGAACACCAACGTTTGTACCAGCTGCAATTCATAGATAATTAAAAGATTTAGGACAGTAATACATGCACTATTAAATTATTAATAGTCCAAAAAAAAAAAAAAAACACAAATGTACCGAAAACTATCTCAGAAGGTAACTTGAAACCAGTTATCCTGGAACCAATGCATCCCAGTCAGACAAGCACCTACACCAAGAATTCCCTGAGGCCTCAGGAAACGAGCAATACGCTAAAGGTGCTTAAGGCGAGAAAGAGAACCAGTAACAGTGACTGTACTCGCCTTGCAAGCTTTTATATGGAGTCTAATTGGGTGGCGTGTCCTCAGGGCCTATGATCAGACCTTTTCATATCCTGTGTTTAAATGAAGACATTCAATGCAAAACCATGCAAGAGTTTAGGGACAAATCTAGTGATTTCGAAAGTATATTTACCAAATACAGCTCTGCAAACAGTTTTTAGACATTGGAGACTGAAGTTTCTATTATATACAATAATTGGTTTCCATCTACATTCACTGTAATTACTTTTGAGAGTCAGGGAAAATGCTATTTTTTTTTTCTCTCAAATTAATTCTAAAAGATAACTATCTGAATAAACTTATGGCTTCAAATGTTTCTGATAATGCCATCTGGGATGAATACTTTGAAGTGCGGAGAAAATATTAAAATTACTATGACCTTTTTGATCATAGTTTATGAAAAAGCTAATATGGTAACAAAAAAAATTCAATAAAATAGTATTTCAGCTCCATTAACTTTAGCAATTTGATAATCATATGGTGCTTGTGTAATAAACACAAATTTCTCAATTTTTGATTGTGTCTGTCTCTAGAAATTCAACCTTAATAAAAATTAGTATTGTCACATTTTTAAAATAATACAAATCCCAGAAAAATAAATAAATAAATATATGATCTGTGAAACTGGAATTCGGAAGGGAAAAAAAAAGAAAAATACATGTATATGTTAACACCTATCATTTAAAATCAATCAATCAAACATGCCAAATTTCTGTTGATGGAATAAAATCAAAGCAACTATGAATAAAGCAAAATATGGAAAAAATATCCTAAGCATTACAGGGGGTGGGTCATTAAATGAACATGCTGTGTCGGATGAAAACAAGATGGTTTTCCTTACATCGGAAGCTGTCATATTTACAAATGTAGATACAAATTAGCTTGGTTGGCAGTTAAAACGGATGTAAATATTGAAACATTGCATCCACTGGGACATAAAACCTCATAACCACCCCAAAAAATAGAATGATTTGATATGAACATGTATTACCATGGTAACCATGGTATAATAGTCGATCAGAATGAAGTATCTTGTAACATCAATAAAAACGGATAAAATTAGCAGAGAAACGGTACATTAACAGAAGTATATTAACGCACACACCACTAGGATTTACAAGTAAAACAGACATCAATTGTAGACTGAATCATAGATACCTCAATAAATAAGCTCAATCCTGCTGCAAACACGATCGAAAACTACAACGGCTTACTTATTCAGTATGCATTAACAGCCTCCGCTTCTATATTCATATCCGTTTTCATAAAATGTCAACTATCTCCTGTTAGTGGCAATTTACCATAATCAATATTTTATATGCCCATATGACAGTTAGCCAGCAAGGCCGACCGCTGAGTGATTCATAAGCAATAAGACGAGATCATAGCATATTCCAAAATTGTATTGTCTTGGCTCCAATCACTAGATGCAATTTCCTTTTACAATTCTATAGGAAATCATTGCCACTGAAAATAGACCAACCTTTGAGAGAGTCACATCACATAAAAGCTTCCCTAATAGCACGTTGATTGTTGCTATCTTTTATTATACTGGCTCAATTTTCTTTAATTGTATTGGAAAGCTGTCAAACGAATGCTGATTTAAATAGAGTTACAGGCATTTTAGCATCATCAGTAATGTATTAAATTTATCACTTCTATTTCATTTTCTTTGTTATGATTGCAATTATACTCGGGCCCGCAAATTAAAAGTGAAAATAAACAGCGCTGGATAATATTGGATACCCGAATCCAGAGGTCAATATCACAAAGGCTGGCAAATGTGTAAATACATTTTTTTTATCACATTTGTCAAAACCATTATCAAACTTTTGTTTACCTAAGGAAGACATTTATGTTTCATCCCCACGATTTAAACCACTGAATACTATTCATCTGTAATAAAAAATGGCCAAGGTATCGGCTTCATCAAATGCAGATTAGGAAGACTATAATAATTATGAATATTAAAAAATAAACAAGGCATTTTTCAAGTAAGAAAACAATAGGCTATCAGTATGCCAGCTAGTATAAATGCTGGTTTAACGAGCCAATCAGAAACACTTTTGTAAACACGCTTCAAAAATACTCTACGGAGTATTCACTGAAATGAAAAATTACTAATTAATTAGAAAAAACATAATAAATGTCTAAATTATTGAACACTTAATTAAAAAAAAAATGTTTTTATGATATAATACTAAAAAAACACAGCTATTATGTTTAATAGGCATGTAAAGATGTACAATAAATAAATCAATAGCAAAGCAAATGTGGAATAAATTTCTTTTTCAGCCAACCTACATGAATATGACCTACTGAGGTCACATGAGATTTTCTCCATACTGAGGTCACATGAGATTTTCTCCATACTGAGGTCACATGAGATTCTCTCCATACTGAGGTCACATGAGATTCTCTCCATACTGAGGTCACACGAGATTCTCTCCATACTGAGGTCACACGAGATTCTCTCCATACTGAGGTCACATGAGATTCTCTCCATACTGAGGTCACATGAGATTCTCTCCAGTCTCCATACTGAGGTCACATGAGATTCTCTCCATACTGAGGTCACATGAGATTCTCTCCATACTGAGGTCACATGAGATTCTCACCATACTGAGGTCACATGAGATTCTCTCCATACTGAGATCACATGAGATTCTCTCTACTGAGGTCACATGAGATTTTCTCAATACTGATGTCACATGAGATTCTCTCCATACTGAGGTCACATGAGATTCTCTCCCTACTGAGGTCACATGAGATTCTCTCCCTATTGACGTCACATGAGATTCTCTCCCTACTGAGGTCAAATGAGATTTTCTCAATAATAAGGTCACATGAGATTCTTTCCATACTGAGGTCACATGAGATTCTCTCCATACTGAGGTTACATGAGATTCTCTCCCTACTGAGGTCACATGAGATTTTCTCAATAATAAGGTCACATGAGATTCTTTCCATACTGAGGTCACATGAGATTCTCTCCCTACCGAGGTCACATGAGATTTTCTCAATAATAAGGTCACATGAGATTCTCCCCATACTGAGGTCACATGAGATTTTCTCAATACTGAAGTCACATGAGATTTTCTTAATACTGAGGTCACACAAGATTCTCCCCATACTGAGATCACATGAATTTCTCTTCCTACTGAAGTCACACGAGATTTTCTCAATACTGAGGTCACATAGGATCTCCCCTTACTGAGGTCCTATGAGATTCCTTACTGAGGTCATATGAGATCCCTTACCCCCACTGAGGTCACATTGGATCTTCACCCTACTAAGGTCACATGAGATCCCCCACCCCTACTGAGGTCACATGATACTAGTCACATAGGATCTCATTTGATTAACCATCTTATTCCCCATGAATAAGCAACAATAATTTTTACATTCAGGAAAAAGAAGATTGTGGCACAGTGTGATACATGTCCGATGCATCCCCAGGTGTGGTACACTTGTATTATATATAAGTAATGCAAACCATACTTACGATGTATCCTTTTCCAGAGCTGGAATGAGAGCTGCCCTGCAAACACATCAAAAATATAAAAAATTTAATTCACCATTCAATACTCCTGATCGAAATTGATATGCAAAGAACTACACTACTAGAGAGAATTCAATATTAGTCAAGATCTGTGCGTCCATATCAGGGTATGATTTTCGTTGCATGTGAGCCCACACTATTTCATTGGGAGGGGGTGTGATCATAATTGATACGAGAAGAGATCACAGCATGTGGAACACATACAATGCAGTCGGGGTATAGATAATACAATTAAACTGATGTCACAATGCATTATGGGACATAATTGATTTCGTGCCACGCTAACTTTTAAATAATTTCTGCGAAATGATATTAGAAAGGAGGCTGATCAGGAAATAGTTTAGTTTGCCGTTAGAATGCCGATCAAACAAAGCTGTTACTTTGTTATTATCCCTTTCATCAGAACTGTCAACATCCGTCACTCTAAGCAGAATAGACCGCTCAGATATTTGCTCATTTTCGAAGAACAGCTTCAATGAAGACCTGAAACAACATAAAAAAACATGTCCGCCTCAACTCAAACTAACTCTGCAACAAATGTGTTCCCTGTATATAGTCACGTAGAAAAGTGGAAACATGAAAAGAAAGAAATACCTCAATTAATAAACGCAATACGCCAAACGATAGAAAACAATCAGGTACACTTATATTATCATCGGATAGTGACGGAAAATCTTAAAGTGATAGCCGTTGCGAGTACATTTACGCTGATCGGCGTCTAAGTAGCCTGTCTACGGTTAATCAATATACGGCACTGTCGGACAATGCATCTAATCATAACAAAGCCAGCCAGGAAATACAAGTCATTTCAGTAGACTATTTACATAATATCCACTATTTATTTCTAATTTGCATGACAAATTACAACTATCTATCGCCATGGCAACCAATAAACTAATCAATTTCGACCCATCAGTCACACAGTTCTGCGTTGTGAGGATATTGACGAACTGCCATGCATGTATCTTGCAATAAAATCACATCTATGTCAATAGTAATCGCACTTTCTCGTTTATTACATTAACTGGATCATATTTTTCGCTCCGTTGACAAATACAATTATGTCTACAATTGCTATAGAAATGTTGCAGCTATATCTGATAAACTGAAAATTGCTTAGTGTTTTTTTTTTTTTTTTTTAGAAATTCTTCAATCATGTCACATTGTGAGAAACGGAAACCACGCAGTTCTAATGGCTTTGTGGTTTGGGATTTCGTTTTTTTTTTTTTCCACTTATAAAAAAAGCCAGGGAATGAATAGATTATTAAAGAATTCTCCGCTAATATTTAGGGTTTATTCCGCATCAACATTAGTGTATCCTGTCGTTTTTTAAAGGCTATAAACCCCTCCTCCCTCACTCAAATCACTTATTTGGTTAGTTACCCTACATTTAGTTTGGCACTGCCAGACAACTACCTGAGGGCTCAATCAAATACAGATGTTATGTACACTTTATTATTGATTCCCTCACAAAATAGAACATTTACCCCTGAATTGCGACATGCACTGGAGAGCCCAATGTAATCGTGTTATGAATATGCCTGCCTTGAACACAATTTTTTTTTTTCAATGACTAACATTCTTACAAACCACAAAATAACAATTTCTGGTCACCAACCATCCACTGATAGCCATAGCAACACATAGTTAAGGCAGAATACTGCACTTTCTGTTCAAGGCCACACATATACATTCTATTAAGTAATTGGATGTGTTAAAAAAAAATGAAGAACGAACATGTCCTCTTTCAAGATGTAAATCTATAAAACCAAAAAACTGCCATGAATGTTCAGGATTTGAAAAACTTCAGGAAAGAAAGCCAATGCTATAATCTTGTGAATGTTGCACATTTTTTGGTGCATTATTTTGCATAATTTATGTATTTTTTCTATAATTTGTATGCTATGTTTGAACAAATTGAACATAATATGCAATTGGGTACAAGTTTTCAGCAAAACTTGAAGACGACAAAATTTTTAACTTTGAAAAAACAGGAAATTTATCCTTTATGAATTGAATACAGCTTGCACAGATACAAATTTGTTAATTTGTTCGGAAAATAAAATGCGAGCATGTCTCATTAAAAGGCTTCATTAGTAACGCATCCAGTCATCTACTGGACAATATATGACTGATTGCGAAAGTATACTATGTTACTATCAACAGCACAGATATCAATAATAACTTCCATCTTATTGACTGTTATTCTTCCAAACCCAATACTGGGCGTTTGAGGGCTCTATGTACTTTTGTTTATAGAGTACTGTAAAATACTTTATTTTAACTATTATTAATTTTCGCTAAAAAGACATTTGGGTTTTTTTCTAAGGAATTTATTTTCACAGATTTTGAATGTAAAATATATGGAAAAAGGTATATTTGCTAGATTTTATTTTCACTGAACCATTCCTTCAGCGTAAATAGCGAAAAAAAGTATTTTACAGTAATCAGTCTGCTGAGGGGATCCACACCCTCAACCACTGTACCATGCGCAGGTCTAAAAACTACACTTTACAGAGTTTTACATAGCGAAATACACCAAAATAAAACCTAGTGAATATTCAAATTTAACAATAGAATTGACAGTTTAGTAAATATTCCTGCAATATAAAAAAGCCCCAATATTAATATTTGATGACATAAGCATGACACACCTGTCATACCTTTTATGCATGTAGGTCTTCCACAAAAAGAGAAAAATGTGAATAAATGAAGAGGGAGTTTTGTCCTAGCCATCAATAAATCAAATATTCCAAATAGGTCAAATTTATTACTACTACGGCAGACAAACAATTATCAGATGAAAAGTTTATTGATTCAATGAATCATGCTAACAAACACACTGTGACCACATTCACTACCAGGCCGGACATTTCCTCATTCCAACACTGAGGGCGGTATTACAATCATCATGCAAGCTGGCAAGCATGGCAACTATGTACAATTCAATCAACTCACTACAAAGCGGAAATAAATCTAATATTGAGTAGTAGTAAATCCAATCCCAACTCAGTATGCAACAAATATGGTCACTGTATAAGTTCTGTACAGAAGCACAATTTAAGACAAAATCAGGATTTCTTTTTTGTTTTACAAAAAGAAATAATTAATTGTTTTATGTTCGGGATTTCTTTCGCAGTCACGCTAGTTTTTGCGGTCACGCTAGTTTTCGCGATCACACTGAAAAGGCTAAATTGACAATTAATTACATTTTTTTGTAAAACAAAAAAGAAGTCTTGACTTTGCCAGTCAAACTTTATAAGCAGTTATTTAATAGAAGCAAACCAGCATGTTACTGTACAAAGAGAAATAATCTCAGAGTTTATTTTTAGCCGCCTTGTAATTTTTCAGGGATATTCAGTAAGTTTTAAATTCACTGGTTTATAAAAAAAAGAAAGAGAGAGATTATTTTCTCCATTTTGAATATTTGCTGGGTTTTAAATTAGCGCATACAGCTATAATCAAAAACAGAGAATAATCACGCAAATACTGTATTTTATTGTTACTTACGTCACTTAATCTGTCTTTAGAGCGAAATCTTGGTAATCCGTTCGTCTCTTCTGGTCTTGTATTTTCGTCGCTTATACACTTGTTAGAATGTGGTGACCTCACCTATTCAAATAAATAAATAAAATAAAATCATTGTTAAGAAACATACAAGGCTTCCAAGAACACTAGCGCCAATGTCCAAAATTATAAATTAATACTTAGACAGATCATTTATAATATAATTCATATGCCCGGAGAGTATCACAATAATACCATTTTAAATTTTAAAAAACTTGCTGAGGACAATAGTATTGAAAAAGCGCCAACACTTTGGCTAATTTGTTAAAAAACAAAATCTTTCGAGTAACTAACTTTAGCCACCACTACCAACACCAACCAAAAAAAAAAAAAATTGAGACCAAAAATAAACAAATTAAAACTAATACTATTACATACCAATGAGAAATAATAAATGGATACAAATGGTTATATATAATTTTTTTTTTAAGCTTGTTCAATATAGAAAGAAATTTACTATTTTGTTGTGATTAATTAACAAGTGATTTCATTAGTGAAGGCAACAATGAAGAACGCAAATACATTTAACTTGTAGCTGTTTGTGGATAATATATCTAATTATATCACTGATAGTACTGTCACATTACTCTTGATGGTATAATGTAGGGCAGTTACCAACAGGTGGTTGTAATACAAAACTCTATCATGTCCCAATGAATACACATGCAGGACAAAAAGTACAGTTACCTTCCAAGTTAATACCTATAGAAGGTTGCACAATTTGCATAATACTATCTAATTTGCATAATACAATCTAATTTGCATAAGAAATTTGTAAAAATAGAAATAATTAAAATACACCAATAACCACATGTAAAGGTCAAGGTTTCCATACAAATGACTTATACTGGCAGGGGTCTAGAAAAACAGTTACTGAAAACGAAATAACCAAGTTATTATTATTACACAAGCCATACTCTGAATGAATCAAAAATACAGCTTCCATCTATTGCCACTATTCCATAGCGAAATTTGAACATCACAGAAGCACATTATGACTAAACGGGGAATATCAAAGTGATTGTACTTTTAACCAAAATGTATTGGTTTATTCAATAACACTTCACGGGTTACAACACCCACCCTTGTGACAGTAATTCATCAGCATAGCCAAATCAGGTTGTCTGTCCTGTGTGCAGGCGACTATTTTTTTTTATTGGCAATCCTGGAGTACACACTTTAATCTCAGCAAGGAAAGCTGGAGGATGCAGCTCAAATAAACGCAAGTAGACTCCGCATAAAGTAAAGAAATAATAGCACGACTCGGAGAGAAGTACTAAACATAACGAGCATTGCCTTTAAATTATAAACTATTGGTGGTTAAACACTGATTGTATCTGAATGATGGTATGATGGCCTGTTAAAGTGTTATCATTCTACCCTTTACGCAGCAAATATGCAGCAATCCTAGCAACGTACAAGTGCCATTAACAAGAGACTTATTTGACATGTCAAAGCAAGTAAATTTATGTTATCGCAGTCATTACGATGTGTGTTTCAGTCTCCAAATCACGCAGTGGGCTGTTTTAAGCAGCGTCTACTTCAGGTGTATTTATGCGATTCAATGATTTTAACATTTAATGTCACCTTCCACGGTTGGAATTTGGAATTCCTGTACCGGCTCTGAGGACAAACAGTAGCATAGTATCTGTCAGGTCATTTACTATTAGAAATATGTAGAAATAAACAAGATCCAGCTATATGTAAGCCATCTCTCAATATTGTATTGAATTCAAAAATACTAAGACAGAAAACAATTCTTATGAACTACCATTATTATACAGTAATTGGATAAAAACAGATTTCAACAAAACACCGGACATATTTACAAATGTGGCAAACAATGTTCTCCCTGGAAATTTTCGAGCAAATATGGCAGCTCATTTGCATATTGCCATGTGTTTTAATATTTTACAAACTGAATAGCATACCCCCAATCATTACCATATCCTTAAAGACTCATTTCTCGATTCTGAGATGCGAGACAAACCAAGTTCATTGGTGTATCTCAGCATAATGTACAGTTTTAATTACTCCAACTGTGCTTGTCATGTGACAGTGATAAATTATTCAAACACAGGACTACACACGGTTACAGGCTCTCTTTTTCAGATGTTACATCAAAATACGTGATTTACTGCCACCATTATAGATAAAAATTACTACTATAATATTCGTAGTCACAACTGCCGATTGCTGGGCGCCATAGTAACCTGAAAATCAGAATAAAATTTGTTGACTGGAGCTTGAGGTGTTTACAACAGACGTGCAATGAACTAATTCCTATTGTTTAAGGGTACATTATACAGCGTAACATTCTGTTAATCCATTTACAGTACTACAATCTGTTGATAAATATACAGTACACCTCTACGGCAGAGATTATTTAATACAAGATAATTTATAAATGATTTATTGTTTTTAAAAAAAAACCATAACATGCTATGTTTTGACCTACACGTAGCAGTCATGCTAACTCTATCAAAAATGGGTTCAAACACTGAGAGGATACCACATACCATGTAGTATCCCCCACAATGCAATATTGCAATTGTGTCATGTGTTCTAAAGTTACAGTGCTATCACTGAAAGATGGCCTGCAGTCTATGAATGAGGTAGAGCAATAGTCATCAGTCTCCTTTGATATCTGTAGAAAACATCCCACATGAAAGAGAAGTACCAGAGTTTCCATGACGACTGTGGTGTATATCACACACGATATAGGGGAAGTACCAGAGAATTCAAGATGGAGTAATTCACACATATACATAGAAGTACCAGAATTCAAAGACTTTAACCTTATCACCATCAGTTCCCTCTTTTCACCACAAATTCACAAAATAGTCTTGTTTATAGTCTGCACTTTCCTTCAGAAGATTTTAACAAAAATATAGAATTTTTTTGAGGAGAAACTGAAAATTTACTCAAATTTTGTCTGTTGGCTCCAAAATTAGGGTTTATTTCCTGAAATATTAAAGAAAATAAGAAAAATGTGCAGACAAATTTGGGTAGGAATGTCTGGTGGTGAAAGGTTAAAGTTGCACCAGCTAGTAACTTCAACACACTCACCCATAGTATGCCTTTTAACAGAATCCTAGATCAGTTTCAAAATTATGATCAAAACCAAAACCACTTTGTTTACGATGATTAATTTAAACCTGATTTATTGGTAGAATAGGTAACTGATTTAACATATTGATATGTCTATGCAGATATAATGCGCTATGATTGATTCATGAAACTACTTTGACCAAACAAATCTTAAAAACTAAGGTACATGTGATGATGATGGAACCTATGGTCAAGTCAGTTTTTTGAGTTCATGGGTCATCAGCACAGATGCTTAGTAAAATGCACAGATTGATAACATGGTCATTGGCAACATGACACATTGAGAACCAAAGTGAACTTCAGACACCATCCACAAAATGATGCATTTACAGTCTTTTCTTTTTCGCATAAAATCTAACGAAAATCTAAAATGTTTTGATGGTAAACCAGTTCTTTGCTTCTTGTTTTGTTTGTTTGGTTCAAAATTAAGACTGAATTCAGAGAAAAACAAGAGAATCGGAACAAATTTACGCCAATTTCAATATTATTATATGAACGGGCAATTTTATGTAAGATGCAATGTCAGAGCTGATTCAAAAGATAACTGTATCAAATGCAAAGGCTCTTTCTCTCAATTTTTTTCTGTTTTGTTTTGTATTACTGCAGGCCATAGTACTTCAAAACAAGACAGAATCCTGGTAAATCTCACAATATAAGCAAATTCATACTCAGGTTCCAGGAATATTCTTCTAAAGCAACTTTAAGGACAACGGTAAAAAGTTCATTGCTATAAAAACCTTAAGAAATGATAGTACAGGTAGTTCACAAAATTATAGTAACAATAAAGACAAGCTTATGTTGAATTCATATTTTTAGAGCACAAAATAACAGATCGCTGAAAATGCGACCAAAAAAACATGGTACATTTCTATCGAGACATGTGTTTCCTAGACTCCCTTGATGTTTATCGTGCACGACCCAACCACTACTTGTAATGTCAATGATCACGTTTTGTTAGAAGAAAAAAATGACAAATGACAGATATTGTTTGTGGTTTGTGGAATACAAGTGCGATAAAATAAAAGATAAAGTATACGCATATATAAGCAGATAGCTATCATTAAAGATCAATATAAGATTAGTATTGCCATAAAAAATGACTAAATAACCATAGCAACAACTGGCATACACCTGTAAGTATATCTCTAGTTCAATGTGATTCTATCAGTGACATTGTCAGTGTTCAAAATTAAAAAAAAATATCTTAAAAGCCAAACTGAATGACTATGTGAACTTTTGAATGCTATAATTTTTCCCTACAAAATTTTTGTGCGAGATTTAACAAATTTTTTTTTCTACAATGAAGAATCTAAAATTACCTACAATATAGTTAATTTTTAGACTAAATGGACGTAATTTGTCAAGTCTTGATCAAAATTTGAAATTATACAGGTGTATTTTGTGACAAAATTTTACTTTGAAATTCAAAGAGTTTAAGAATGGGTAGTTCCATCACAAATATGATCACAAATGTATGCGACACAAACTGATATATCAATTGGCTTGATCAAGGATTGGGAGCAGGATTGGTTTTCTCGAGGTTACAGTTAACACTAACCCAGATCACAAAAAAATTTAAAGGCAACTCAGGAAATCATTTTCCAGGCATTCCATATTTTATTTGTGATTTTTTGTAAATATTTAAAAACTTTTTTGCAATTTCGGTACAAGGCGGGAGATGCCGATGCGGGTCCCAATTAACATGAACACAACTGCTGTAATTCGTCTACAAACATGAAGGATTAAAAATATACCTCACAAGATGAGATCCCGCAATGAGAACGAAGATATCAACTCCTAACCATCTAAAAGTACCAGTACCTTCATCCAAATATCAACAGTAAATAAACATCTGTGTTTCATCCACTTTTTACGATATAAATACGAAAAGAAAAGCCAACAAGGCGCAAAAACATTCTACACAGAGCATGATTTATAACTTGGAATCAATAGTTGTTGCGAAAGGTAGTGACAAATTAGATTCGTAGTCTGTCAGCACCAGTAATCATTGACAACATTTGTCACAATAGATGCATTAATCGGCACAAATACTACGTGTGGAAAATGACAAATTCCCACATCATTTAAGTTAGCAAGCAGGAAAACAAGAAATCAGATTGACTCAACAGCTACTCAATGGAAATATCAATTTTTAACAAAATAGAACAAGATAGAAACCAAGTTAATATATACAGCAATCATGATGGCAAGCCAGTTTGAGCTATCAAGTGTACATGGAATGGTAGTACCAGTTTGGGCTACCAAGTGTACATAGGATGGCAGTACCAGTTTTGGATATCAAGTGTACATGGAATGGAAGTACCAGTTTTGGCTACCAAGTGTACATGGAATGGCAGTACCAGTTTGGGATACCCAGTGTACTTGGAATGGCAGTACCAGTTTGGGCTACCAAGTGTACATAGAATGGCAGTACTAGTTTGGGCTACCAAGTGTACATGGAATGGAAGTACCAGTTTTGGATACCAAGTGTACATGGAATGGCAGTACTAGTTTGGGATACCAAGTGTACATGGAATGGAAGTACCAGTTTTGGCTACCAAGTGTACATGGAATGGCAGTACCAGTTTGGGCTACCCAGTGTACTTGGAATGGCAGTACCAGTTTGGGCTACCAAGTGTACATGGAATGGCAGTACCAGTTTAGGCTACCAAGTGTACATGGAATGGCAGTACCAGTTTGGGCTGCCAAGTGTACATGGAATGGAAGTACCAGTTTTGGCTACCAAGTGTACATGGAATGGCAGTACCAGTTTGGGATACCCAGTGTACTTGGAATGGCAGTACCAGTTTGGGCTACCAAGTGTACATAGAATGGCAGTACTAGTTTGGGCTACCAAGTGTACATGGAATGGAAGTACCAGTTTTGGATACCAAGTGTACATGGAATGGCAGTACCAGTTTGGGCTCCCAAGTGTAAATGGAATGGCAGTACCAGTTTGGGCTACCAAGTGTACATGGAATGGCAGTACCAGTTTGGGCTACCAAGTGTACATAGAATGGCAGTACCAGTTTGGGCTACCAAGTGTACATGGAATGGCAGTACCAGTTTGGGATATCAAGTGTAGATGGAATGGCAGTACCAGTTTGGGCTACCAAGTGTACAGTACATGGAATGGCAGTACCAGTTTTGGCTACTCAGTATACTTGGAATGGCAGTACCAGTTTGGGATACCAAGTGTACATAGAATGGCAGTACCAGTTTGGGCTACCAAGTGTACATATAATAGCAGTACCAGTTTGGGCTACCAAGTGTGCGGTACATGGAATGGCAGTACCAGTTTTGGCTACCCAGTGTACTTGGAATGGCAGTACCAGTTTGGGCTACCAAGTGTACATGGAATGGCAGTACCAGTTTGGGCTACCAAGTGTACATAGAATGGCAGTACTAGTTTGGGCTACCAAGTGTACATGGAATGGTAGTACCAGTTTGGGCTACCAAGTGTACATGGAATGGCAGTACCAGTTTGGGCTACCAAGTGTACATGGAATGGCAGTACCAGTTTGGGCTACCAAGTGTACATGGAATGGCAGTACCAGTTTGGGCTACCAAGTGTACATGGAATGGCAGTACCAGTTTGGGATACCAAGTGTACATGGAATGGCAGTACCAGTTTGGGATACCAAGTGTACATGGAATGGCAGTACCAGTTTGGGCTACCAAGTGTACATGGAATGGCAGTACCAGTTTGGGCTACCAAGTGTAAATGGAATGGCAGTACCAGTTTGGGATATCAAGTGTAGATGGAATGGCAGTACCAGTTTGGGCTACAAAGTGTACAGTACATGGAATGGCAGTACCAGTTTTGGCTACTCAGTGTACATAGAATGGCAGTACCAGTTTGGGATACCAAGTGTACATACAATGGCAGTACCAGTTTGGGCTACCAAGTGTACATATAATAGCAGTACCAGTTTGGGCTACCAAGTGTGCGGTACATGAAATGGCAGTACCAGTTTTGGCTACCCAGTGTACTTGGAATGGCAGTACCAGTTTGGGCTACCAAGTGTACATGGAATGGCAGTACCAGTTTGGGCTACCAAGTGTACATAGAATGGCAGTACTAGTTTGGGCTACCTAGTGTACATAGAATGGCAGTACCAGTTTGGGATACCAAGTGTACATAGAATAGCAGTACCAGTTTGGGCTACCAAGTGTGCAGTACATGAAATGGCAGTACCAGTTTTGGCTACCCAGTGTACTTGGAATGGCAGTACCAGTTTGGGCTACCAAGTGTACATGGAATGGCAGTACCAGTTTGGGCTACCAAGTGTACATAGAATGGCAGTACTAGTTTGGGCTACCAAGTGTACATGGAATGGTAGTACCAGTTTGGGCTACCAAGTGTACATGGAATGGCAGTACCAGTTTGGGCTACCAAGTGTACATGGAATGGCAGTACCAGTTTGGGCTACCAAGTGTACATGGAATGGCAGTACCAGTTTGGGCTACCAAGTGTGCATGGAATGGCAGTACCAGTTTGGACTACCAAGTGTGCATGGAATGGCAGTACCAGTTTGGACTACCAAGTGTACATGGAATGGCAGTACCAGTTTGGGCTACCAAGTGTACATGGAATGGCAGTACCAGTTTGGACTACCAAGTGTACATGGAATGGCAGTACCAGTTTGGGCTACCAAGTGTACATGGAATGGCAGTACCAGTTTGGACTACTAAGTGTACATGGAATGGCAGTACCAGTTTGGGCTACCAAGTGTACATGGAATGGCAGTACCAGTTTGGGCTACCAAGTGTACATGGAATGGCAGTACCAGTTTGGGCTACCAAGTGTACATGGAATGGCAGTACCAGTTTGGACTACCAAGTGTACATGGAATGGCAGTACCAGTTTGGACTACCAAGTGTACATGGAATGGCAGTACCAGTTTGGGCTACCAAGTGTACATGGAATGGCAGTACCAGTTTGGACTACCAAGTGTACATGGAATGGCAGTACCAGTTTGGGCTACCAAGTGTACATGGAATGGCAGTACCAGTTTGGACTACTAAGTGTACATGGAATGGCAGTACCAGTTTGGGCTACCATGTGTACATGGAATGGCAGTACCAGTTTGGGATACCAAGTGTACATGGAATGGCAGTACCAGTTTGGGATACCAAGTGTACATGGAATGGCAGTACCAGTTTGGGATACCAAGTGTACATGGAATGGCAGTACCAGTTTGGGCTACCAAGTGTACATGGAATGGCAGTACTAGTTTTAACTACCAAATTAACGTGGAATGGCAGTACATGTGTTAACAATTTTTACAAACAAAATGGCCACCATAGGTACTACAAACACTTATAAAAAAATCAATAACCCTGAAAAAAAAGTTCTTGAATAATCTGCATTACAGCACGAGAGGGAATTGATCAGAATGAATAGAAATGGTTCCAGTTTGAGTTTAACACCTCAATTTTCAGTTTATTTGAGCAGAGTTACAAACTCAAGGTACATTTGTATATGAAGCAGCTTCTTTGCTTGGCTGTCATGTTTGCCTATAACACAATTCACTATGAACTCTGTCAACCAAATAACTATATCAAGGCCATGTTGACAGTAAGCTGCAGCTGGTAAACATATCCATTATTTGCCTTCCACAGGTCCACAAGGACTTTGCCAAGAAACCCAACTAGATAACACTAGTATGTCACACAAAAATGAAAGGGATATGATAACCCGCTTAGCAGCAGCAGCCTACCACCACATTGCACACCATGAAGAGGCCTGCCTACACACAAACCTATTTTGGTTTCGCTTAGTTTTTTTTTTTTTTAATATTAAAAAACAAGTAAATGGAAATAGAAGCCACGTAGAATAATACATGTACATAAACAATATAAATGTAAAAAGTGAGGATTTATTCCAAACCCAGAGTGTATTTGCGATACAGCAATAACAATATGCACAGTGGCAGCTCAGAAAATATTATGCCGAGTGATTCAAGCTGACTGCCGCACTTCAGCAGCAAACACTGACACACCTACTCTCAACTTGAGGCGGTATAATGTAATACAAACACATAAAATCAAAAACAAGAACCAGTTTAAGATTACAGTGAACACAAATGTGACTGAAATACTGGTTTGAGTTTACAGAATGTGCAAGGCTTCAGATTCAAGCAAATTGCCCATCAGATAGTCACAGTCAAACATACATAAACCAAACAATCTGTTCAACAAATATTGTCCTTCAGTCGGCCGCAGCAGTTGAACACACCGCTCCACAGCTTCAATACGCTAGTTGCTACACCAATAAGCAACAATCTGGAAATATTTCAACTATCAAGTGCGTAAAATACGATAATACTCACAAATGTTGCATGTTTTTTTAAGGCAGTGTATTCCACTGAGCGCACTCCGTTGACTGTGCACCCTTAACTAAGTAGCCCGCAGTAGCTTGTTTGAACTTTTAACATGTTTGAAGTCGCCTCATTGGACAACAAACAATTGTGTTTTGTCAGAACTACCTAGACGCTATCAACATAACTATGTGATAATCTAAATTTAAGCTGACACCTTATCTCAACTGTGTACTGTCTAGATACCGTACATAAATAAGAATAGCTTTACAGTTGAAATAGTAGCGTTGCTATAACACACTGGTCAGAGGGTAATCTCTCGCTTGGCTTTCTTCATTAAGGAGGTGAACATACCATGGTGAACACCCTTCCCCAAATTTCTAATTCGCATACTAATTTACATAGCATAACGTAAACATGATCAACTTCCTTCACTTTTTTGAGGGGATTACTATCACCAGGGTTATTAATAAAGTTTACATCACGATTTATGTCTAGTCAATACAAGGGTCATGGCGGGGGATAAATAAACGTTTTTTTCATTTCCCCTATGAAGGAGAAATAAAACTAAAAAGCTTGTGGTTATTTATACCAGTAGAAATGAGTTTGCCTGATTTGGGGATTTTACCGTGTTTACACAACATCATTTTATCAAAGCCAAGCAGCTTGAGGTGGCAAAAATGGCCGTGTAAATATGCTAAGCTTAAGCAGAGCATGGAGGTAATAAGAAGAGTAAAGCTCCAATAATCACTCAGGGTTGAACTACGATAGAAGTGGGATCCAACATGACCCGACCGTTGTCTAAGAGAGAACCACAATCAAGAACACTGTTCCAGCTTGGCTCTAAACGAAAACTACACAAACTTTGCGTCCACAACCGGATAAATGCACAAGAGATAATTTCCTGTTAACGGGTGTAGCAATAGTTCGGTTACTATAAAATACCGGCTGTGTAAACTTAGCACATGTGAATTAGTACAAGATACCATACATGTACAGACTTACTCTCCAGGGACAGATTGGGTTACCAACTTATGAAACATTCAGTTAATGAAGCAAATCAATACCCCTTATTTTTAAAGTTGCACACTAGGAAGAATATTTCTAGTACATGTATTAAACTATCTTGCATTATGTTCTATTCGATTTAATTATTTAGTTCAATTTTACATGTTTTTTCTCTAATCTTTTTCATTGTATTCTACAAGCATTCTATTCTATTCTATTCTATTCTATTCTATTCTATTCTATTCTATTCTATTCTATTCTATTCTATTCTATTCTATTCTATTCCATTCTATTCCATTCCATTCTATTCCATTCTATTCCATTCCATTCCATTCCATTCTATTCTACTAGACTCTGGGTTCAATTACACTAGTTCACACACCACAGAGTAAATGTTGTTGCAAGGCCATTCTCTGAACTTAGGAACTAAAAAATCCGATAAGAAGCAGCAATCCATCGCTATGACAATTGTTAAGTGTTAAACGATAAAATTAAGATTAATGCCTATAACGTCCACACACCCCAGTTTATCACACATTGATAGAGTGTACTGAGGATAGATAGGTTCAAATAGTTCATCACTCTAACAACACTGTGTATTACTAACAAAAAAATCAATGTTTAGGATATGAATACAAGCTATAAAAGAAGGGGAGGAGGGTCATGTGGGTAGGACGTATATAGAAATGTTACCTGTATACCGTTATGATTTTTATACAAGGACGAGTAAATTTAGTGCAATGCCTATGCTGTATGCCAGAGATTATACACCACGTAATTGCACGTTTTAACCAGATTAAATGCAAAGCACCAATCAGGAGTCTTGTACAAAAGATAAAGTGGCAATGGATTAAAGCGTAGCATGGCAACACTTAAGTCTTAATATCATACAAGATAACACAAGCAGTCACTCACAGCTTAAAATTCAAGTTACGATGTTCCTGCATCCATGGTTTGGACAGATTTCCATATTGCTTTTTTTCGATTCCGGCAATACGAATTTTATTCAAAGAGATTTATGGGTGCTTTGGACCAGAGTGTGACATGCATGCATTTGATAGCGGTGGACATATGCACACACAATGGTAATTATGGGTGAAATTGTTTGATAATTGATGACAACCTTTATGTGGAACATAATTTGTCAGCATTAATTTTATAAAATATGGTGAAACACTGATGACTGATGGTTGCTACTGTTTTTTACAAGAAATTTTTAACTGAAATTGGTCAAGGTGGGAACATTTATTTGCTTAACTAGATAGTGAATTAAAAGAACAATAGACAATTAAAATGATAATAGATAATTAAAATAATTTTAGATAATTAAAAGTGCACATGATATTAATTGTTGCATTATGACTTATTTTGGCCATAGACATAACTCTGTCATTTGCGTAAAGTGTGTACACTAGTAATAGAGCAAATACAGTAGATGTTGATGGACGAATGTTCTGCTATACATACATATTCGTATGAGCAAACACGGCAGATACTAGTCAGGTTTTGACACAGAGTATTGCCAACGACAGAAATATTTTTATGACATTCAAATTCTGGGGAATTCAAACTGTTTTGGGTACTTTTACTATTTCTGGAGAATTTAACTACTACCTTGGTACGCAGGCGTAAATGGACGTATGCCTAGATCTGTCCCTCCTAATCAACACAGAGCAATAAGTACATTGTAATCTACTTCTTGATACAACTACCTGTGATTATGATTATGATTATTAACAATTTTCAAAATGTTTTCCCTACAGGCAAGACTGCAAAATAAATGAGAATGGGACAATGATTACTAAAACAAAACAGAAATGAGTCAACGATTTTTTTAACTAAACATCAAACAAATGAGAAATGCTTGATTTGATGAATTTTTAAATGAGCAGGCATACATGTTTGTTTCCCCGAGATGTATGATGTTTTTATGAAGTTTGAATGTGATCAACCCAGCTACATGTATGTCCAAGACACAGGTGGGAACACATGCAAAGACGAATACATAGAGTTCATTCTTTAAGTCCCTGCTTTTGAACTTTGCCCAAAACAGGAATTAATTTTTTTTTAAAAACAAAAACAAGTTTTTCACAGAATGAATGAGGAATATTCAAATACCTAAAACAGAAAATAAGAGACATGTTAAGATAAGCCATATTTTAATGATCCAGTTTGAAAAAAAAAAAAAAAAAATTCATACAAACTTTTTTTACATTTTCTCGTTTTATGTGTACCGGTACTTCTAATAGTAACAGAGCAAATAGGCTATATAATCAAATTTCATTTTAAGTTTTCAAGTGTTCTAACACTTATTAGAAAATAAACATTGCATTTAAACTGATACTTCAGTATAAATGCAAATAATCGCAGTAATTATTAAGAACAGTACCCGGGGTAATGACTTCGTAAAAAAACATCAGCATCATTCAGAAAACTTGTTACGATTTTCAGAAGTGTAAATTTAAATAAACCTCTATCAGAAGACCATCCACGGAACGAGAATTACAATCAGCAGCCATTTTGAATATGTTAGAACCAAATCCAGCAAAGTGCCGGCATGATGATATACGCATCGTAATTGAGTACGTTATCGAGGTTAGAGTATAAATTGCGACAATGAATACCGATTAAATTCAAATCAAATCAAATCAGACAAGGTGAAACACTAAATGAAGAGAAAAAAGGGAGAAGTATAAAGCGCTCTGTTATTGATTATTTCTATGTACGTGCAAGTATGCCCAATGTCGTGATGTTGCTTTCAGTTAGCAGGATTCACATATTACCGATGTATTTGTTGGACTTCATGTACCAGTATATCAAAATTACGTACTGCAGAAAATCATATACAAATTATTGTTACCACAGCTATATCTTGAGATGGAATATGTTGTCAAAGCGTAACTGGGTTTGTGAAAGGATTGTGCAAACAGGGAGTGGAATAACTGACCTGACTTGCAAGTACTGTAAAATACTTTATTCAGTGAAATTAAAATTCAGCGAATAAATCTTTTTTCCTATATTTAACATTCAACTCATCAAAATACAGTGAAACAAAACCATACAAACATTGCAAAAGTCTTTTCAACGAAAATTGATTCCAGCTAAAATAAAGTATTTTACAGTATTATTCTTCTTCTAATTTTATGTATTTCAAGTACAATTTTCAGTTGAAATCAGAACATATCAATTTCACAAAAGAGTATAAAAAGAGAGGCTTTAAGTTCTGGATTTCCAATTTTAATTCTTGGCATTTGTCTTCAAATTTTGAGCAATAGCCATTTTAAGAAAATACCAACATTTCGAAAAATTCAGAAATTTTGATGAAAAATTATTAAATGAAATATGAGACACAGAATTAATTGCGAGAAAAATGTCGCCAGGAAACCAAATGCGATTGTGATATTTGATTTTGTAGTTGACAAATGTCAAGAATAAAGCACACAAATCCCGATAAAGAATCAAATGACAACACCTAATGAGGCATGTAATGTCTGGACTTGTGAAGAGCCCCCTCTTTAGGTGATTGATGTAAATGATGCACTTGGACCCAGCACTGTGGCACAAAGCAATTATGATAAACTGTAAACCGTGAAATTTTGCTCATTTGTTTTAATAGATTTTGATCTTAGCATATAACCAATGAAAAATTATAATCATGTGCTCCCAAACTAACACAGAATTATAGAAAAATATAGAAATTTATGAACAGAAAAAAATATGGTTTACGTTTTGACACTGACTCACACATGTAGTACTGCAAAATCATAGGTGTGTAAAACTTTTTTTTTAATGAACATCCAACGTTTAATGATTGATTATTCGACCATTTTTTGTTCCCTGCAAGATGTCCTGTCATGTGTGGAATTGAATGAAAAAACATGACAAACAAAGGTCATAGCGTTATAGTGGCGGAAAAACATCTTATGAGATTGAACAAATGTGAAACTAATTTTAAGTTATTACCACACTCAATAATGTCCACGTATAAACAATTGATGATGGTCAATTTTGATGAAGTAAGGTATACTAGTATCCACCTTCAAGTTCAAAATCAAATCATTTGATTTTTGTGGCAGATGTTCTGTCCGGACCTTTCACACATTACACAAGACCTCACAGCGAATAGAAAATTACCTTTTACAAAATAATATTAATTGCAGTCATAAGGCTGAGGAACATATCTGCGTGATCTGAGATGCAAAGTAGGATTGGTTTTAAAACCATTGTTAAAATCTCCTCAGTGAGCTTTGTAATTTGAGTAAAGTTATTATTTCTATTTTTTTACTAAGGTATAAGATTCTGGCCTTCATCCAAAAAAATGTACAGGTATAGAAGAAATATTGATCCATGAACCAAGGTGACGTTGAACAATGTATATTTCTTTATACAATGTACAAGCATTAATTAATTTTAACCGCTTTTTTAAAATTCACTTTAAGCGATACAGTCGTCATACCACGTCCTGTTCAATATGGGACTGATAATGACGTATACATTGCGCATAAAATACATTGTTGGTTTACCTGAAATTCAAACACATGCTGCGCAACGACTGTAGCACTTTAACTGTTTGATAATATTCACCGTGCTTTTATTATATTTACATTTTGTAATAGTCATCTTTAGACATGGAGTTTCTACAACTTTTAAGAAATTTTGTCTTTACAAATGCCATGAAATCACAAAAGATTTCTATCAGTGAGAATTAAATGTCCTTTAGCGAGACATTTCTTAACTTTTTCACCACCAGTTCCCTCTTTACATCACACATTTACAAAATATCGTAGACTGGGACAAAAATAGCAAATTTTTTTGAGTAGAAACTGAAAATTGACTCAAATTTTGCCTATTGGCTTTAAAATTAGAGTTCATTTACAGAAATATTGACGAATATAAGAAAAAAGTGCAGAATAATTTACTTGAGAAAGTCTGGTGATGAAAAAGTTTAAACAAACTTACTAAATTTTAAAGACAAACCTGCACTGCTACAATCCAAATTCAACGTAAAGTAGGTCAGTGTGTAAATTCTAGAAATTTATCACACACACGGTAGCCTAGTACCTAAAAGAATTTAGCTCATTTGAGGTGTTTACCAGCAGTCATAACAAAGAGTCACAGCTACTGAGAAGTAATACATATCAGATATCTTCACAGAATAAAATACCACCAACCAGTATGCAATCCAGCAAATCACCACGGTTCTCCCCCGACATCATGTTCGCTATGACCCAATGCAACGTACACAATATGTGTTAACACGACTGTTAGCGGCTAAGCCACGACGATAGAGAAAAACAGTGTGGGCAGAATTAAGGAGACGGGGCTATTCAAATTCAGGATCCTAACAGGACTGTCAGATTAATCTATTCACCACCAGACTTATCTCACCCAAATTATTCACCTTTTTTCTCATATTCTTCAATATTTCTGGTAGTGAACCATATTTTTGGAGCCAACTGACAAAATTTGAGTAAATATTCAATTTTTACTCAAAAAATTTGGCTATTTTTGGCCAAATCTTCTGAAGGAAAGTGCAAACTATAAACAGGACTATTTTGTGAATTTGTGTGAAAAGAGGAACTGGTGGTGAAAAGGTTAAGGTAATAATAATTAACAAGAATTTACACGACTTCGCAAATGACATTTACATTTCCTTCTTATCCCTGAATCTGACTTTAAAGGAAATCTGGAAGTGTTATTAGTCATTATAAATCTGGCAAACAATTATCATTACTATGATATTCGTTGTCATTTATTGTAGATAAAAAAGACCATGTTTATGATTTTTTAACAGTGAAATATGCAGGTTTACTGAATCTCTCGTCAGAAGTGTTGCCTGTACATTGGTTAGGGACATTATGATCGCCTTTGTTCTAGGAGCATTACATACTGTGAAATGACTAATTTTCACTGGGTTTAAATTTTGCTGATTTACCATTTCAGGCATATTCAGTGAGTTTTAAATTCATGGTTTTATCATTTAGATAATGTGTTCTATGCTAAATTTTACATATACACTAGGTTTTAATTTAGCGCATTTTCCAGTCAACGAAATAAGCAAAATTAAAACTCAGTGAATAATTAACCCTTTTACAGTAGTAAAAATGGGGGGGGGGGGGTTAAATCTAAGGCGTATTCCCTACTTATTATGCAAATTAGACAAAAATGACACTCATAAGCAATGAAAGAAAAAAATACCTATCTACTCAGTAATATGTGTATACCAAATAAAAACACTACAATCTGAAAAAAGAATACTAGATAGTGAATGAAAACTTAAGTTTGACCATGTGGTCTGACAGCCAACACCAGGAGATAAGTAGGAGACAGCATAGATTACATATATAGTGCTACCTTTTGTTAAAGCTATTTGATAGAGACCAAAGTTTGAAATGGCATGCTTTCAAAACAATACTTTCAATGTGCATTTAAAAAAAAAAATCAGCATGGATAATTTTTTTCTGTTTAGAAAATATTCAAATAAAATTCAATATTATTATTATTATTATTCCACTTACTCAGGTTTTTATGTGATTACAGAGAAGTAATTGGAGATCATGTTACTACCATCACCAAACCAGTACCAGCTGGATGAACATGATGTAAAGTGACAGACAGACATCAAGACGGAACACATGCTCCTGTCTTCCATGATGAATGCTACTTGAAATATGACAGCCACCAGCAATCAAGTCAAATGATTAGCAAAGATAAAAGAAACTGACCTTTTTTCGACCAGGTCTTGGTTTGTGTAATATGGTTTCCGTGCCATTTTCTAGACTCCTTGGGGTGTATTTGTCTCTTGATCTATTCACAGCCTTCACCATACCATCCTAAGAACACAACAATATTGATAGTTAATATCCAATAAACAGGTTCCTTACGATCACAATGCCCCATTGTTTTCGCTAGTTTCTGTTATGTGTTTACTGCACTGCATATAGTATAATAGTAACTGTGACTTCTCAACTTTTCAAAACCAGACTTTCTCGCCCAAATTTTTCTGTACTTTTTTTTTCTTATATTCTTAAATATTTCTGGAAATGAACCCTAGTTTTGGAGCCAACAGACAAAATTTGAGCCAATTTTCAGTTTTTTTTAATTTTTGTCCCAATCTTCTGAAGGATAGTGCACACTACATGTACAAAGAGGACTATTTTGTTATTTTGTGATGAAAACAGGTGATGCAATTGTTAAAGACCCCTGACCCCTGACCCCTGACCCCACCCAGCACGATTTGATGACATGCCATTTTATGGCATTCACAAAAGTCACTGTTTTGATTGACCCTCACACAAATTTTCAATGTACAAAGTTAGCGATTTAAACTAACTCACAAAATTCATAAAATTTTGTCTTTCGTGAAATTTACCAGTAAGCAGTTTACAATATTTCACAGCAACTATGATTTACGATTTTCACTTATCCATTACATTTGTAAAAAAATTTCTATTGCAGAATTAAGTTGCTTTACAGAAAATTCCTTATATTTTTTATTGAACAAACAGATTTTTACAAGAGCATACCGGTACTATGCACGCATGTATGAACATGTACAAATAGGAGTAGGCATATTATCATTCGTCAACAAGCATTTAATTATTAATGAATCAATTTCATGTAAACAATTAGTAATTTATTTTAAGGAATTTATCTGTGTTTCTCTTTATTGATGCCTGTTTCCATCAAAATTATTGGTAAATACCGATAACACCAAATACTAGTACACGGCAAGGTAAATACTATGGTAAAATCAAATTAAATATGTGTACGTACGTGACCCAAACCAATGCTTATTTGCATAATATTGTTAACTCTTAATTGTCTTTTTTTACAATGTTTTTTTTTGCCCATCTTTGAAATAGCAAATTAATTCATAAAAACAGTGTACTGTGATACATGTCTTTAGCTAGCATGTTATTTTAGTTAATTTAGCTAATTCGTAATTTTGCTATTAAATCCAAGACGTTGTTAATTTAAAGTTAAGTACGATTTAGTTACTGTGGAATACTTTATTTTCGCTGGAATTAATTTTCGCTGAAAAGGCTTTTTGGGCATTTTGTATGGAATTTATTTTCACTGATTTTTGAAATGATGTGCAGCTAGTCCAATGTGTTTACAGTATTTTTGCCAGTAGCTACATATGGAAGTCGGACACTTTAGAATATATGATAGGATTATACATATACCATACTGACACTGGGCATGGTATTTACATAAATTAATGTATCAACAGACGAGTTTTGAGTTGCTTACATAACTGAGCAATGTATGACAGAATGGAGACATTGCCCCCCCCCCCCCCCCCCCGACATATCTTACAGTATATGGTATATCGATACCAAAATGTTATAAATTTCATTTCAACATTTGAGTATGAAGAAAAATAGTTTCTCCGAAAACTTTCAAAGGTGATATGGACGCTTATAATATGAAATCAACATGTGCAATACAAAACTAAAGCAGATGTACTAAAACAGCCTTGATGAACAGAAGTGTCCCCTTGTCAAACAACCCTCACCCCACCCCACCCAAATAACTTATTTTTAATTATTGATAATACCGTAATTGCAGTTTTTGGCTTATGCTTTTTTATTGGAGTTGCGCATCTAATGGAGCAAATGCAGTTGTATGTGCACACCTTGCAACAACTGAACATACCATCTGATTCAACAACCAAGCATTGTCACAGAAATTAAGATTTTTTTTTCTTCTTCTGTGAAATAATTTACAAAAGACTGACAGTGTATTTTGAATAATATTCAAGCTTTGAATATAGATTATCCCATTGACGTAAACTCACCACATCTTTTACTACGCACACAGACAGGTAAACCCTTATCTATATCAACTCACTGAGTGAAAATCAATCAAATACAATACAAAAAAAAAAAAATATCCCTATGGACATGGAATTGGATACCTTCTGCACAAGAGTCGGAGTAAATTGTTGTTACACACACACAAGCCACAGTTTTAGATCTGACAAGCAACAAGATAATCCCGACAGATAACAATCCTTTGTTGAGTATTAAACATAGCTATGTGGGTAGCCGACATAGCGTAGGGTGCCCACACTTTGAACAGATTGCAGATTAAACTGTCCTGTATCACCAAACAAGTCATTTTTTACTCTGTGATAAATACATGTATTGAAAAGAAAACAAGTGTTTGCGCATATATTATTATAACTTGTCTACTACACTTTATTTTGTTTATTTTGTTTGTTTATGTTCGCTCTTTTTTCTGAAGCGATGATTCAGTTAAAAATAAAATCGAATATACCTTTTTTTTTATATTTTACATTCAACTCATGAAAAGCTATGAAAATAAACTCCATACAAAACACTCAAAATGTCTTTTAAGCGAAAATTAATTCCAGCTAAAATAAAATATTTTACAATATTTATTTTTAACATTGTACAAATAAATTTCAGTTAACCCATTGACAGGTATTGACATATTGTGGAATACTTTATTTTCGCTCGAATTAATTTTCACTGAAAAGGCTTTTTGGGCATTTTGTATGGAATTTATTTTCACTGATTTCTGATGAGTTTAATGTGAAATATAGAAAAAAAAGTATATCCGCTGGATTTTATTTTCACGGAATCATCCCTTCAGCGAAAATAAATTATTTTACAGTAGTTGTTAATGTGTTTCACAGCTTATCTTGTCTTATAAAGATTGCTGATGACTTGTTAGACACAATTTGGGGAACCTTTTCTCATGGTTCAGCAACATGCATCGTGACAACTTTTTCTCGCACTAGGCTTAGACCAGGTAATTCATTTTCACAAACAGCGCCATCTACAGGCAACACTAAAACAAGGTAGCACGAGTAGTTACTCAAAACAGGGGCATGCACTTGTTATAATTGTTTGCATTTTTGCTGCACTTTTTTTCTTATATTTTTCAATATGTCTGGAGATAAACCCTAATTTTGGAGACAAAATTTGAGTCAATTTTCAATCTTCTGAAGGAAAATGCAGACTATAAACGGGAAATTTTGTGAAATTGTGATGAAAAGAGCCAAGCTGTTTATATCTTGGAAGAACACAGTACACGTTTCCTCCACTGAATTTCAGACTCAAGAATGATTTCCTTGTTATAGGCTAAACACACACAGTCTACACTAAATATTTCAACATGTTTTAATAATGTAAATAATTCTATATTAAAAGATTTATAATGAAACAAATTCTAACATTTGTCAAATTAGATGTTTATTATTACAGTAAAATTGGTATTAGAAGCCGCATCCCTAATAGAAGTCGCACCCATTTTTTTTGAACAATTGAGAACCAAAAATTCATCATTTCTCATATGTGTAGAGGCTCTAGAAGCCACATCCCTTCTGTTGTATTGTACCATTTTAATAGAAGCCGAGGCTTCTAATACAGATTTTACAGTATTGCTAATTTTTTATTTGCACATTGACAATACAGACTCTAAAATCATGATGAGGATAAAAAAAAACTATCGTAAAACGTCAAGCAAGTTCAATTGTTGAATTTTGTCCCAAAGCAAGCATGCCAGGGTGACAAGTGCACATGTACTTGCTAAAACCAGTAACAAAAGTGTAAACTGCGTGTGGATGTATTTCACAGTACAACATAATACAAAAGAATGTTTACTTATCCCCACTGTCAATGTTGACATTTGTATCTCTTTCATATGAATGTAAATTGAACAACTGTTCCATGTTAAGCCCACACCGCAGACAACCTTCTATAATATGATGCGACTGTTGCAATCGTGGCAAAAACATGCGATTGCCACAACACACGACATGTGACAAGAGTGGTGACTAGTAGCGCCACGCACGCTGGTAAAACATAGTACATAAGCTTTTTGTCTTCATCTGGTTTAAAATCCCACTGTCTGATTGGGACACTCTCGCGATGCGAGGAGACTAGCAGTGCAGACCACCCAATGCAACTCAACACACGACACAATAAAACTGAACATATTAGAAGTCCATGAAGTGACAGAAAAACCAGTACCCTGTACCAAGTGCAGACCACCTTCTATGACAGTCACATCACATAACACTACATTGCATCATAGAGGGTGGTCCACTTGAGAGGCTTGCATTAAATCATCTTGGGATAAATCTTTATACCGTACATTAAAGAGTATGTTTGGTATCTCTATATTTTATGTTACTTGCGATTATTTACAAATCTTTTTTTTAAAATCACTTGATAATAGATGCTCAAACAAACCATAACTGCTAAACTGATGAAGTATGAGCTCAGATAAAAAAAAATTCACTCATGTATAAATATTGAATTTCCTTTCTTTGTTCGTTTGTTTGTTATTAGGGGTTGACCACCAATATCTCTGGGTGTGGAGATGATAGAAAAACTGTGCACATTGATTTTTTCTTCACACAGTGTGGTACTTTTGAGTTTTGCCTCAAATAATTTGCCTCTACTATATTGGTTTTCTGTATCCCTCCCCTAAGTACAATTTTTTTTAAAAAAACAGTTCTTATTTTCTAAATCTAACATCACATTCCAAATGGTAAACCGCTTTACTGATGGTTTTCTTCCAAGTTTATTATCCACTACCGAATAAAGATAATGACAAAAAAAGAAAAATCTTGAAAAGTCATTTATACACAATCTCAATTTTTGTTGCAGTTTAGAAATAATCTCAAAATGAAAAAAAGTTTTTTCGAGACGGAGCTTTACATTGTAAAGTACCGAATAATTAAAACTTTCTGATTAAATTTGACAAACAGGTGTAAAAAAACAACAGGCTGTCACTGAAAACAGTACAAGGTTGAATATGTACCACTGATAAAAGATGTTGCATTTATTACATTTATAATAAAGTACATGCATTTTTTTTTATTCATATTTGGTCATAAATATTAGAATGGAAATAGAATTGCATAATTCCAACAACAATATATGCAATAAAATATGAATTTATATTAATGTACATATCGAAATGTGCAAGGACATATGATAAAAAGAACGGCAATTGTTATATTCTACTCAATTACATTCATAAAGGCATAACCATAATGTCCAATTAAAGCCGCAAGCGGCGTCACCGGGGCCCAAGCTGATAAGATTCTGTTTCATAATTAATGAGGTCACATGTTATACAATCTGGTAGCTTGAATTATCAGTAACATGAGGTCGAAATGAAGTTGGTACCATGTATTTACCTGGTTTGGTTATCGAAATACATGTATGATTTTCAGGATATATAATGAGCCATGTTCTTATGCACAATAATGAGATTACATAATCATATATAGCCATTTCTAATGTCAGTTACATCTTTCATTCAATGTCTTCATAATGACACTAGTTACATGTCCTGCTCTGCGACAGTGTTTCAGATATGACTGCTATGCATATTAATGAGTTTACATGACCATATATGGTCATCTGTTATTTTAATCAAATCTCTTGTTCACTGTTGTCATAACACAGGATTCATCTTCCTAACTGCAACAGTGTTTAAGATATAATGGTTATGCATATTAATGAGTTCACATGACCATATATGGTCATCTGTTATTTTAATTAAATCTCTTGTTCACTGTTGTCATAATAACACAGGATTCATCTTCCTAAATGCAACAGTGTTTAGGATATAATGGTTATGTATACTAATGAGTTCACATGACCATATATGGTCATCTGTTATTTTAATCAAATATCTTGTTCACTGTTGTCATAATAACACAGGATTCATCATCCTAACTACAACAGCGCTTAAGTTATAACAGTTATGCATATTGATGAGGTTAGAAACCCCCACCCCATGGGTGCCCAGCCACGTGGCCAAGCAGTGTGCTATTGTGGCAAAATGATGCATCTAATGACACAAATGCACATACAAAATTTGAAAGAAATCAGACTAATACAAAACATGTAGTTGCATAATATCTATTTTCACAAAATCCAAGATGGCGGCCAAACCATGTGACTGATCAACATAATATTATTTTTCTCATAAGGAGCTAAGGGCAGGCATGGTAAATATAAAAACATCTAGTAGATTGGTTGAATCGTCTCTGAGAAACAAATACCCAAACTTTTTGTCAATTTTGCTTAAAATCCAAAATGGCGGCCAAACCATGTGACTGATCTGAATTATTTTTTAGATTTCTGAAAGGGTTTGATACACAGATGCCATGAAGCAAAACTGAAAATAATCCCTCAAGTGTTGCCAGAGTAAAAAACTACTTCCTGTTTAGAAGAAATCCAAAATGGTGGCCAAACCACGTGACCAATCGTAAAAAAATGTTCAAACGTAAATGGGATTCATATATAGAAGCTAAATACTACATATGAGAGCATTCTACTTGGTGGTTCTGAAGAAGAAGATTTTTAAGTGTTTTTTGCCGTTTTTAGGAAAAACAAAATGGCGGGAAAAGTCACATGACCGCTAAAGTTTTTATTGCTGATATTTATTACACATGACTTGTACTATATACCATAAAAAAATCTAGACACCTAGACCCTCAGAAAGTGGTCAAACAGCCACTTCCGGTTTTAATTCAATCCAATATGGCTGCCAAACTAATTGACCAATCAAAATTCTGAAATCATGTTGCACCAGTTCACATTAGGGACTATCAGTATAGAACATTACCAGACCATTCCGTTCAGCGGTTTTCTCAAACGGCTTGACGAAAAAAGTTACGGAAGAAAGAAAGAAAGAAGAAAGAAGAAATATATAGCCATTTCTAATGTCAGTTACATCTTTCATTCAATGTCTTCATAATGACACTAGTTACATGTCCTGCTCTGCGACAGTGTTTCAGATATGACTGCTATGCATATTAATGAGTTCACATGACCATATATGGTCATCTGTTATTTTAATCAAATCTCTTGTTCACTGTTGTCATAAGAACACAGGATTCATCTTCCTAACTGCAACAGTGTTTAAGATATAATGGTTATGCATATTAATGAGTTCACATGACCATATATGGTCATCTGTTAATCAAATCTCTTGTTCACTGTTGTCATAATAACACAGGATTCATCTTCCTAACTGCGACAGTGTTTTAGATATGACTGCTATGCATATTAATGAGTTCACATGACCATATATGGTTATCTATTATTTAATCAAATCTCTTGTTCACTGTTGTCATAATGACACAGGACACATCTTTCATTCAATGTCTTCATAATGACACTAGTTACATGTCCTACTCTGCGACAGTGTTTCAGATATGACTGCTATGCATATTAATGAGTTCACATGACCATATATGGTCATCTGTTATTTTAATCAAATCTCTTGTTCACTGTTGTCATAAGAACACAGGATTCATCTTCCTAACTGCAACAGTGTTTAAGATATAATGGTTATGCATATTAATGAGTTCACATGACCATATATGGTCATCTGTTATTTTAATCAAATCTCTTGTTCACTGTTGTCATAATAACACAGGATTCATCTTCCTAACTGCGACAGTGTTTTAGATATGACTGCTATGCATATTAATGAGTTCACATGACCATATATGGTTATCTGTTATTTTAATCAAATCTCTTGTTCACTGTTGTCATAATAACACAGGATTCCACTTCCTAACTGCAACAGTGTTTGAGATATGACAGTTATGCATATTAATGAGCTCACATGACCATATATGGTCATTTGTTATTTTAATCGAATCTCTTGTTCAAGGTTGTCATAATAACACAGGATTCATCATCCTAACTACAACAGTGCTTGAGTTATAACAGTTATGCATATTAATGAGGTTAGAAGCCCCCACCCCATGGGTGCCCAGCCACGTGGCCTAACATTGTGCTATTGGGGCAAAATGATGCATCTGATGACACAAATGCACATACAAAATTTGAAAGAAATCAGACTAATACAAAACATGTAGTTGCATAATTTCTATTTTCACATAATCCAAGATGGCGGCCAAACCACGTGACTGATCAAAATAATATTATTTTTCTCGTATGCAGCTAAGGCCAGGCATGGTAAATATAAAAACATATAGTAGATTGGTTGAATCGTCTCTGAGAAACAATTACCCAAACTTTTGGTCAATTTTGCTTAAAATCCAAAATGGCGGCCAAACCATGTGACTGATCTGAAATTTTGTTTAGGTTTCTGAAATAGTTTGATATACAGATGCCATGAAGCAAAATTGAAAATAATCCCTCAAGTGTTGCCAGAGTAAAAAACTACTTCCTGTTTAGAAGAAATCCAAAATGGTGGCCAAACCACGTGACCAATCGTAAACATTTTTTCAAACCTAAATCGGATTCATATATAGAAGCTAAATACAACACATGAGAGCATTCTACTTGGTGGTTCTGAAGAAGAAGATTTTTAAGTGTTTTTTGCCGTTTTTAGGAAAAACAAAATGGCGGGAAAAGTCACATGACCGCTAAAGTTTTTATTGCTGATATTTATTACACATGAGTTGTACTATATACCATAAAAAAAATCTAGACACCTAGACCCTCAGAAAGTGGTCAAACAGCCACTTCCGGTTTTATTTCAATCCAATATGGCTGCCAAACTAATTGGCCAATCAAAATTCTGAAAGCATGTTGCACCAGTTCATAGTAGAGCCTATCATTATAGAGCATTTTCAAACTATTTGGTTCAGCAGTTTTCTCAAACGGCTCGACGAAAAAAGTTACGGAAGAAAGAAAGAAAGAAAGAAAGAAAAAACTGAACGATAATAATAGGGGCCTCGCCCTTTGGGCTTGGGCCCCTAATTAAAGCCGCAAGCGGCGTCACCGGGGCCCAAGCTGATAAGATTCTGTTTCATAATTAATGAGGTCACATGTTATACAATCTGGTAGCTTGAATTATCAGTAACATGAGGTCGAAATGAAGTTGGTACCATGTATTTACCTGGTTTGGTTATCGAAATACATGTATGATTTTCAGGATATATAATGAGCCATGTTCTTATGCACAATAATGAGATTACATAATCATATATAGCCATTTCTAATGTCAGTTACATCTTTCATTCAATGTCTTCATAATGACACTAGTTACATGTCCTGCTCTGCGACAGTGTTTCAGATATGACTGCTATGCATATTAATGAGTTTACATGACCATATATGGTCATCTGTTATTTTAATCAAATCTCTTGTTCACTGTTGTCATAATAACACAGGATTCATCTTCCTAACTGCAACAGTGTTTAAGATATAATGGTTATGCATATTAATGAGTTCACATGACCATATATGGTCATCTGTTATTTTAATTAAATCTCTTGTTCACTGTTGTCATAATAACACAGGATTCATCTTCCTAAATGCAACAGTGTTTAGGATATAATGGTTATGTATACTAATGAGTTCACATGACCATATATGGTCATCTGTTATTTTAATCAAATATCTTGTTCACTGTTGTCATAATAACACAGGATTCATCATCCTAACTACAACAGCGCTTAAGTTATAACAGTTATGCATATTGATGAGGTTAGAAACCCCCACCCCATGGGTGCCCAGCCACGTGGCCAAGCAGTGTGCTATTGTGGCAAAATGATGCATCTAATGACACAAATGCACATACAAAATTTGAAAGAAATCAGACTAATACAAAACATGTAGTTGCATAATATCTATTTTCACAAAATCCAAGATGGCGGCCAAACCATGTGACTGATCAACATAATATTATTTTTCTCATAAGGAGCTAAGGGCAGGCATGGTAAATATAAAAACATCTAGTAGATTGGTTGAATCGTCTCTGAGAAACAAATACCCAAACTTTTTGTCAATTTTGCTTAAAATCCAAAATGGCGGCCAAACCATGTGACTGATCTGAATTATTTTTTAGATTTCTGAAAGGGTTTGATACACAGATGCCATGAAGCAAAACTGAAAATAATCCCTCAAGTGTTGCCAGAGTAAAAAACTACTTCCTGTTTAGAAGAAATCCAAAATGGTGGCCAAACCACGTGACCAATCGTAAAAAAATGTTCAAACGTAAATGGGATTCATATATAGAAGCTAAATACTACATATGAGAGCATTCTACTTGGTGGTTCTGAAGAAGAAGATTTTTAAGTGTTTTTTGCCGTTTTTAGGAAAAACAAAATGGCGGGAAAAGTCACATGACCGCTAAAGTTTTTATTGCTGATATTTATTACACATGACTTGTACTATATACCATAAAAAAATCTAGACACCTAGACCCTCAGAAAGTGGTCAAACAGCCACTTCCGGTTTTAATTCAATCCAATATGGCTGCCAAACTAATTGACCAATCAAAATTCTGAAATCATGTTACACCAGTTCACATTAGGGACTATCAGTATAGAACATTACCAGACCATTCCGTTCAGCGGTTTTCTCAAACGGCTTGACGAAAAAAGTTACGGAAGAAAGAAAGAAAGAAGAAAGAAGAAAAAACCGGACAATAAGAATAGGGGCCTCGCCCTTCAGGCTTGGGCCCCTAATTAAAGCCGCAAGCGGCGTCACCGGGGCCCAAGCTGACAAGATTCTGTTTCATAATTAATGTGGTCACATGTTAGACAATCAGGTAGCTTGTATTATCAGTAACAAGAGGTCGAAATGAAATTGGTACCATGTATTTACGTGGTTTGGTTATCGAAATAGGGTTTTCAGGATATATAATGAGCCATGTTCTTATGCACAATAATGAGATTACATAATCATATATAGCCATTTCTAATGTCAGTTACATCTTTCATTCAATGTCTTCATAATGACACTAGTTACATGTCCAGCTCTGCGACAGTGTTTCAGATATGACTGCTATTCATATTAATGAGTTCACATGACCATATATGGTCATCTGTTATTTTAATCAAATCTCTTGTTCACTGTTGTCATAATAACACAGGATTCATCTTCCCAACTCCAACAGTGTTTAAGATATAATGGTTATGCATATTAATGAGTTCACATGACCATATATGGTCATCTGTTATTTTAATCAAATCTCTTGTTCACTGTTGTCATAATAACACAGGATTCATCTTCCTAACTGCAACAGTGTTTAAGATATAATGGTTATGCATATTAATGAGGTTAGAAGCCCCCACCCCATGGGCGCGTAGCCACACGACCTAGCCATGTGATATTCAGGGAAAAGAATGCGACTTTTGAGTAGAATTGACATACACAATTTTAGCCAAATCTGACCAATACAACACATGTAATTGCACAAGTTTCATTTTCACAAAATCCAAGATGGCGGCCAAACCACGTGACTTATCGAAAATATATTATTTTTCTCACATGTAGCAATGTTCAGGCATGTTATATTCAAAACCAGCAGTTAATTGGTTGAATCACCTCTGAGAAACAAATGCCCAAACTTTTGGTCAATTTTGCCAAAAATCCAAGATGGCGGGCAAACCATGTGACTGATCTGAAATCTTTTTTAGATTTCTGAAAGAGTTTGATATACTGATGCCATGCAGCAATATTGAACGTAATCCCTCAAGTGTGGCATGAGTAAAAAACTACTTCCTGTTTAGAAGAAACCCAAAATGGCGGCCAAACCATGTGACCAATCATAACATTTTTTTCAAACGTAAATGGGCTTCATATATAGAAGCTTAATACTACATATGATAGCATTCTGCTTGGTGGTTCTGAAGAAGAAGATTTTTTAGTGTTTTTTGCCGTTTTTAGGAAAAACAGAATGGCGGGAAAAGTCACATGACCGCTAAAGTTTTTATTGCTGATATCTATTACACATGAGTTGTACTATATACCATAAAAAAATCTAGACGCCTAGACCCTCAGAAAGTGGTCAAACAGCCACTTCCGGTTTTATTTCATTTCAACATGGCTGCCAAACTAATTGACCAATCGAAATTCTGAAAGCATGTTGCACCAGTTCACATTAGGGACTATCAGTAGAGAGCATTTTCAGACTATTCAGTTCAGCAGTTTTCTCAAACGGCTTGACGAAAGAAGTTGTGGAAGAAAGAAGAAGAAAGAAGAAAAAACCGAACAATAAGAATAGGGGCCTCGCCCTTTGGGCTTGGGCCCCTAATAATCAATCATCATTTTCAAAAACTCTGAATGTGTCTACCCTTTTTTAAAATTTTCAGTTGATTTGAGGTTTATTAACATAACTGCGGTAAAGCAACATGTAGTACGAATTTTCAACAACAAAAATTATTATTAGTAAAATCGTTCTCATGTCTAGATCTTAGTATAGCATTTTAATGTATACTTTGCTATCATTTGATTTTCAATCAAAGAAATTCTTATTAAATAAAAATACGTGATGAAATTTTTCGAAAAAATATAATGTAAATATGTGGGTTTATTTTTGAACTGATCTTAATAAATATTATTCAGGTATCTCTAATTTTCAGACACTCCCTTCCACTATCAAAGACAATTTGATGGAATAATAATTAATTTTTCAAACAAGCATAGAAAAAGTTTGCGATTCTTCATATAGTTCATTTACTAGAATTTGAAATTTGAATTTCATTTCAGATGAATAAACTGATTAATGATGAAACTGAATTAGCTACAAGTCAAACCTTTGCGACTGCTCAATTTTGTATGCGAAAAACGACACCACAAAATATGTATTGATTAAATTGAATATTCACATTGCTGCCAAGACACAAAGGTCATGGCGGCAACATCTGTCGTCACACTTCACTAACGTTAGATGACGTATGTGAGAGTAGAATCCAAACTGTTAGTACAGATCAACCAAGCAAATCTTCATAATCAATTACATTTTTGCACATCTACTCCGTCTCCATGTGTCATCGTGTCATCGTCGGCAGTATTCATCACCATGGGGGCTGCCTCTCTCTCAGGCACGCTATCAGTTGTTTTGTACTTGTATCTATGACGATTATTTAAAAGCTTCGATATAGAAGAGCATGTCGTGAAACATTGCTCTCTAAGTGAATAATATCACATAGAATCATGTCAACGAGAGGTTAAACAAAAATGAAACCTCCGTGACACAAGAAACTAAATTAACAAGATTCAGACAATTTGTCAGTTGTTAATCAAGTGAAACTACCTGAGTGAGCAGGTCAGTCAGTACATGTACTGTTTGTACACATGCAGTGAAACAACTTGTTGTATGTGGTCTTCAGCGACACACAAAGATATCCAAAACAATTTTACAAAGCATGAGTGCATATATTTGTTTTCTCCTAAATCTCTCATTTCCACCTGTAAATAGAATTGACTAGTAATGCTACATGTTCTTTTATCACGTATGTGCCACAGCAGAAGGGAACAGAAAGTGGGAAGTTTGTCCACAGAGTTATTACCCAGAATTCTCTGGCCATACACTACGCAAATAGAAGACTCATCTAGTTTGCGCAGCACACACACCTCATGTTTATTTTTTTATCTTGTATATATTAGTATGCTATTTTTTTTTTCCTTTATAAAATGGTTTGCGAACACCATAAAAGCATGGCCATAAAAACTTTGGGACGTAAATGTTAGCCAAAACTACCACGCACCAAAGCAACCAGAATATAGTATGCAATCCACACTCCATAGCGACTCTTTTTTCGAACAATATTCACATGGAGTGCTTTATTTTTCACAGTTGTATTCAATCATGAATATTCATAATTTTGATTTTAGTTAATTAAAGCATAATTCTTGCCTAAAAATTGACGAGAGTTTTAATTAAACAGCCATAGAAAACAAGTCAGCAAAATCACTCGCAATCACAAGTTTTATTCAAAATTTTATTCAACACATCTTTTCAGAGTAGACAACAATTTTGTAAGATGTTAGCACAAATAATTCACAGATCCCAGGGTAATGTCTGTATAAAGTAAAATGATGGACATGCCATTTAAATTACACTTCCCACAAACACACTGATGCAATCTTGGGGATTGTAGCAAATGCACTTTAAACTTTTTAATCTAGAAAACAAACAGACAAATGTACACAATTATGACAGGAGATGTTTACACAGGAAGAGATGAACACTTTTTGCCTTTAAAAATTATCCTGTGTTGAGAGGGATTTGCCAAACACATGAGCACTGTCAAAGAGTAAAGACATCCATGCTAAACACAGAAATTTTGAAAATAAAGTCAAAATGAGAATATATATACTTTAATATTTAACTTTAAATAATTATATATTCATACCCGATTCATGAATAGTTTTCACCCTTTTAAACATAACAGTGAGGTGATTTCACTATTGCAGAGTTTAATAAGCGACAGTCGTAATTAAATCTTTTCTGTTTTCTCCTGAGTCTGTTTCCAAAAAATGTTGACACGTTTTCCACCACAGTAAGTACACAAATTAGGGTAGTTACAAACTATGCAATCCTCACTAGAAGCAAATCTACGAGCATCTGGGAAGATTACTCAAAATGCTCATTATGCACTTGTATGTTTAAACTTAAGGCAACTCAATTCACCTCTACCCCTCAATCTTAAAGTCTTCGGATTTAATAAATAATCACCAAAATAACAATTCCAATCAATGTAGTTTAACTTCTCGTAAGTCCCACAATTCCATGCGCATGTCATACATGCATACTTCCAGCAGCAAAATCAAGACTACAAATAGCTTTAATATATATACTGACTAGCATAACAAAAGCTCTCAAGTAGGTCAAGAAAGTGGGGAATTCGATTGGGCCACCCAGGAACAGCCTGGATAGTAAAAGACTACAGGTTGAACCTGGGGTTGTATGCTTGGTGCCAGTTTTAAAATCTAATTAATAATTGCCGATTATTCGTATATCCACAACATGCACAGACATGTCAAATAACGCCCATACATGGGACTAATTTTAGAATGGCTATTCACATAAGAAAACATCAACATATTCTATGGTGTCTATACTGAATAGAATTCTTTATAACCAAATATGTCAGACACACTGTTGCCGTTGACAAGACAGATGAGTTCTGGCATCCATCGTGACGTACCATCACCCAGAATGCATTGCGCTGTGTTCACACTGGATAGTCAATGGTGAAGTAGGAAAAAAGTCTTTACTATATTAGCATACACACACATGTACGTCAGTAAAAAACAACGTGACGCAGGTGACCCAGTAGCAAATATTTTTCAGCACAAATGATGGCAAGTACAATACATGTACGTGTACAGGGGGGAAAAGGTTGACTACTGTAAAATACTTTATTTTAGCTGGAATTAATTTTTCGCTGAAAAGACTTTTTGGGCGTTTTGTATGGAATTTATTGAACATAAAATATAGGAATAAGGTATTTTCGCTTGAATTTATTTTCACTTAATCATGCCTTCAGCAAAAATAGTGAAAATTAATTCCAAGCGAAAATAAAGTATTTAACAGTATTACAAATGTTATCCTTGCCCAATTAGGCCATGTGAGGGAGCTATTTAATTTTTTTAAACTCAAACATCTTATAAGAAACGCTTGCATTCAAAATACTGTAATCCGCGAGACAAAATTCTAATATCAGTAAAAATCATGACATTTTGTACCAGTTAACATTACTCTGGGATTGATCAACATTGACATTACTAGCGGTACATCATATGGAGTGTTAATGAATTTATCGATATTTTGACTTCATGAATGACATAAAATCACGAAAAATGTTTGCAGTGAAAACTAAATGAAATCCTGTGTCAGCATAACAAATAGTAATTTTGGAAGCATGATTACATTACAATAACTCAGGGTTCTCCACAAGGGGTTTTTACAGGGCGCCGCGCCCTGTTATCTGAAATTGGCGCCCTGTTTAAATTGTCAGCGCCCTGTTATATTTCCTGTGCGCCCTGCATGGTCCCAGACAAATAATTGCTTACAAAACAGGCCTACACTCATTGTCTTCCGAAGATGATTCATCGTGCTCAGGGTAACTGGTTCATTGTTTTAAGGTGCAACTGTGAAAATTCCGGTTTGTTATCGTAGCAGGTCACCTTGAGGTGATAACACCACCAAACAAAAAGTTACAAGTTTTTTCAACACGATTAAAAATGAACATGTGGCCTAGAAAAGTGCATTACTGTACCCATATTTTTACTGCCAGGGTGACGTCAAATATATAAAATCGTTATCAGTAAAACCATTCGTTAAATGTAAGGTCTATGGTTAAAACCACAGTCAGCTGGCATCGGTGTCGCTGGGTGTATATTATAAAGGGAAGTTGTGCAAACAAATTTGCCGAGTTCGCAGTTTTTCTTGTGTTTTTTCGACGTTTTTTTGAAAAACCTGCGATTAGGCTGCGAAAGTAGAACATTCCGGAGGGGATGAAACGGAAGAGCCAAACTTAACGCGAAAAAATAGAACGCGTATTTTGACCTCTACGTGGCCAACCAATGGGTGGACACGGATACGTTTGCGGTCGATGCCAAAAAGCCTCGCGTCCATCGCCTGGCGATGCTCTTCCATTTCACCCCCTCCGGAATGTTCGACGACGTTTGTGCTTCGTCCAAATAAATATAAATCATAAATATAAATTTTTGCTAAAAATTAAACAAGCAGCCTGTCGGCTGAGATAGCTCCGCTGTTAGCAATGCACATGGCAATTAAAGAACAGAAGATATCATTAGAAAATGAACAAATCTGAGCGAGGTCCACATGTAGTACCTATATGTATAATATATATCAAAGCAATTGGACTTGCGGTTTTCAACAAGAAGTCGAAAATATCACTTTTTACCAAAAATTACAAAAATATTCATCAAAATTAGAGAATTAAAGATATCATTATGAAATGAACAAATCTGAGAGAGGTCCACATGTAGTACCTATATTTGTAATATCAAAGCAATTGGACTTGCGGTTTTCAACAAGAAGTCGAAAATATCACTTTTTACCAAAAATTACAAAAATATTCACCGAAATTAGAGAATTAAAGATATCATTACAAAATGAACAAATCTGAGAGAGGTCCACATGTAGTACCTATATATGTAATATCAAAGCAATTGGACTTGCGGTTTTCAACAAGAAATCGAAAATATCACTTTTTACCAAAAATTACAAAAATATTCACCAAAATTAGAGAATTAAAGATATCATTACAAAATGAACAAATCTGAGAGAGGTCCACATGTAGTACCTATATATGTAATATCAAAGCAATTGGACTTGCGGTTTTCAACAAGAAGTCGAAAATATCACTTTTTACCAAAAATGACAAAAATATTCACCAAAATTAGAGAATTAAAGATATCATTACAAAATGAACAAATCTGAGAGAAGTCCACATGTAGTACCTATATATGTAATATCAAAGCAATTGCACTTGCGGTTTTCAACAAGAAGTCGAAAATATCACTTTTTACTAAAAATGACAAAAATATTCACCAAAATTAGAGAATTGAAGATATCATCATGAAATGAACAAATCTGAGAGAGGTCTACCCAAGGTACATATACACCAAGTATCAAAGCATTCAGGCTTGTAGTTTTCAAGAAGAATTCGAAAAAGTAAAACATTGACACAGACGACAACGACGACGGACAATCACTCATATGATAAGCTCCGCTCGACAAAGTCGACAGCGGAGCTAATAAAGCATGTATGTATCTATTTGGGGAAATAAATAAACAAACTTGTTACGTCTTTTTCTGGACGCGGTCATTACTTGTAAACAACTGATGTCGCCGCTTGAGAATCGTGCAGCTAAAATCAGCTGATTGTACGTGCTGACGTTTACTTAATAATAGCTCTTCAAAATTCCTATTCATTTTGTAATAATAAATATATATTATGCATATGTAATAATATGTAGATTAATAGATTTTTTGGTTTCCATTTTTCAACATCCTTGCCAATGATGCACGTTACAAATGTGCCACGCTCACTTCACATTGGCGTGCCCTGTTTAATTTTCAAACCGTGAGTTAGAGGGTCTTAAAAATAACATTACAAAGAAGTGAGAACATAGTCTTCATAAAAATTTTTTAAAGCGAGAGGGTTGTCACCTGAGTCACCCAAGCGACGATAACACGCTAAAAACGTAAAGTCTCATGGGTAGATGTTTGTTTGTAAACAATGGCACGCTATGGCCGTCTGACGCATGAGCAGGAGACGACTCTCCCGCTTTAACAACAGCTGGAATGAACAAATCATCAGCTTCATTTTCACATATGGCTCATGAATTATTCATCGACTCCTTAGACTCCCCAGAAAAAGTAAGACGTGAATTTCAGAATACAGTCAAACAAATTTCGGCAACAGAAAATGCAAACTTGAATTTGACATAGCCAGTCTTACTTTTTATTTATAATTGCCACCATTGCAATTGACAACACAGCCACAGCTGGCACTGTGTTGATATAAAGATTTAGGGTATCCCCATTCAAGAATGAGAGTGCATGTGTTTGGTGTACCAATATTTCACTATAGATGCACCTATTGTTAATTAAAATTTGGTGCTTAGGACAGCGGTGTGATACAAAATTTTATATTTATCATTTTGCTTTGCCTTTCCATAAGCTATACTATAGTTTTTTTTTTTAAAAATGAAATATTGTTCTTTTGAATAAACTTATCTGAGAAAACATGTCATGTCATTATTATTACCATACCTTCCCGATCATAAGCCCCTCCCGGAGCATGAGCCCATTTCACTATTTTTAGACATTTAACAGTTGAGGGTATCCCCGATTACAGGCCCAAGGCGTTTTTACCGGGCGTCAACGACATTTATTAAAATATTATATATGTAAAAAGTGTGCTTCATTGTATAAAAATTGTGATTGTAAAGTAGATTGGCCCGTGCTTTTATGAGTGCATGGCGAACATACTCAACGTGGTTTATACCCTTTCTATCTGTTATTTACTTAGAATGAACCCTGATGTTACAATACTGAGTAGTAGCTTTCAAAACGCCAAAAATGTCAAGTTGTACAACCTGGTCATTGGACATCATTTTACTTTTCAGAATAATCGTGTCCATTGAGACTATCATTAATGAGGTGTGAATAAGTAAACTATACTTCGACATGAGAATCACCAGATTTTAACAGATCACATTTTAACATCACAGTAATTCAATTCCTCATTGTCTCAAAAAATTAAATCGTCAATAATCACAAAAATTCATCAGTGCGACATAGCATTTTGATTGGTTAAGAAAAAAAAACATCACCTATTAGGTCAAAGGATAATCTTTTCAGATCAAATCATGCTGAAAAACATCATTGCTTCGCATTGAGAATTTGTGAAAACATTCCACAACAAGAAGATCTCGCCTTTGACTGTTTTCCCTGAAATTCCTTCAGACCCTATCCATTTTTACTTCAAAAAGACGTAATATTTCCCCCAGCCCGGCATGGTGAATGAAAGATGTAATTTGGACAATTTTGCGTGGGTGGTAGGATGGTTACACTAACAGAGTTAAAGCCCCCAAAAAATCATATTTCCTGAGGTGGTCCTCGAGTATAAGTCCACCTCTTACTTTCCCCGTTTTTACATGTTGAGGCCCCTGGGCTTATGATCGGGGGAGTACAGTATTTATTCTAGTGTGTAGTACTAACCACAGACAGATACATGTATAATGTAATACTGTATAGTCTAAGGTATCTAGTGTGTAGTACTAACCACAGACATATACATGTATAATGTAATACTGTATAGTGTAAGGTATCTAGTGTGTAGTACTAACCACAGACAGATACATGTATAATGTAATACTGTATAGTCTAAGGTATCTAGTGTGTAGTACTAACCACAGACATATACATGTATAATGTAATACTGTATAGTGTAAGGTATCTAGTGTGTAGTACTAACCACAGACATATACATGTATAATGTAATACTGTATAGTGTAAGGTATCTAGTGTGTAGTACTAACCACAGACATATACATGTATAATGTAATACTGTATAGTGTAAGGTATCTAGTGTGTAGTACTAACCACAGACATATACATGTATAATGTAATACTGTATAGTGTAAGGTATCTAGTGTGTAGTACTAACCACAGACATATACATGTATAATGTAATACTGTATAGTGTAAGGTATCTAGTGTGTAGTACTAACCACAGACAGATACATGTATAATGTAATACTGTATAGTGTAAGGTATCTAGTGTGTAGTACTAACCACAGACATATACATGTATAATGTAATACTGTATAGTATAAGGTATCTAGTGTGTAGTACTAACCACAGACATATACATGTATAATGTAATACTGTATAGTATAAGGTATCTAGTGTGTAGTACTAACCACAGACATATACATGTATAATGTAATACTGTATAGTATAAGGTATCTAGTGTGTAGTACTAACCACAGACAGATACATGTATAATGTAATACTGTATAGTATAAGGTATCTAGTGTGTAGCACTAACCACAGACAGATACATGTATAATGTAATACTGTATAGCGTAAGGTATCTAGTGTGTAGTACTAACCACAGACAGATACATGTATAATGTAATACTGTATAGCGTAAGGTATCTAGTGTGTAGTACTAACCACAGACAGATACATGTATAATGTAATACTGTATAGTATAAGGTATTTAGTGTGTAGCACTAACCACAGACAGATACATGTATAATGTAATACTGTATAGTATAAGGTATCTAGTGTGTAGTACTAACCACAGACATATACATGTATAATGTAATACTGTATAGTATAAGGTATCTAGTGTGTAGTACTAACCACAGACATATACATGTATAATGTAATACTGTATAGTATAAGGTATCTAGTGTGTAGCACTAACCACAGACATATACATGTATAATGTAATACTGTATAGTATAAGGTATCTAGTGTGTAGTACTAACCACAGACATATACATGTATAATGTAATACTGTATAGTGAAAAGCACCCAGTGTGTACGGTAGTCTTCAAAACTATTAGTGCCGTACACAATAAAACATTTATTTATATATTTATTTATTCCAATTCATACTTTTGCATGGTATCTACTAAAATTACCCAGTATTATCATTGTACTACCAGCTTTTTTTTTTCTAAGCTGTTAGCCCAGCAGGCTTTCACATTTTGTTTTTTTAATTTTCATCACTGGACCTGCAAAACTTAAGAATCAAGCAACACCACCTTTTGCTTCTGTCAACACGATCAATTCACAATTACTTGATTTGCCTGTTTGTTGAAAACTTGATACCTAACTCAACGGAGGAAGTAACTAGTGCTTTATTAATATACAAGTTGACTGGTTATTTGACTAGGAAAACTAATCGAGTATTCTTATTAGTAATTGGATTAAAATTATATTAAACATGTACTTCTGTTTCCCCAAACAATGAGATCAGTTAGATCAAATGATTTCAAAATCATTTCTAAATTGAATTTATCGCTATGGTAACTGTGGAATTCAGGTAAGTCACATGTATGCAACCATAAAAAATCCCGGCAGACTGAATCACAATGTGGCCATTTATTACAGACTTTACCTCATTTGCAGATGCTTTAGTTATCTACTCTGAACATTGTATTCACTTACTCATTCATCAAGCACTATTGTACACAGACTAGTATTAAGCCCGATATATACACAGGCACCCTTAGACCAGACCCCAAGGGTTTCTGCTAAGTCCCATATAAACATGATTCATGGCACATTCATCCAGGATGTGTTACTAAATGCTATTAACCCATTGCCTGCAGAAAGCCTCCAAGCATCGCCATGGCCTTGACGGAAAAACCACAGCAGGTACCATGTTAAGTAGGATGAAAACTTCTGACCATATGTCACAAAAGGACCTAAATGATAGGATGGTTTTGAATATCCCACACTATACCTGCCATAGTATTGTGATGATTAAAAGTAGAGACTGCCCTGTCATATTACATCTGGATCACATTTCAGGACGAATAATTCATGAAGGCAAATCCGAATGCTAGACATCTCACCTGAATGCAATGTTGCCCTTCAAAACAGTCAAATTATTTCTTCACGATTTCAATCAGTCTACGGACAGTTTCTCTGTGGTCTAAGGCAATTTTAGAAATTCTTTTCTTTAAATTTGGGTTTCCTGGGATATAGCAAAGTCCAATCAACCACCACTGGTGCAGTGGTTGTTACACTGGACCCATATTGATAGATGCCAAGTTCAAACCACGCCTTGGATTGGCCACCAAAGAAACAGATAGAAGCATAACCTGGGGGACTATGCAAGAGGACAAAGCCACTGGACAAGTCATTCATTTTATCAATAAGATTTTGCAATAACCTTGAGTAACTTCTACACATACAAACAGATATGGTTTCTGTGCTGCAAGAATGCACAGTTATGGCACAGATCAGAAGACAACAGTGACATGTTCTAAACTAATGCCAAGCACAGAAATATATACAAAGTATTATTAATGAGTTAATTCACCCAGTACGGAACTGTCATCTGACTACAATATGAACTTTTCACCACCAGACTTTCTCATCCAAATTTTTCAGTCCTTTTTTTTTTCTTATGTTCTTCAATATTTTTGGAAATGAATTCTAATTTTGGAGCAAACAGACGAAATTTTAGTCAATTTTCCGTTTTTACTCATAAAATTTGCCTATTTTTGTTTCAATCTTCTGAAGGAAACTACAAACTATAAACGGGACTATTTTGTGAATTTGTGATGAAAAGGGGAAACTGGTGGTGAAAAGGTTAAAGGTACTTGACATTAAATAACAGTTTTAACACTGTGTATATTTCACTGATTAACTGATTTCATCAATTTACATGTAAGCAACAGAAGTATGTAAAACTATTATGACATTGGGGGGGGTATGTCAGTTTCTTGTATCAATGATGTTTACAATTATAACGATAATAATTTCAAATAATTATTAGAGCATATTTCAGAATTGTCATATTGTGTAGTAATATTTTTTATTAAATCAGTGTTGTTAATTTGGAATTTAGAAGCAATATTGTATGTCAGCAGAGGAGGGGGGATCTAGATCTGGGTCTAGTCTTGGTGATTATTTTTTTTTATAAATCTGTGATGCGATTGTGAAATGATGGTATACATGTACATGCATAATCTAGACTGACTGGTTCATTCTGCATGACAGCCTTTGCTATTAGATATTCATGAGATGCGAGAGTTTGGGCACAGCACAATGACATGCATGCAATAATGGTCAAAATGACATGTTTTTTTTTTCCATTCTGCAGATGCAGCGTGATGCGCTTCAGCTTAGTTTTCAGATGTAGACACACATACTATAGTATAGAACTTTTTTGATGCACATGGTTTTTAGCAGTGTTAATAATGTCAACCTCATCTGCTTCAGTCATAGGCCTTATTGTTGTAGTTCTCTGATTCAGTATACTTCCATTTCACAGAGCACAACAATCATCATTCAATATTGGCTCCTGTACAGCGCATATGTGTGTAAAAACATTATTTGCTTCATGAAATTCTGCATGAGGACTGGACTAATTAAGTCCTTTGTTAATATTATTATTATTATCTATGATGTATGATCTAATATATGATTTTGACAGGCGGTCAACAAACGCAGGTGAGGATTGACCTATTTGTTAACTGCTTCCCACGCTACATGTCGCGCATATTGTCCACGTTTACACGCTGAACTTGTTGCACGTGTATGGACCAATTTGGATGATTTTACAATAATACAATTGTTTTGCAATTATGCCAGCAATCTTAAAAACACATTTTTACTGATTGAAGAAAATAACAAGTCTTTTTTGCAATCAGAGCCTATCTTGAAAAAAAAATCTGAAATCCATTCAGTTTTGTAGATATTAAGACAAAAAACTCAAAACCATAGAAGGAATCCCTTTTCAAAACTTATGCATGGTTTGTACATGCTTAAACACACCAGTAAAGCATCTGAATACACATAAATATATTATGCACCAGCAATCCTATGTGTTGTGCACTTGTTATTTTTAACCTCTGACCCCAAGTTAGTACACACGGATAACAACACAGAACAATTTAATGAGATATAATACAGGACAGTCCACTCCAATGAGATGAACTCACCAGAGGTCAACAAGACAAACGCCTGTTAGGGAGGCTATTATTATGACTGTCTCTGCAGTTTTAACTTAACATTATAACATATGATCTAGTTGATATTTTTTTTTTTAATTCATTTTAAGAATTATATTATTTTGATGTTTTCTAAGCAAACAATTCCAGACCATAAGAAATATTTATTTACTGAATAAATGACATAAATTACAAGGCCAACTGTGAGAATATCGTTAATTGAGATCAGTCTACTGGTTATGCTTCTGTGATCATATCCTGCAAGGCGATTGGATACATACGTTGGCAGCCATATTTGTTGTCATATTCATACTCTTGATCCCAATTAATTTTAAAACGTCTACACATATGTACGTATTTTTGTCAAAAATATGTACAACACATTAACATAAACATTTCATATTTTCAACGGCCGCACTTATAAACATGACAAAACACTAAACGGCTCGGTTCCGGCACCGGAAATGTGAGAGATACAATTGAAAGCTACGGTAATAATAATCGGGCGACATTGGGGGATTATGAACTGTTCGCTCGGATCGGACAAGTAAATATTATTTGATTGAATATCTATGAAAATGCAACATATTTGATGTACGGCTTTACAAAACGGTGATTAAAATGAACATGTGTCGAAAGGTATGGTCAGATAAAGTAACGATCAGCTGAGCGGCTGGACGGGGGGACGCGATCATCGCCTCCCTATCCACAAAGACAATATTGTTAACTCTCCACGTACCTCTAAATGGCCCAAGGATGCAAAGCTGGATATGGCGAAACCGTCTATTATGTCTTCCTCGTGTGAACTTGAACTCCGTCTGCGCTTATGCCGTGGTCTTGACCTCTCCCGATCTCTCAGTGACGGTGGTCTTTCATCGTCGTCCCCACTCCCGATGTCATTATTATGGTTGTGTTGTTGCTGCTGTTTCATTTCAGCAGCTCTCTCTCGTCTCTTGTGTCGTTGCGACCTCTGTTTAGCGTCGTTTTCCATCTAAACCCGCCCAAAACGATACATGAACTGATCTGTAACCAACACCCCGATACTAGAGGGGAATTTGTGAGAAAAATCGTAAATAACTATGATAATTCGGTGGAAAACCGAGCAAGTCCTCGAACCAGCATGATCCTTTAGTTAGTCGATATCCCGACCCTGAGTGCGGAGAGATACATGAACTCGAGAAGTGGGTCGGTGTGTGCTTCCGCCGGAATATAGAACCAACATACAACGCACTATAATAGTGCACTGAGGTAAACCAGTTGGGCGATACATATTTAATATTTCGTTGACATCATTTATTCTAGTTCCTTTTAACCCGATAATTGTTCTTTGCATCGAAAACCAATATTTGCGAAACCAGTACCAAACACGGGAAAGATAACAAAATCTCTAGAGGTCGCTGTTCTCCGAGAATGATCGCTTTGAGCATTTAAATTTAATTGTGATATAGTAGACCTTTTTTTCTTTCGAACACCACTATTATTACATTGAGAGGTATTCGCATGATTTCGGTTGTATTTGGTCTAGTCAAAACAGTAATGTATTAAAAAAATGAAAGCAAACATGCTTTTGAGTTGTGTGACCTGCTGAAGAGATTATGAATATCGACTGCCAATAATCAAATTTAAGAAACACATCGCTGTGACATTTCAGCTGATCACCATAGGAAACGTGTTGTGTCTAATAAATATTATTAATACGAACATGTCTATCATATGAAAACATGTGTTGTAAACTTGTACATTTTATAATACACCAGGCTTCTGTCACGTGCTCTCTCGAGTATGCGAATTTCCAAACAATAATCCACATTAAAAAAACAAAACAAAAAAACTTGTTTACAGTGAACGAAAAAGCGGATACTCAACTTGCTGTATTATATCGAACGCACGCCTACATGTCGTTGCATTTCTTAGTTTGTTTTTTTCTGTTCGTAGTAAACAAGGTCCGGATACTGAATCCCACAATATACCAAGCACGCCTACAAGTCGTTACATTTGTTTGGTTGCTTTTTTGTTTGTAGTAAGCACGGTCCGGATATTAAATGGCATAATCACGCCTACATCTCGCCCACATCTCTCTACGTTCCACAGTGGCGGATTCAACAAAATGTATTTGGGAGGGGGACAAGCTTCGCTTAACATTACGGAGCGAAAATCACAGAGAAGCTATGCGTAATCCAGATGATATGAATCGTCATGCGTTTGGGGGGCATGCCCCCCCCCTCTGGATCCGCCACTGACGTTCCATATATTAGCAACCAGTTATAAGTTCCCAGGAGCGTTGCTGAGATATTAGTCACATGACTGCCACACCACTAAAATTTTAATATAGAAATCCACGTATCAAAAAACACAACACAAAAAAAAACGTACATTTATGTAAATCAGTTTTAACTACACGAAATGCTAGTCTTCTCTTACAGACTCAAAATGTTTTTCTTACAAGGTAGTCACTGTTAACACCATAAACTTAAGACATTTTGGTTGATGGTTTTTGACAAAATTTGTGTTCCACATGTTACTGTAAAATACATAATTTTAGCTGTAATTAATTTTCACTGAAAATACTCTTTGGGGCATGTTGTATGGATTTTTAAATAATTTGTGTTGAGTATTGTTTATTGACTACGTACGTTGTGCTAACGGCCATCCAGTTTCACCGAGGCTAATTACGTCATAGAAGTGGTTCGTCACTGGAGAACGCGACTTGCAAGAACGGTATAATAAGATGTTAACAGACAATATTATTAGTCTTTGAGGTTTACATCTCTAATTGGAAAAACACACAACAAAACCAGGTTTTTGCGATAAATAAATGAAAAATAAAAGTTTCTAGAATCACTTCGCAATAAATTGAAGTCACCAATGGCTCAATCTACTGAACTGCGAATGTGCTTTCGGTTTAGAATCAGCAATCATCAGCTGGTCGCCATCAGTTCCAACCTTCACTGTCTTCCATCAAGAGGGTAATGCAGAGTTTACCCATTTGATGGCAAATATAAAACTAAATGTATAACGTTATGCCGCTATCTATTTAAAGCGTGGTGGTCGTCGCGCAGCGCGTGTTCGAAATTCATGTAAATAAACAATGTATTTTACACGCGTTGTATACGTCCCTATGAGTCCCATATCGAACAGGACGTGGCAGGACGATTGCCGCCCTTTAAGTCTAAGGACTGCACATTTTTTAAATTGGAAAAAGGAGACACTGAGTCACTTCTTTGTCAAATGTCCTGTGGTTGAAATGTTTGAACACATGTACTCAAACGGAGAAGTTAAATTGGTCTGAATAAAATACTATCACCAGACAAAATTATGATTGGGGATCCATAATTGCCGACATTACCAAATTCTCTGTTATTGGTTGCTAGGAGACATATTTACACTCTAGATGTGTGGACAGATCATCATCTTTCAATCAATTCACAAACCATATACAACGAGTTAAGTTAGTAGAATGTGTAATTGCAAATAAACGTGATAAATTATGGTTACATTTAAAAACACGTGGGGTGAATTCTTGAAAATGTTGGACAATGTCTTGCACCCTAGTGACTAGTAAATGAATTGTAGTTTGAAATCTGTATCAAGTGATTTAAACATTCTTATACTGTAGAATTTTGAGCCTTCAATAAAAAAAATAACATAGTTGTATCACGGTTACTAGTAACCGTGGTTGTATAAATAAAAAAGCTCCCGAATTTAGGATGATCACTAAGCTAAAGAAAAAATCGCCATGGCTTAAACCACGTGGTCGAGTCCTTATGATGATATCCACCCACAAAATCGAACAAATGCGATGAACCAGCGGGCAACAACAAAATGAACAATTGCTAGCAAAGATCAATCCCTGATCAATCTTTGTAACATGTGCAACCAAGGTCATATTGAACGTGAATTTCATTTTCTAATGGAATTTCATCAATATAAAACCCACCGCAAAGAATATTTCATATTGGTTAATACCCAGCTGTGATACAATATTGTGATGCTTGAACCAACAGTTCATCAAATAAGTAAATAAGGTCTTGGACAGAAATTACAGGGGGGTGTTTTTAAGGGGAGGGTACATATTTTTCATGTAAGCGATTGGGGGAGGGTAACTTTATTTTGTGCACACATAAAAACAGGGTCACTGTTTTCTGTGAATTAAATATAATGATTATAATATCCAAAAAATGCAATAAAACATTGTGTAAATTGACCAATTTTAATAAAATATAACAAATTCATGTAGGTATTGTTGCTTTAATAAAACAACTATATAACAGTCATAAACTCAACAAACACAATACTAAAATAAGTGGTGCTGACTAATACCCAGGCAAACAGTAAGAGGTATAGCTAAATTAAAAGAAAAACAATGTAAATAACGTCTCAGTAATCACTGCTTAAAAATAGAGACTGGCAGACATGCAAAGCCAAGAATGCCAGTCAGTGCTGGGATTCATAACGAAACATGCAAAATTGTTGAGCTTGATAATTTCCCCAAAATATTAGTCTAAATGCAAGAGAAATGTTTTGCTGTATTTTTTGTATTAAATAGTGCATTTTTATTAGTTATTATTTTCTTATTTTTTCCCACTTTTCTACTTTATTTTATAAGCATGCCTGACATAAAATTTTATTTCTTACTTGAACTTTTCTTTTAGAACAATTGCTTTATTTTTCCTTTAGTTTTGTTTGTTATTTTAGTCATATATTTTATCTTTAATTCTTTGTTAGCATTTTAGTGATTATGTGTATTGTTGTAACCATTTGCCCCCCCGGGGGGGGGTGAGTTAGAGTCAATAAAGTTATTGTTAATCAGAATCCTCCTTTCCTCTAAGTTACTGTTTTCAGTATCGCCCTCTGTGCCACCCAGTCTGCTCCTCGGTTTCACTATCTTCATCAAATACTTGGGCAAGATCTTTAATTTCAAGATAAACATCATTTGTAAGTTTGTTTTGTTTTAGGCTGTTCATCTTGGTTTTTTTACAGTATTCAATCCTTCAAAATACAAATCATCTTCACTTATGATGGCATCGCCATCAACACGTGGTGCTATTTTGGCCATCGCGTCTGCAATTCCATCACTCATTCTGCTTTCTCTTCGTTTTCTTTTGCAAGACGTCTATTTTGCTTGATTTTACGTTTTTTATTCTTGTCTTTCATATTTTTTTTCTAAGAGTCACGGTGTCCAGCAATTTCTGTACCTCTGTATTTATACTATTAATGTTAAAGCAAAAGCAAAAAGTTAACGTCTTTAAAAAAAACATCATATGCAATAAGCTTGGTGATGTGAAGCAATTAGTGAAAACTGATTAATGCCTATATTGCACAAAGATTGCACATGTAAAAGTAATGAGAAAAGACACAAGACAAAACAAAATGTTAGTGACAGCATAGATGAAGGAAGTGAGGTGGAGAGCAGTGAAGATGAAAGTCCCAAAGAGAGTGAAGAAGATGAGCACAATGAAACTGATGATAATGATATAGTGTTGGCTGAACTGGGTAACTCTTATGAAGCACAGAGTGAGGAAAGTAGTGAGAACAGCGAGCCTATTCAACCAATTCTGCTCTCCAGATCTGGGCGGCGAACCACCACATACTTCACAAGGCATTTTTTTCTGGAGACTGAAGCACTTTAAATTATTGTACTTTTGATAAATAGAGTGTGGCCTGTCTCCTATTGACTGAATCACACGTGACATATTTGTTCAGTGTATTATTGATTCTGAAACCAGTTTTTTGAAGAATGGCAACAAGTATGTCAAAACACAGTTGGTGGATGTACATCCCTGTTTTTCTTGATGATGAAAATATTTTTAATTATAGAATGTTTAAAGGGAAATATTACAATCACAGGGATTGCACTTGGTGTTTATTTGCATGGAAGTGGCAGTCTTTTTGTAATCGGCATATTTAGTTCAAGATAAATCCGATTAAAAACGTTCACCTTCAAAGGGATATTTCCAGTTAAGCCTAGTCTCACAAAACTTTCTGGATTAAAAATAACAATAGATACCGAAATATAGATTAACATTGTAAACAACATAAACAATAGTGTCCCATGATTCTATTTATTGTGCATGAAAAATTATAGGGCCAGGTATTTGTATGCGCACAGTAGGGAAGGGGAACTTTTTTTCTTGTACACATTTAAAAAAAACAGCCCCCTGTAATTTTTGTCCAGTCCCTAAATTAGTTGAGTCCCGGAGTTGAATACACAGTTTCTATCTGGCGCGCCCTCTTGTGGTCAAGCGCTCATATGGGGCAAATACTAGTAGGTACAGATATAACAATAGCGTCGATATTGTTTTTCTCTGCCATCATCTATGTTGTTTCGTTGCTACGTTTTAAATGCCCAACGATTTCACGAACAATCATTTCTGTCTGTTTCAACGAATCTGCTTGGCAATGCGCCCTCTACGTCTTTTTACGTAACAGAATCGTGTTGAGACTTTTGTGGGCGGTTTTAAAATGATAGTTGGCAACAACAATCGTGGTGACCGGAAAAGAAATTGTCTTCAAAATTATTTGTGTCCACCAATTATTGCCTCGTTCTAGTGTCCAGATAGGTCTTGACACTGTCCCGAGTTCCGTTCGCCAGTTCAACCAACCAGATCAAAAATCAAATTGAACCGATCGTTTATTTCCACTTTTCCTATCATCCACAATTTCAAAATAGTTGGAAGAACTCTGGGACAATTTGCTACCTAAATACAGAAAAAAACAAGGAGAAACGACACGTTGAGGTCCTCCATGTCTCTATAGTAGTCTGGGACCATGTTGGACACTTCTGACGTAACAAATCCGCATTCCAAAAGGAAAATGACGTTGACCGTGTGAAAGCGAACGAAATTTTAATCTTGTTTATTCACACACACAACAAGTTTGGGGAGACCTTACAGTTACGATACTAAACCATAGACCTGTTTTCTAAGGTCTACGACTAAACCTTCGTAAACTAACTACTGAAAAATCTTTATTTTAGTTGGAGTTTATATGTTGGGACAAGGGTATATTCGCTGGATTTTATTTTCACTGGATCATTCCTTAAGGTAGAAGCCTACTCATAAATTAAAAAAAACAGAATTTATTCATTTTGCAATAAATTGTACTCCACGGCAATATAAGGATATTGACCTTAAAAAAGTTGGGGGTCACCAGCCTTTTTTTCGAGAAATTGATGGTTGTATTTTAGTGGAAAGTCGCCATTTTGACACTATCATAATGCTTTTACCATAGGTTCTTATGGCAGAGATATTATGCAATATCTCAAAATTTAGCCTGGTGACATAGGCTTAAAAAATTATATAATTTTAATGATGGAGTACATTTTGTTGTTCTGAATTATTTAAAAAATCTGGGTTTTAAAAAGTGTCAAAAAATGCAATTTTTCTTTAACATTGTGTTCTGTGGAATTGTTCTAAAAATAGCAATTTTTAAGAAATATTAGGACACGTTTCTCAAAAAGCTTAACTGTAACACACAAAATAATGCTATTTAGTTGTACCATGGAACATTAGCTTCATGATTGTACATAATAAACTAATGAACATTGTTATGCGATTTATGACCAATTTTGTCAGAAATTATGACTAGGCTTCTACCTTAAGCGAAAATAGCAAAATTAAATTCTAAGTAAAAATAAAGTATTCTACAGTATTATTCATAAAGAGTCTACTATACTATCGCACTGAACGCGTTGTGGTTGTTGACATTATTAACAAAAATCATAATTTACTACTCGAAATAAAATACTCGTGGATCTGCCTTCCCGTGTAAAAAGTAAAATAGATCTTGCTCAAATCTCTGATTCAATCTACATGACCAGTAACCAATGAATGCCTAACGTGTTTTGTTTTAACTTTAAAGGGCGATGGTTGTCGTGCCGCGTTCTGGTCGATGTGGGACTCCTAGCAATGTACACAACGTGTGTAAAATACATTGTTTGGTTAGACATAAAATTCGAACACGCGCTGCGCGACGACCACCGCCCTTTAAATACTAGTACCTCGACGCGGCCTTAGTTTATAGTTATATATATAGTTATATATATATATTTATGAAAATGATTTGGATTCGACAATACATGTAATATTCGGAAAAATCAAGCAACTTTGCGACAAGAGCTGAACTTGGAAGCTACCCAATTATCATCGATATTTGCAGACATGATTAGGTACCATGACAGACTTGTAACTGGTAAATGTAATGTGTATTTAATAGTGCATTCTGCCTACAAGAATGAAAGCAAAGCTATAGCCAACATTTATAAAAGTTTTATTGTCTCCCACTTTACATAAAAAAAAAATATTATAGCAATTTCAAATCTGAATACTCTTTGGAACCATATTTAGAATATGTAAATAACGTCAAACACAGAGTTGCCATCACTAAGTTCACAATTTCTGCACATTAACTAAGAAAATTAAGACATTTACAAGTACCACCTAAGGAAAGGTTATGCATACTATGTGATGATCTAGTTGTTGGCAATGAGATGCATGCTTTCTTAGATTGCAGGAACTTGGAGATGGAAATTTCTAGGTGTCAATTTTTTAGAACAGTCTCACAATGCACAATAAAGAATTTGAGAGTTTGCCTAAACAGATCATCTTTAAGAAACTGTTCAATTGAGTTCAAAAGATAGTTTCATTGCCAACAGTCCTTTAGGAGTCTTTCAATTCAATTCAATTCGTTTATTTAAAGTCAGTTTGAAAATTACAAACATCAAACACAGAGAAAAACAACAGTAAGATTTCACAAATAATCAATTAAATATCTTAAAATGATGGTGACCACAATGACACCATTTGCTTAAAAGAATACAAATCTTTGCACTCCTTCATTCGATTAGGAAGCGAGTTCCATATGTTCGCACCATAATAAGACAATGACTCCAGCTCATAGCGTTTAGTCCTTGGTCGTTTTAACTGTAATTGATGAGAATTTCTTAAATTGTACATTACATTTTTCTCCTTGTATAAATTCCATATAAAAGATGGGGAGAGTTTGTTCACACTTTTATAAACTTCAACAAGTATGTCACGATTCCTGGACATCTCTAGTGTTTGTAGTCCAGCACGTTCCAATAAAGTTTGATAGCTGGACTGAAAATCATTGTACACAAATTTCAGAGCTCTGTATTGAATACGCTCCATCTTAGCAATGTTTGCTTTACCACAAAAATTCCAAACTAAAGAACAATAAATAAAATGTGATAAAATAAAACATCTAAATATACATAGTCTTGAGGCTTGATCTAGATAACCCGACATTCTTTGCAAAACTTTCAATTGGGCACCTGCCCGTTTACACAGAACACTAACACGATGATGACAATTTAAAATTCTGATCAATATTAATCCCGAGCAATTTAACACTAGTTTCAGTTTCAATAGCAACACCCCCAATACTAAAAGTGGTATTGTCAGATTTGTCATTTAATATAATTGCTTGAAATTTATTTATACTAGCTTCCATCATGTTATCTTTGAACCATTTGACAGCTATTTCTGATCGTTGAGTTGTTTATCAGCTCATTTTTATCTACACCAGTAGCTGATATAGTATTGTCATCAGCATAATTATAAAGTGATATATTTGTAGATATTGCAAAAGGGTTTTTATTCATAAAATCTTAGAAATGTATGCTAATTGTTAAACGTGTTTTTGGTTTTATTTGTTATTGTTGTCTATGACAGTGTGCATTACTTTGTTCGTTTTTGACCATAAATTACGTAATTTCTGTTATTATTTCGAGTCAAATAAAATATTCTATTCTAAGTACGTGAATGCTTGTGAGTACTGAGTGTTATTCCAAATAAAAACACCGTTTTTTTTTTCGTGAATGCCTTTCACAAACTCATATCTCACTCTCCATTTTATAGAATAACTCAGAGATAAAATAATCACATTTTGTCTATCTTTGATTCGACCGAATATTGTTACCATCGTGCTGTCATTTTTCAACTTGGCATATTTTGGTAGTTCGTGCGCCCTCATACGGCCTCCTATACAACAGCGTAAATGATTGGTTGTTCTTACCGTCCTCCAACACACGCATCCAATGAGCATGAGTGTTAGAAAGCGCACCTTTGTTGTTTGTAGACAAATATTTCCTGTTCGCAGGACAACAACGTGACAACCATTATTGGACGTACTTTCTATTTTTAAAGGTACGTGACAAAAACCGAAACACTCGTTGAAATGTGGAACGAGTATACCAATCAACTTATTTATGCGAACAGTTGGTGCTGGCCGAGCAACTCCGCAATTGCCAAGTTCGAGGTCACACTCGTGTTGATTTCAGTTTCTTCTAACCCGATATTGTCATCACCGTGGTCCGTGGGATAGGTTCAATCCGGGTTCAATCATTGAGGGCCTTGGCCCACAGTCAGATGGACGATGCCTGGCCCTATACACTAATTAACAGTCAGTCAATATCATCTGCCGGGTCTCTGATTTATTTTTCGACTGTTGTCTGTTGACAACCTTAACAATAGCCGTTTGTTGTCTCCGTCGCTCACCATTGCGATAGATAATTGATTCTATTCTGGCGATCCGGAATATGATTGACTCTTACGTAACACTATTATACCCCCCCCCCCCGATTACTTGAAGTTTGACCTTTTTTTGACTCCCTAAGATTTGACGAACTGAACCATTACATATGGTAAACGTGTTCTGTTCGTGTCAAACTGTTTTATACTGGAGCGGTGAGGCGTTATAAATGTATATATATATATATATTTTGTTCTAAAATTTGTTGGCATACAACTTTTGCAGGTTTCATCACTTCGTCAAGTGAGGGCGCTATGCAATAGCGAAAATACCATTAAAAATGTTTCAATCACTTTTTTCATTGGTACATTGACCAGAAACCATTTTTTTTACCCCCTTTCCTTAACTCTTAGCTATGAAAACTATTATATATCAAACTACAAATTAAATTTAATTCAATTGAAAACAACCCTATATAAAGTTGCATTTTAATTAAGTTTAATTAAACCTCAATTATATTGAAACGTTATATAGAGAACCAGGTAGCAATTTAATAGTTTGATTTAACCATATAGCGTTGCTTTCTAATCAACCATAACACAAATCGAAATGTAAATCGCAAATAACAGTTTAGTAGTTGCCGATGCAAACTGGTTTCTACGTAATTCTGTTCCATATTTATAAAAACTATTTTCAATATTTATGTTTTGTAAATATAAAATATTTATAAATTTAACAAGTTTCATTGACTAATCAAAATGGTCAATGTGAGATCACAGCGGATAAATACACCCCCCCCCCCCGAAAGGGATGACCCAGTCAAATATAAATTGGGAAGTGCATTGTGAAGTGGATGTCTACCAATCAACCAGAATGTGATTGTCCTTGCGACACATTGTGGAACACAGCACAGATTGTTATAACCAATCCAGTTTGATCCGGATTTGAATGAAATATTTGATAAATTTGTTATTAACTACTTATAAAATATGCAAATCGCTTTGCTAAAAGCATTGTACATTAAATTGTAACTGTTTTACCATTAGAAGATGCGGCTTCTATTAAAATTTAACGATGTATTTACTGTAATAAATCCAATAGCCCCCTGTATTCCCAATGTATCCTCCTTGCCAATAGCCATACATCAACTAGCTATACAGTTGTAATTATTTTTTTAGTGTCTTAGGGAGTGACCAAATCTCACAAGGCTTTCTCTGTTCAATGATCAAATATGGGCGATATTACAAAATCAATATTCGACATGAAGCATTTCCCATTAAGATTACTGTTTTCTGTAAAACCGTTAGGCATGTCACTGCATGTCGTAATATATTAACAATACAAGACAATACAACACATAGTCGATGAACAACGCAATGCAATCTGTATAACCCACAAGATTTAATTTTTGGCCAAGTTACTCAAAATTGGAAGGATTTTTGAGAATAAATTTTTCTGACAATACAACTTAAAAAGTCTGCATAGTGTTGATATTATGTAGTGGACACGAGAAAATAAAGATCAGTTCAGTTGTAACTGTTGTGATTGGGTGGCTCTCATCATTCATTGTTCATCAACAAAAAGTAAAAATAAGCAAACCAAAAGTCACATCACCAATAAACAAAAGACAAAACTGCTACAAAGTATTGTTATTCTCCCTGACTTAGACGCAAGTCTATGGTTCAATTAAAACAAATATATCACTTTCGGACTTAACCTTCATCCTAATTGTTGTTCTAAGTTGTTTATGATTGGTTATTATTTGGACCAAACCTAAATTTCAATCGTAGCCACACCCATCCTGAAAACTACTCACTCTGAAAATCGACATAGATCAGGTTTTGCTGTATCTGAATGGGTTTCCTGTGAAAGGTGTTATTAAAATACTTGTTTCTCACTCTATTTATCTTTAAAAAATCATTAATGAATCATACTACAACATTTCTGCATTCACCATTGCCAAGAATCAAGAATTCGCAGAGAATTTTGTCAATACCACATTCTCATGTTGAAAGTCAAGCATGACGTACGTTAATTTCTCCACATCATTTGTTTCGAAAGCGAATGTAATGATGATGTCCTTTTGATGACTTTGTTTTTCAGCAAACTCTGATAAACTTGAAATCATGATTTCTGATAGTATGTGAATAATATTGTAATAAAATGTGCATATTTTTTTTTTCTTAAAAGTGTTGTTAAAAGTGGGGATGCATGGAAATCCTTGATGATGCAACTTGTTTCATGAAACAGTCACGGTGTGATTTTCCCTGCCTGGTAACCATCAAAGGCCGCAAACTCTCAGAAAACGGTACTTTGAAATAATTGTTCACACTCGCCTGAATATTGTAAAAAGATTACCCCTGTATGTGCGACATACATAAATTTTGTTGTTCAGGAATACTTCAAAGTTTTTTGATTTTTCTGTTGTTTTCACCGGCTCTTCGACTGACGTTCTACAGCAGCTCGCGCAGACCGCATAGAAATACATGTTGCAGTGGTGTGAGTCTTAGCAACGTGGAATGTTCTATGATGTAGCTCGGCCCGAGGATTACACTTCCAAATTTATTCTACCCAAAATAAAACTAGTATCTATGAACAAGGGCAAGGTTATTATTGTTATGCTATGTTATTTTTTTTGCAGAAAGTTTTAGAGCAAATTGGGCTGAATGGGAGTTACTACCAGCAGTCCGGCTACAAAGGCTGGTGGTGGTCGGTCAAAGCCTAAGAATGATACGAGCAGAAGACCCTCGTTTGCAGTCGGTCAAGGAAAAGATATCATGATAAGTTATAGTCACACAGATGTGGAATGGATGAGAAAAATAAAAGGTTTTTAAATTTTAGTATAAAACTTGATCAAGGAATTATAAGATGGAGGTATTGCGAAGGGTGTGATGTAGGCGATGTAGATATCATGCAAATTGGAAAAAGTCACACGAATTGAGAAATTACAAAGTTGCCATAGAAACGTACATTTCTAGAAAAATTAATACAAATCATGAAATGGGTGATTCTCTGAAAAAAATGGTTTTGTTTGTTTAACTTAATCACAAAGTTTGAAATATGCATTCTGTGATGTCATAGGTTGAAAATGCGTCTGTACTGATGCATGCATGGAACTCATGAAGTTAGATCCTCATCGCAAAATCTCTGTACATACTTATTACAGCAAGTCTCGCTAGCGTATTGGCTACCTGCTTTGATTTTGACTGAACGATTGGCGTTCGAATCTTGCTGGCGCCGTCCTATGGTCACGCCCACTCTTGGTGAATTTATACAACATACTTTAGTTGGATGGTGATTTCGCTTCGAATATACCAGGGAAAGTGTTCTATTTTCTTTGTGTAATGAGGTGTTCCTTTACAAGGGATTGTCCACGCAAAAGCGATAGAATTTTATTAGCGGTTGGTTTAATGTTACCCTACGAATCATTTGGGTGTGAAAATTAATTTTCTCGCTGTTATATAGGAAACTGTTTCTCAACTTGTCTCCTTATTTAGTTTCAATCAGTGTTCAAGATGGCTACCCCCATATAGTAAATATCGGTGGAGTAATCGCATTTATCACATCACTTGTACTCCAGCTGACTGTGGCCATTCCCAGGCTGACTTTCACATTATCACGCCTCGCAAAGCAAATCATTCTATGTTCCCTAATGCAATATAGACTTGCCCAGAGTGGACGCGACCACGAGTCGGCGCCAGCGAGATTTGAAAGCCAACTGTTTAGTCAAAACCCAAGCAGTTAGCCAATTCGCTAGCGAGTTTGCAAATTGGCTGCCCCAATACTTCTGAGATTTGCTGTAAGTAGAATACCTATATAATGTTAATCCTTGGTTTTTGTGCATGTCATTCATTACCATGCATGTGTATTCAAAAATGACGGGAAAATTTAGTTTTTTCATTTGTTGACTCTGGTATTAATTAAAAAATAAAATGACTGAAACAATTTGTCTCAAATTTTTTTCTTTTAACTTGGAAATATTATCAACAAGGGTTCTCGGTCAAGTTGAATTTTGACATGTCTTGCTAGTATATTTTTAAAGATATTGGTGAAATTGTAACTGAAAATTTGAGTCGCTTTGTAGTTACAATTACCGATACTCAACTTTTTTTTTTCAAACTTGAAAATCTTATTATTATTCATTATAAAATATCAACCAAACTCAATTGTGGTGAAATTAGCAATTTGGTAGAAACAGAGAAATAAATGTAAAGATTGAAGACATTTGAACTTCTGATTATGAGAAACAGATGTCAGTAATATACTCTTCAAGATCTGTTACTTTACGATAGTTTTCAATAGACCATTTCTCCTGAGATCCCACATTATGCATGAACTCAAACATAAAAACAGGACAAACAAAGCCCATAGTGATGTAGTGGCATCAAATATCACAGGAGATTTGACAAACCTGAAAGTATCTTGGGAGTATTTCCACATTTAAAGGGGAACTGCTCAATCCCATGGATTGCATCAAGTGCTCATGGGTAATTAACTTCGCCTCTGTCCACTAAGTAAATGAATGCTTATTATGCTTGCTTACTCAAACTGTGATTGACAGACATTTTGCATACATTAGCCGCCATTTTAAACTTGTGATTTTTACTTGTCGGGGCACGTTTCTACTGAAAACAACAACATTTATACATCAAAAGCCCAACCAGATGAGAGTAATCGCTAGCATACATGTTCATGCCCCCATAGAAATGTATTTCGAATCACAGCTTGATCTCTAAACATCGTAAATGGCACATTTCCCGGAGCTCCCGCCATGATGTGAGTGACTTCGAATTAGCATACTAATTGCGGGGGCCATCTTGCCCCTATTTATAGTATCGGTTCCCCTTTAATAAATGTGCGATACAAATTTGATGATAGTCACTTTTGATGGAGTAAGTTTCTTCTCTGAAAGATTGATTTTGAGTTCAGATTCAAATCATTTGATTTTTGCAACAAATGTTTGGTTAATATTTTTCGTGAGATCTCGCAGTGAACAGAAAATCACCTATTATTAATTTGCTAATTTGCATATAAATACAATTGGCAGTTTGTTCAAGCGTATTCAAATCTTGGTAAATGCATATGTAATTGGATGTCTGCATATTAATTACATAATTTGAATATTTGTGGTTTCAGAAAGATTAGAATCTGCCGGAATCTCAGTCTGGGTGGACGAAGCCTATCTAGGTGCAGGAGTGGAATTTCTCAGTAAAATTGGACAAGCCATTGTTGATGCCAAGGTAAGTACAGTTTATGTGCTACATGAACCAACAAATTATTTCATGTTTTGAAAGATACTGCAGTACATTTTACTGTTATGCTTAACTTTTTCACCACCAGACCTTCTTGTCCAAATTTTTCTGCACTGCACTTATATTCTACAATATTTCTGAGGATAAACCCCAATTTTAGAGCCAACAGACAAAATTTGTGTAAATTTTCGTTTTTTACGCAAAAAATTTGGCTATTTTTGTCCCAATCTTCTGAAGGAAAGTGCAGACTATAAACTGGACTATTTTGTGAATTTGTGATGAAAAGAAGAAACTGGTGGTGAAAAGGTTAAAACAATCTGAATAATTTCACCTGTTACAATATTATTTGAACCACATAACGGGAAATGTTTCAATATGGAAAAGAAGATTGCTGTGTAGATATCGTAATATTTAAATATTCGCATTTATAAACAGTTCCGAAACATGCAACACTTAGTTACCATAGCTTCATGTTAAATTTATCGTGTACAAGATTATCAAAATATAACTTATCCCGATTTAGTTATTCACATTAGTATATGCGCTTGTAATAAAGTGAATATTGTATATGTGATTATTTGTTTTCCTGTGCAGTTATTTCTCTCACTACTGAGCACTACGTCTGTCAAGTCCAAGTATTGTAAAGATGAGTTAGCCTTGGCGTACGTCTCCAATAAACTCATCTTTCCGTGCGCTCTCCAGACTCGAGAGGAACTCTCCAATGATATGGATTTTGGCATGTAAGTTTTTTTACTTTTTCAGTATTTCAGTATTTCAGTGAAATTCATGTAAGTTTCAATCAGTCATGTGTTTTCACCTGTACACATACACTTACCGTACCGTATGTTTAAATTTTGTAGAAATAAAATAACAAATTACCTGTTCAGGGCAGACTTAGTGATAAACGCAACTAGCTAGTTCAATGTAACTAGTAAGATGTTTCACAGTACTACAAAGTACATTTCTGAGTGAAAATCTGTATCAAATAAACGAAAAGGAGTAAACATCTACTCAAACTTATTTATTGTGAACCACAAGAAATGGGTAAAATCCATATTGAGGTTGATAAGTGAAGAACTAATTTGAGTACCCCAGATTTTTTTCGTCAGAATTTAAAACAGCCAATCACGGAAAATAATTTAGACAAGCTTTAAGAAATTCTTGTCCCAAAAGACGTAACCATCTTTAAACTGGTTTGTGTATCACAAGAATGGTGATAAAAGGAAGTGTGCCCTCTAGTGTTGAGAAACAGAAGCTTTGTACATATTTGCTAGAGTGATATTCAAATAGATATGAGTCAAATGTGTTCTGATTTATTTATGGTTATTTTTTCAACAGGGCATTAACATTAATGGCATGTCCCTCTATTATTATTATTTTAACGTAAGGCAGAGATTTGAATATTTTCAATATGCAAAAAAAAAGAGCTACAGTGAACATAGCACTAGAAATGATGGGCAGCACTATTGGGTTGGAATTGGATGGAATACACTTAGTGAATTGAAGATTTAATACTGTATTACCTCTATTGAAAGTGTATCTCCAATAAAAACATATAAACCAAAAATTGTACCTATTGCACACAGGATCATTAAAGTGTAACTGAATTGGGACAATTGACTTTTTTTGCGCCCAATTCAGTTACACTTTAAAATATAACTAGGTTCATCATTATATAAGCACAGGCACTAATAATGGAGCAAATACTGTAATTCAAGTGACCAATCACGATAATTGTTTCATTGTGTTTTTTAAAGTGAATCCTATGACCAATCCTATTCATTGCAGGAAGTTAACTTTGGCACCAATGAAATGGATATATTTTAGTTCAGACAGGCCTATCAAAGATTCCTGTGACGAACTAATCATTGAAATCAAATTAAAACTTAAAGAACTTAAAGAGGAAGAAGAAGAGGTAGACAGTCAAGAAAATTCAAGTACGAAATTTTTATACATTTGTTGTGAAAACTTTTACTGTATTGTATACACAGTTCTTTTACAAACATTGTGTTTGCAATATGATATAATGTACATTTCTGTTGGCTTTATTGATCTATCGCTGCATTTCTAACACACGTGTGATTATTGAGTGATACAGTTATTTTAGTAAAAATCAGAAATATAGAATACCATTCAGAAATCAATTCAAAATAGTCGTGACATGCATGACAGGAAGTGTCAAACACAAACACACTACCTGCAGTGGAGAAAACAAAATGCACAACAACATTTTACAATATGTTTGTAGCTGGGCAACATAGTTCACAAATAATAAATGTAGTAATATTTTCACATTTCATTGAATAGGATTTTGTCCCCCACCATTTTAAGTTCAGACTAGTAGCTACTTTCCATAAGTCATAAACATAAATTGACCATAGAAAACAACTTTAACATACTGACAAAATTCAAATAAAACAACAAATATAAAGTGTTTCTTACCTTTGAAAGAGAATTTCCCTTAGTTCCATGCAGCAAAACAAGTTATTCCCGCAGGAGCCTCTTTCTCAGTTCCTCTCCCACATAAATGATGGATCCAGCATGCAATATAAATGCAATTGTTGGTGCATGTGCATTTATATTGTTCCTATAGAATGGTTTTCACATTGTTAAATAAATGATTAAAAAGCAAAAATGGTAACCAAGTATGTCAAGATTTGTAAATTTTTTTAATAACCATCTAGAAACCTAGCCCGAGGTTATATGACTATCTTTGGGATTTTGTTGCCAATTGTTATATTGCTTGTTATTCTATGGAAGTTGCATTAATTTGGTACTCTCTCACATTTAAATATGAATTATATATAAACAAACTATTTATATATTATTTTGGTTTATTTTCTCTGTCTGTTGATGCACATTAATATGTCATTTTGCTTTTATATTACGGGTATCAATTCTGCTTGCACAAACCATATCTATAATTCATAGTCAGAAGTCAGGTTTTATATTTACATCTCTATGGTTACTTCTTACAATTGATCAGGTACTTCTCAATTATATCTCAGTTGGTCAGAGGAAAAAAAATTGCATGGGCTTTTTTGTGTGTTTTGAAATATAATAATAATATAATTACCTATTTCTCATTAAATTATGTCTACAAGCAGGAGCAGATGTATAATATTATTTGTAATAAGGTTATTCTTGCAATAACAACATATTATTTACATCAATATCATAAATATATATATATATATATATATATTTTTAAAAAATGTTCAGAATTATCACCAGTGAATTGATGAGAATAGAATTGAATCATAATTATAACATGATATGATATGATATGATAACAACCCCAAATAATTAATAATAAAAATTCTAATCTCGACATATATGCATCATTCTGTACCACTACAGAGGTATGAAAATAAAGAATTGGTTTAATCTAATTGTAGTGTGGTTTCCTTACAGCATTATCTCCCCACTCTGTATCGACTAGATCACCTAAAAAACGGCTTTTAAAGCGACAGATGACACAAGGCAACATGGGAAATGATGTAGACATCAAAGGAGATGAAAAAAATGAAGATTTCTGGAAGAAATATTTTAAAGGTCAAAATAAAGTGTTATGGACAAAGTAAGTACTTATATTTATCCCATGTAGCATGTGGTAGTAGTGACGTAAAACCATGTACTGTAAAAAACTATATTTCAGCTGGAAATAATGTTCACTGAAAAGACTTTTTGGGTGTTTTGTATGAAATTTATTTTCACTGATTTTTGACAAGTTGAATGTAAAATATAGAAAAAAAGGTTTATTCGCTGGATTTTTAGCTCCGCTGTCGACTTTGTCGAGCGGAGCTTATTATATGAGTGATTGTCCGTTGTCCGTGTCAATGTTTTACTTTTTCGACTTCTTCTTGAAAACTACAAGCCTGAATGCTTTGATACTTGGTGTATATGTACCTTGGGTAGACCTCTCTCAGATTTGTTCATTTCATGATCATATCTTCAATTCTCTAATTTTGGTGAATATTTTTGTAATTTTTGGTAAAAAGTGATATTTTCGACTTCTTGTTAAAAACCGCAAGTCCAATCGCTTTGATATTACATATATAGGTACTACATGTGGACCACTCCCAAATTTGTTCATTTTGTAATGATATCGTCAATTCTCTAATTTTGGTGAATATTTTTGTCATTTTTGGTAAAAAGTGATATTTTCGACTTCTTGTTAAAAACCGCAAGTCCAATTGCTTTGATATTACATATATAGGTCCTACATGTGGACCTCTCTCAGATTTATTCATTTTGTAATGATATCTTTAATTCTCTAATTTTGGTGAATATTTTTGTCATTTTTGGTAAAAAGTGATATTTTCTTCTTGTTAAAAACCACAATCATTTATGGTGAAAAATGATATTTTTGAATTCTTGTTGAAAACAGCAAGTCCCATTGCATTGATACTATACATATTGTTCATTTTCTAATGATATCTTCTGTTCTTTAATTGAAATGTGCATTGCTAACAGCGGAGCTATCTCAGCCGAGAGGCTGCTTGTTTATTTTAGCTGAATCATTCCTTCAGTGAAAATAGCAACAACAAAAAAGTTGCAAGCAAAAATAAAGTATTTTACAGTAATATTTTTTCCATAATACATCTGAGTTGATAGGCCTTTGTCCACAATTCAAAATTGTTACCTCACCATCTATACACCTCTTAAAATTCAATTACTGATCGGACAAATAATTTTTTGTGAAAACTGAATCTGAATCTTCTCTCTAAAGACTGGTACTGATAGTTTCATGCATTCACCAATAGTTTTTTTGTTTCTAATCACATTTTGGTGTTTCTAATTCACCCAATCTTACTGTGGCTATGTTTTCTGCAATGAACCGCCACTACTGATTTCCGGTTTACTATTGAGATGCGTAAAGACAGAGCTAGCCCAAAATTTTGTTAAAATGTTGCCAATGTCTCTGTAACTATAAATACGTTACTGTAAAATACTTTATTTTTGCTTGGAATTGATTTTCACTGAAGGACTAATTCAATGAAAATAAAATCCTGCGAATATACCTTTTTCCTATATTGTACATTCAATTTGTCAAAAATCAGTGAAAATAAATTCCATACAAAACACCCAAAAAGTTCTTTCAGCGAAAATTAATTCCAGCTAAAATAAAGTATTTTACAGTAATCGCAGCCAATAAACTGGCTCACATGCATGTTCATGGAATAGCATTCCTATATGCAACTATATATACAAATTCATGAGCCTTTGGTGGGGAACATATAAAAATGAGTTTAATTAATAAAAATAATATTACACAGTCACTTGTTGATATCCTCCATATTTACCATTGCGTGAACTCAGAATAAAAATATTTTTCATATATTTCTGGTCATTGTGGTAATCAAGTAAAAACAGCCCTAGTAACTACAAAATAAAAACAGCATGTTCATAACACTAATGCAGTGTGTAAATCTACATTGCATCATTATGAAATGCAGCAGTGTTGACAAGCGTCATAAACATTCTTTTTCCGGACTAGTTCAAAGCGTTTTATAGGGGGTGACAAAGTACTAGTTATGGCTGTAAGCTAGGTGTTTCCCTTCACACACTTGTTAGATCTTAATGAACTATGCAAATACCGGTATAATATGTTTTAAACCGCTTCATTTCGCACTAATATTTACTTATTTTACTAATTATTTGCATGTACAATGAAATCAACTATTGTGCATGACATATGCATGTAAGTAAAGAACAACCAGAGAACACAGTGACAGTGTTCCTTTAAAATATTGTAGAATGGTATATTGAGGTATATTTCAACAGCCATTTTTTTTTTTTTTGGAATGGTCCCTTAGTGACAGGTATTGCTGTGTATGATTCGTTAAACAAATGAATTTGCCTAAATATGTTTATTTTTCAGATTTAAAGGAATGTTTAATGAGGAGTATGGTCCAAGTTTAGACAAAGTTTATTCTAATGCGGACAAGGAATGGCTGCTATCTGTATTGCATGTTGAAATCAACGAAGACGGCAATGAATTCATAGAAATGGAAGATTACGACAGTACGTTAAAATTATTCACAATATTGTGTTAAAATCCTCTTTTTTTTTCTCCATCTGAAGTCATCTGAAACTCATTTTCATGTTTAACCAATGTGACTTCTATTGATTCTGTGGAAGATTATGATAATATGTTAAAATTATTTACAATATTGCGTTAAAATACTCTTTTTTTCCCATCTGATGTCATCTGAAACTCATTCTCACGTTTAACCAATGTGACTTCTATTGATTCTGTGGAAGATTATGATAATATGTTAAAATTATTCATAATATTGCGTTAAAATACTCTTTTTTTCCCCATCTGATGTCATCTAAAACTCATTCTCACGTTTAACCAATGTAACTTCTATTGATTCTGTGGGAGTGTACAAGAACAAATTGAGACATGGCACACTTACTGAATTGTAATGGTTGACACTAGATGGCGCTATTCACAACAATTTGTTTAAAACTCCAGTAGCCTCAGATAATATTAATAAATATCAGCCTGATATCAGCCATGTAATATGACTAAATAAGAAAGCTCTGTCTTTGATAACTCTTGACCTGTAACAAGACTTTTATGCATAACTTAAGCTTGCCTGGATTATGTATTTTTGGAGGTTAGTGAATAGTTAAACTAATTAACTGCGACAAGTTTTGTAAACCTACTAAATTTTATCAATTTGTATTACATATGTTCAAAAAATGTAAGAAAATAACTAAATGCTGCTACAAAAATGACTGCCTTCAAAAATCAAATTATCATGAAGTTTATAATAACTCCTTTTTTCAGCTGTACTGAAAAAGAAATGAATGTATGGAAAATACCACTATGTGGGCAAATAGGGAATTTGTGGAAGCTAAAACATTCATATTATTATTAATATTATGGGTATTTTTTTTTAGAGTTCTGTACCATTGATGGTGAGAAATATCCGTTCTGGGATCGCGTCCATGAAGAAGCTGTCATTAGTTACACAATGAAAGAAGTGTTCAGTTTTGGATCCTCCGTCCGACTTGATGCAATTCAAAATTTGGGTAAGTCATTGTTTTAATGTATAGCTCCTGTGTGCTGACATAGACACAGGCTGTATGTTTAACCACTTTGTTTCACAGAATGGATTAAAAATGCCCGACTGGTAGCCATATTGTTTTGAGTGAAAGCTATTTCGGAGCCATATCTTTGACATGTCTGGACCGTTTTTGTGTTCAAACTTCACACATACACATCATACGTCTTGTCACAATTCCGCAAACATGTGTTTCTGTTGCTATCCAATTGAAAATGGCCGACTGACATCCATTTTAAAGCTAAAAAATTTAACACAGTCTTTGCTCATAACTTAGACATCAGTCACATTGTGATTCAAAAGGCCAACTGGTTTCAGTTTTATTTATTCTTGTCAATAACTTGTCATTACAGCTAAGATTAAAAGTCCTGCTGTCGTCGAAGCCTTATTGGATTTATGCAAGGACAGTGACCATAATGTGCAATCTATTGCTGCAATATCATTGGCTCACACGGGTTCTACTTCTGCCCGTGTTACCAACAGACTGCTGAAATTATGCGAAAATAAAGACAGATTGGTCCGCGAGAGTGCCTGCTTGGCGCTAGGTCATCTCAAGATAGTGAAAGCCGTTCCAAAACTTATACAATTATGGTGAGCTTATGTAGCAAGGCAATGAATCTGTGAAACATGTATACTTGGTTGATCTTAATGCTATATTATTAGTCCCCGTTCGGACGCAGTCCGAAAACGGGGACTTATGTTTTGCCCTGTGTGCGTCCGTCCGTCCGTCCGTGCGTGCGTCCGTCCGTCCGTGATCACCTGTATCTCGAACATGCATGGATCGATTAAGTTCAAACTTCACTCATACATCACACATTATATGGGACATATGCACATGCATTTTTTTCATGATCCGATTAACGATAGCCGAATAGCGGCCATTTTAAGGCCGAAAATGCATCAAAATCGCACATTTTCACCATTCCGGACTCGGATCTCAGTTATGCATGGACGGATTTTGTTCAAATTTGGTACATACATTAAACATAATAGGACCTTGATGCACGTCATTTTTTTTTTGGATCAGGTTCGAAATGGCCGACTGGCGGCCATTTTGTTTTAAAGAATTCAGTTCTGGATCCGTATCCGAGACATGTCTGGATTGATCAAGTTCAAACTTCACACACACAAGGTACATCATGTCACAAATATGTATGTGCATTTGTTTCATGATCTCAATAACGATAGCCAAATGGGGGCCGCTTTAAGGCCGAAAATGCATTGAAATCGCACATTTTCACCATTCCGGACCCGTATCTCAGTTATGCATGGATGGATTTTGTTCAAATTTGGTACATACATTAAACATAATAGGACCTTGATGCACGTCTTTTTTTTTTTTGGATCAAGTTCGAAATGGCCGACTGGCGGCCATTTTGTTAAAGAATTCAGTTCTGGATCCGTATCCAAGACATGTCTGGATTGATCAAGTACAAACTTCACACACACATGGTACATCATGTCACAAATAGATATGTGCATTTGTTTCATGATCTGCTTAACAATAGCGGAATGATGGCCATTTTAAGGCCGAAAATGCATCAAAATCACGTATTTTCACAATTCCAGAACCGGATCTAAGTCATGCATGGATGGATTTTGTTCAGATTTAGCACAATGTGTTGTACATATGCAGGTGCATTTCGGTCATGATCTGCTTTGAATGTATATGTCACTCAAATATGAACGGAACGGGGACGTGTCATTGACAATGACTTGTCAAATGTGTCATTCTCCAACTGAGAACTTGACTGATTACTGCCTATGGTGGTGTGGTTTAGGGTGCAGAATCAGTCTCCACCATAGGCAATATTTTACACCTCAATCTGAGCGATTACCTGTTTTTTTTCAAATATGCTATATTACTCACAGTTTTGTATTTCATTTATTGCTATATTTAAAAAAAAAAACATTTCATCAAGTCAAAATTCATCAAATGTGATAAATAGCTGAGGAAACATTGCCAAGCACAAAACAGTAGGTTCGATCTTGAGTACAAGGGCGTAAAGAAGGCATACCAGTAATAATTGTGGGGTATTCAGCATGAGTAATACATGAATGGGATTAGCAATGTAATTCTGTTGAAACGATTTGAATAAATCACAGAAAATGAAGCAAAACATTTCATCAAGTCAAACAAATATAGTACCTAACAATGGACATTACAGATGTACAACTCATGTAACTACTTTTGTCTTTGTAGGCGGAATGATACAATATCTCATGTTCGTGAAGCAGCTGAAGTAGCTTTAGACCAAATTGGTGGTGAAGAGGCCGAGACAGCCATGCATATTACAAAAGTACTTCAGGATGAAATTAGATTACTTTCCATAAAAACATAATATGTGTTCCGTCGTAACCATGGCAACCATTTGGGTATCATCTGGGCGGGTAGTGTTATTGTATGTGTAGATATGAGCATCGTCCATTCTTAAGTGTACATGAATGAAATCTGTTTACTTTTTCATCAGTTTTTTAAAAATGTGCATCAATAGCAATTGAAGGATACACCACACTTACCTATTGAAACCATAGTTACCATGGCAAACATTGTAACATATTTATCTGTATTCCATTTTTGTATTCCCCATTTCTATTCTGTATACCTTTATCCCTATTGTACGTACATCCTTAAGAAATGTACAACTTAGGCCAGACTTTTATTATCCCTTGTTTCGCGAACCCGCCGAATAAACAGGAGCCGAAATGAAATAAAAATATAATTTTATTTCAGCGTAATTTCTCGCGCCCGCCGACTTGTAATCGGAAAAAATGCTAAAAAAATATTATTTTTATCTTCATTTTTTTACCGCCCGCCGCATAACAAATCCAAGTTCCATTTTCGTGGGAGTATCATGATCAAAGTACTGAAGTCTAGCGCAGATGAGAAACAAGGTTATACATGGAATAAAATTTTATTTCATTTCTTCTCTCCGATCAATGATCTCACTTACAATTCTTTGAGAATCACACAAATCTAATGGAAAAAAGAATTAATTTTATATATTTTTCGCCCTCCTCAAAAAAATTGCCTAATAAAAACTCGCGAAACAAGGAATATAAAAAGTCTGGCCTTACTGGCATCTAAAATTTATTATCAAAAATGGCATGTATTGATTTTTAAAAAACTTTGGCAATTCTGTATTTAGCCTCAACAAAAACAAAAAAAAAAGCTTGCCATTTTTTTTTTCATCTTCAAAATTGCATTCTGGGATATTTTCTAGAGCTATATCAGTCTCTTAGGACTATTACATTAAATATTTGTTGTTCTGATTTGGCATGAACTTGGAGAAATAACTGATTCACCTGATTTCAGCAGTATTCCAAATAACTGCAACCTGCAGTAGCAAATCTTTGTGAAATTGCTTAAAAGAATTGAAATTTACACATTTATTAAAACATTTCTGTCAATTTACACAAATTCGGACCAGCATATACATGACTGTCACACATGACCCCAATAAATCTTTAAGAGTGATCCCAGAGTGCAACTTTGAAGGGCGGTGGTCGTGGTGCAGCACATGTTCGAATTTCATGTAAATAAACAATATATTTTTTACGCGTTATGTACATTGCTTTGAGTCCTGTATCGAACAGAACACAGCACATTGATCACTGCGCTTTAATAAAGAAAATATGGTTGTCATAAGTAGATTGTGTTTATTACACTGCTGGAATGCCAGATTCCTAATGTGCTTGTCCGTTTCTGAAATTCTATGCAGGTAAACCATGTAGATGCAAAAAAGTACACTGAAAAACAATTCATGATAGAAACAAAATAGTGTTGTGTGTCGTTTCGTTGAATCACAATTATAATCACCCTGTGACAATATATGGGATCAATTTTGGGATAGCGCAGCTATACTTTATGTAAATAATTATGTATATAATATTGGTATAAGACGGAAGGTTGTATATAGTAATGTATTTTGATGGATGGAGTTATTTTCTGTATAATTGTATTTTAACTTCAGCATACTGTAGAATACTTCTTTTTTCGCTTGGAATCAATTTTAGCTGAAGGAATGATTCAGTGCAAATAAAATCCAGCAAATATACCTTTTTTCTTATATTTTACATTCAAGTTGTCAAAAATCAGTGAAAATAAATTCTATACAAAGCACCAAAAATTAATTCCAGCTAAAATAAAATATTTTACAGTAACTAAGTCACAAACAGTGACAATTGTCACTGGTGTTTCATTTTTACCGGGTACTCTGTTATATTGAGCATGTGTACTTAAATTCACAACGTATTTTTGAAGTGAAATGAAAATTTCCATTGTAATTTTACATGTCCACCTGAATTTAGTTTATTGGATTATCAGTGAAAATAACGAAATTAATGTGTAAACAGTTCTGAAAGTGCACATCCCTTCATATATCCTACATTTCGATTACAGCATAGATGCTATAGAAAGAACAACAACTATGGAATGTTATTCCTGAAGTTTGTACATTTTAAAATTGAATTTTACATGTTATGTAATTTTATTGCCTATTATCGAAATGTTAACATTCTTGTGTGAATTAATGCATTTGTATTTTGACAATACGTTAGTTGTGCTGTACGCACAGCTTCTTAGCATGGTCTAAGAGGTCAACAATTTTAGCCATTGCTAAGAAAATGTACATGAAAGCTTAGTACAGGTTGAGAAGTGCTAAGAGTATCTTAGGCCATGCTAACTGTTCATATACAATTAGCTTAAAGTATTAGCCAGTACTTGGCATAGCCTGAAAGCAACTATCATGACTACAAGCAATTTGAATAGTTGGTCCTAGTTGCTAGTTGCTTTGTTAAATTAAAATTGGTAACTATTGAATTTCTACAACATAGACGACGTGTCAAGGCAAATTCTGATCTTTGTTCTTTCTCGTGTCTATGATTGCAGATACTGTCAAATACTTAATTTTGTGAGATATGAATTCTGTGAGTCGGGGAATTCACAACATTTTGTTGCAGTGAACATTTAAGAAAGGGAGTCACAGACGATGACTTTCACAAAATGTTGTCGTCGTTAATAAAATTAATCGCAAATTATCAATCTCTTAAATTATTAGTGATGAAAACAAAATGGTTCACAGTAGAGTTCACTGAAGGAATGATTCAGTGAAAATAAAATCCAGTGAATATACCTTTTTCCTATATTTTACATGCAACTCATCAAAAAATCAGTTAAGATGAATTCCATACAAAACACCAAAAAAGACTTTTCAAAATTAAATCCAGCAAATGAGATCATTCTTTAAGCTCTATTCGGTTTTTGGGACTACTGTAGAATACTTTATTTTCGCTTGGAATTTATTTTCGCTATTTTCGCTGAAGGGATGATTCCGTGAAAATAAAATCCAGCGAATATACTTTTTTTCCTATATTTTACATTAAACTCATCAAAAATCAGTGAAAATAAATTCCATACAAAATGCCCGAAAAGCCTTTTCAGCGAAGATCAATTCCAGTGAAAATAAAGTATTCCACAGTATTATATGAAATATTTTATGGTAATTAGTTTGATAATTTAATTGGTAATTTTCACATTCGTTAAATTTTCAATGAATTTTCAAACATTGGTAATCATTTCAGTTACTCATTCAATTGTGTGTTCGAAATTTCATTTATTAACATTGAACAGTTTTTTTTAATGAATGTGGATTCAAAACAAAGCAGATTTCAAAAGAATGAAGAATCGTCAAATATTTCCCGAAGATCAAATAGATCACAGGACACCAATAAAACTGTTATAGGAATTATCTCAGACTGTAACTTTGAATATAAAATTCACTAAATATTGTAAGTACATGTAACATATCTATCCAAAATATTCTGAGAGTACACTATTTTTTCAAAAAATAAAGTTATTTTGTAATATGTACTTTAATAATATATATTTTATACATGTCTGATATTATACAGATTATTTTTGAGTAACATTTACTTGTATATAATTATTGTATATTCATGTATTTATATAACGTTTTACAGATTAGTGATTGAATTATTGCTTAATGGGGAAAACAAATTTAAATCTGAAATAAACAAATTGTATATAAATATTGTTTGTTGCAGTCTACAGTTTTACCGTCATAGGACGATTGATAGTCATACTGAGTTTCTGTTATGTTAGATTGCCAGTATATATTTGGTAGCTGTTGTAGTCAATGAAAATAACTTGACAATTTAGCATAAAATCTTTGTAGCATCGGCATCATGTTAAGTGCCCATATTAGTAACTGTAAAATTATCAATCAGCTCATAGAGTGAATGTTGATTTTTGACTCGTGTGTGAAGCACACAATGGGAGTCTTTGCAGTTAGTCTGTCCGTATATATGTGTATGTGTGTCTGTCCGTCTGTCCGTTCCACTGATATCTCAAGAACCACATGTTGGTTTTTGATGAAGCTTGATGCATAGATGCTCTGGACCAATGCACAGATTTGATTAGTTTTTAATAAAAATTCATACATATTAATAACCTAATTTACATAATGATTAGTCAATTTTCAGCTTTTCCACTGATATCTCAAGTATTAATTATCACATTTCAGTGAAAGTTGGTACATAGATGTCGGAGAACAATGCACAGACCTGACTATGCAGAAACCTGGTTAGTTTTGGATCAATATTTGTGCATATTAATCACCTAATTTGCATAATTAACAATTTCCTGCTTTCACACTGATATCTCAAGTACGAATTATTCCATTCTAATGAAACTTGGTATATAGATGATCTTGGACAATGCACAGACCTGTTTAGTTTGGGGTTAAAATCTATTCATATTAATTCCCTAATTAGCATAATAATTCATAATTGTTTGGTTATAATCACATTTCAATGAAACTTGGTACATAGATGGTCTGTGACATTGTGCAGACCTTATTATAGTTTTACACTCAAATTTCTGCATATTAATTACCTGATTAGCATAATAATTAGTTTTCAGCTTTCCATTAATATCTCAAGTACAAGTAATTTTTAATTAATTTGTAATGTGTCTCCAATACTCTCAGCACACAGGAGTTTTTTTTAAGCTTCCTTTGACTATTTCTGTGGCCCTAGGGATCAGGCAAGTATATTTTACAGACAGTAGGGTTTGGTTTATCTCTCGCATTCCACTTTCTTGGGAGGAGTGTGGCGGGCATGTGTGAATAGATTAGGATTCTACTTATCAGTGTTCCTTCTAATAAGACTGATTTTGTAGGGATTCTGAGTCAAAATGGAATCCTCCATAAACGCTGTCATTTGATACTGTAAATACATTAATTATTCACTGGTTTTTAATTTTGCTATTTTCACTCATGAGTAAAATTTGCTAAAGTGAAATCCATATAATAATAATGAATTTATTGCATCCATTGGTTGATAGCAATAACATGTTTGTAATAAAGTACAATATATATAAAACTAAAGTAAAAGTAAAATGTCAGTTATTGTTATTTCTGATTTCAAATATTTTGTATAAGTATTCACCAACTTGTCTTATTAGTAAGTCTTATCTTGAACTCATAATATATTTAAATATATGGTCATCACTTTTCATTTCTTCTGGAATATTGATATTATTAAATAACTTTTGTCTTTCTGTTTGGTACCTAAGACATTCCATGAAGAAATGTTCTTCATTTTCAATTTTGATCTGAGAACATTGCTTACAGATTCTGTCTTCTAAAGGTATTTTGGGTTGGGTATGTGGAAGATGTGGAATACCAATAGAATTTATTGTTTCCATGCCAAGTTTGTGAACTTAAAACGCAGTGCTCAAAACATTAAAATAGTGAAATTACATACATGCCAGTGAAAATAAATGGTGTTGCAGTCATATTCTCTGTATCTATTAAATCTAACTATATTTATCAGTCATTATGGAATCCAGGAAATGCACAATTCATGGTGACATAAAAATACTGTAGATTCCTTATTTTATCTGGTATTTATTTGCATGGTAATTGAGCTGACATATTTATTGTCACTGATTTATTGTCACACAGTCCATTGTAAGGTAATGGAAAATGAGTAATATTCAAAATTCTCCAATTTTTCATGACAGCCATATGTAGCCCTCATAACACATAATAAATTTTGAGATATACTGGAATGTTTCTGCCATAGGAACCAATCGTAAACTACCTGAAACATGCATTTTGATCAATCTTTGAAGGTTGTTTTGTGAAAAACTTAGTTTAGTGACACTATGATTTTATTGCCGAATTTTGAACATCACAATACCCCCCCCCCCTCCTGGATTTTGAGGATTTCCATTTAATGGTAGTGAACTACCTTAAAAGAGCTACAGTTGCCATGCAGCATATTTTAGATGTGTTGTATGCATAGCGATTTAAACTTGCAATTGTTTTTTTTACTTTCAGCCACCTGCATGATTTCAAATTTTGTTGAAAAATACAAATGCAACAGTTGCAAAGACAATTCAGAGTGGACAGTATTTGTTAAACAGTTAATCTGTCTGGGAGTTTCAGAGATGTTCCTCAGGGCATGTTAATTGGAGACTTTGATAAAATATGGGTGAACTAAAAGGTCAATTCTGATTACAAATACAAATATTCAATGCAATCACTTTCCATATTTTAATATTCCTCACAAAGAAATTGCGCAATGTTAAAATTTGTCTGTATACCTCTCAAGCCTCTTGCTAAAAGTGCAATAACTCTTTGAGTAACTAAGTAAGAAACAAACATGCGTTTCAGTGACGTAGGCAAACAGAGCATCCGCCATCTTGGTGGCAAACTTTCATAATAAAAATATTGGGGATTGATCCGCTACAAGCGAATTTCATTTGTATGATAAAAGTAAAAGTTGCTAAAGGTAGATTTCAATACTTGTACCGCACAGATTACAATAATATCACAAAAAGTTCACGTACAGGGGCCAATCTGAATTTTTTTCCGGGACTATTTTTAATATATGACGCAGTCATAATACAAATTAAGTATGTGCTTCGGTCATATCCTGTGAGTTCAAGTCTAGGCGCGAGCCGACGTGGAATAATAGAAGTATTAACGTAACATTTCCACGGAAACGTGGAAGTTATAAGTGCCGCCACTCGTTGGTTATTTCCTGTTGTATAATAATCCGTCACTTTACCCGAAATCTCGGTTTGCAGCTCTTTGTGGGCATGGCTAAGTTAGTTGCTGTTTGTCAAAGGGAAGAGAAGTTCCCCTTCCAAGGGAGGCAAATACCTCTCGTCATAGACGATGGGCTGACCGTAAGTAAATTAAGTGTATAAGATTTTAACTGTTTTATCTGTATCTGTTATAATTAATGATTATAGTGAATACAGAGGTGGGTATGAATCCAACAACCGACCTCCACGTTGTAAATAAATTCAATTAAGGCTACACACTGCTGAATGCCCGACAAATATATCTTGACAACACACTACACTGTGGTAATATCAACAGGCACTCACGACTGGGTTTCTTATTTTCGGTCTATGAGTCCAATTTGGCCATGGTTCAGATGATATTTCTGTATACTATTTGCATTATATTATATTAGATTCGTGGCAGAGCAGTTATAGTAGCTGTAATCATGCAAACTCAGAACTGTGATTCAAACTGGAGATTTACCATTCTATATATTTAACTGGAAATATAAAGAAAATCGTTATTATTACATACAGAGTGCAGATATTTGTGATGGTGTAGTGCTGAATATTGAGGAAAACATGATCACATGAAAATTGACATTGTCACCAGTATTTGCACTCCTATTATAGTACCTCTACAGCTGACCCACTTTCCCTATGGTTGAGTCATGTAGACACATGCTAAAACGGAGAACATGTGCAAGGAAATCTATGCTTGCACACTTGGTATTTCTCAAGTGATGTGCTACATGTTTGACTAAGTTAAATATAAAGTAAATTTTTTTCTTAATGGTATGGTAATGTTTACCCGTACCAGTTGTTTCTGTGGATGCACAATTTGTGGTTCCTTGAACATTAACACAATTTGAACATTAAAAACATCATGGGTGACTTTTTTCAAATGATAAAATTACAAAAATTACCGGTTCATGGTAATTCACTTTTCTACATAGTTTCAACACTTGTCATTTAAACAATATTTTGACCAATAGCATGACAGCAATTCATCTCAAATCTGACATGGTATATGTTGTTGACCAAAGTGAGCTTTGAATATTTTAATATATACGCCTTGGATGAAATATACTGCAAGAAAAAGTCTGTAATCTTTTATATCATTTAGTAAGTCATGACAAACAGAAAATAATATGACGACCATTACACGTTGTCTGACTAGCAACACTATTCTGAATGTGTTTGATTGTACAAAAAATGAATACCCAAGTATTAAGATGGTTGAGGTATATTCCAATAAGAAGCATGTCTCATGACTAATTGTCTCAGTTTCTGCAGTTATTACGCACACAACTTTACTTTCCTGTTCACTACTGACAAGTTACAACTTTCTTTCAAGTATTTTATTATAACGAAATGCGAGGAAAACACGATCGGGACGATTTCGTTGATTTCAGCGACAGTGAAATTGATTGGGACGACATTATATCTTTTAGGACGTTCCCATCTATTTAACTTGTATGGCATCCTGATAAGTGTATGGCGTCCGTTTGAAATCTGGCCACAAACAAGACTGAATCTTTAACTGGAAAAAACGAATGAAAAAATAAGAAAACGGCAATGGAAATAATGTTATCCATTTTTTGTGATATCTAACCTCCAAATAGTATTTACTTTTTGGTAGTATTGGTAGTTTAAGTCAAAACGTGCATATACGAGGGTCGATACAATCGGATACTCTCAGCATAACGGCAATAATAGTGGATGTCGCCATCTTGAAAACGAAAGTTTTGCTGCGAACATGCTCAGAGTAACATGACATTATGTTACTTTATATGATAAGAATGGGTCCTCAACAACATAAAATCGGTTTGGTTATCTAAAAGCTACAAATAATTCCATCTTTTAGTTTTAGTTGTTCCTATTCCTCGTGGAACAACATTTTCTGTTAGCGACACCAAACAGCCATCTTGTTTCATACACAAAACCTAAGACAAAATCACATGCAAGATCAACGGCTGAAATGAACACCTTCCCGGCACTTATGCACAAAGTAAAAAATATTATCCAAAAATTAAAGTATCAAATTACAAATTAATAACGACTGTGAATGTTTTGGACGTGATAACGCGATTTAACAGGTTTGAAACTTTCGTGGTAGCGTTTCCATAACACAAAGTTTAACAATGAACGAACATGGCAGCTACAGTTTGAAATCAAAATCTCTTTTTTCCGCTATTCATAAAGAATAAAGATTTTAAACCACACGTTCCTTTTCACAAAACCGATAGGATGGTACAGAGGCTTGCAACTTTAAATAAAATTTACGGACTGTGCTCAAAAACACGCAATATTTGTACACTGAACGGATGTGCTTCGAACGAGCTACGACGTCATCGCTTACTCCTCACAAGTGAAACACGCACTGTACTTGGGACTCGGGCGATTCACACCTTAGAACAATAGCGTTTCCTAGCTGGGTGTTGAAGGACTGTGCCTTGATGTGCTAAAATGCATCTGATCAAAACAAATGTATTCTAAGTGTTATCTCCTCGTCTTCCAAACAAAAATACAGGACTTGAACTTCAGATTTGATGGGTCACTCAATTTCAAGGCAAAAATTGATGTGTATGGTAATAATATCAGGAAAAATATTTTTTTTTAAAGACACAGGAGAAACTCTGTAAGAGCCTTGAAGCAATTGCCTTTGATGCCTCTGTGAAATTCAAGCCATGTAAACGTGAACACTGTCTATACTGGAAGCCTATGTTCTTACGCAAATGTCCTGCATAAGTGGTTCAGTATGAGTTTGGTATACTCAAAATGATGCTTCTGGAGGGACTTTGTTCTAATAGAGAAAATGTTGTTCATATTTCCAAAACAAACACATGCGAAAGGAACAACAGTATACAATCCAGTAACTTAATTAGGTCACTGGAGAACATGTTTTTATATGACAGACAGATGATGTATAAACATGTTTACATATAAAATGAGTACAGGCAGAAAAACACTAGGACTGTAGACTGACTGTGTTGTCATTCATTCCTCACTTTTGAACCCTTAGGTCACAATTAAGGTAGACAGTACACAAAATTAACAATATTTGATGTGATGAAAATGAAAAAAATTGAATAAAAATTGTGCAGTTACTGTACTTAGTCTGAAGAAAATAAATGTACAAAATGGACTAGAAATGTTTTGTCTGTTTTAGGGCATTTTACCTTTGTTTCCCATGGAACAAATTTATCTCAATATCTTTAAGTTCGAAAATGTGTAGCATCTTACAAGGTACTTTTCGATGTCTACAAGTATTAAAAAAAAATTTACAATATTTTTAGTAGGTTTTTTTCCCGTTGTGGTCTATAGAAACCACTGCTAAAATGGGATTTTATGCATATTATTTTACCGTTTTTTTTTTATCAAAAAACAGTTAACAGTGAACCAAAAAGGTTCATACACTGTTGACTAATACTAAAATGATCAAGTACAGACAGATTTTGACACAAAATACTGCTATATGTACTAAAAGTAGCATCCTACCTTAATGTTATCACCACCAGTTTTCTCATCTCAAATTCACAAAATAGTCTCGTTTATAGTCTGCACTTTCTGTCGGAGGATTGGAACAAAAATAGCCAAATTTTAAAAACCGAAATTTGTTTTTGGCTTTAAAATCAGGGTTCCTTTCTATATATATTGAAGAATATAAGAACAAACAGCAGAAAAATTTGGGCGAGAAGGTCTGGTGGTGAAAAGATTAAGACTGGTATTTTAATTACTGTCAGAAATTATGGAATTAATAACTGAATACTTTGTTATTTGATGTCACCTCTGCTTCAAATGCAACAAAGCTGGTTTCTAGAGAATCATTATTTATGAGTAGTGGTCAAAGCTCACATTAAGCAACAATTATTGGAATCGTTCAGAACAATGATCCTCTAACAACAGGCCAAAAAAAATAAAAAGGCTCTCAGCAGTGTGAAGCGCTGCAGTGGGACTTAGGCAGTCGGGGACAAAAAGTAGATAGCCAATTTGGAAACCCCTGGATTAAGGTTGTTATATTCAGTTTCATTAGCTTTTTGATAAAACACTGGTCTTTTACAAAATTCTTTCGAACTGATTCAACAGTTTTGGTTGGATTTTATCATACTAAGCTTTTCTAAATAATTTCTTTCTTCAATTTATCCATTTTAATAACATTAAATACTATATTGATCATGTATGTACCTGGGACTAGGTTTCGCCAAGATTTGTTCAGTATTTTTGGGTTGTAACTGACAACTCTTTTATTTCCGTTAATGTTGATTTGGATTTGTTTTTTTCAACCTGTAAAGGTGGCTTTGAAATTTTGTCTGGAAGTACCTGGACGAGTTCTATTATTATGTTTATATTGTGACAGTATCTCCTGTTTTCTATTCTTGCTGATTTAAGGTTAACAATATTATTTTCCTTCTGCTTTGTTATGTACATGTATGCCTTTGGATGCCCTAACTTTGTTTTTAGGTTTGGCCATTGTGTCCCTTATTAGATACATGTATGTGCTATATCAGTCTCTTTCCAGGATGCGCGATTCATGCTAATTTTAGGGGATGTCTCCTAGTATTTCTTGGTGTGTTTTTTGAACATTTTCATTCCCCCAGTAGTACATTTGTAATTTTAAGGCACTGCCATTCACACACAGTATGTGCGAGTATACAAAATGTGTATACCTGATTTGTGGCCTGTTCAACCTGTAAACTGTGGGTTTCAAACTAGAAATCGCTAATAAAAGTCTTTGTTGAATTGTCTGCAAACTAGAATGACATCATGAGAGTTCTCCTTTTATTTAAAAAAAAAAATCCCCTACTTATTTTTAGAGTAGGGGTTGGGATTTCCCTTTTTTTTCAAATCTTGACATGACACTGGTGGAAAAAGACGGCATCTTGAGAATGACTATTCAGATTGCTTTGATACTCAAGGTGTGTGTTGGTGGATTTCATAATATAATCTTGCACTGTATTATATCATGACACTATTTCAAGTGTTTCTTTTTGGTGTTTATGGTTCAATCTTCTTAAAAAAACTTGTATTACCATGCTGATACCTAAGGTTCTCTCAGACTGTCCAGAAAATTCTCTGGGCTATTTCAACTAATAGCCTACAGGTCACTTGTTTGTTTTCTCTTTACTTTGCCCATAATGGTAAATGTCTGTTGTTGTTGTTGTTGTTGGTGTTGTTAGCATTTCTTGTGGCCAGGATACTTTTAGAACCAACTGAAGGTCTTTCATGCACCTCTTGATGCCTTGATAAGAATACTAAAAGTAATGTTCTTGATGTTTTGCAACAACTGTCATGAATATTGTATTTAATGGATTAAAATAGCATTTTAAAAATAAAATTTGCAATAAGTTGGCCAGACCGATAATCTGGAGCAAGCACTCACTCAAAAATATGACCTGCCCTCCAAAACATCACCCATGGTAGGGTATCAGACAAATAGATAGAAGATATTTGAACTGCTGAATATGAGAACTATATCTCAGTACTATACTCTCCAAGACCTATGTACTGTGTCACACGTGTGCCAAAGCCCTGGTTTGGAGACCAGCTTTATAGTTAAGCCGGCGTTGAAACACTCATGAACAAGATAAGTCTGTGCCATGCCGATTTATTTAGCTTAAGACATTCTAAGAAGTCTCAATCGGCGTGTACTTAGATACAGTTTTAGCATGTGTGAACAATATCACTGCCGTAATTCCATTTATTGCAAGTATTTTAAAGAAACATGGCAGCCGATAACAAAACCGGCTCAATTTTGTCTTTATACTTGTATGAACACAGGACCAATTAAAATTAAGCACAGATAACAATTGTTTACCAAGTTAGTCAAAGCTGCTCTGTGGTAACCATGTGAACATTGTATTGGATAGCATAGTAACCAGATACGATGTACCCCTGCATTTATTGCCTTGCCCTAAATGAAAATTCCGGGTAAGATATCATTGGCAAAATGTCTGTCGTTGGTCATTTGCTGCACCCTTGTGAGCTCAATTATGTAAAAACTTTGCATGTGATTTCTTCCAAGCTGATACATCCTATGTATTACTATGTAATTTGGATCTGCTGAGAAACTGGACTGTCACATATGAATACTTTTTGAGATATCATAAAATATGTTTGACCCTGTAAGCTTAATTACTTCTATGTATTGAATTTCAAAAGACAGGATGTCCTCATCTATACTTACTGGTATACTATGTATGACCTAGTTATTGAAATTAGTTAGGCCATTGTAATTTGATCACTACAGTTTACTGTTGATCGTTTGATATTTGTTCATTTTGTAATGATATCTTCAAGAATCTAATTTGGATGATTATTTTTGGCTTCTTCTCACAAACCGAAAGTCCATCTAAGATTTGTTAATTTTGTTACTAAATCTTCAATTTTTTAATTTGAGTGACTATTCTGACAGATTTGTGAAAAGAAAAAAAAATCTAAAACTGCCAACAATGATTAAAAAATACATCGAGATTGCAAGACTTAATGAGGAACACTTAAAATTTATTCTTTGCAATTCCACAATGGATCTCTCTTGGATTTGTGTATTTGATCTAAAGAAATTAATTTTTTTTTATTTAGGTGATTATTTCAGCATTTGCATCAAAACTGATAGTTCACACCTCAATATTTTCAACTGTTCCTGTTATCTTACCTGACCCCATAGTGGTGCTCCCTATGTTTCAGTTTATATCCTCTTGGAGTCAGATATTCACCAGTGTGGTAAGCACGTAACAATCAGTCTAATTATTTCCCTGGGACTTAAGTTATTCTATGGAGTTTGTAACTATTATGACATAAATCGCATAATAAATCACAGTATAGTTTACAAATCATGGGCAAGGAATCAATAGTTTTACTATGTTTTCCTTTAAATCTCTATAATTGAAGATTGCTTACTTGTTATTGAACAGATGTTTATTTCAGCACACAATCTTTCAAACGTGCGTTACATAATTCAAGGTTATGATCTAACCCAACATGTCCACATTGTAAATTTTTTGATATCAAAATCAATATGATCAAATGAAACTAATTTCGCGTACAAAAACTGGCATCTTCCTGCACTCTTGTGAACTCTTACTTTACCAAATTGCATTTTATAGACAAGTGTTGTTTTTTTTATCGAGATTTCTAGTAGCTTGTTGATACATGTATTTATGTGAAATAGTAACCGTCTCAAGATGGTGGGTGGCAGGTCAATTCAATAGAAAGTGATTGGTTTATTTTGCAAGACAGAGAGGTTGTTGAAACTATCATACCAGTAGTCAACTCAACATTGTATTAAAAGTATATGACAAATTGCTTTTCCCAGGGTTCCCCCAAATCAAGAGAGTAGGTGGCTAAATTGTATTTTTTCACTAACAGTATTTAGAAAAGTAGGCAACTAATGTGCCATTTGGGGAAAAGAGTAAATGGCTATTTAGCAGTCAGCCACCTTCTAAGACTTTAGAGTACATGTATGTTGTATTACCAAATTAGAACTGTATTCTAGTTCTTTGCATTTGTAATACATAAAATCACTTGTTACTTTCGAAGTTTTCAAAGGAAAGGTAGTTAATAAAAAAAAAAAGCTAAATTGAATTTTGTGTCATTTTTAGAAGAAAAAACAATTACCAATCCGATTGAAGACTGGCTCGGACCCTGTCTGCATATATGTATTTTTAAAATAGCTAACACTGATAATATTTTGACTGAAAAGCTTTCATAGCATTTTCGCTACTTCAGAACCAGTCAGGTAGTTATAATTGCATTAGGCTTAACCTTTCATTCACTTTTTAATGAATTGTTCAATAACTGAATTATTCATTCGCATTGTCCTTGTCAGGAATATAATGGAGTTCACAGATAGGAAACATGTACCATCTTGCAACTGAGTGTCACATTAATCCATTTTCATAATTTTGTGCTTGAATTCATCAAATGTACTTTGCTAATGCATGCTAATGAATTATTTTTGAAGATTTCATTAGTTATATTCTTCAGTTAATTGCTGGCTTAGTTCAATTCCTAGTCATCAAGATTTGTTTTTGTACTAATAGAGTTGACCCTTTAACCTATTCATTAACCAACTTATATGGTTGCTTGTTTTGAGAGTCTATGATTCCAGTCATTTCAAACGGTTACTCCCAGTATATGTAGGTTCATTCCCACTATATATTCCCAGAAACCTAAATCCCATGATTACTTACTAGTATATTGTTAGTTTAATTAAATTATACACAGATTGTAGGACACTAAACCAGCTCACTATCTGGTGCTTTGTGTTGTGACAAGTATGTACTTGGGTATATTGATATCGTTATATATCAGTATTATGTTTGAAATTACTGCCTGCTTGCCTCTTTATTTTTCAGGCTGGTAGAAATTAAGATTAACATTGCCTTCAGGAAAAAAATTTGTTTGGCAGTGAATTTTAATTATAAAATGTAAAAATTCTGTCCATTTCCGAGCAAACATCAAAACTGTTTTGAACTGGAGATGCATACCTTGTGGTGGCTGGTGTGAAAATGATCGAAGGACCACAGTTGTCGAACCCAGGCAGTGTAATGGTGTTTTTGTTCTATTAGCACCTGTGTTTGCCTAAATGAGGTGTATCTACGGTCAAACTATATGATCCAGCACACATGCAATGCAATGTTTGATGTACATGTACTTCTGTTGGAGATGTGCTTCTAATAGAGCAAATATGGTGTATTGCAGTGCGATGACCGGTGATCAAAGGTATTTTCTTTTAACATTTTGGTCTTAAATCGCATGATTGTTCAATGGTTCAATTGTGTACAATAATGTAGCTGGCAACGTGAAACATTCTTATATTGGCTTAGAGTAGAATTGATTGCAAAATGGAGGTGGCTTCTAGTTTTAGCTTAACAAATTGTTTTCAGGGGTTTGTTTTTTGATGTCTTACAAATACAAAAATGTAGTTATTAAGTATAAACTAAAACTTTTTGTGTGTGATCAAAATGAAGTGAAAATGTCACCAAATGAGAATGAATAAACAACAGTGTTCTCCCCAGGAATTTAAACCACTGTGGCGGCCTAATTTGCATATCAATTGCACATCATTTACATAATAATAGAAATTGACCAAAGCACATTTACACCCACACAATAAACAACATGTATTTTCAAAAACAAAGTGGCAGATATTTATTTGCTTCACACAGTGTTATAAACACTTTTATTTTGGGCACTTTTGTAATATTAATGAGCTCCGTCACAGTGCAAATATTTTTTTTTGGAGTCAAAAAATTACGTTTCACAACTTAGAAGAGTTTGAATTTAAAAATGAAACATTCTCAAAATGCAAATACTGCAGACTAAAAAGAAACAAATAAATTGTGAAAGGTTAAATGAAACTCATCTGAAACGTTCCAGCCAGGATTATGTTCAAGACTTTCATGATCTTATTTACTACAAAATTCTCCTCCAAAAAATCGACCGCGTAATTATTTGGCGGATTGTTGGTTATTATTCCGACCATCAGCTTCTACAACGTTTACATTTACAGTAAATGAACGAACAAATAACACTTCCAAACAATCATCAAAGTTACGGCGTGACATAACTTACTTCGCGATGTTATACACCGGTTATACCAATAATTCCTCTTACTCGGTCATGATGCCATGCAAAAATTAAATACTTCTTTTTTTATATGAATAAAACGTAAAATTTTAACTAGTTTTATCGGGAGAAATTATTTTTGATCACTTGATCACTTCGTGAAAAACACAGACCCACCATGATAGCTGTGACGCGTTAGTTGACCGCATATGTCCTTTGACCCGGTGGGTCAAAAACGCCATTAACCAATCAGAATGCCGCATGGTAATGCCGGTAGAACCCGAAGTTTTCCGAATGATCGTGATCATAAAAATTACATTGCGGAAGTAAAGCGATGTCGTAGCACGATGTGTTGGTATGGATTTTAGATGAAAACTGCATGATGGTTTTCGAAAGAGGTGATTAGCAATTTTTGAAAGGTTAAAAGTAGTCTTGAAAGAAGAATTTTTACATGATTCACGATGATAACAGTTCAAATGTATTTTACCCAATCACGCAATAAACACCTTGTTTTTTCTTGAGTAGCGTATTAAACTGATCGTGAACTCCGCTTTGCCCATGTTACATCAGGGTGGAATTGATTTTGAATGAATTTTAGCTATCAATCTAAAGACTGCATCTATCGTCAGAAAATATTTACTTACAAATAAAGAGGTGCTAATTTTACAAAATTTACTTGTATTGTTTAAAGCCGATACCACATCGCACGACTATGTCTTTTGTTTACAAATTATTATCCACGACTGGCAGGATGCTTGTCGGTCGGTACATAAGTATAATAACAATATGACAATAGTCTGACGCGTTTCCGTGGTGGTCGCTAATTTTGAGTGCCGGTCGGGCCGACCAGCGTGACGAAATCCCCAATGAAAAAAGCACTGTGGCGGTCTTGCTAATCACCGTGGCGGTGTCAGACCGGTGTGGCGGCAAATCGAAGCACTGTGGCGGGACCGCCACGCTGTTTACATCCTGGGGAGAACACTGAACAAACTTCAATAATACCAAACATACATTCAACAGACTTGTACAGAATGTATAATTTTTTGACAACTGAACAGAGCTATATGTTAGCAGTACTGTCATCATTTATTGATTTTTATATTCTCAGTTTACTTAAAAGGATTAACATATTATTGTATATGATTAAAATTGTATACCGGATCAACAAAATTACTTTTGTATTTTTGGAAAGCTACGAAAGTGAACAATATGAATGTGTCACTGGTAGCACAGTGGTTGTTGCTCCAGACTCATGATCGGTAGACCCAAGTTCAAATCCTACCTTAGGCTGAACATCAAATGGTCAACCCCTACCCTGGGTGAGTGTGCCACAGACTCAATGGGAAGGCCAATTCCACTGGCCGAGATTCATTCACTAACGAATGCGACTTTGGGGGAACCTTTGTTAAAGTCCGCAGGTGCTTGTGTTCGACCGAGCCTGGTTGACGCCAGGATAGCGCATTAAAATTGCCATTTGTCAGAGATGGCAACACAGCCCTGTCATGTAGTCCCAAACATGAATATGACTTCTGTGGCAAAATGCACTATGTGTCAGCACTAGCACTTGCAATTTGCATATACAAAAAAAAAAAGGCAGGAGAGACAACGGTGACATTCAATGTCCAGAACTGTCGCCTGGCACAAAAATATTTTTAAAAAAAACAATAAAAAATAAAAAAAACAAAAACAATATGAATGTGCACATTGTTTGTGTAAACACCCCTTTCATTTATCTAAGCGCATATGCTTCTAATAGAGCAATTACTGTATTGCTTTACTTGATGATATGTCTGACTGCCTATTTTTGGTCTAAACATTTAAAACTGCTAGTCTGATTGGTTGGCAACTTGTTATGCCTATAGCCTATTTTCTGAGGAATAAACCTTGAATCATATTCTGTTTATGTATCACAAACAGGAGATCTGGGGTACATTTATGTAATAATAATAATAATTTGTTATTAATGCCTAACGCCTAAATTTAAAACGTTTGCATATGTGAACTACAACGAGAGCTATTATCATATTATTATTACTCATAAAAATTGAAATTTAATTGTACTATTGATTATTTTCACCATCAAAAAATAGTTTTTTTTCTTCCTGTTGAAAAATCTGAGACTTAAGAAAGTGTTGCTGATCAACCACTCAATTACCTTCACACAGACTGCAGACAAACTGCTTGTTATGCACGAAGTTTATGTTCTCACAACCCTTTTAAAATTACACATCCTGGTATTTGTAGATGTCCACTATTCAATCTTTTACTTGTGTACAGTGAAATGAAGAATTAATGAACAATAGAAATGCTAGAAATAACACAGGAAATGGAATCAGCAAGCTTACTGAATTGTACGACCTTAAATAAGGTCGTGTGTATATGATATGTACTTTGACTCTTTTCACCCCCTGTGTCGCTTTACATGTTGCATGTTAGGCGCATATGCAACAACTTGTAGTGAAAAATGGGATCACATTCTTTAGACTGTTTTTCCCTTGTGGCCTTCCTTCATGTAAGTTGTGAGCTCTGTTTACAAAAGAAGCTTGAAGGCAATTCACAACTAAGGGACTGAAATTTAAAAATAAACCTACAATCCTTTTAAAACATTTAAAAAAAATGTACGTCAATTGTCTAATAAAGCTTTTGGGTGTAACTCTTTGAACATTATAGTCAACTATTGTTTCCTTCCACAAAATAAACAAAGTCAGTCACTTGTATTAAGATCTTTTTTTTTTAAACTTGTAAGTACTATAGTATGATAGTATAGTATGATAAAAGTTCTACGCTGAACTATGCAAGCATAATTTGTGTATTGAATTTTGTAGTTGTTCACATGAGGAAAAAATTTTCATATTTGGTTGCCAGGACAACTGCCAATTTCGAAACCCGGTTTGTATAAAATTCTGTGGCAGTTATTGAAGTGCACTAAAGTGTGTATAAATGTATGTACCATAAATCCTTCCATTAGGTAAGACTGTTAGTTTGGATCGCCTGATTTTTGCTGAAACAATATTTTTTTTCTTCTAGCAATAGACACAATTTTTTCATTTCCTGTGGGATCCTATGATGCATGTAAATCAAATGTAAGAACAGGACACATTATTTGTTCATGCTTCAATTAATGAAAGTTATTTCCAGAAGTTAATAGGTGGCATCAATAGTTGTATCAGATTAAATATACTTGTCCTATATTGTTAGTACATTTGTATGTACAGTCTGTAAACATGCATCTCTTTTCATATCAACAGATGGTTATGGAATTTGCCAATCCTGACTTCCTTGAGTGTGATGCTAGCAAGTTTTCCCGGAGTAAGCAAGCTGAAATGCAACAGTTTATTCAAGTAAGTTCATTGAAAATTGTATACATCTAGCGCTAAAAGCAATATATTTCATAAAAAAAAGAACATTTGTATTCATTCAAAATGTATTTGCACTCATTTCAACGTCCAGTGTAATGTTCTTTCCAGGCCTTTTAAACATGGTGGTTTTATAATGCTTTGGCAACTGCAATGTCATGCTTGAAATTTCAAGTAAACAGCGTGTCATATGTTAATTATTTGTATTACAATGCTCATTATGTGTTGGTATTATGCGAATTAGCTTTGAATATTTTCCTGATAATTTATGTCACATTGCAATGCTATATAGCATGCGATGGAAATATAATCCTGGCCACTGAATAGTAGCACATGCACATATTACAGCAAAACATCTTATTGCTGGCTTTTTGGGTTATCGCTCACCAAACTACAATCAGACCCCTTTCATAGTCGCTGATGGTGAATTTTATTTTGATCTTGCTAAAGATAAATTATGACATTTTGGCACCAATGGTTAAGGTAGCGAGAAGGTTTTGTGACGTTTTTAAATAAAACATTCTCTGTCTGTTGTCTCGTTCAGAACAGTAATTTAGGTTATATATATCAAAAGACTAAGTATAGAGGTGCAAGTTCGCACAAACTGGACAGACATTGTTTACATAATTATCACGTGACATCAAAAATGGCGAACCTTGTAAAAATGACTAAGTACGCGATTGCGAGAGCACACTGCGGAATTTCCTGGTGAAATTTACGTCATGCATTGTCCGTAATCAAGTCCATTGAAACGCGTCTTCGATAATCAAAAGACCTATTATTCCGATTTCTATGCAGGTTTGTTTTTTTGTTCCCAAATTATTTCATACTTGGCACCTTTAACAGACTATTATTCTGTGACAAAGCATTTTCTTTAAAAACCCAGACATATTTCGCACCATCATTATCTTTTGAACGATAACTGCGAGTTTGAATGTCCTAGTCCGAACGCACTTGATTTGGCGGCGGTCCCAATGAGTCGTTCTCGATCAAAACTTCAACTCGAGAAAAACGCGAAAAACGGTTTTGGTTAATAAAACACTGTAGATTTGCTGCATTATTATAAATATACACTAAAAATGGCCAAACATATTAACCACTGATATCATAGAACTCATAAAGAGTGTCAGATAATGAATAATTTCAAACTCGAGCGTGAAAAATGAAGAAAACTGCTGGCATTTGAGTCCGTACTCCAGGAACGTTCGGGTTTTCCATTGTTATGCAAACGAACAACGAGGGATAATCCTCTGACAAACATTACTGTCCCACTGTACACGCTGACAGTTTACAAACAAGCTAATCCTTCAAGTGTCTCAGATAAGACATCTAATAAAACGGTTTTCATGGTGAAACAAAATGACCGATGTTTGAAAAAAAATTGCTGTGTCAGAGTGCGACACTGAGTGGCAGATTTTTCTTTGCCTCGTCTGTCAACGCTTTCTTTCTTTTCTTCGCCATTGCGTTAGAAAAAAAATGTATTAGTAAAATAGAATATTGACTTGGAAAATAAAACGATTTAAAAGAAAGTTGTGCAAAGTTACAGTACTCCTTTCGCACAACCTCCCGCCCGCTTCCGCTTTCCAATCACCTTTTTCTCTCGCTTTTGCGACCGCTTGTTGAATTCAACCGGACAATTTCCGCTTTTTTTCGACCGAGCAAACCCCGAAATATCACCGCCCACCTGCTCGCTCGCGCGCATTTAAAATTCGGTCTAACAGAATAATTTCCGAGGTTCACATTGTCTTATAATTGTCTTTCTGGTTTTTATAGATGTTGAACAGCTGACAAAAGTTCAAACACTTTTTGTTTTAACTATATATAATTATATGCACGCAACCTGACCCTTTGACCTCAATTTGGCTTGGACTGAATATTTTATTTTAAACAATATTCTGACGTGAAATACAAAATGTATTTCAACACAAGTATGACATGGTTGTCTGGGGTTTCTTTCCTGATTGTTGAGTCTTCGCAATGTGATTTGTATAATTATTGTTGTTTTCCCCCGATGCTGAAGGACCGTAAAGCTAAATGGCAGTTACATGCATGGGCTGAGTGAAAGAAAATATTTCTAAGCCTAAAATAAAACCTAATATTACACCTCTTTGTGTATTTGTTAATTTTACATATGTTTGTCATGACAGTATGTTTGTAAATATCTAGAAAAATCTCGTCTTTCGTTGATAATTTCGATTGTTTGTTTGGAATGTCGATCCCCATTGGTTTCTCCATACTGAGTTTAGGAAGGGCGTCGATCAACACCGTGACAATCAGCCGAGAGAAGACAAACGTTGACCGTAATTCATGGAGATCATGTCCGTAATTTGTGGGCTGAAACCCCAAATAATTAATCAAGTATTATTATTTTAATATATATTTTATTTTACATCGCAAAACTAAACCATGCCCAAAACAGAGCTAGAGTTGTTCGCGGTGAAACAACCGCATTGAAGACGATGCAACTTCAACTAGCCATTTCTTACCTTGAAATAAAAAAAATAAAAATTCGAAGAGCATCGGGGAAAATATTAAGAATCATCCTTATCAATCGCATGCTTTATTTTATTCGAATCCATGAAATTCACGATTTTTTTTACATTTGTTGGCAACTTCCGCGCTAAAAAAGATTGAAAATGTGGGAGTGGTTATTTTGCAAAGTCCTGTTGATAAATCGGACAAATATGGTTCTGTGACCCAGTTCGTGCTCCGATCAGGTGACTCTCAGCCAATCAATGATGTTGTAACAAAGCATATTTGACGCTCATTGAAGGGTCGTCGTACAATCCAATCACAGGCGTCGATTCACATAGTTGTTTGTGCTGTGACAGGCTTCAAAATTATTCGCTGAAAAACATATATTTTGACAAACTGATGGAATTTGACCTTAGTTCAAAAAGAAAATACTAGGCTAAGATACATTAGAGCTTACGCGAATCAGTTTTCTCTGCAAGTTGTGAAATAAAGTAAACCAGTAGAGCGTCGATGATTTTCAGCCCTGAAGGACTTTGAATTGTTCATCGACTGGCCAGCAAATAGTTATGGCTATAACTAAATTTGACACGTTTTTCTTTTAAGCCCAATAAATTATTCATACATGTCAAGCTCTGTTCGATTTTTTCAGGGCATGTGGCCATTTTTAGTCGAAAATATTTTTTGTGGGAACACTTTTGCGGTACGTATACGGTATAGACCGAGCTCATTCAATGATCGTGACTTAATTTTAAAAATTGAATGTCAAATTTACCAGACGTGGACCGATGTGGATTCGATATAGTTATTTTTGGAATTAATCACTAACATTTCCTCGTTTCTCTGCTCTGTCAAAAGGAGTTACCTAGGCTTTTTTCACGTAACTGTCTCATTAAAATTAAAATAAAAATATTACATCTAGAACAAGCACCCAAAAAACGTAACAAGAGGTCCCAGTTCAGTTGCTTTCACGATACAAGTGTAATACAGCTATTAGATTTGAGGTGTCGTTCAGAATGTAATAATAGTTAATACTAGTTGTATGTTCACACTTCACTATCAAAACCACCATTTCGACCACTCATGTGCCAGTGATCAGTGTTTGGGCGAGCGGTCAATGTTTTCAATGAGCGAGCGAGCGAGCGAAAAAAAAAAAACGCGATTAAAATGCGGTCGGTTTCCGGTCGGACAAGACCGCGTGGTCGGAAATTAAGCGATAAGCGGTCGATGTAAAAGCGGAAGGTTGGGCGAAATGAGTACTGTATGACCATGTTTCTCCGACGAAGTCTCGACTGACAATAATGCTGACAATGGACGTTAGATAAACACGCATTGTTTGCAACTGGAAGCTTATCACCCGTTACATCAGAATCGTCAACAACAGAGTATACAGATAAGATTTTATTATTTAATTCCTTCCAAAGATAAACACTATGCAAATATCCACGAAACAGCAGTTGTAGTCTTTTCTGCTAGTGTTTTAAAACACTAATTTGAGCAACGTTATTTCGCAATTTCGATCTTTTGTAAACCTGGGGTGATGTATCAAGGTCTAAAGTAACAGTTTTATCAATTTTTGAAAAATCAAGAAAAAAAGTGAAAATTTCCCTTCTTGCTACCTTAAGAAAAGTTTAAAACAATGAATTATTTTGCTGAAATGGTAGTTTAATAACAGAAATGTAAATTAAACATCAGGAAAACCTTTTTCTCAATATAAAGTGTATGCTACAGTAGCATGTTTCAATTTCCTACACAAATCTGACAAACTTATTTTTACTTTACATTTTTCTCGATTTGGGAAACTAAACAAGTTGAAATTGGCCGAGAGAAACCGATTCTATATCAGCCACTTTGGCTAAAACTATTTTATTCCTAGCGTGTACCAAGGAAGCAATACATTTCAAATGGTACAGTCACCGAACTGCCTTCATGCATACATATTTTTTTTACTTCATATAGTTGATAGTCACTCAATAATACTTTTGTTCTATTCATTATCAGAAATTTCATTTACTCAACAAAGATGAGTTAGCAGTAGCTATGATGGTGACAAGTAAAGAATTATTCAACACACTCTCTCTACTAGTTCCTTGTGTTGGGTGTCGGAGGAGGTATGTTGTCAGCATGTCTTTTAACACAGTGCTCTGCATGGTGCTATGTTAACTTTATAGGGGGGTGGTGCATGTAACTAGCAGTGCATGAGTTGATGGTGTACATTTGAAAAATGTTTGTCAGTATTTATCATGTCATCAACAGGGTTATAAGGGACAGGTCTGTCAGCCCTTCTGTCAAATTGTAGACTTTTGGCCTTAATTTCAAAAACTGGTAATTAGCAAAATCAAGTCTGATGTGGTAATCTCTGCATGCATTTTAACCCTGAATGGAAAATATATATATATTTCCTCTTCCAGAATAACATTGTACACATATCTGGGTTTGGCTTCAAATGCACATTTTGATGTCTCAGTCATGATGGAATAGCTCTTCTGTACACGTCTCTTTCTAGTGGCAATTTTATTTCCAAGTTTTGCAAAAATTGATTGTTGGACCATTTGAAAATCACCAATGAGGCAGGAACAAATGCATGATCTAAATGATTTCCATCCATCTTTTTCTGATATGTCTCATTTAGTTGATGGTAAAATATCAAACGGTTTTAGTGGGGACTTTGAGGATGGTCGTATCAGAGCATCTTGTCAAATCAACCTCCTTGAGATATTGGTTATAATCAGCTATGTTCATACAACGATAAACTCTGTGAAATGAATGAAATTATGAAACATCGCCCTCCAGTGCCAGCATACGTTAGCCGAAATACTGTCATTAACATTGGAAGGTTGCCATCAAAATCATTTATGTATTAAACCTATCTCATTTCAGTGCAGTGGTTCATTTGGAAATTGTCCTTCATGTTAGTAGACAAGATTAGTTTAGAGTTTATTGTGAATATGTGCATGTCAAGGGGGTTAATTCAAGTCGTTTGTGAAGCATTTTTTTAAATAGATTTTGTTAACTGTTGTAACATAGAGATATCTTGTAGTTTACCAAGATGTCGCAAATTTATTCGTGTCTTGTCATTTGTGTGTATGAATAAAAAAAAAATGTTCCTTCAAATATTCTGTGAACTTTCAAAGGCAACTATGATATCTAAGAATGCAAAACATGACTGGAGCAGAAACACTAAAATTTTATTGCATATATCTTTGATGACTTGAAGTACAATAACCTCCTTGGTTTACGAGATTGGCACTGCCGCACTCACTTTTTGCTATCGGTGATGAAATGATATTCTAGCTGTACAGTGAAACCATGACAATTCAAACCAAATGATGCCAAGCATAAGATGTATTGAGGATGTACATTTATTGTTATACATTTGTTGTCTTTGCTTTAGTGTGGAACGTATGTTTCATCAGCTGGTACAGTCAGGTCACCAAAGAGCTTTAGATCCTCTCGTTGTCACACCCAGTGCTGTGTTATCAATAGTCAGAGATACATTATTTGATGCCAGGTCTGTTTTTATACTCTTCAATGTGCAAGGGTAAGTACAATAATAATACACTGTTTTATGTTCACTGCGAGATCACATGCTTGTGAAATCAAGTGTAAAAACAGGACATACAAAGGTCGTAGTGGCATCAAAACATTGCATGTATTTTGGGGGTACCGTTAAAGTCCTAATATAAACCGCATACGTAATAGTAACCGCACCCCCAATTCCGGCTTCGGGGTTAAAGAGTTCTTAACAAAAATTGAAAACTTGAAAAGTACCTATTACTAACCGCACCCCCAATTCAACAAGACCGTGACTGACTTCATTGTTTCAACCAGCTGTTCCAAAACGGCATTGTTCCTAATCCTATTCTTTGTTTCGACAACATGCCTAAAAATATTCACACCTATTTATTGTTCAGCGGTGATAAGATGTCAGACTGGCAATGAAACTGCTTTTGTTCTGGCGGCGACCTCTGTCAATACTCTTTCTGAATACGTCTGTGTTTCGTAAGTTTTAGACAATGAGCTTTTATCACCGTAAAAGTGTTAAACTGAGCATTGAAGAATAATTTATCTTTCGAAAACAAATAATTTCTTGATTTAAAAAAAAAATCATGCCGTTTTCCCATGGAAATCAAAGGCAAAAGATCGCACTACATTCTCGGTAAATCTCTTTCGTGTTGCGTTCACCATGAGGTCGCTGAACTGTCATTAACATATTTAAATGAGCTATGTAATTTAGACACGTGGGCACCATCCAGCATTTTGATTGGTTAATTAGCGACTTGACCTATCCGGTCAATAATACGTCACGTGAGCATTCAAAAGCATGGCGGATATCGTATCGGCCTTTTACATGTGACTGAAATCATTCGCTTACGGGGAAACTGAGTTGAATTTTACTTGCATTTTATAACAATTCAACGAATTTATTTTTCGTGCGTTATTGTAATCACTACTAAATAATAATCACCAATATCAACACTTCGAAAACAAGTAAGTTATTCACTTGTGACCAGCAGCATGGCCGGATCGAGCTACCGTTATGTGATCATTTGCTACTAAGCAGTGCATTTGTGTTTTTATTTGAAACTTCTGTTTGAATATACTTTTCGTTACCAAGAAAATTAAAAAAAATAAATGCATATTACATTAAAAATACTGAGTATTTTTTGTATCATGTAGAATTTTTTTTTGATTGACTGTAATTTTTCAACATTTCGTAACGCCTATTTTAGAACCAAAATAAGGCCTTTCACTCTTCCCCGACGCCTATTCAAGAGATTGTACGGTATATTGTTTGTTTTGTGCATGTGTTGTGAACAAAAAATGACCACGCCCATTTAGTGATTGCAATATGTACGTAATAGAAACCGCACCCCGAACTTGAGCTTTTGATCCCAATTTTTAAATTGATACATTGTAATATAAACCGCGGTTTATAATAGGACTTTAACGGTATTTCATTTTATACACATTTGATTATGGCCAATTTTGATGAAATGAGGATATCTCATTGCCATATTATCCTCCCAAAGATCACCATTTTGACATAGAGCTATAAAAAAAATAAAGTTCAAAATCAAATAATTTGATTTGTGTGACAGTCGTTCAGTATGCATCTTTCAGGCAATACATAGGATCTCACAGTGAAAGGAAAACCACCTACATGAATGTAGGACACACCACTCAGTTAATTTTGTATGCATGTATGTATGTATGTATGTATTTATGTTTGTATAAAGACAACTATATTATGGCATGTGTTTCTTACACCTGGATATGAGCAGTTATGCTAGATTTAGATTTCTCCAAACACCTGCCAGCGAGAAAACCTCCATATTTCATCCTCATTCATTCATTCACCAGCACTGCCCAGTAAACCAACCTAGTACTTGTAAATAGCACCGAAGCCAACTATTCCAAGTCTCTGTGTAGTAAATGTGTGACATAAAAACAAGTGCACCTGTTATTTGGTTACATGAGTTAGCTGTTATTAGCATATCTAATATAGCCGCTAGCCCCAGCTGTCGGCAAAAAAACACATGACAAATGAACACAAAAAATACTGTAATACTAAATATAACTGTCGCCATTGATAAACAAATTTTATTAATGCAATTTCAAGAAACGATGACATCTTCATTATTTTTATTGCAGGTCACAGTTGAATAGTATGATGGACAACATACCAAAAGTCAAGAAAAACAAAAGGTGCATGTTACATTCGTTGGATACACAAAAAACTAAGCTTATAGGGTGAGTAAAATATTTCACATTCAGTTTTCTGCTACTCGGGCACAAATATTCTACATTTGAATTTTCAGTCCATGTAACTCACTGCTTCTACCATATAGAGTGACCACCTGCCTATAGTGGGGAGGTATTGGTGACAAAGGTCAAAAAGTCTTTGCTTTTGTGTTTGGTTGAAATTATTTTACTTTATTTTGTCATGTATTTTGATTTTCACAACAAAGCTGCTTAACTAACATCAGATCGCCAGGCATTACTCACATGGTAATTTATATATTTTTAATTAGGACACCCCCCCCCCCTCCTCAATGTTAGTGAAGTAAATTTTTGTTTTTACCAAAAAAATATAATTTCTTCGTTCATTTTATTGAAAATTTATTTATTTTTCATTGTGTTTACATTGAAAAATGAATATTTCTGGGCATATGTGGTACTCTCGGAATGGTTGGGTATATATTTAAACTACATTGTTGGGGAATTTCCATGACATCATTTTCAGTTAACAGATTTATTGAGTGATATCTGGTTGGAATTATGGTAAAATATAGGCCCCAAATCGCGCATATGTGTCCTGAATAAGACTGCAGTTTAAGGTTTACCATTTTCATTTGGTTGGCTATTAAGTTCAGAAAGTAAATGTTTTATTTCTGCTTAACTGGTGTTTAAATGCATAATGTATGCATTGTAGTTCAAGTAAGGAAGTTGACATATTGTCATTAATATTCATGAATAAATTAGTAACCCAGTATATCCTGCGTGTGGGCTGGACCATTAGAAACACAGGTGTGTCTATTTCTTATGAAAAAAAAATATTACACACAAAGGAAATCAACAAAAAATTACTGCAAATTCATCATTGAAAAAACAATTAGCACAAAACTAAGTGAAGGATAATAATATTTTGCATAGTTTTTGTGCCATCACCTCCTTCTCTCCAAAGTTTTTAATGGTCCACCCCTAAACACTTTATGAGTTTTCTATACAATTAATATTGGATGATTTGTACAAATATTTTGATGGGTTTACAGCCACCTTTGGGGGTTATATGGTATGTTTATTGACACAACACTGACTCAAGAAAATGACCGTAATGACATAATGTCATTAAAAGATCTTTTCACCACCATTTCCTTCTTTTCATCACAAATTCACCGATTATAGTCTGCACTTTCCTTCAGAAAATTAGGACAAAAATAGCCAAATTTTTTTAAGTAAAAACTCAAAATTGGCTCTAAAATTAGGGTTTATTTCCAGAAATATTGAAAAATATAAGAACAAAGTGCGGCAAAAATGTGGGTTGAGAAAGTCTGGTGGTGGAAAGGTTAAGGGGTGTGTACAAGTATGACATACAACCTTGAAATGTCATAATTCATACCAACTTGTAGAATATCACTATTCACTGAGATGCATTATTCGCCTGTTTCACATTTACCGTGCCCAAGACCTACCCAAGTTTTGTTGAATAAACAAGATTACTGATAGGGAGTATGTGCATGAAACTGCAGTTTTGCAAGATGGCTATCAGATTTGTTACCCAATTTGCAAAACAGCTGACACCCAAGCAACAAAAACACAGGCCAACTGAGACATTAATCTAAACAACTTTGGGTATGCCTTTTATTTGAAGGAGTTCATCCCACCACTCACCTAGAAAATATCGCTCCAATGTTCTTTCTAATTTAAGTTATTAATTACTTCGACAATAAGTTCGAACAAAAAAAAATTCTAATATTCACCAACAGTTGCATCTTTCAACCCTAAGCTATAAATGGTATGAGCTAGTTTAGTCTTGTAAAGCCCAAAACATGAAAAAATCGAACAAGAGGGACTGCAAGTGTTTAGCGCCATTTTTCAGACAAGTTACAGGAATACTCGTTTGGTTTCAGCGTTTACGAAATTATTAGCCATAATTCAGTTTGTAGTGAAATATCAAAGACTGAGACATGCTATGTTTGGTTTTGGTTTGAATAAGGCTTCAAAAATGTCCAACATGACAGACCTCAACATGTTGTTTCTCCGCAGCATTTTTCTGTATTTATCGCACTCAACCGGTTAGCAACCAGGGTACTCAGATCCAAAAATCATGTTTTTTGATGGGGCATGTAGCAAATCTTGATGAAGACCTAGTTTCCATCATCAGGATGGTGTCTTAAATCATCCAGGAATTCTGCCAATTAATTTGAATCGTGGATGGTGGGAAGAGTGGGTACAAATGATCGGTTCAATTTGATGTTGAACGAAAACTCAGCAATAGTGGCAATTCCTATCTGGACACTGGCAAAAGACATAAATTGATGAATACTGTAGAATACTTTATTTTCGCTTGGAATTTACTTTCGCTATTTTTGCTGAAGGGATGATTTCGTGAAAATAAAATCCAGCGAATATACTTTTTTTTCCTATATTTCACATTAAACTCATCATAAATCAGTGAAAATAAATTCCATACAAAAATTAATTCCAGCGACAAATAAAGTTATTCCACAGTAATTTTGAGGCCATAGGAAAAAAATTGCAAGACTTTCTCTTTTGGCCACCATGATTGTTGTCAACTGTCAGTGACCCCCCCCCCCCCTTTTACTGACTTTTTCACTCTTTTAACCAGGTTGCGATATTTTCTTGTACAATGTTGTTTTTTTGGAGTACTTTTGAGAATCAGAATTTAGATAGGCACTCTAAACAAAAGTAGATTGTTCTGATCTAAGGAGTGAGAGGACATAAAATGGCAAAACACTACATGCTATAGTTCCACTTTTACTTTGTCAAAATGCTTAAAATTTCTCTGTTGAAATTAAACTGGCTTCTTAAGCTTTCACAAATTAATGTCAAACTGAAATTTTACTGTGACATGTAAAACAAGATTTTGAATTTCAGATTTATTTGAATGTTTGCAAATAGTCATCACAAATTGCACGTATTCTACCATGCAATGAACAGGCTGTAGTCTTTTCACAATGTCACTTAAAAATGATGTAGTTGTGTTGACCTGTTGTTGCATTACATGAATATAATATAATATAACTTATTTTATTCCTTTTTACGTTACAGCTAATCAAAGCATTCGTTTTCACGGTTATAAATTAAATTTCAGTATTTTGATATTTGATCATATTCGCTGGATTTAAATTTTTGTTTTTTTCAAAAGAAACAATACGTAATATTGTCATTTTACATTTCAACGTGGATTTAATTGAGCAGATTTCACTTATCAGTAAAAATAGTGAAATTAAAACCCAGTGAATAATTAATGTGTTTTACACTACTGTGCAATACTTTATTTTCGCTTGGAATTAATTTTCGCTATTTTCGCTGAAGGAATGATTCAGTGAAAATAAAATCCAGTGAATATATCTTTTTTTTCTATATTTTACATTAAACTTGTCAAAAATCAGTGAAAATAAATTCCATACAAATCACTAAAAAGGTCTATACAGCGAAAATTAAATCCAGCTAAAATAAAGTATTTTACAGTATTTGTTAAATGGGCAGTGGTAGGTACTGGTACCTAGTGTATCAGGACAACAGTATTGTAATCTAATATACAAACATACCCTAGCTTGGTGACAGGTCAACAGAGCATACTACAATGGCGGATTTGAGGCCATGCTACATTTAATACTATTATAATGACAGCCACTTTGACTCCAATAAAGGAAGGTCATGGCTCTATTCATCATACTGGTAGTACTTTTTCACCAAAATGTTACAAACTTCTAATTTATTTTGGCACTGAGCCAGAAATACTGTTTCTTATATAATGTATATTTATTTCGTGCTGTTTACCAAACAAATAATGAGTTTGTATGTGAACAAATAAACTAAAATCATATATAAATTCTATCTGTTAAAAAATAATATCAAGAGTTTAAGGGTGATTGTTGCTGTGCAGTGTGCATTATAATTTCATGTAAAAAACACAGAATGTATTTTACATGTGTTATGTATGGTGATTTATTATTTATTGAACTTATGTTATTACCACTAGCCTTTAAGGAAAAACACCTTAAGTAACCACATACACATTTATTTTTCAGCTGAAGTGAATATTTTAATGGGTTTCTTTAGAGTAGCAATAACACTCTATAAATTGTGATAATATAAAATTCAATTGTTTACAGCAGGTGTAAGTCTTGGTCATAATTTCATAATGTGTTACTACTCTTGATTTGGTACAGGACTTGAAATTCATCCTATATAATGCGTGAAACTGAACATAAAAACAGGACAAACATCTGTCGTAGTGGCATTAAAACCTTGTGCGAGATTCAACAAATTTTGGGGTATTTCCACGCTTAGTATTTGCTGTACTTATTTGACAATGGTCAATTTTTATGAAGTAAAGATATCATATTTTTCTCTTTCGATATTGAATTTATAAAACGAATACTGGAAAATCAAAATTATTATATTATCAAACATTAAAAGCTCATCTTTCATGCATTTCACTAGATCTTGCATGAGTAAACAAAAAGTCGCCTATTGTCTGCATTACTTACCTCAATGCCTTGATGGGCATCAAAATAGTCAAATATTCCCTTCACAATTTGAATAAGTCAAGAACATTTTTTAGAAATTTTTATCTTGAAATCGACTTTCCTGGGAATAAACCTACATTACACAACCTTGGTTTCTCAATTTGTGAATAATTGGTAACTGCGGCGTGTTAATTGTTTGTGATTATCTTCTATTTGTTGTATGTTTTGTAGGAGCTGGTTAGATGTATGGGATGTCTTATCTCAAGAATGTAGGGATGAAGTCACCGTCATAGAAGCAGATGCACTCATGGAAACAACAGAAGTTTATCTTCGTAAACATCGGTATGTCAAATATTGTTTTACTTTTATAACTTTTGTTATTTCTGTTGTAAAATTAATTCCTCCTTGTGTGCAGATACAATTTAGTACTCAGATACCACATAGCAAATAAAGACTGGATTAGTTTTGCTCTACAAATTTGCGCATAGTAATTATTTAATTTGCATAATGATCAGCACTTTTCTTTTGGTTGTGTTTGTATGAAACACTGTGATAACTATTTGTAATTAATATCTTTATGTTAATGAGTAAGTTGTGTTTTTGTGTCTCAGTACTACTCTGTAAATACTGTAGATATATTTTTGTGAGAACAGATTCATAGAAAATTATGTAGGTTTTTGGATATTCTCAATCACCGTCATGAAATTTCCGTCTACACGGATGCTATCAAATTATATATTAACAATTAATAGCATTGAAAATTAAACGATAATGTTGGTTTTATGGAATGAAACCTGCAATATATATTCTGCTTGAGTAACTGAATATCAGATATTTGTTTGTTTACAATAATTAGGTAATTTACATAATAACTATCGTACTGCTGTACTATGAAAACTCTATATCGATTTCTTGTGTCAATGATTACTTGTAGTATTGAATAACTTGCTGACTGCCGTATCATTTGATTGTTTCTAGGTTTTGTACTGAATGTAAATCCAAAGTGATGCGTGCGTACAGCATACTGATTGGGGAGGTAGACAGCTGTCAGGAGAAAGGTTATTGTCCAACGCTCTATGAAGGTTTACGGTGTTGTCCACAAGAGAGGCATGTACATGTGTTGTGTGATACAGAGTTCATTGCACAGCTCATCACTAGGGCTGAACCAGATCTGAATGGAGGGTAAGATTATATTATTTATCACCTACCAAATATTCATGTTTTGTGCCCCAGCTTTGGAGATCATATGCTGACCTTAAGAGGGCAAAATACTGATCTTGCTCAAGGGTACAAATGCCCATATTTTGGTCTGTAATGGGTTTTTTACATGTCTCTCATTGTATAAATAAATTTTACAGATAAACATATTTATAACTGGTTAACAAAATCCACTTGAACTTTTGCTTGCATATGATTTAACCAAGTGTTCTTGGTTAAATCACTGGACCCTTGATGTTTCTATTTCTATTTCATTACAGGAGGCGAGAGCGACATGCGAAAACAATCGACATAGCACAAGAGGAGGTGTTGACGTGTCTCGGTATTCAGCTATACGAGAGACTGTATAGAATATGGCAGAAGTTGCGAGCAGAGGAGCAGACATGGCAAATACTATTCTATCTTGGAGTTACTGCTTTGAAGAAAAGCTTTGAAGTAAGATTTCACAATAATCATTTGCAAAACTTTATATCAGAGATACAAGTGAAATGATATTGCCCTAAAGACAGCCCTCCAAATATTTTAATCTGATTTGGATTTCAGTTGTCCCCAAGACCCTTGTTTGAGTTAATTAGTGGCTTTGGCCCATTATATAGGATTTGTTATTACTGTTGGTTGTTATAGGTTGTACTAATCTTGTGTATTGACTTACAGGTGGCTATAGAAGATAAACAAGGCGTTACTATGCTTGAACTGGTGTGTGAAGAAATCAATGAAGCTGAGAAAGCCAAACAGCAGCGTAAAGAACAGAAAAAACAAAGGAAGAAAGCCAAGAAGAAAAACCGAAGTGAATCAGCTGAGGATCTTGTGCCAACTGCAGAACCTGAAATACCCAGGAAAAGTAAACCAAAGTGTACAGACTCCAAACCACTTGGGCAGTGTGCTAAAGCAAATTGCCAAAAGGTTAGTTTGTGCTCAACCGCTGTGTTGATATATTTTGGGATACATACATGCGTTCGCATGCATATTTAGTGATCTGATTCATGATGGCCGGCCATGTTAGTTCTAAAAATGCACCAAAATCAAGCACTGCTGCCATTCAAAAACTTGATCTTGTTAATTATAGGTGGATTTTGTTAGTTACAAGCTTTAGTACATTTATTGAACAGCATGAGACCTTGGTACATGTCATTTTGTGTTGCGATCGGCTTTACGAGGAGTGGTGGCCAGTGTGGTTTTTAAGTTGATCACTTTGTGTAGTTGTATGTGAACCTAGAAGTGTGATACATTTTGGTAGCTTGTGTAAGTTTGTTCAAATTGTCAAAATATAAACAATCTGTGGTTTGTGTTAAATACAGGCGGTTGATCGTAATGACAATACGGACCCGTGTGATACCTGTGAATTGTCCAAACATGGTTTGAAAGCGTTATCTTCCACTCAGCTTACCAGTACTTGTCATTGTGAAGAACAAGAACATAAGACGTGTAATGGTTATGGAGAATATAGTCCGAATGATGGTGGGTATTGTAGTGAATCAAGTTCAGAAAGTCATTCCAAAGACTGCCAGGAGAATCACAATCCTCAGCAAGGTTTGTACACATAGCCCCAACATTACTGCAAAGCCTCACCCCAGCCATCCATCTGTTCAACATAATTTCTAATATGCCTCAACTGATTGAGTTTAAAATTTGCAACAAGACAGAATGGGGAGACATATACAATATATTGTAATTCAAATAACCCTACAAAAATACAACCATTGCATTGTCAACGATGCTTAGGACTTCTTAGCATGAAGAAAACATGTGGGTTCCTCATACATGTTTTCTAGTTTCTTCAGTTGATTCCATAGAGTCGACTTAACTATGACTTTTTGACTCCAGCGTCATTACTTATTTCTCTGATACTTTATGTTTATGCTTTTACAGATTTTGTTTACATTTGCTACAAAGGCAGGGAAGAAAATGATATACGTGTGCATGTCAATTTGTTATTTTATTGAATGTATTTGACCGACTGGTTGCCTTTTTTGGTACCAAATAACACAATAAGGGTTTGTGCCTAATGCTTGAAACGTTTTTTTAGCTTCTTCTCATGTCTTTGCTATTTTGTCTTCAGCTGGTGAATTGGTTGAGGGAGTTAATTCAGAATGTCTTTGTAGTGAAAATGGTAAATCGTCAAAGTCAAAGATTGCGAACACATCGGTAAATAGAATTTGTGATTTTGTTTTGTAAATGTAATGTATAGTAGCTGCTTCAACATTGTTGACTAGTTAATTATGTTGAATATTTAATTATGTATTATTATTTTGTCATGTTCTCATATATCTGAATGTGTTTGACTTTCAGGACGGGTTGAATGGTGTATGTCGTATCTGTCAATGCACAGATGAAAAACAACTACACAAAGCCATGGGATGGACGGCTAAACTTGAAGACATGCTTGAGGTTGGTAATATATGCGAAAAAAACAGTATGACATATCTTGAAATATATTGTGACTCCCACTTTTTACTTACAGTAATACATGATGTATGATAGTCCCTTTCAAACTTGACATTGATAGTTTATAAAAAAAAATAGCCAAATTTTAGGGTTCATTTCCAGAAAAATTGAAGAAAATGAGAAAAAAGTGCAGACAAATTTTCTGGTGTTGAGAAGTTTAACTAGATTTTTCACTAGAATAAAGCATGCATGAAACTCCACACATAGAGAGACAAAAATCATTCACACTTTTTTTTATATTAATGTCCTGTTTTGATTCAGGATCCGTGTTCTTCAGACGAAGAGAACTGCATATCCGAGGAAGAGATAAAGTTATTTACTGCTAATCGCAGTAAAGTGACAGTGCAAAGAAAAGAACTACGTGAAGTACTAAAACAAAGATTTAATAGGTTCTACCAGGACGGTGCAGCAGTTGACGAAACAAATCAACCAGCAGCTGATGTTGCTTGCCAGATTGGCAAAGTTGGCCTTAATTAAATAATCGAATGAAAGCTTCTCATGTCATCACTTTATTTGGCACTCTCAGTCAGTTACACATTACTGAATACTGTGAATTACTTTATTTTTGCTTGGAGTTTATTTTCGCTGAAGGGATAATTCAGTGAAAATAAATTCCATACAAAAAAACACCCGAAAAGTCTTTTCAGTGGAAATTAATTCCAGCTAAAATAAAGTATTTTACAGTACATTACAGTGTCCACTTCATGATGCATCATCTTTTACTCAATCCAATGTTGTCATGGCACCAGTCTGCTTCTCAATTATCATAACCTACTCTACCAATCCTATACCATCACTTTTTATTTACTGAATGAAGGATGCACGCTAATTTATAATGTTTGTTGCTTTTCCTTGTGTTAAAGATTGTTGCGGCAGAATGAATGCAGAAAAAATTATAAGTACTACCCATTTTTCGTATTTATGCTGAATGAATCTTTTGATGACCCTTATGCTGCAGATCCAACCATGTTGCGAGTACATTACAAAATACCTGCCCAAGCTCACTGGTCAAAGAAAAAGGAAATACCATGACAATACATCATAATTTCTTCTAAAAGTAGACTACATCTTAATAATTGAATGAATATTGGGATGTATTCTATTTTTAGAGGAAATTTACTTGATGATTTGTCATTTTTGTTTTCCAACCATATTTCTCTTGCAGTTCAGTTTTTCACCATTCTGCAACAGACCATGTAACAACCCGATCATTGAAATAAGTTTGACCCTCGAGCTGTGAAACTAAGAGATGTATGGTGATTGAAATATTTTTTTGTTGTTGCAAAGCACAAAACTTAGTCTTTTAATTTTCCCTTTCGCTCTATATTCCAATCATATTGGCTGCTTTTAATCTTTTCATCTGATCAGCTTTTGTTTAATAACAATTCAGGAAATGTTTAAGACTGATATACCGTACTGTAAATCATGCCATTGTAGAGAAATTGTCTCAAAGCATGAATTTCCAGGCCCTTAAAATTGAACTCTAGTGTATTACAAGAAGAGCTTTATTGGAGTCTTGGGACTCTTGCAGAAAAAACAAGGATTTGCCATGATTCTGCCTTGTTTTGATTTACTATGAAACTGTGTGAGTCCACTATTAGAACTCACAATCAAATTGTGAAACTGAAACCATTGCCAGAATTCAGTGCTGAAAAGCATTGATATTTGAACTTTTATTAATTTTCCACAATTCATGCAAAGGCAGTTCATCAAATATTTCTCAAGACCCCACTAAGGTCCATGAACCTCATTTGATTAAAAAAAGAATAGGCGTATGAAATGTAGAGTTTTGTTTCATTTAATTGCCTCATTTTAATTAATTTTTCCCTGCAATTAGTAGTAACCTTCAGCACACAGGAGGTCCTATCTAAGCTTTCTTTTCTGTATTTGCATGTAATTCATTTGGAGAGATAATTGTAGGTACTCTTCTACATCCTTCTACATGGGACCTAGCAGCGAGTATTGTTTCCCTCCCCCAACCTAATAAAATGAAGTGATTCTGTAATTGTAATGTAGACCATAGTGCCAAATAAATAGTATGTCCTGACCCTCAATGCAACTGGTGTTTCTCCTTTTTAGGGTAATGTGTACTGCTCCATTGGTTACCCGCTATCCTGTGACAAACCACTGGTTGAATCACAGCTTTCAATTATTTCTTTTCTTCAGAATTTCCTGTAACTTCAAGAATATCTATAATTACTTTTGAATTTAAATGTAGCGATCAGGGAAATCATCATAATGAATTGCTTCGGTCAGTCACTCTATATGCACCTATGACAGTGTATACATATATTCTGAAAGCTTGGATATCGAGAACACAGGTGGACATGTTTTGTAACATTCTTTGCTAAGTAGATTGTATGAACAAGATTTGAAGGTGAAACGAGAAGACGTCCACTTTTACTTTTTCCACTGGGTTGCTGAATCCCACATTGGTTTCTCAAAACGATGAACAAATTGTATTGACTGCATTGCTTTCAAGTTCAAATCCACAAAAGATTATAATTTTATTAATTTTCTTACCCTTCACATTGTTATTTTGCACAAAAATGCAGACCATATAATTTCCAGTTCATCACTGAACATTTCAGGAAAACTAAATGTACATGTACAAAAATTTGTTTTCGCTCTATTTAATACAGAAAAGAATTTTAAGAAATATATCTAACTGTACTTCCAGCCAAGCATTCAGAATATATGTACTTTGTACATGCATGTTGGGTAATTGACATGCACAAATTCAATTGATAATCTATGAATTAAGATTTGCCTGAACGCAACTTAAATGCTGTATGTACTGAGGGGACTATATTAAAAATGTTTTTTTTTTCGTCTTCCAGCGATGTTTACACGCTTCATTAACATGCATCATGAATATTTACCGAAAATAGCATCTTTTATTGACCCTATACTACTGGCTGTGTATGCGCATGCACTTGTTTTTTTGTTATAGAATATATAATACTCAAAGCATACAATATTACCTCGCTGAATCACAACAGGTGAATAGTCTGATTCATTGTGGGTAGCTACAATTACAGTATGCTCATATACTCAACCATTTTCTTTCATATTTGTGTTCTGACATTATTTACTAAATAAAAAGGTATTTGGCTCACTCATCTTGTGACAAATGTGCCACCACAGTATTATCGTTGGCTGGGTGTAGCTTAAAAATTACTAACAATAGGTAATTTTTCGTTCACTGCGAGATCTTTATTTTGAACTTGAATTTATTTGTTATTGTTCAATATTGAAATGCTGATGTTTCAGAGAAGAATATGGCGTTGGGTTATCATTACTTCATCAAAATTGATCATCAAATGTGTATAGCACATTAAGCATGGAAAACTTTTGACGCAACTAGGACGCTATGACCTTTTTATGTTTTTATGTTTGATTTAGCGCATAACTCAAGATCTTGCAGTCGATGGAAATGTTCTATTAAAAAATTATATTTCCAGATAGCAATTTATATGCTACAAAGTGTGATTTTGGCATTTTAAAAAAATTAATAAAGGTTCTAATTCACTATTATTTTTTCGTTTGGATTGATGAATCAATGAATTTTAAGCATCACAGCTATTAGTATAGAGATCAGGTCATTGCTGTCTGAAGTTTTATTAATAGTTTTCAATAACTATATCATTTGTCAAGTGACGATGCTGTATATATATTAAAGAAATAAAATACAATTCTATAATGAATTGTTTTGTTTTTAAAATGATTATTAAAGTATGGAGTTGAATGAGGAAAGCATTTCATTTTGTGGCTGTAGTTGTGACTTGGAGTAGTCTGCCTATGTGATCTAATGATGATCTAGTGTGATGATGGGCAACTGTGAACCAATGTGACGTAATGATGCCTAGCAATAATGAACCACTGTTATCTAGTTATGACTGGCAGTGGTGAACCAAGTGATCTAATGATGATTAGCATTAGTTAACCAAAATGACTTAGTGATGACTAGAAATATTGATGTGATCTAGTGATCACTAGCAGTGTGATCTAGTGATGACTTGCAATGGTGAACCATCATTATCTAGTGGTGACTGGCAATAGTGAACCGGCATTATCTAGTGATGACTGGCAATAGTGAACCAACATTTATCTCGTGATGACTTGCAATAGTGAACCAACATTATCTAGTGATGACTGGCAATAGTGAACCAACATTATCTAGTGATGACTTGCAATAGTGAACCAACATTATCTAGTGATGACTGGCAATAGTAAACCAACATTATCTAGTGATGACTGGCAGTAGTGAATCAATGTGATTTAGTAATGACTTGCAATGGTGAACCATCATTATCTAGTGATGACTTGCAATAGTGAACCAACATTATCTAGTGATGACTGGCAATAGTGAACCAACATTATCTAGTGATGACTGGCAGTAGTGAATCAATGTGATTTAGTAATGACTTGCAATGGTGAACCATCATTATCTAGTGATGACTGGCAATAGTGAACCGACATTATCTAGTGATGACTGGCAATAGTGAACCAACATTTATCTCGTGATGACTTGCAATAGTGAACCAACATTATCTAGTGATGACTGGCAATAGTGAACCAAAATTATCTAGTGATGACTGGCAATAGTGAACCAACATTATCTAGTGATGACTTGCAATAGTGAACCAACATTATCTCGTGATGACTGGCAATAGTGAACCAATGTGACGTAGTGATGACTAGCATTATTTAACCAGTATGACTTAGTGATGACTAGCAATATTGAATCAATGTGATCTAGTGATGACTGACAATAGTGAACCGACATGATCTAGTGATGACTGGCAGTAGTTAACCAACATTACCTAGTGATGACTGGCAATAGTGAATGTGATACAGTGTTGACTTGCAATAGTAAATCAATGTGATTTAGTAATGACTAGCAATGGTGAACCAGCATTATCTCGTGATGACTAGCAATATTGAACCAACATTATCTAGTGATGACTGGCAATAGTGAACCGACATTATCTAGTGATGACTTGCAATAGTGAACCAACATTATCTCGTGATGACTGGCAATAGTGAACCAATGTGACGTAGTGATGACAAGCATTATTTAACCAGTATGACTTAGTGATGACTAGCAATATTGAATCAATGTGATCTAGTGATGACTGACAATAGTGAACCGACATGATCTAGTGATGACTGGCAGTAGTTAACCAACATTACCTAGTGATGACTGGCAATAGTGAATGTGATATAGTGTTGACTTGCAATAGTAAATCAATGTGATTTAGTAATGACTAGCAATGGTGAACCAGCATTATCTCGTGATGACTAGCAATATTGAACCAACATTATCTAGTGATGACTGGCAATAGTGAACCAACATTATCTAGTGACGACTTGCAATGGTGAACCGACATTATCTAGTGATGACTTGCAATGGTGAACCAACATTATCTAGTAATGACTTGCAATGGTGAACCAGCATTATCTCGTGATGACTAGCAATATTGAACCAACATTATCTAGTGATGACTTGCAATGGTGAACCGACATTATCTAGTAATGACTTGCAATGGTGAACCAGCATTATCTCGTGATGACTAGCAATATTGAACCAACATTATCTAGTGATGACTGGCAATAGTGAACCGACATTATCTAGTGACGACTTGCAATGGTGAACCGACATTATCTAGTGATGACTTGCAATGGTGAACCAACATTATCTAGTGATGACTTGCAATGGTGAACCAACATTATCTAGTAATGACTTGCAATGGTGAACCAGCATTATCTCGTGATGACTAGCAATATTGAACCAACATTATCTAGTGATGACTTGCAATGGTGAACCGACATTATCTAGTGACGACTTGCAATGGTGAACCGACATTATCTAGTGATGACTGGCAATAGTGAACCAACATTATCTAGTGATGACTGGCAATAGTGAACCGACATTATCTAGTGATGACTGGCAATAGTGAACCGACATTATCTAGTGATGACTGGCAATAGTGAACCAACATTATCTAGTGATGATTGGCAATAGTAAATGTGACATAGTGATGACTTGCAATAGTGAATCAATGTGATTTAGTAATGACTAGCAATAGTGAACCAAAATTATCTAGTGATGACTGGCAATAGTGAACCAACATTATCTAGTGATGACTGGCAATAGTGAACCAATATTTGTCTAGTGATGACTGGCAATAGTGAACCAACATTTGTCTAGTGATGACTGGCAATAGTGAACCAACATTATCTAGTGACGACTTGCAATGGTGAACCGACATTATCTAGTGATGACTAGCAATATTGAAACAACATTTGTCTAGTGATGACTTGCAATGGTGAACCAACATTATTTAGTGATGACTGGCAATAGTGAACCAACATTTGTCTAGTGATGACTTGCAATGGTGAACCAACATTATTTAGTGATGACTGGCAATAGTGAACCAACATTATCTAGTGATGACTGGCAATAGTGAACCAACATTATCTAGTGATGACTGGCAATAGTGAACCAACATTATCTAGTGATGACTGGCAATAGTGAACCAACATTATCTAGTGATGACTGGCAATAGTGAACCAACATTATCTAGTGATGACTGGCAATAGTGAACCAACATTTGTCTAGTGATGACTTGCAATGGTAAACCAACATTATTTAGTGATGACTGGCAATAGTGAACCAACATTATCTAGTGATGACTGGCAATAGTGAACCAACATTATCTAGTGATGACTGGCAATAGTGAACCAACATTATCTAGTGATGACTGGCAATAGTGAACCAACATTATCTAGTGATGACTGGCAATAGTGAACCAAAATTATCTAGTGATGACTGGCAATAGTGAACCAACATTATCTAGTGATGACTGGCAATAGTGAACCAGTATTTGTCTAGTGATGACTGGCAATAGTGAACCAACATTTGTCTAGTGATGACTGGCAATAGTGAACCAACATTTGTCTAGTGATGACTGGCAATAGTGAACCAACATTATCTAGTGATGACTGGCAATAGTGAACCAACATTTGTCCAGTGATGACTGGCAATAGTGAACCAACATTTGTCTAGTGATGACTGGCAATAGTGAACCAACATTATCTAGTGATGACTGGCAATAGTGAACCGACATTATCTAGTGATGACTGGCAATAGTGAACCAACATTTGTCTAGTGATGACTGGCAATAGTGAACCAACATTTGTCCAGTGATGACTAGCAATAGTGAACCAACATTTGTCTAGTGATGACTGGCAATAGTGAACCAACATTATCTAGTGATGACTGGCAATAGTGAACCAACATTATCTAGTGATGACTGGCAATAGTGAACCAAGAGTATCTAGTGATGACTGGCAACAGTGAACCAACATTATCTAGTGATGACTGGCAATAGTGAACCAAGAGTATCTAGTGATGACTGGCAATAGTGAACCAACATTTGTCCAGTGATGACTAGCAATAGTGAACCAACATTATCTAGTGATTATTGGCAATAGTGAACCAACATTATCTAGTGATGACTAGCAATAGTGAACCAACATTTGTCTAGTGATGACTGGCAATAGTGAACCAACATTATCTAGTGATGACTGGCAATAGTGAACCAACATTATCTAGTGATGACTGGCAATAGTGAACCGACATTATCTAGTGATGACTGGCAATAGTGAACCAACATTTGTCTAGTGATGACTGGCAATAGTGAACCAACATTTGTCCAGTGATGACTAGCAATAGTGAACCAACATTTGTCTAGTGATGACTGGCAATAGTGAACCAACATTATCTAGTGATGACTGGCAATAGTGAACCAACATTATCTAGTGATGACTGGCAATAGTGAACCAAGAGTATCTAGTGATGACTGGCAATAGTGAACCGACATTATCTAGTGATGACTGGCAATAGTGAATCGACATTATCTGGTGATGACTGGCAATAGTGAACCAACATTTGTCTAGTGATGACTGGCAATAGTGAAACAACATTGTCTAGTGATGACTGGCAATAGTGAACCAACATGTGTCTAGTGATGACTGGCAATAGTGAACCAACATTTGTCTAGTGATGACTGGCAATAGTGAACCAACATTTGTCTAGTGATGACTGGCAATAGTGAACCAACATTATCTAGTGATGACTGGCAATAGTAAACCAACATTATCTAGTGATGACTGGCAATAGTGAACCAACATTATCTAGTGATGACTGGCAATGGTGAATGTGATATAGTGATGACTTGCAATAGTGAATCAATGTGATCTAGTAATGACTAGCAATAGTGAGCCAACATCATCTAGAGATGACTAGCAATATTGAACCAATGTGACGTAGTGATGACTAGCATTAGTTAACCAGTATGACTTAGTGATGACTAGCAATATTGAACCAATGTGATCTAGTGATGACTGGCAATATGAATTAACATTATCTAGTGATGACTGGCAATAGTGAACCAATGTGACGTGATGACTAGCCAGTATGACTTAGCGATGACTAGCAATATTGAATCAATGTGATCTAGTGATGCCTGGCAATAGTGATTCAACATTATCTAGTGATAACTATCACTAGTTAACCAGTATGATTTAGCGATGACTAGCAATATTCATCCATTGTGATCTAGTGATAACTGGTAATAGTGAATCAATATGACGTGATGACTAGCATTAGTTAACCAGTATGTAGCACATTTTCTCCAATTTATTCGCATTATAATCTCAGCTCAATCACTGTCCTGAAACTGTGAATGTGCATTACTTACATAACTATTGATGATTAATCAGGTCACATGACTAACGCCCATGTCGTGCTTTATCAGTTGACATTCCTATAATACTACATTTATACAAACTTTTTTTTTTATTTATGCACAACGAATGATGTCACGTGTTCATTTGTTAATTAATCCTGTCACAGCGTTGATATTGTTTTGATGTGTGATCATCAGTTCAAAAAAATACTGTTTAGAGAACTGTTATGCTGTAATTTAAATACGAGTACTTGAGTTGTAATTTGAACGACATTCTATATTGCCACGTGACACTTTTCGGGAACTCGCCACTAGAGGGCACGACTTAATATAGAAGGACCTCAAATTTAAATCCTCTCAGCTTAATTCCAGCCCTTCTCGGCAAAATAAGATATATTGCATATTGTGCAACACCAAACGTGTCGACCCAGGACGTTCATGTGATGTTCTGATCGTCGCTTAATTGAGTAGATGCGCTGTCATGATTCGAGATAAGGACAAATATGACACACCAGACTTTCTCGTCCCATATGCAAAAGTTCAAGGCTTAAAATCCATAATGAAAATACTGTATCTTACGTGGTTTCCACCTGCATGGGCGCGGGCATGATTTTGTGCCCTGGTGTTAGTGGGTGCATTTGTTTTCGATCTGCATCCTAACGAGTATAAGACGGGAAAAATCTTCTAATAACATCATGGGTCAGGTATTCCGACTCGTGGCTAGACAATATCTTTACAATGAATTAGTAGTGCAGAGTTGTTGGAGCAAGATAGTTGGATTATATGTTGATTATATCTGATAACTATATGTGTCCCGGAGAAGGCCTATAAAATTACAATGGGAGAAAGATACTGGAGCAAGTTTTTAATTATGGATGACGAAGCCTAAAAAAAATTAACCAACTATTAGGAAATATGTGGCCGCTATACTTTGTGAACTTTAGAAGCCACGACCCATGCCTTCATTTTATATACAATATTTTTTTTAGATTCAACATGGGCTGGAATGAGCTTTTATGGATGTCGCTCCGTATATGAAATAAAACCATTTCCGCATTATGTCGCATCCACATCCGAGTCCGTCTGAACATTATCCCGACGCACCCAGAATTCCACGATGATACATTGGATCAGATCGTATTCCATACTGTAAATATTGCAATGATGTCAAAAATTACAGGCAACTTACATTGTTGTTAATGTTATTAACTTCACAACTGCACCGGGTCCAGTGAATAAAGCCACAAGTTAAAACAATCAAGTTTGTCGAAAGGTCAAAATTACGGTATATGATTCAACGGGCATCGAGCTACGAACACCGAGTGACGAAAACATCGATTTACCAAAAGACCACGTCTGTATTTTAGAAACCACACCCACTTTTGCAAAACCACGTCCGATTTGTAACTCGATGTGTTATGAGTGGGAGTACAATCGTTCAGATATTGAACGACTCGAGATCGAATTCCTGGTAGACCAAGGGAGAAGGTAATAGTAGTTTATAAATAAATAAACGATGCTCGGACTGATAAATATGATATATAGAAGATAATATTTGGTAATCGTAGTCCTAAATAACTATTAAAAATAGCTAGACGTTTCGAGCAATGGCTCTTTATCGATAGCATAGAAGAAAGTGTATAAAGAGCCATTGCTCGAAACGTCTAGCTATTTTTAATAGTTATTTAGGACTACGATTACCAAATATTATCTTCTATATATCAAAGGAGAAGCTGTTTGTCTTTGAACTTGGAGTTGTGAGTTGGAACCCACCCACTGGTTCTGTTTTTAATCGCTTCAAAATTGGGTATTTTCCAGAAATTATATAATGAGAGCGAAAGTCTCTAAAAGAAGAGTCGAGATTTTGTATCCAGATTAGATATTGCACTGGTAATGCAGTCGTACATATAATGCCGGCGATAAAGAAGACAAAGGCGTAACGCAGTTAACGGTTTACTGAAGCCTCGTCTGGCTTGCCGTACTTTAGCGAAGTATTACTGCGAACATGGCGAGTTTTAGGTTTTTTCTGCAGCCTCATCGCGGGTTATGTGTTGCCACAGCGTACGACTATTACGTACTCCATTTTGTATAGGACAACTAATGGACCAACGACATGTAGAAATCGCACATGATTCGTAACGTATTATTATAGTAGTTAGATTATTTGGTAGAGTGACCATGCATCCGCGCGGCTCGTCTATCTGTATATTGTTTGTTAGAATGTTAGTAAGAGAAAGATCGTTTTCGTAAACAGTCCTTTCCCAATAAATGGGCATTGTTAAAACAAATACTAAACGGTTAATGTTTGGAACAAAAAAATATTTATTAGTAAACGGGCATGGTTATGAACAAAGAAACTAGTAAACGAGTAGTGTTTGAAACAAACAAAAAACAGTACTTTCCCAATAACTGCTGAAAACTGCCCGCGATCAAAGGTTAGACGAGACAAAGATTTGTATAACTGTTACAACTTGAAGTTAGTAAATGTGGACATTAAAAAAAAATTAAACAATCTTTGTTGTTCGTCAGTTAATTTTTGTAACCCGATGTTTTCATAACTCAAAAAATTCAGAATCTCATTGGTGACAGTTTATATTGTGTACATCCACAGTGATGGGAATCCTGTGGTGCAGAGTCAAGGTCAAGTGGCTGCTTGTGTCTAGGCTAAGGACCAGCAACCACGCCAATGACATTACAAACTGCGAGTGGACTTATTATGCTAGAAAGTTGGTGAAAGCTCCCAGAACCGATAACTTTATCACTAGTATATAAAAGATGGTGGTTGTATATAATCGTAGTTCTTGGCTCTTATTTAATACATGTACTACTTCGGGTAATGGCTCTTTTTCCGATAAAATCTGAATATACTAAAAATTCGACTTCGTATATATAGAACGAGATTATCGCCACAACTTGTCGGGACTACTGGTTCTGAACGCAGTGCAATCTAATTAAAATAAGATCCTAGGTTTTTATTTTATTTTATTTTATTTTATTTTATTTTATTTTATTTTATTTTATTTTATTTTATTTTATTTTATTTTATTTTATTTTATTTTATTTTATTTGGATCTATTATTTATTTGTTGATAGTTTTTTTGGTAATTGCAAATGGCGATAGTTAAAAATATAGCGAATCACACGTACGTAACAAAAAACATTAAAAAAATACAAAATAAAAAAAAAAATAGTAAAAGGAAAATAAATATATAAACTAAAATACACGCCGTACAATACATCAGATTTTAATCAGATTGAACAAAGTGTAACTTTTACTAAGTCAAATAGAAATAGGGAATACACAAATTAATCGGGACAGCCAGACTAATGATTAGGTGTCATTGACTCTAGATCTGACGTGAAAATAACATATTGAACTAATGTCTAATAGAATCTCATAAAAAATATGCATTTTGCGGCGAATTCGGTACTGTGAATCTAGAAATTGTTTAGAGACCATGTTTAATAGTTTCGTTCTACCATTGTTTGATTTCTGTGATGTCATCATTCACAATGCTGATAAGTGGCCATAAGTCATCTTGATGAATTACAAATCATGCAAAACAGTGGCAATCGGAATCGACGGAAACTGTATAACACAATGCTGGTGTATACAAATAACAATGGGGTATGCCCGCTGATCACTCAACCAGATTTTGTTCCCATTTTAATTGAGAATTTCTTACAATAAAATAATATTTAATAATAATTGTATTCAAAAACGAAACACGCGTTCAAGGACCAACAAGCTGCAACTTTTGTTGACAACAAATGTTGATCTGTGGATCGAGCAATGTTGCAATTCGACAAACTGTAATCTACAACATACAACACGTTGCAAGGAACGCAACTTGTCTACGATGTTTCAGACTGTTTCCAACAAGTTGCAACTTGTTGACAACAGTCTGAAACATTGTATGAACCAAATGTTATTGTCGACAAAAGTTGATCCGTGTATCTTGAAAAACCAATCAACATCGATTTGTAAAGTGTTGTTTTCACGGTCAAAATACTTCATGATTTGTAAAGAATAGAAAAGGGAGCAGGAACAGTAGAGATTCTTGTACAAACTTGTACAATATTACCAATTTCCTCGTAGGGCGGTGGTCATCGTGACTATGTGCGCTGTATCACCTTCGAATTATGTATAAATAAACAACGGGTTTGAGCCGCATGTGTACGCGTTGCTATGTGTAGTGTGGGACCCCGCTACCTGTTAACCACAGCACGTGACCTTAATGATAACAGACCATTATTTCTACATGTAAAAATGCAACTGTCTTCGAGATATCCAAAACGAAAATCCACATTGTTTTTGTTCTTAATATTGCCCGTGCGTTCTTATGAAAATACAGTACTTGCTATGAACTGTGTTTACTTCGTTGTTTTGTGTGTATTTTTTTTATTGTTGTATTTTTGCTATGTAACTATTTTAATTCCTCCTTTGGTATGTGTTCTTATAATTTATAACTCGCTTCTCTGTTATTATAGCCTTTTGCCGACAATAAATGTTTAGTTCACCCCTGAATCAAAATGCAAATGTTGTCCCAGGTCAGTGGGAGTTGACGACCTTGGTCAGCCCCAAGCATTTATAATGCCTCCACCCTATTGCATGGTCGATTTGGGTGCTACAACTCGATATTTGCATACCAGTTTTCCCGGGTCGAAATTTTATCGTTATATTTGTATTCATTCAACAGATACATTAGTATGTTCGGGCACTATCGTCATTCCAAAATATGTTCTGTTGCCATGGATATGGGCACTGGGGTGATTACGTCAACATAGCGGTGGCGGACCGCTATGGCTCTCTTTGATATTCTTCCGCATTGGAATATTGGTTTCCTGGTTGTCGCTGGCAATGTTTTGACGTTGTCATGCGAAGGCGTATTATTTTCACGTGATTTGCACTATATATAGCCCATCGCTTAGAGATGACAGCGTCGATGTCATGGTGCAATAATGCAACACCTCAAGGCACAGTTTTTGATTACATTCGTGAAAATCGATGCATTGAGTACTTTAAAGTAAAATAAATTATTAATATTATTATAAATCTGATGCAAATCTGAAATAGTGTAAATTAAGCTGTGAGAAATAAAAAAAATTGAAAAAAGATCTATATCGCGAACTCTATTGTGTTCAGAAAGCCACCGCGCCCTTCATCACACTGCTGTCAGTGTGCGGATGTATTTGACAGCAGGACCGTAACCGGAACTATTTTCACGTTGGCGGGTGCGGCCATCTTGTATTTTGAACGATCTGTGGGAACCGAAGATAGCGACTTCAATCCATTAGAATCGTCGGTGAAAATTTACCATCCGCTATGGCAGATAGAGAAGATCAAGTTTACCAAGCCAAACTGGCTGAACAAGCTGAAAGATATGACGGTAATATGTAAAATCTTGTTGTAGTCTTGCGATTCCCGGCCTCGGGTTGCCGTTACTACACAGACTGCCAGGAAACGTTATTGTTGTTTGATACCTGTCGAAATATGCACGAAAAAATTGGTTTAAACGTAATAATATGCGCGTCGAATGTACCGTATGGAAGCATAATATGTGTAGTTTACTTTGTGTTAGATTTTACAGTGCATTTCCCTTTTTTGTGTATCCTATAACGACAAAAAGAGCACTGGGCGAGCTTCGACAATTTTACATATCACAGTCGCCATGTTGAATTTGAATATTATGAGTCATTGACACACTTAACCAACCATTTACCTGATCCTGGAGGAAATAGGATCTGCCGTTTTTTGTCGCTGTTTTTAGAAATATTATCTGCGATATTGCGGTTATTATCATTGTAAAGCATGTTTAGAAAGTCGAAAAATAATCTGCAAAGCATGTTGTGACTCATAATTCTTTTTACCGACTCGCCTTGCCCTCGTTCCCCGGCTTGATGTTGCTCGCCTAGTAATTTTAATATTCGGGTCATTTTATGACAAGTGTGATTTTACCGTTTTATGCGTTCTTTTTTTATATAGAAAAACGAATTTTCATAGCGATAGATTAATGTAGAGTGCACCCAGGGCAATGCCCATTTCACATGGTTTGAATTTTTTCGTTCTGTTTTCTTGACGTTTATGTTAAAGGATCTATTCCTTGAAAATAACATGAAATGACTGGCCTGATTAGTCAGAGCTTAGGTATGCTATATAGTAATCTGCTTTATAATGTTGCTACAGTTGACCAACCAAACTTATGATAAATTAATCATCTATCACTAAATCCAAGATGATCATTGAAAAATAGATAATCTGGTCCAGCGTATTTGTGTAAGTCATTTTAGTCTATTTGATATTTTATTTTTGTGACAAAGTTGAAGTTGACCTTTCATAGTTTTGGAGAAAATGTATATTGCTTTTCTCAGTATTGTAAAAATATAACAATGTCCTGACTCGGATGATCTAAAGACAGGTTCAGACTGAACATTGCTTAATCTGCATACAATGGGTCAGTTGTATTTCTGGCAAATTTGTGTCAAGAGTGTTATGACATAAGCTGAACTTCACAATCCAAATGTATCCAATTTATTGGCCCAAACCACTAATTATTTGAAAGGCAATCAGGGTAAAGCATCAAAATGACCTTTGGTTCTATATGTTCTATACGCCCCATGCCCCATCTTTCAGTGCAATACAGTAGTTTCTGTTTACTATTCTTTCTCCGCATTTAAAAATAGTATCCTTTGTGAACATGGAAAAGTTGGTTGGTTGTTGTGTTAATTTAGTTCAGATAAATGCATAGCACTTCCTCATTTAAGGTTTGGGAATTTAAAAACTGTAATTGACTATGACTATAGATCAGGATGATAATTAAGCTGAATTTATTGAGTTATCTTGTATGTATGTATGTGTGAAAACACATTGAAATATCTACATACAATAGTTTGCTCAATTGGAAAACCACAAAGAAATAGATAAAGTAAACAACATAGCAATTTTAAGATGCATTTCAAAGAGAATTGATTATCACAATCTCCCATCAACCCAGTCATTTTGGAGTTGGCTTCATTGCAATTATTAACATAGTCAGTGAGCTGCATCCTTATCAATTTAAATCGAATGATAAATACCAGTTTAGAAGTTTTAAAAAAAAATGATCGATATAAATTTCTACAAAGTTAATAAATTAATGTGAGATTTGAATCTTTGTGGATATGGAGAGGGGGTAAAGCATATGTTCTGTGTTTGTGACAATGTTCAGTGAGGGGGGATTTGTGTAATTATTTGGTCCCTTGGTGGCATCAGATGTGGCTTTAGTTCAAGTATTATAAATTATAGCATTTATATATGCATGGTGTGTATATAATAAATTATACTAATATTATTTAATGAGCTTGTACTCCTTGTTGGATTCAAACTATTATGTTTGCATCTATTTTGACATGCTTTCTTTGAATAATTTGGATTATTACAATGCTGATAAAAATGTTAATCATCTAAAAAATAACCATGATGCTACTTTGAGTAAAATAGTCATAGTGCTTGTTGTCCATTTTCATTTGAGCCTAGAATTCAGCTGTCTAGCAGCATGTTTTCAAAGCAGTGACGAGCATAATAAACACGAGATTGTTCACACTTGTATTCCATTGACTACTAGTAATACTAATGTGAGATGGTAGTTTAAATTTTTGATCAAACATGTTAGTCATCTGTATCAATCAGCATGAATTAAAAGAATAGAGATTACAATTTTCACTTAACAAAGCCAAAGGTATTGGATGACTTTGAAATAGAAATGGTTTACTGAGGGATGACAATGGCAAATTTCTTGGCTACATCAAGTGTTCACTTTTGCCATCTATAGCTAAGATTACAACGATTAATTGTGCTTTAAAACACTTCATCACCTATGAAAAATGCAGATAATTTTATTATGTCACCAGTGCCACCATTAGTGCCAGTGGCTAAGATGAACTACAAACAATAAATTATTCTTAAAAAAAGGTCATTTAAAAACAAAATTTCCCATAAAAAAGTCAAAAAATAAACCTCAGGAAAATACAAATATAATCTATTACAAATTGTGCTCAGAGATAATATTGATATTTAATTTATCTGCGAATTGCTCAATTGCATATTCCAAAAGATGCATGTTCAACATGTTTGTGTTCTGTTTGTTTCCCGGTTTTGTTAACGTTCCATTTGCCATAACTTGGAGAACATAAAAATAACAGCAGTCTCAAACTGCCTCTACACAATCTTGCAGTTTAAATGTCTGTACATGTGACAGCAGTTGTTAAATAAGCTGAGTTAAGTTTCCCCCAATTACTAACATCGATACATACATACATACATTGTATTTACACCTTAAAATGTCATAGTTGTCCCAAAACGCCAATAAACTTAAAAAAGCAGCTTTACTGTGACCTTTTTATGCTGTTACTGTAAAATGTTACGGCATACTCAATAGCCATTTTGTAAGTCTCGCTGACAGATCATTCATTCTTTTCACAATCATAAAGAATTTGAGTGTATGTACCATCTGAACTTGATTGATCTGTCATTTTATGTTTAACCTCAGCCTCAACCACGTATTTCAATAAAAATACCTACTATGTTGAAATTGTATACTGAGAAACAGTTGAAATACATATATCTACACATGTATTGCACATTGGGAAACTTTTCACTGATATTTTCATAGACTGCTTTGATACGGAATGCAGTGTTGTAAAAAAAAACAAAAAAACTTGTCATTTAGATGCTAAACATGCATGTCTGAAATCATTAAAATTTAACTTGTACATAAGATAACATGTCATACTGCCTTGTGTTGCATAGAATTAATATGATAATGGACTGATCAGCTGGTTTTGAACACGTTTCAGTTTGCTGTATGTCAAATTTAGTTGCAAAGGAAATATCTTTATGATTTAGTGCCAAAAGTGTCGTGCTTTATTTTTGAAAATTTTTTGAGTAAGAAATATAAATGAATTATGATTTATGTATTTAAGTGGAGAAACCAGTGTGAATGGCATGTAGGCACAGTGTTCTCCCCAGGCTCAGAGGCAAGCATGGCGGTCTAATTTGCATGCTAATTTGCATACTAATTTGCATATTTTTCAGGATTCACTCTCACAAAAACAAACATACAAGACAGTATTAAAATGTATGAGAGGCTTTATTTAAATTACATAATACTTTACATAATATACCATAAGATCGTCATTTAATGTGAACTGTTCCATAAAACTTAATCTAAACTAATCCTTCTGACTTTGTTGTGCTCCAAACATTGGCTGCCTTACTGTAGTTAAACTCGATCGTCATAGACTTGCACGGGACTTTGTTCCATAAAGAAGATCCACTCTTTGCAATCATGTTGTGCTTTGAGCATTAAATGCACAACATTCCTAGTGGGAAAAAATGATAAATAATAATAAAAAACAATGAGGATTGAGGTTCAAATAAATGTAAACATAACGATTGAATTGTGCCACGATCGGGAACCCAGTGCCGTATGGATAGCATTTCGTCTGCAAAACATGTTGTTTACATGTTGGTTTTGTCAGGTCAACAACAAGGAGACTCGGGAATTTCGAGGAAAAAAAACATGAGGTCACTATTCAATTAAAATTAAAACGTAACAATAGAATTATGTATACAAATCGGGATTCAATCGATCATAGCGCGTGATGATAGCAGCTGTCGTTCGCAAGACGTTGACAGGCCGCCATCTTGGAAATACCTACACAGGTCAACATGTGACCGGAAGATTACAAAATTCGATTTTTTTTTTGCTTGGACAAATTATAATATACGCGTACCCATTAATCTATGAAGATATCCATAAATAATCTAAAAAAAGTTGACAGTGATGTTTTTTTTTCATGTCGTGTCTATACCAGCCTCGTGTCTAAGATGTTGATTGAAATCTGTGTAGGCCTACCATGTTCGGTGTTCTTACGATCGGCAAAACATACACACACTGGCATTTTATTTCTAAAATTACGAAATCTTACCTGAACAATTGACCTTAACCAGGGAAATGTCTTTTTCCACGACTCATCAAAACCAGCCTCGCGCCGTTTCTGTGCTGTGCTAGCGGTGATTGTATGTTTTAGCCGGGCGGCATCACCTTTTTTTCCTTTACATGTTTTGTCATATATAGCATCTCGGTGTTTACAACTTGAGTGACAATTTGTTCCCCATTGACAGCGTCTGTACTTCACACGTGTTTAACAATGGGCCCGTTTAATTTGTCCCGGCAAGTTCAAACCGCCGTGGCGTAGACGGTGATAATTTATGCAGTGCTACGTGTGAGCGGGTCAAATGGATGTAAACAATGCATCCTATTAGCATGGCGGTGAAGTTGTAAGCATGGCGGTCCGAGCCCAAGCGTGGCGGCCGGGTCGCCAAGCATGGCGGTGCCGCCATGCTTTGTTCTATGTGGGGAGAACACTGAGGCATACTAGTTATTGTGCTTCAACAACGTAGAATGTTAACTGAAGAGATTAACAAAAAGGAATTAGAAAAATAATTAAAAAAAAAAGTTTTCCTGAAGATGTGAGCATATAAAAAAAAAAGTATTGTTCAAACAATTTCAGCACCAGAGTGAATTTGAAGTGTAGGTAAATGTAGGTGGTATTTTTGTAAGGTTTGATACATTGACTGAAAAAGTAGGTGGGGAAAATGCTTTCAGTATGCAGGTAATTCTCCCTCCCTCAGACAAGACTGAAGCTTTACTTTTAGAATGGTTGTCCTAGTGTTATAGAGGTAGACTGTAATCTTTCCATCATGATTTTATACTAAAGTTTTGTACAATACAATTGCAATACTGCTAAAATCTTATTGTTAAAGAAAGGGGTTGTAAATGATCATGATTTACGAACATGCCATTACCCCTTAGTTGAAATGTGCAAGAGTATCTGAGGTTTTACATGCATGAACGATATAGTAGGCAAGTGAGCACAGTATGGTTAATACTTAACTTAAAATCATTGTGATACTATGGTAAAATATTTTTTTTGTTTTTTTTTCTGCAGAGATGGTTGAACATATGACAAAAGTTGCAAAACTTGATGTGGAATTGACTGTAGAAGAAAGAAATCTTTTATCCGTTGCTTTCAAAAATGTCATAGGTGCACGTCGAGCATCGTGGAGAATAATTAGTAGTATTGAAACGAAAGAAGAAAATAAACCTGGTAATGAGAAGATTGAAATGATTCGTAGCTACAGAGTACAGGTGAGATTTTGGGTATATGATAAAGAACTTGAATGTGTTTTGGGACAAGCCCAATCCCAATGTACAGGATCAATTCTGATTTCACTTTTGCTGTCCAGTATACCGAGTATTCTTACTAACAGTTGTCATTTTTTTTGTATTTTTAGGTTGAACAAGAGTTGGGTGAAATTTGCAACGATATTTTAGACTTACTGGATAAAAATTTGATACCCTCATCAACAACAGGAGAGTCCAAAGTCTTCTATTACAAAATGTAAGCTTTCTGTTTTATTCACTTGTCTGGTAATATGGGTTTGTAAAAGAAATCTGCGAACAAATCTGTTTAGATGAAACCCCAAAGGGATTACCGTAAAATCTGTATTAGAAGCTGCATCTCTAATAGAAGGTCCCACCCATTCGTTTTGAACAATTGAGAAGCAAATATTCACCATTTCCTATATGTGTACATGCTCTAATAGAAGCCGCATCCCCTCTGTTGCATTGTGCCATTTTATTAGAAGCCGCAGCTCCTAATACAGATTTTACAGTAGTTTCTGCACAGGCATTCATCAGCAAATGTGGTTCAAATTGAATACTGCTTGCATAGCATATTCTGTATAGTATAGAAATAGGGTAAGCTCGTTCATGAAATGCCTATCCCACCTTCCCTGCATTCTGTTTGTGCCAAGTCGCAAAATATCTATAACTACCATCTGCTCTATTAGTCAGAACTGAGATGTTGATTGTGCTTTTTGCGATGTTCTCCATAGCATCAAATGTTGAAGAAAATGTATTAAGCCCTGTCTTGTAAGATTTGATATGTATATATTACAGGAAAGGAGACTATCACCGATATTTGGCAGAGTTTTCTACTGGCAATGACAGAAAAGAAGCTGCAGAAAACAGTCTGGTTGCTTACAAGGCGGCTAGTGACATTGGCTTGAAGGAGTTAGCGTCTACAAATCCTATACGCCTTGGTTTAGCACTCAACTTCTCTGTCTTCTACTACGAGATCTTGAATTCACCCGACAGAGCATGTCGTCTAGCAAAGGCTGCGTTTGATGATGCTATTGCTGAGCTCGACACACTTAATGAAGATAGTTATAAAGATTCTACACTAATCATGCAGTTATTAAGGGATAACTTGACGCTTTGGACGTCAGACATGCAGGCAGACGGTAAGGTTCCATATTCCTTGCTAGTCAAGTGTGAAATTCTTTATTGTAAATAAGTTAACATTAGCTGAAATGCTACATTATTCTCGAAAATCCCATTGCATTAGATATTTTTTATGTAATGATGAACGCAAACATGCATTTTCTAATATGAATTCCCCTCAAATTACCATGAAAGACAATTTTTGTAAATGTGATTGCCCAGTCAGTGTTCTTCCCAGATAATAGTGCATCTAATTTACATTATTATTTACATATGTTATTGTTACTATATAAAAATTTCAACCTACCTGCAATTAAAGACAAGATCCATTGTATGTACGTATCAAGTAAAATAAAGTTTGAAATAGAACAGTAAAAAAAAAAAAAGCAAAGGAAATATTTGTCATAGTCAGTCTGTAAATATAGTTATCCATGGAGGTAACTGGTTCATCATTATTTTTTGTACAAGTACAGTCAGTTTTAGTGCCCATGCCAGTGTCAGTTAAGTCTGCAAGATTGCAGGTTATCAAAATATAAAGAATTTGATAAATCAATAATGAGAATTTCAAATATTCAAACATTTCAAATCTATACCTTGTGCGTAACACTACGATCAGTGTAACATTGTCAGCTGACGGCATGGCGCTGAACCGGTATTCACCGCTGTTGTTGCGATCATCGGTCCCTGACTTTTTAGTTTAAAAATACACAAATTTAGAATGTTTTGGTAATTAAAGATTCATTGACTATTATCTTAGACATTGCATCAAAATTGCCAAAGAGATGTTGTTTTTAAACATCACGGAAAAACAATCACTCTGCACCGCCATCTTTGTTACCTCAATCGGAATCCCTTTTGATGATAGTGTCGCGTTCAGCTAAACTGTTTTTTTTTCAGGGCAAAGTCACTTGAGCAATAGCAAAAATGTTCAATTTTGTCTTTAAAAATGCCCTTAATTCGTTACATTAGAATAGTCTGGCTGAATGCAATGCAACGCAACTCAACTCAAAGCAATCCTCCAAATGGCCCGTTTGTCTTCACAAAGTCTAAACGTCTTTTTTTTTTTTGTCACTTTTTCAGAGGAACAGCAACAGCAACAACAGAAAACGGGTGAACTTGAAGATTGTGAACAAGATGAAGTACCTTAAATTTGTAATTTGTTATTGCGTATAATCTTTGGGTATTCATTGGTCACTTTCCATTTATGACTGATGATAACATTCCCTATAGTTCATATAGGAGAATTGTCAATGCCATGTAGTTCCTGTAGAAAAAAATGAACATAGAATACTTTTTTTTTCTTAATGTCTCCTGGTATTGTGTGCTTCTTCATGTGCTGTTATTCCTACAAACTAGTAATAATTACACCACATAATCCAGATTTTCATTGCAAAGTACATGATGGCACGCTCTCGCCATATAAAAGAAGATTTAAAATAAGAAAAAAAAAGCAGGCTGTTTTTTGAAATTTTTTTGTGACCAAAAATTTATTTTGTGTTCATATCTGTAACATGTTGGAATTATAATTTTTTTTTTGTAATAATTTGTGACAGGCATGTTGGTTGTTTGTTTTTATAGCTGGCTGACATTCCTGTTACCTCAAGAAGGGATAGAAGTGTCTACTTTATTTGGTTCTTGCCTTTTTCTTCAATTTGCTTGTACAGTCTTTCACCACCCCACTCCCCCTCAGTAGTTAAGTATATATAAGAATGTGAAATCCCAAAGTTTGCTGGATCTTTAAAATGAATGTTTTTTGTGGCCCCTGTAGAGCTTAGACTGATTTCTAATGATTCTATATTATCATTTGTGTCATTGTACTTAAATGGAACAAACTTTCTATATATATATATATAAATATATATACACCAACATCATAATGTGCTCATTGTTTAACCTATATTTTGGAGCGTAGTTACTGCTTTTATTGGCTACCAATCTAGTTGAAACAAATACCCTTTATATACTGGCTGTATAACTCGCTCTTGTTGATCTTGTAATAAATTTTGTTTTTAAATTTGTTTTATGTTTTTGTTTTCTGCCCTCGTGTTCAGTGTTTTTGTTGCTGAGTGTCGATCACCCTTTCTAACTAGGTATATACAGTGACACACCGCTAGTCTTGTGCATTGCTTCTATCTCAACTAATGCTTCCTTGTCCTAGTAATGCTTGTCAATGTATACGTTATGTGCATACAAAATATTGTAAGAACTGAATTCACATTTCAGTTTCTATGAATAATTATTAAAATATGTCTTTATGTTGGAAATTGTCGTCTGTTATTTAAGGGGGGAGAGGTGAGAGAGAATTGGACTTTCTGTGACCGGTGTGTAACCCCACATCCAGATTTAGCAATTCACTATAACCATACATTTTGTGGTGTCAGATTGCTGCTCGTCGGCACGATTGCATGCTGCAGAAGTTAGGGGATGATTAGTTGTTTACGAGACAACTTTTGAATTTCTTAGTTGCGGTTCATAAATGTTCTGGATATAGTGCTATGTACTTGGTCAGGGAGACTCGCGCTTCAAGATGCGAAGACTTTTTAGCTCCGCTGTCTACTTTGTCGAGCGGAGCTTATCGTATGAGTGATTGTCTGGCGGCTTCGTCGTCCGTGTCAATGTTTTACTTGTTCGACTTCTTCTTGAAAACTATAAGCCTGAATGCTTTGATACTTGGTGTATATGTACCTTGGGTAGACCTCTCTTAGATTTGTTCAATTCATGATTTCTTCAATTCTCTAATTTTGATGAATATTTTTGTCATTTTTGGTAAAAAGTGATATTTTCGACTTCTTGTTAAAAACCGCAAGTCCAATTGCTTTGATAATACATATGTGTATACTACATGTGGACCTCTCTCAGATTTGTTCATTTCATGATATCTTTAATTCTCTTATTTTGGTGAATATTTTTGTCATTTTTGGTAAAAAGTGATATTTTCGACTTCTTGTTAAAAACCGCAAGTCCAATTGCTTGAATATTACATATATAGGCACTAAATGTGGTCCTCTCTAAGATTTGTTCATTTCATGATATCTTCAATTCTCTAATTTTGATGAATATTTTTGGTAAAAAGTGATATTTTTGAATTCTTGTTAAGAACAGCACAAGTCTACATATTGTTCATTTTCTAATAACAGTGGAGCTATCTCAGCCGAGAGGCTGCTTGTTAAGGTTTCTAATGTATAGTACATTCAAATGTCAGTAACTGCAGGCTTCTTCAAAGTTTGTGCACAACACGTCTAGTCGATTGCTTGAGTTTACCCCAATTCGTACAAAGTGACTACAGAGTTACGGTCCTGTGAAAATTCTTTCAACTGGATGTTAAGTTGGTATTTAAATTAACATAAAACCATTATGATCCAGGTTTCTTGTAGCGAGTAGGACGGCCAAAACTAGATTTTTGGTGAGGATGTGGTTTGCATCGTATTGGTGCTGATGGAATAAAAAGAAAATGCATTTTTTGAAAGCTTTTCCAATTTGTAATGAAAAGAAAAATACCTGGAACTAATACTGCCTTACAGTAAGAACAAGAGGCACATTCCACTCAAAGTTTAGGTAGTTTGCTACCATTGAAACTTATTGCCGAATTTCCGTGATTTTACCATATGGTTTTATTTTATGCTGTTACAGTGATACAAAATCCAGATGTAAATCTAGGTTCAACAAAAACTTTTGCGGATGCAACAAGAACCGCTTGAACTGTCAAACTACCACTTTTGCACATGAAACTACCTAAGTGTTAAACTATCTTTTGTCGTGATCAATTTTAGAATGTCAAGCCACCAATCCAATACGAGTAATTTTTTTAACATTATGGTTTGCAATTTATTATTAGCTGGTTAATTGTGTTGTATTTTGACCCGGTTTTTGGATGCTTTTTTTTCTAAAATTGTCAGTCGTCAAAAAAAATATCAAACATTAACAAAAATAGGGCGATTCTTCTACCAGTGATGCCAAAACTAGTTTTGTGCTACTTGGACTAGATGACTAATGTTACCCCAGGACGTAAATAACACCCCCATAAGTGTGGCACCTCCACAAATGTGTGAACCTGAGTAACTCCCGGTAATCACTGCTAAATTTCAGGAAATGCATCCGTCCTAATTGCGCCCTCTATATTGACTGGGCGTTACTGTGATTTATAAATGGCATGCAGTATATGCTGTCAACGAAGGCCTTTGCCGCAATGTCAGGCTACGCTGTGTGGCGTGAATCTTGTGGACGGGTTTCTTCTAGCTCCTTTGAGTTTACAATATTACTCAGTACTTATTCACTGTTATAATGCTGTACCATTACTTTCGGCTTTCACCATACGCGAGCATCGGTTCGAGTCGTGCATGCAGTGCGTGTTGATTTGAACATAGACCTTAGAAAAAGAGTCAGAACGAAAATACAGCGATCTAAAATAAACCGGGTCAGCCATTTCCGGTATAAGCTGCTGACTTTCACGGTTTCAGAATTATGACTTTAAAATATAGACCAGCAAAACTAAAATACACGAGTATCCTTGAAAATAGTATGATTTAAGTGAAAATACGATAATACAAACAAAATGTGGCAGTCGCAGGATAAGTATTTGTCACCACACATAAAATCAGCCGAGTAGTTAATTTATACTGATGAAAACAACGAATTGTAACTCTACATACATTAAGTGTCACCTAATAACCAGTACAAACAAATGGATCTTGTATTGTAATTAAAAATTCGATGTAATGAGCACAAGCACTGAAAGACGTGTTGCAAACTGCGCGGCCGAGTGATTGTGAGTGACGTCATACGGCTTCCTTAGCTTGGTCATTTGTTTATAACTAGTAACCCACGTTGCACGCTGGATGTCGTGAAATCCTTTGTTTTATAATCCAGTTGCCTTTCTAAGGTCTATGATAGTATTTACCCATTCTCCTTCCCAGAGTTCCTTGCTGTTAGATCACCGAAAGTATCGTAGAAATAGAACTCTGCCTGAGAGATTGGTCATGTCAATGTATTCATTTATACAGATACCTTCTATTTGCACAAAAAGCATGACACTACATTATTTCACCCAGGGAAAACATTGAAATGTACCGTTTATAGGTAGTATGTATTATTTGGCTGATTGGTGAAATTAATTTTCCTGTCAGCGAAAACCTTGTTAATTTTCCGGATATTACTGATCCAATCCAAATTTTATTCAAGTTCCCCCCAAACGAGCAAAGTATATACAAATCGAAACAGAATATTACAGGTCGTATATTCGAAAAGGATAGTGTGGTTCACTACTCGTATTATGAGTGTAGCTCATCCGTATAATATACACTTTTCAAAACTGGTAAGCCATTGAACACTGTTCACAAATTTTCAGTTATGAAATGTGCAAAATACGATAACAAATAAAAGTTAGTCAAAAATGGAGGCGATAGAGGGCGAGTGACCTGTACTCCCCACACAAGGTGACAGACGTTCCTATACAAAATGTTATGAAAATACTAACGAGACACGCGTATGATATGCTATGTAAATTAGACAATGAAGGAAGATGGTTACCTTACATAAAATTATATAATTCACATACGGATTCGCCTGTGCATGAATTGCTCAGACTATAGTATGCAACAAGTTCACGTTGATAGTTACCAATATACAGACATGGAATGAAAATGAAAATTCTTACTGCTGAAATCGGATGGCCAATTTATTAAAGCATTTTCCCGTTTTCTATGCTAATCTTCTCTAGCAATTGAGAGTGTAAGGGCGTCGTGGAATTGAGCCAAAGTCACGTATCTGTAAAATATGTAAATTATGTGACGTATAAAATGAACATCGATTCCTAAAAAAATACCAGGCGTACTGTTACGATCTGATATTAAAATATCCGCCGAGCAGTGGAGTTAAACATAACTACGGTGCATGTCACTAGTTAATAAGTTCTTCGTAGCTCTATATTTCAGCTAAGTCTTCTGGCATTTTTGTGTACAAAACAATATAGAACACGTTTAACTTTACTTAATTTTATTTTGTATTTTCAATTACAACGCTGTTTATTTGTGACTATTTGTTTGAAAGCTAGAAATTAATTGTTTTGACTTTAATAATCTTGAATTTTCAAGGTAAATGTTCCGGCGAAGCACTCCACTATCAGAATGTCCGAACGGAACAACACCGTGCAGGCGGACGATGACTTGAATATATGAGTCTTTTGCACGAAATAAACTATTGTATATCCGATGTATTGTTATCTGATATATTTGGCAATAAAAATGGTTTTATTGTCGTTTCATTATTGAGAGAATTATTTGAACATTGCATCTCACCCACTACCATTTCCGTATAAATAGATTGCCATGGTTACCCCGAACAAGCACACATATACTCGGGGTTGTAATTTTAAGATCGTCTGTAAATAATCAAATACTGCCGAAATGCTATCATAACTTTTCCTCGAATCAGCAACCATCATTTTAATTCCAAATTCAAATAATAATTGTTTTTTGTTCAAATATTTGTAGTTCCTCGTTACTACAGTAACACTTTTCTGAGCTGTCTTTTATATTAAACATAAATCTATCCATTCTAGCTAAATTGTCCGACAGTTCCTACATATTTTCCATTCACACCCTTCAGACGTGTTCAAACCATGGCGATGTCTTTAGATTTTTAAAATTCAGTTCATTGTGACGTTGAACTTTTAGTGGTGTAGTCAGCAGTTGATGAGGTAGTGGTGGTGGCGATGGGACTTAAAGCGAGTGTATAACAGCCAGAGCAAGTCACTACACAAACACCATCACAAAACACAACTTTTTGTTGTCGAAATTCATTGACACTAGCTGACATGTATTCACAAAAATACAAATGAAGCCAAATAGCCTTTATGCGCGTGTACACACTCGACCCTGAACCGTTGTCACGGATCTAAACGTCGCCCGGAATGGTCTCGCGTATGCCGATCGCTTTGGTCCACTCGAATTTCAGCCATAGAATTAATCGACGAACTGTGGAGTTTCACTTATGTCAGAGGTGTACGTGTTACGCGATGTTTGCTGTGTAATTCTAATGAGCACTAAGAGTGTTGTAAACACCAAACAGGGTGGGAAACTTTTACAATGGTATACATGGACACAATGCAAGAAGGAGTTCGCCTTCATGAATATGTCCTATAGATATAATGAACTCTAAAAAATGAACAGTGCAATAAATAGCGCCGTTGTTTTGAAAGGCTCATTAACCCATTTTCCCAAACTCTACGTCAGTTCGATGTGCGAGGAGATGACGACTCAACGCAGCCAGATTATTCCCTTGTTTTTTGCTGTGCTACTGGTTTCTCTGTTGTTGCTTGCTTTCCAACTTCACAACACACATTTCAATATGAGCCGCTCTACCGACATAGGTATACCTGGATGGTGGGAAGAAGTCCGCTGTCTGAGAAATATTCACGGAGAATGTGAGGTTAGGAATCAGTCCACTGACACGAATTCAGACATTGCCCACAGCAACCAAACAGTGCTAAACCGTGACGATAGCGTCAACAATCCAATACCGTGTCCGATCGATGAAATACAGACAAATACGACAATTGGTCATTTACCCGCTGACTTTACATTCATCAACAACCCACGGAGAAAATGTGAATATAGCGACGGAACGACCAAATCTGTGAACTTTCTCGTAGGTATTGTCTCACAAGCTTCTAGATTCGAGTTTCGCGCTGCGCTCCGAGATTCCTGGGCCAATGAGAGCCTCCTAAATCATCTATCTGCCCGTGCTGTGTTTTTAGTCGGAGCACCACAAACTCAGGAAATTCAGAATCAACTAAATAAGGAAAGTGAACAATATGATGATGTCATTCAAGGTAACTTCAAAGAGAGTTACCGATATTTGACGTTAAAAACAATCATGTTTTTCAGATGGGTGTATATATACTGTTCACATGTCAATTATATCATAAAGTCCCAGGACGACGCGTTTGTGAACGTCAAACGGCTGGACTCTTTAATGGAAACTTTACCGAAAACATCACTCTATTTTGGCAATGTACTGCTCAGAGGTGCTGTCAATCGCGATAAATGTAGTCGCGACTACACTTCATTCGAAGCTTACCCTTACGATATGTTCCCCATATACAACTTAGGTGCGTTCTACATTCTCTCAGGTGACGTAGCTTCAGCCGGTTACGAATACATATCAAGCCGTAACACGGGCTACGTTCCATCAGAAGATGCATATATCGGAATCATAATGTCCAAACTGGGTGTGGTTGCCAAGCATTCCAATAGGATATACGTTGATGCGGCAGTTGTGGAACTACCGTGCATATATATTAACAATATCGCAGTTCACAAATCAACGCCGAGTTTAATACTGGAATACTGGGCATTTATTGAAAAGATGCAATTATTTGACGATGTGTCCGAATATATGAATTCTCTCTGTCGAAAAGAAACAAAATAATACAGCGTGTATTATTATGTTTATCGACAGTAATTAATATTACATTTTTTTTATAATTATTCTCAGGAACACCGTAATTTGCAGCTAACTTCATGTATAGTATTACAGTTTCAACTTGCATTACCACTTTGTAATGTATATGCAAAACTTCCAGTAATTTATAATGTGATCACCACGCACGAAACATGATAAAATTGGTATGTTAACCTGAAATATTGGGCCACTCTAGCTCGTCTTTCAAGACCGTATGCATTTTCAATTTTGCATAACTTGCACATTTTTGTTGGTTTTTCTAAATTCCATTTATCATCATCAAAACCCAAAGCTTACTTACAAGGATCATTAGGGGTGATGGTAGTGGTGTGGAATTGGGTTTTGTGGATTGTGGGATGGGTTGGTTTGGATTCTGTATGCGGTGGGACTGGGTTGGATTGGGTTCTGTATGCGGTGGGACTGGGTTGGATTGGGTTCTGTATGCGGTGGGACTGGGTTGGATTGGGTTCTGTATGCGGTGGGACTGGGTTGGATTGGGTTCTGTATGCGGTGGGACTGGGTTGGATTGGGTTCTATGGGTGGTTGGGTTTGGGTGGGATTGGAATTTGTTGGTTAGGCCAGACTTTTATTATCCCTTGTTTCGCGAACCCGCCGAATGAACAGAAGCCGAAAACGAAATAAAAATATAATTTTATTTCAGCGTAATTTCTCGCGCCCGCCGACTTGTAAGCGCGATTTTTTTTACCGCCCGCTGCATAACAAATCCAAGTTGCATTTTCGTGGCAGTATCATGATCAAAGTACCGAAGTCTCGCGCAGATGAGAAACAAGGTTACACATGGAATAAAATTTTATTTCATGTCTTCTCTCTCTGATCAATGATCTCACTTACAAGTCTTTGAGAATCACACAAATCTGATGAAAAAAAAGAATTAATTTTATTTTTTTCCTGCTCTCCTCAAAAAAATTGCCTTATAAAAACTCGCGAAACAAGGAATAAAAAAAGTCTGGCCTTACGGGATTCTATGGATCATATAACTTGTAATAGGAATTGTCCATTTAAAAACCGAGGACAACGCTCTAAAAATGTGGAAACTTCGATTGTTCAGTGAGTGCATTATTTATAACTATTTATATTTATTATGTCACGTGACACATATGTTAATTAATGTTTTTGTAATTAAAAACACTCCATAATTATGTATCAATACGTGACAAGTAGATAAGCCCATGTTTCTGCTTGAACATACAAGATAAATGAACAAAATAGAAAATGTATTAATAGCCATTTTTTAACCTTTTCACCACCAGACTTTCTCACCAAAATGTTCCTACTTTTTTCTTATATTCTTCAATATTTCTGAAAAAAAAACTAATTTTGGAGCCAACAGAAAATATTTTTGTAAATTTTAAGTTTTAACTCAAAAAATTGTCTATTTTTGTCACAATCTTTTGAAGGAATGTGTAGTTTATAAATAGAACTATTTTGTGATGAAAAGAAGGAACTAGTGATGAAGAGGTTAATAAAGCAATACAAGCTTATAAAATGCATCTTTACTACTTTAGCCAAATGGTTTAAAATTGACCAATCATGTAGCTTACAGTCGTTTAACACATTTATCCATATCACGTGGCATAGATTCATATAACATATTAACCACATCATGTGGCATACATTCGTGTAACACATTAACGGTATCATATGACATACATTCGTATAACACATTAACCACCTCATGTGGCATACATTCATATAACACATTAACTATATCATGTGCCATACATTCGTGTAACACATTAACTATATCATATGGCATACATTCGTATAACACATTAACCACATCATGTGGCACACATTCATATAACACATTAACCACATCGTGTGGCATACATTTATGTAACACATTTAATCACATCATGTGGCATACATTCATATAACACATTAGCCACATCATGTGGCATACATTCATATAACACATTTAACCACATTATGTGGCATACATTCGTGTAACACATTAAGCACATCATGTGGCATACATTCGTGTAACACATTAACTATATCATATGGCATACATTCGTATAACACATTAACCACATCATGCGGCATACATTCGTGTAACACATTAACCACTTTATGTGGCATACATTCGTGTAACACATTAACCACATTATGTGGCATACATTCGTGTAACACATTAACCACATTATGTGGCATACATTCGTGTAAAACATTTAACCACATTATGTGGCATACATTCGTCTAACACATTAACCACATCATGTGGCACACATTCATGTAACACATTGACCACATCATGTGGCATACAATTATGTAACACATTAACCACATCATGTGACACACATTCATATAACACATTAACCACATCATGTGGCACACATTCATATAACACATTAACCACAACATGTGGCATACATCCATATAACACATTAACCACACCATGTGGCACACATTCATATAACACATTAACCACATCATGTGGCACACATTCATATAACACATTAACCACATCATGTGGCACACATTCATATAACACAATAACCACATCATATGGCATGCATTCATATAACGCATTAACCACATCATGTGGCATACATTCATATAACACAATTAACGACATCATGTGGCATACATTCGTGTAACACATTTAATCACATCATGTGGCACACATTCATATAACACATTAACCACATCATGTGGCACACATTCATATAACACATTAACCACATCATGTGGCATACATTCATATAACACATTAACCATATCATATGGCATAATCTTTCTTTGTCACAATCTTTCGAAGGAATGTGTAGTTTATAAATAGGACTATTTTGTGATGAAAAGAAGGAACTAGTGATGAAAAGGTTAATAAAGCAATACAAGTTTATAAAACGCATCTTTACTACTTTAGCCAAATGGTTTAAAATTGACCAATCATGTAGCTTACAGTCATTTAACACATTGACTATATCATGTGGCATACATTCATGTAACACATTTAACCACATCATGTGGCATACATTCATATAACACATTAACCACATCATGTGGCATACATTCGTGTAACACATTTAACCACAACATGTGGCATACATTCGTGTAACACATTAACTATATCATATGGCATACATTCGTATAACAGATTAACCACACCATGCGGCATACATTCGTGTAACACATTAACCACATTATGTGGCATACATTCGTGTAACACATTAACCACATCATGTGGCATACATTCATGTAACACATTCAACCACACCATGTGGCACACATTCATATAACACATTAACCACACCATGTGGCACACATTCATATAACACATTAACCACATCATGTGGCACACATTCATATAACACATTAACCACTTCATGTGGCACACAATCACACAACACATTAACCACATCATGTGGCACACACCCATATAACACATTAACCACATCATGTGGCATACATCCATATAACACATTAACCACATCATGTGGCATACATTCGTGTAACATATTTAACCACATCATGTGGCATACATTCATATAACACATTATCCACATTATGTGGCACACATATAACACATTTAACCACATTGTGTGGCATACATTCGTGTAACGGCACACATATAACACATTTAACCACATTGTATGGCATACATTCGTGTAACACATTTAACCACATCATGTGGCATACACTCATATAACACATTAACCACATCATGTGGCATACATTCATATAACACATTTAACCACATTATGTGGCATACACTCGTGTAACACATTAACACATCATGTGGCATACATTCATATAACACATTAACCACATCATGTGACATACATCCGTGTAACACGTTAACCACATCATGTGGCATACATTCATGTAACACATTTAACCACATCATGTGGCATACATTTATATAACACATTAACCACATCATGTGGCACACATTTATACAACACATTAACCACATCATGTGGCATACATTCATATAATACATTAACCACATCATGTGGCATACATTCATGTAAAACATTAACCACATCATGTGGCATACATTCATATAACACATTAGCCACATCATGTGGCATACATTCATATAACACATTTAACCACATTATGTGGCATACATTCGTGTAACACATTAAGCACATCATGTGGCATACATTCGTGTAATACATTAACTATATCATATGGCATACATTCGTGTAACACATTAACCACATTATGTGGCATACATTCGTGTAACACATTAACCACATTATGTGGCATACATTCGTGTAACACATTTAACCACATCATGTGGCATACATTAGTGTAACACATTAACCACATCATGTGGCATACATTCATGTAACACATCGACCACATCATGTGGCAAAATCATGTAACACATTAACCACATCATGTGGCACACATTCATATAACACATTAACCACATCATGTGGCACACATTTATATAACACATTAACCACAACATGTGGCATACATCCATATAACACATTAACCACACCATGTGGCACACATTCATATAACACATTAACCACATCATGTGGCACACATTCATATAACACATTAACCACATCATGTGGCATACATTCATATAACACATTAAAAACATCATGTGGCATACAATCATGTAAAACATTTAACCACATCATGTGGCACACATTCATATAACACATTAACCACATCATGTGGCACACATTCATATAACACAATAACCACATCGTGTGGCATACATTCATATAACACATTAACCACATCATGTGGCATACATTCATATAACACAGTTAACCACATCATGTGGCATACATTCGTGTAACACATTTAATCACATCATGTGGCACACATTCGTGTAACACATTTAACCACATCATGTGGCACACATTCATATAACACATTAACCACATCATGTGGCATACGTTCATGTGTTATACATTAACCACATCATGTGGCATACACCCATGTAAAACATTAACCACATCATGTGGCATACATTCATGTAACACATTTAACATCATGTGGCATACATTCATATAACACATTAACCACATCATGTGGAACACATTCATATAACACATTATGTGGCATACATTCGTGTAACACATTTAACCACATCATGTGGCATACATTCATGTAACACATTTAACCACATTATGTGGCATACATTCGTGTAACACATTAACCACATCATGTGTCACATATTCACATAACACATTAACCACATCGTGTGGAACACATTCGTATAACACATTGACCACATCATGCAGCATACATTCATATAACACTTTTAACCACATTATGTGGCATACATTCGTACAACACATTTAACCACATCATGTGGCATACATTCGTGTAACACCTTAACCACATCGTGTGGCGTACATTCGTGTAGCACATTAACTATATCATATGGCATACATTCATGTAACACATTTAACCACACCATATGGCATACGTCCGTGTAACACATTAACCACATCATGTGGCATACATTCGTGTAACACATTAACCACATCGTGTGGCATACATTCGTGTAGCACATTAACTATATCATATGGCATACATTCATGTAACACATTTAACCACACCATATGGCATACGTCCGTGTAACACATTAACCACATCATGTGGCATACATTCGTGTAACACATTTAACCACATCATGTGGTATGCAGTATTAATAATAATTCATAGAACATAATTTAAATACTCCACACATTTGAGGAGACATATTTTGAGTGACATAAACTAAGTACGAGCTTATTATTCAAAACAGTATCTCAGTATCTTACTTGATTTTTTATTTTACATTTACAATGAACAATCAAATAAAACAGAGAAACCATATAAGCCTTGTCCATCTATTGAACTATGTTTCCTATCTGTGAATTAAATGGTGGTCATTGCACCGTGCATGTCTGACATTTTTGTTGATAAATATTGATTTGCCTTCTTGGCTCTTCTAATATAAATCACTAGTGAAAGATTTGATGCAACGTGAATTAATTATCGCTGATGATTCTTTTGATATCTTCCAATCACCAAAAGAATTACCTAATTAAAGCTTGATAATGTCTCAGTTTGTACTCATTGGTCTGCGGTCAAATTCACCATCTTTGTATATAATGAGATCCATATCTTGTGCATGCATAGCAATGACCACTGCCCTTTAATATCTAGCAAATCACATGGTTGTATCACATTAAAATGTCACGATTATATGGGATAAATATCATATGGTTGTATCACATTAAAATGTCACGATATATGGGATAAATATCACATGGTTGTATCACATTAAAATGTTATGATATATGAGATAAATATCACATGTTTTTTTATGGTGACAAAAATGCATGTGCATTTGATATGATGTCTGATGTAACTGTGAAGTTTGAGCTTGATCAGTCCAGGCAAGCAAATGTGGATTCGGAACTGCACATTTTGAAACAAAAGAACCTACAATCAGCCATTTTAAACCCAATTCAAAAAACAAAATGAAGTGCATGAATGTCCTATTATGATCAACACATGCACCAAGTTTGCACAGAATCCTTATTGGTCTTAAAATGGCTGCCAGACGGCCATCTTGAATCAGATCATGAAACAAATGCATGTGCATATGTCCAATATGATGTATGTGTAAAATTTGTACTTGTTCGATCCAGGCATGTCAGATATATAAAGCATAATTATGAATAACCAATATACTCAAGTAACCAAAGTCACAAACTGTTACACTATTGTGTACCATTACTCAATTAGTTGGACTGGCCTCATTTCTCAATAACGACAAATAATGTTTAAATGAATTGATTTATTCTCAGAACAAAAGCAGTGCTGCAGACATTGTTCAGATATCCAATGCAGCATGGGTTACAATCATAAGACATGCAAGATACATTCATAAATATTTTCTTAACATATTAAAACAACAAAAAATAGGTGAAATTTTCTAAATGAAGTAACTGGCATCAGTGTTCAAAGGGCGGCAGTCGTCGCGCTGCGTCCTGTTCGATATGGGACTCATTGTTACATTGTTTATTTACATAAATACGAACACGCGCTGCGCAACGACCACCACGCTTTAAAGGCAGTGTTGATGACAAAAATGTCACCTTTATAAATAACACAATAATTAGCATATGTAGCCATCACTGAAGTTATACAAACTGTACCGTATTTGTTCTATTAGTAGCCCATACGCTTACGTAAATGATAGATGTGTGTCTATAGTCAAAATAAGTCCATATTTTAATTATCCAGTGTACAACACATACAACTGTTAATTTAAATGAGTATCTTTTAGAGATGCGCTTTAAATGGAGCAAATACTATTTGAGTATTGCACTCTAAGAATATTTTATTGCGGGAATATTTGATGGTTGCACAAATAAATTTTAATTTTTAATGATATTCAGCAAGTGTGAAAACTGGCAATTGTTTCTGCTTCCCATTAGATTGTTTGTTTGAATTTTATTTGCCAAAGGGTTTGAATAGTGTTGTGGGATGTGTGGATTCACAAAGATTCAATCTCTGTATGAATTGCTTTGACATGCAGTAATTTATCACAACTGTGAATCATTAAATATTCCCTCCACAGTGCGTAACATCAAATAACTCACATACTACCGTAAAAACCCTCAAATAAGAGCCACTTTGTAACACTTTCATTTCTGGGTGGTGCTTATTTGAGGTAACATGTTGACAACTTTGTAGCCAGTGGCTCTTAAACCAGGGTCATCAAACTTTTTCATTGTGAAATAGGGAAGGGGATAGGCAAACACACACACAACCAAAACAGACAAGTAATTATTAATGATGTATCATTGCAATTAATTTATTCTGTAAAAATACTGTTATGGGAATAACAAAAGTCAAATAAATACGACGATTCGACGTTTCATCGACAATGTGTAGCAATGCCTGAAGTCACATTTCACTGACAATGCGTAGCGATGCCTGAAGTCTGATTTGGTAGCACTCTCAGTGTCTGACCCAACACTCGAATCACTTGTACTTCCGTTGTACAATTGTTTACCAAGTTTGGTACGGCAAACTTTTTTCTTGAAAACTGGGAATAACTTGCGTGGCTGTGGCGGGCGTGGTGGTTGATTTGGTGACGATATAAAATAGTTTCGGATAGAATTGATCTGACACGCAGCGACAGGAGAAGACATACTTGCAAAGCAAGCATGGAACGAATGAAAAAAATGATGCCCAATCACTTGTATTTATGGCAAAACAATAAATAAAAACACGTTTTTCTATAGATTTTTACAGCTTGGGTACTTGGGCATTGTTTTAATTGCGCTAAAAGTCTGACAGTACAGCTTTGGTTTATATTTCCTGTTTCATAATCAAGCCAGCTTATAATGATGTGTTAATGATATTCACGTACTTCACAGTCCACGCAAACAGGGTCAAACTATAGCCCCACCCCTATATAACCAAATACGAGACGATACCGAGAAAGTAACAATTACATGTATTAAAAATAATTTCCTGTGACCAATCGGAGAGACGAAATCATTCACGAAAGCCCAGGCCTGTTACAAGGCATTTTCTGATTGGTACAAGTTCAGATTATTTTCAATTCTCACAAATAGCTAATTTAAATATTTGGGTCAGGCGGGTCACGTAGACTTCACTTTGCTGTAAGACAAGTTGATCGCGCAAGTTTGTGGGACTAATCATACCATTCGACTTCGATTTTGATTATTTTCGGCACGAGAGTCCTCTCCAAACTAATGCCAGTTATTTTGTTACTTCCCTGAACATTTGGTCTTGAATCACCCCAAAACGAACGTCTCAAATGAAATGCAAAAAATAACCCAAAATCACGATCAGCAAGAGTGGGCTGCGTAATCATTACATTCTCACAGTCGGAGCTACGTCACGATCCCTCAAACGTTCCGGATTAACACCTCTGTTTTCCCCCACGCTAACCAAATTTCCCCCACGCTAAGGAAAAAATCTTTTGTTTTCTGCTGACTTCCTGTTCCGGTCCGTCTGTGAGAATGCATTTTCGATACCTCCGATTTTCCGATAAAGGCGTTCTAAAATCGTGACGTTCTTTACTTGGTTATAAAGACAACATTGACAATGAATATCTCAACGTGTCCTTCGGTGTTTCGGCAAAAAACATACTAGTAGTTACTACTGAATAGTTTGTGAATTGGTCGATTGTGTGTCAGAAATATAAAATGGACAAGTTGACAGTCACATTCACGCTCTCAGTGCATTTCTTTCGTCTATCATTCTTCCGTTCTCAATTACATAGGACATCAGGCAAGTTATGGGGATAATCTTTATTTGTCTCACACCTTATGTGGGGCAATAAACAATGCAGGGTGGAAGTGAGGCACGACAAGCTCGGTGTCTGCCAGATTGTAAACAACCTGGCGGCTGGCGCTTATTTCAGGGTTCTTATTGACAAAACCACTCAACTCTTGGTGGCTCTTAATGGAGGGTCAAATGTAACAAATTTTCACTGAGTGGCTCTTAATTGAGGGTGGCGCTTATTTGCGGGTTTTTACGGTAGTCCCATGACACCAATAGATAGGTGCAATGCCCTCAAAAATGAAACTTAGTAACTGGTATGCATTCCTAAATACATAAAGACAAAATAAAGCATATCAAAACCCTACCAACCTACAACTACGAAGTGTTTGCTGAGTTCATAGAAGTTCATATTAAGTTGCAACATATGATCATTGGCCCGCAGGTTAGGAGGTGATAAAGGGGGTGATAAATAGATGCAATAGGGTGACATAGGAATGCAGCTACAGTACAAAATGGTCATTGATACTTGTAGACATAGATAAGCTTATCTCAAGTGTTGCAAATACATGTAAAGGGTGGTGAGTGCATGTGATCTATCTTTCCTATCTAAATATCGCTACTAGTATATCATTTATTAGCCATTTTAATGCTTTTTAACACCTACTTGTCAACTCAATAGTTCACCTCAAATTTGCATCAATATATTTAGGGCGTAGAAAAGATTGCAGATAAATTTTTTAAAGTACATTCTAAGTGTAACTAAGTGGAAATCCTACATGAATACAGAAATATTGATTGCATTTTCTAGCAAAAGGTAGTACATGTATATCATTAAAGTTTTCAAAATAATATATCATGATGCACACACGCTACAATTGACTTGCGACAAACATTGACGTACCAAAAGTGCAGATGAAACTATTTATAGCGAGTCTGGTGAATTATTACTTGTATTTGATGGGAATACTAAAACATGGTCAATATTATGTGGTGTGGAGGCGGTCGCAAAGCGATGTGGTAATTCTTCTACTGAGTTGTTACTGCTACTGCTGTAGTTATCAACACAGTCATCAATGTCTTGTTGTCCTGCAAACAAACATATATATATATATCAGTCACAAAAAAGTTATCCAGTTTTTAACTACTCTGTAAAGGGGGGTAATTATTCACTGGGTTTTAATTTAGCTTATTTCGCTGACTGGAAAAATGCGCTAAATTAAAACACAGTGAATATGTAAAATTTAGCATAGAACACATTATCTAAATGACGAAACCGTGAATTTAAAACCCGCTGAATATGCCCGAAATGGTAAATCAGTGAAATTTAAACCCAGTGAAAATTAGTCATTTTACAGTATGTTAAATTGATCAATAGGAGGTTGGCAATAAAAAGGTTCAGGGGGGGGGGGGGGTTAAATAAAAATTCCTGAATGTCCAATACTCAGCTTCTAAATTAACAGATAATGGTTAACCAGTCAATTGGTTCTAATAACTGATAAAGCAAGGGTAATGGCAATAGCTTCTATAAAGATTAATATTTGAGACATTTGTCTGTATACAAAAAGATGCCAAGAGATAAGTAACATGTAATAAAGAAATGCATTGTTACAATTCCAAGGAGTAACAGGTTCCCCATTAAGGCTCGACAAAGTTAACACACTTTTGGCACTGTAATTTCCGCTAAAATTATTCCCAGTGACTGGTTATTTGAAAGTCTGAAGAAAAAACTTCAGGGAATACCAATGAGAATTACGTAAAATGATCACTGCTGAGACTCTAATTCAATCTTTTACATAAACACATGTGATAGGTGTCTGCTTACCTCCTGTAATGGTTGTAGAGTGTGGTGGTTCCTTGAGAGGGGATTCTAGCATAGCCTCAGCAAGTGTCTGTTTCAACTGTTCTTCAACCTGATCATTTGTGTGCATGCGAGCAGACTCTCTATCTGGCCAGCTGCTGCCTGCACACACTTCTAATAAAGTGGACGTCTGATCAAAACTACCTGCAAAAACAAATTCACACATTTAAACTTCATTCATGTGTGGTTGGATGTGAGTTCTTCAGACAAAATCGTAAAGTAAATTTTTTGTACGCAGAACCAATACATCACAAATAGTTGATACTATGCAAATTGCAAAATCTGTATAATTTTGGTTACTCAAATATTTTGCCAATCAACCTAAATTAAAGAAAATTTTATTTTTATGAACTTAAATATACAAATAAAAATATAACACCTGTTCTTTGACAAACTGTAATTATTTAGTTTTAATAATGCTGAAATTGCACATCCATGACGATGCAATCATGTCCTATCAGCACCTAAAAAACAATAATGCATGGTATATACTAAGCATAACCTGACTGTTAAAAAGTGTTATGTTGCTGTAACTAAACTATGGTCCAGTCTGTGAAATTGGAAGTATGATTTTTGTCGGTAATAGCGATGATTTTTTTTTCGTATTAGTTATTTTGAAGTATTAATAAATTATTGAAACTCCAGTTTGTTTTAGATGTTAAGGCTGAATGGGCAAATTTTGACACAGAAATTCTGTAATATGTATGGGGCCATAAATAACCAGTTTAATCAATTTTCACACAAAAAAAACTTTGTTGGGAAAAATTGTGTACAACCACACTAAATTTCCATATTAATTTAGCTCTGATTATCTTTCATATTTTCTTTTAATGGAAACAAGCTCAGAGGTTTAATTGTCTCAAAATTAGATTCAGACCCTTTGTCCAAAATGGAAACATGGGACATTTATAATTATTTGCAGTATCTGGAGTGTAAAAGTAGTAAATTCAAATAGAAAACATTTACGCCCTTTTTTGGAGAAGATTGAACAAAATTTTGAAAAAAAAAATAACAAAAGCTGTGAATGTAATTTTTACTATTAGCAGAGCATTTCAAATAAAATCATATACTGTTTGAATGGTGGTTAATTTTTTTATTTTTACTATAGACATACTGGTACATCTGAAATTTAGTCAAGTTCAATTCCTCTAATATATGTACAGCCTAGAGCATTTAATCCATGTTCAAAAGTAAGATCTGTGCTGTCATCAGATGACAGAATCAATTCAATGAAATCAAAATATTACATGTGTCATCAATGGGATATGAACGACAAGTATGTTGTCATGACAAAACATACCTGATCCAGCCTCTATCAATGTAGGCATTGAGGATGCTACAGCATCATTCGTCTTACTACTTGGTGTTGGCATTGGTTTAGAACGCACTGGATGAATTCTATAAAAAAAAGTAATTTCATTACATAGCCCAGTTAAGTTATCAAGTTTAGTAAAATTCAAACATGATCAAGGCATTTTTAATCCAATCGGAAAAACTAAATGATATGCATCAATGTCTCATAATTCTCAATGTATGTACCAGGTAAAAAAAAAAAAAAAAAACTGTCCAAGCACAACCAAGTTCCAGTAAAAATTCTTGATTTTGATGAATTTTAACAATAAAATGTCACCAGTTGCACATTTTGAATTTGATCTGTAAACTGATTTCACACAGAGCATAAACACCACTAAGTTCCCCAATCTTTGCCACAGGGCTTCATGTGTTGTCACTACTTTTACGCAAAACCAGTAATCGTAATCAAAATATTGCCACAGTTGTTTTTACTGTTTTTTTACTACAATATAGCATTGTAAACAATTTGCTGAGCTCTTGTAACAAGACATCTCAGCAATGGTTGTTCGATCACAAGAAAACATAACTTCTGAAAGTCAATGGTGTAGCGATATTTGGCTACAATGTAACTGTGTCCTCATTTAACCGGCTGCAATTTGTTGAGTTCATTCCAAGTGCATAACCCATTATCAAGACTCGCGCTACAAAGAACAATGTTTGCTTGTGGAGATGACCTCAAAAAGTAATGATGGCTAAAATGAATATTATCCCATGGCAATGGGGTTTGGTTCACCTCTTTATATAAGTTGTACATGTAATTTTTAAAATGACGTCATATACATAAAACAATCACAACAAACTAACAAGCAAAAGAAACAAAGACTAAAAAGCATGCAATAAATTGAGTTTCTATCTCTGTATTCTAATAGAACTGGACCCCCTCGACAGACCTAGTTGACCGATTTCATTGGCACCTGGGGGTGCTAATATGCCCGACATAGAGCTCAACTCAAGTCAATCTAATGCCTAGACATTGGTAAGGTAAACATGAATTATACACAATTTTTGTGTATTTTACAACTAGTGGGCCGAAAAAACAACACACACACATTGTTGGAAGAAGAAGTACATACCGAATACTTCGTATATCAAGTTCTTCATCATATATATCTGTATTTGCTGTTTCTGGACTTTGTGATAGCAATGCCGATGACTGAGATGACAATACTGTTGTAGACACTGGTGAGTTAAATGTCTTGAACTGGAACTGAGGCCCCATCCACAATCTTCTATGAGGACCAGCGTGTGTGACCATCTCAACCTAAGCAACCACATTAAATAAATCATACAAGTAATATCAGTTTCAGTAACCAACATAATAGAGCAAACTGCTATTCAAAAGAAATGTACATATTACAAATAAATATTTTTGCATACGTTGGTTAATCAATAGTGCCATTCCTAGATGCTGTAGTATCAGTATGATGTAAGTATTTAGTTACAAAAAACTTTGAGCAATTCATAACAGAGAGGTACGAATGTATGAATCAACATTTTACATGATTTATGATCTGATTGCAGAACAACAAAATCTGAATTATTTGATTTCCACGATTAAAGAAGTTTGTAACTGAAATTCAGAAAACACTATTTATATGCAATTGTGGCATTATGTATTTGTCAGATATTTTGCAAGGCTTGAATGAAGTAAGTATAGCATGTATTGAATATAACTGGTAGCCAAAAACTTCGGATTTCAAACAAAATGGTCTCAGATTAAAATGACAACTGATGATGTACATAAGTGAACTGTTGTGACTATCCTTTCATGAGTGATTGTGATAAAAAAATATTGAGGGAAACAATCAGTTTTATATGTACATCATTGACACCCAGTTCTCTCCTTGAAAACAATCCAATCATACCTCTGGTAGCCAATCCTCATCATCACCACGAAAGCCATCATCTAGGTCTGCCTCAAACTGGGCATCATCAGTCATATATAAATCTAAGTAGGATAAAAAAAAACAGATCAATAATGATGATAGACTGGGGTTCTATTTCAACTTATAATTGTAAAGTTATGTGTTAAACACAATAGCAGTTCAATCTTTTCTTAAGTTTTGCATGGATTATGAAAATACAGTACATTAGAAAAATATCAAATGACAGTTTGAATGACGTAATGTATTGTATATACTGGTATAAGTACCTGTATCTGGCTGTGGTGATATGAGTGGATTGTTCATTGCAAATGGCGGTCGGAATTCTAACCATGTCGGACTTCTGAAAATTCAAAATTTTAATTATTATCATGCTAATGCTCAACACATTAGACTGCTCCTGTTGCTAATATGTGAAAATTGAACAAATTAATATTTACATACAAAATGTTCATCACCTTATATATAACATTCACAAAATGAGTTAGGGGGTCACAACATTTACATAACAGCTAACAAGTTAGGGGGTTACAACATTGACATAACAGCTAACAAGTTAGGGGGTTACAACATTGGCATAACAGCTAACAAGTTAGGGGGTTACAACATTGACATAACAGCTAACAAGTTAGGGGGTTACAACATTGACATAACAGCTAACAAGTTAGGGGGTTACAACATTGACATAACAGCTAACAAGTTAGGGGGTTACAACATTGGCATAACAGCTAACAAGTTAGAGGGTTACAACATTGGCATAACAGCTAACAAGTTAGGGGGTTATAACATTGACATAACAGCTAACAAGTTAGAGGGTTACAACATTGGCATAACAGCTAACAAGTTAGGGGGTTACAACATTGACATAACAGCTAACAAGTTAGGGGGTTACAACATTGGCATAACAGCTAACAAGTTAGGAGGTTACAACATTGACATAACAGCTAACAAGTTAGGGGGTTACAACATTGGCATAACAACTAACAAGTTAGGGGGTTACAACATTGGCATAACAGCTAACAAGTTAGGGGGTTACAACATTGGCATAACAGCTAATAAGTTAGGGGGTTACAACATTGGCATAACAGCTAATTAGTTAGGGGGTTACAACATTGACATAACAGCTAACAAGTTAGGAGGTTACAACATTGACATAACAGCTAACAAGTTAGAGGGTTACAACATTGGCATAACAGCTAATAAGTTAGGGGGTTACAACATTGGCATAACAGCTAATTAGTTAGGGGGTTACAACATTGACATAACAGCTAACAAGTTAGGGGGTTACAACATTGACATAACAGCTAACAAGTTAGGGGGTTACAACATTGGCATAACAGCTAATAAGTTAGGGGGTTACAACATTGGCATAACAGCTAACAAGTTAGAGGGTTACAACATTGACATAACAGCTAACAAGTTAGGGGGTTACAACATTGGCATAACAGCTAATAAGTTAGGGGGTTACAACATTGGCATAACAGCTAACAAGTTAGGGGGTTACAACATTGGCATAACAGCTAATAAGTTAGGGGGTTACAACATTGGCATACAGCTAATTAGTTAGGGGGTTACAACATTGACATAACAGCTAACAAGTTAGGGGTTACAACATTGGCATAACAGCTAATAAGTTAGGGGGTTACAACATTGGCATAACAGCTAACAAGTTAGAGGGTTACAACATTGACATAACAGCTAATAAGTTAGGGGGTTACAACATTGACATAACAGCTAACAAGTTAGGGGGTTACAACATTGGCATAACAGCTAATAAGTTAGGGGTTACAACATTGGCATAACAGCTAACAAGTTAGGGGGTTACAACATTGACATAACAGCTAATAAGTTAGGGGGTTACAACATTGACATAACAGCTAACAAGTTAGGGGGTTACAACATTGACATAACAGCTAACAAGTTAGAGGGTTACAACATTGACATAACAGCTAACAAGTTAGGGGGTTACAACATTGGCATAACAGCTAATAAGTTAGGGGGTTACAACATTGACATAACAGCTAATAAGTTAGGGGGTTACAACATTGGCATAACAGCTAACAAGTTCGGGGGTTACAACATTGACATAACAGCTAATAAGTTAGGGGGTTACAACATTGACATAACAGCTAACAAGTTAGGGGGTTACAACATTGGCATAACAGCTAATTAGTTAGGGGGTTACAACATTGACATAACAGCTAACAAGTTAGGGGGTTACAACATTGACATAACAGCTAACAAGTTAGGGGGTTACAACATTGGCATAACAGCTAATAAGTTAGGGGGTTACAACATTGGCATAACAGCTAACAAGTTAGAGGGTTACAACATTGACATAACAGCTAACAAGTTAGGGGGTTACAACATTGGCATAACAGCTAATAAGTTGGGGGGTTACAACATTGGCATAACAGAGAAGTGTGAATAAATTCTCAATTGCGCCAGGGTTTGATTCCCACGTATCAAACAAAGCAATAGAATCAACGCAAAACTGATGTACCATTCTCAGAGATAAAAACAACCTGTGAACCAATCAAGATACGACAACATGGCTACAAGACTGGTATCATATCGGTTACCATTAAAGTATCAAGTATTTGTTTTCTATATTTTTCAGAAAACAATTTTTTAGATGCAATACAAGATGATCTGCTTTATCAGGTACCCTACATAAACAAAGATCATGGAGTGATTCTCAATGTTTTTACACCATTCATTGATAGCATTCTAATACAATCAAGGATTAGACACTTACCTCTGTAGTATCCAATGTAGTTTGGGAATTGTTGTAACCTCTAGTACTGCTTCATCAGTTTTCTTACCAGATCCACTGACACCATGTGCATCTAACATATACTCTATCAGTTTACCATGGCAACCCATTATATACAAGGAATCAACACTGGATACTTTGGATTGGTCTACCAGTGAATGGAAAAAAAATAATACAGCAGTTGGGGAAAAAATTTGAACACTTGGTAAGTAGGGTATTGGCTTGGTAGGGTATAAAGCATTATAACTTTTATTCATTTATTTTTAGCTATTACCCGGTAGTTATTTGCGGGGATATTGTTTTTTAAATTCTGGATGTCAACAATAGAAAATGATCTACAACTCAAAGATATGACAAATGAGCAAAAATATTTGGTAAACTCTCAGCGCAGATCATGTTATCATTAAAACAAGCAATGTGATTGAGCACTTTTGTTACAGAAGAAGATTTTTGAGAGGGCTTCTGACATCAGACAAATTTTGTGAGCAAATAAAAGTAACTAAACTATATTTTAATTAGAAAATAATAATAATAATAACAGAAAGATGATATTAACAAAATAAAAAAAAAAATGCCCACACAAAGATGTTATTTTATTCAGATTGGGCAATGTGGAAGAGCGCCCTCAATCATAGAGATGAAAAAATATGAATGTATTATATCACATGATATAAAATAGTTTCCAGCCTATAAAATAGTCTTACAGAAGAACGCCCTCAATGATGAATATCCCGGTAAGTAAATTGTGTAGAAGGTTGCTGTTTTAGGTGCAGTAGCTATGAATTTAAAACCCTTTTCATGAATGTATGCTCGAAAACCTTTTCTTCAAAATATTTTACCCCACTTAGTCTATATGTATGGTGTACACTTGTTTAACCATACAATTTTTAATGAAATTACACACAAGAGAAATACAAGATCAAAACCAATAAAAATGTTTAGTGTCAAACAATAGAACAGTGTTATCAAGTAGCACTTCATACAGGAAGGCATATTGGGCTTAAGTAATTTTTAATCCAATTCTTAGTTCTTTTTGTGTTTCATACTTTATTGCATTGTAACTAACATATGTACGTACTCCTAATAGAAGAGAAAAATAGCAATCTTATTTGATGCATAATAGATTATTCTCATTAAGCAAAGTTTAATTAATAAATAACCTTGGGGTGGAGCTATTCAAATTTTAGAGACTAGGCTATATGGTTTGGAGTTGCAGTTTGCAGGCTTAGGAGGTTCTGCTATATGTTTCTGAGTCATGTAGTTTTCATGCTAGGACACACTCTTTCATTGAAACATCTTAAATCATGTACTGTAGTAGTTAATCTCTCATACACATCATGTTCCCAACTTCATATGTAATTAAATAATGTTTGCCGAGCACACACCTGACTTTTCTCTGACTTTAGGACTGCTAGTGAAGACAGAAGCTCTTGAAGGTGAGAAATACGCAGCAACAGGGAAGTAACTTGCATGATCCGTGGTTGTGGATTGAGAACTGGACGTGTTGTGTTTGGCCGATGATGAACCAGTCATAGTAACAAGTGGATTCATCTGTTTTATCTGAGCCAACGGTGTTTGTGTAATTGGATGAGGATACGGTGGTAACCTAGGGTTACCATACTGGACTATACTTCCAACGGATACTGTGTGTATGTGATCATCACTATGGACACCTGAAAACAAGCAACTTTTAGCCATTAGCAAACTATGATAATTGTACTAATTGTACTACAAGCAACTAATAATATTTGTACTGGTCATCAACACTTTTTTATGAATTAATCAGGAGTAGATGTAGAAGTTATTTTTTAATACATGTTCACTCCTCTAAATTACATCCGACTTGTGTAAATCAACCAATCAGAGTAAGCCTTAGTAAGAAAGGCTTTGTCACTCTAGATAGGAATCTGTGAAACAAGTTCTGGTATGTTGCTGATCATACAAGATCTGAATTAATTTGCACAGTGACAGTGACTAGTATTGAACTAAAAATAATATAACAATATAACAACAGAGAGACAGGTTTGATAAAGAGTAAGATCTAGTGACTTACCGGAAGAGGTGGGACTGCTGGATAGCTTATGTAATGGACTGCAGCTGCTTGGATGCTGTACTGTGATATCTTCTAAACCAGCACTTTTATGAAATCTACTTTCTTTATTGACAACTTTGACAGATGTATGTGTACGCACTCCAACTGATCCTATTGTGGTCAGACAAATGAGTAGATCAACTATGAGTATGTTCTCACAATGCAGTAAAGTGAGAAGGCATTTCAGGGTTTTGAGTCTGATAAATAAAACATTGCATATCACCCCCAACATTGTTACGTATTAAGTGTTTCTTTCAATGTACTTGAACTGATCAATTTATCTTGAAAGCCATTATTAATGAACCTTGTCATAAACACAATCATACATATATCACCATATTAAATAAATGTGAATTTGGAATACAGAATGATTATGTAATATTGTCAAGATGGCAGACTTGTTTGAAAACAGTTCATAGCACTAATTTCCACCATCTTTCTCATTCCTGGGATTCATGCACCAAGTGGTTGGATCAGGAACATGTATAAAATTAACGTTTTTATTTTTATGCCTACATTGCGCTATCTTCTAACAACCTCACATTATTCCTTGAACTTGAACTGCCATTATATCATGTCATAAATTTTCACATCACAATTATAATTTGTGGTAGGATCATGAATGTAATCCCCTACTACGTTGAAAACATCCTTTTTCCAAGGAATAACATGTTTGTATATATCCAACTGTTTTATTAAATTTAGTTTATTTTATTTAATCAATAACCAGAATAAAAAAAAACTTCAATTTGTGAATAGAAATTTGACAAAAATGGAAGAGTACTCAGTTAGATTAATTTTAGTACCGGTGGGGTCGAATCTCCTTAAGTTTTGCTAACTTCAACTCATGCGACAACCTTGTTCATTGCCATCTAAGTTTAATTATTATGCAAGACCAAAGTTGAGCACCTAAGCTAGTGATTAGAATACTAACCTCCATATGGTGTTATAGGAAATACATGTGTGGTACCTCTCAGTGTACTGACACAAACCCAACGACTGTCCAATGAGAAAACTATATCTTGTACCTATAATCAAACAAACAATACAGGTGAGTATACAAGCAAATTTACTTTGAAATGCATTCCTACTTTGTATAATCTGTAGAAAACCTCTCACTGACCCTGTAAGCATCATAAGTGTTTAAAATTTTGTAAATTTCATGAAAATCTTATTTAATAGAATAAAATCTAATTTAGAAGTATCTCCTAAAAAAGAGTAAAGTATGTTTGATTTGATGATTAAATACCACAACCTTCATATTTCAGGAATTGTTGCCATAGAAACTTATTTTATCCCATTTCATCGTGATCACAATAATCAGTGGGAGGTGTTCTGCATATAATACAAAGAAAGAATGCAACCACCATGTTTCACTCATGTTACAATCGAATTTAATGGTGATCTAATGAAAGGTGTACATTACTAATGCTGATGGTCAACTACATGTAAATTGCAAACACTAAAAATATTCAAAGTGGCTAACATTATCAATAGTATTACAAGAATACACTAATATTATAAAAACAATTTTGTAACAATTAATTAAAAATCATCTGCATGTGATGCCAGTTTTAATGATTGCAGTAAAATGAATTATATAAAAACAAAAGTTCTAAAAATGTAACTCTAGGGGGCAGTATAACAAACTCGAACACATATCAGATAAATGTATTATGTGTTTGTTTTTACCTTTGCACTAGTGTCTCCTCTGTGCAGTATATATAAATGATGAACAGCAGCCTGACTGGGCTGCCATGGATGTGGGAAAACACGGAATACATGAAAACTATGTCCTGTAGAGCCAGCAGTCACAAGCAGCGCACCAGATGGATCAAACTGCATTGCTGATATAGATTCATTTAGATGTGCTGGAAAGTGAGCGATAATACCATCTCCACTGCTTTCTTCATTCATATCCAACTAGTATTAGAATATACATAGAATTATAATCAGTGTGACAGAACAAATAATATCGAGGGACCATGATACAAAGCCTTTATTTTCTTAGCTAGTACTTTATCATCGCATCAGCCGCAACATCATTTGTAAAAACAAATCACTGATGACCCAAAATTAACTATATAAATAACAATATCAGCTAGGGAAGCCTGTTAGAAAGAGTGGAAATTAAATAGCAGTGAAACAAGGAATGAATGAAATCATGCAAAACTACATGTACATGAATTTGAATTTTGTTGCGATGTGAACCAATCAGAAATAGCCACAACACAGTCTGGACATAACTACCGGTATGTATAAACTAGACATGGAAATATTTTGCACACAGAGGAACAAATATTACAGGATATGATAACTTACCTCTCCTTCCATTATACTCGTATCAATAATAGTCACTACACCGGGTATTTTATCATACTGACTGTTTATATTGACAGCAGACGTAGCGGCATTTACATTGGTGTTGTTAGTTTGTGATGACGCATTAATCCACGTACTACTACGTTGATCTTTACCTGTAGCTAAGCGTCCTACGGTCTCACCAAATATAGACAGTCCTTTAGTGATTGTCTACCAGAAAATCAAAACAAATACACATAAAATATATAGGGAAGTTTAAGTTGCTATTAGTCGACAATTTCCTGTAAGCAAACATAAAAATTTTAAACACATTGTACATGCAGTATGGGACAATTATGAGCACAACATGGCACAACATAATGTACTGCTCAACTGACTTGAATGAAACATCACTACCACATGTATACAAGAACAGACTATGTTCATTCCCAAAGCATTAGATACAAAAGATGGCATTACCTTAGCGGCACTGATGACAGTAGCCGCATAAGAATGGATTCCATCACCACTCATACCACCCCCACTTTGATGCACAGAAATTAACTGCAAAGATAAAGACACAGATCAAGTGAATTAGTGTCCGGAACAGCAACGATCTGAAAGCAAAACACGGTCCGCAACAATGACTTGAAAGATACAGTGTAATGCCAATAAAATATATATAAATATATATGTAAACAAGCCATGCATGACACAGTCCCTGTTAGTTATCAAATTTATAATATATAGTTTTGCTTATAGTAATATAGTTGGAATATAACCATATATGGAATATGATTATTTAACATTAAAATGATTGACATTTGTATCTGATCGCCAAACAAGTACTTGTCCATATTTAGAGATATTGCTCTGGAACAGCATTCAAAATCAGCCATTTTGAATACATGTATATATATATATAACGTGATGTATAACGAATATATAAAATTTGAATATAATCAGTCAAAGCATTCAAGAGATATGGCTCTAGAAGCCCAATCATTAAAACAAAATGGCCACCAGTCAGCCATTTTGAATCCAATCTGAAAAATAAAATGACGTGAATCAGGAAACCGTAATGTCTAATGTATGTTATAAGTTTGAACAAAATCCATCCATAAATGCCAGAAATGCTTGATATTTGATGATTTTTTAGCACAAAAATGACCACCATTCAGCCATTTTGAATAGGATCGTCAAACCAATATATCTGTTTGTCTATGACATGATGTATAATGAATATTTAAAATTTGAATATAATCAGTCAAAACAAGTAGGAGATATGGGTCTAGAAGCCCATTCATTAAAACAAAATGGCCGCCAGACAGCCATTTTGAATCCGATCTGAAAAATAAATGATGTGCATCAGGAACCTGTAATGTCTAATATATGTACCAAGTTTGAACGAAATCCATCCATAAATCCCAGAAATGCTTGATATTTGATGATTTTTTAGCACAAAAATGGCCACCATTCAGCCATTTTGAATAGGATCGTCAAACCAATATATCTGTTTGTCTATGACATGATGTATAATGAATATTTAAAATTTGAATATAATCAGTCAAAACAAGGAGGAGATATGGGTCTAGAAGCCCATTCATTAAAACAAAATGGCCGCCAGACAGCCATTTTGAATCCGATCTGAAAAATAAATGATGTGCATCAGGAACCTGTAATGTCTAATATATGTACCAAGTTTGAACGAAATCTATCCATAAATCCCAGAAATGCTTGATATTTGATGATTTTTTAACACAAAAATGGCCACCATTTGGCCATTTTGAATAGGATCGTCAAACCAATATATCTGTCTATCTATGACATGATGTATAATGAATATTTAAAATTTGAACATAATCAGTGAAAGCAAATCAGAGATATGGCACAAGAACCACATTCATTAAAACAAAATGGCCGCCAGTCTTTTGAATCTTATCTGAAAAACTAAATTATTTGCATCAAGGTTCCATAATGTCTAATGTATAAATCAAGTTTGAACAAAATCCATTTGTAAACAGCCGAGAAATGCTTGATTTTTAGGATTTTTTAGCACAAAAATGGCCACCATTCGGCCATCTTGAATCCGATCGTGCAACAAAACGACACGTATTTGTATAATATCATGTATGATGCATGTGTGAAGTTTGATTGTGATTGGTCCAGGCATTTCTAAGATACAGGTCCGGACGCGCGCACGGACGCACACACGGACACACGGAGGTCAAAACATAAGTCCCCGTTTTCAAACTGCGTCCGAACGGGGACTAATAACACTAACAAATTCAGCAGACCATACAATGAATTGGAATTATCATATTTGCTAGATTCAAGTGCATCTCAAATATAAACACATATAAACCACATATGCATTTATTTTGATAATTATAATATGACTTATTTTTCTCGTAAACATACCATTGTCATTTACATAAGTTTATGCGCTACTAATGGAGAAAATATGGTAGATATAATAAAATAATAGAACTGGCAAAGTACCGGTATATCTATAAATGATTCAATAATAGAGAAGACAATTGTACACAGTTTTATTATTTTTTTTTATTCCAATATTTTTATGTTAATAATATTATAATAAATTACTGTATTTTTTTTTTATATTTCATGTATAAGACTTTAATGTATTTACAATCCTAATAGAGATACAAAGAATATTGTAAATACCTTTTTGTCTGCGTACGCCAACCATCTTGTGCCAAGCGCTAATGGGTTCAAGTTTGGAGTGGATGCTGGATAACAGCTGACAATGCAGAATTTGTTTTGGAAGGTACAACTGTCAAAGACGGCTACTTTTTCTTGTAAAGCTACAACCAAAGAACTGTAACAGTAGAGAAAGGCACCATTTCAGGGACATGAGGTGTATGTAATGCTTTAATCTGTGACTAATGTTCAGGGATGATACAATTTGTCATGGTTCGTGACTAAACAGTTTACAGTTTAACCAATATTAACATTGAAATCACTATCATCATGCATAGAATTTTTTGATTTTTTACACAAGTGTTGTATACGTCATGTGGAAGCCATAGCGAACATGATATGGCGTACAAAAAATGAATTGGTTTACTCTATTCACACAATAAAAGAAATCAAACCTACCAGAAAAAATTACATTCATTCATTTTTTGTTTGAACTTATAGCAGCCCTTGTGTGTATACATTCAAATAATAGTTATACATCATTAGGAACAGCACAGATGTTTTTGAAATTTTATGAATGACTTCTTTATTTGAAAAAAAAATCACATTCGCATTACATAACCTTACATCAAATACAACAACAATTTTGCATTATAGTATCGGTATCATGATGCAGTCTCTATTGACAAACTTTGATGTTTTTGATGTTGTTATCTTTGCAATTATTTATTATTTATGTTGGTATTTATGAAGTTATTGATACTATTGAGTGTAAAAATATCATACTCACTGCTTATTACACAAAATATCCACAACTGGTGATTTGAAAGTTATACTATGAACTTGATCTCCAGTCTTTAATGACACAACACTCACAGAACAAAATGGACGAGATATTCTGCAGTATTAAAAAAAAGAAATTTTAAATTGTTCATACCATGGTTCCCTGTGAGATAATTTAAACGCACCTATACCTAAGAAACATTAGAATCAAACTGCAAAAATATGCAACAACTGTAATATTGGATTAAACATGCCATTGTCAATGACAAGTCTCTGTCCAGTTTTTAGTAACTGTCAACATTAGTATCAAATAATTATTTACACTCATGTGACAGACATGATACAAAATGGAGCTAGTCTGAACAGAGACTAATAACATGTTGCTATGTGAAATATTAATGAACTATTTTAGTCAAGCATAGTGAATGCCTAATGGTATTATCGGCTCACACAGTATGATTTTCTGCTGCAATTTTGTTAACAATATATATAAAGGTCAATCAGGGTGGAATTATTCTATTTTGTGTCTTATGGTTGCATGATGCATCTGTATAATGTATAGTAAGGGATTCACCTTTAGATTGCTCTGGGAGGGAGGGAAGATATGATATGATATAAAAACTGGGCAAATTAATTTTTCCTCCACATACTTTGTTTTTTTCAAGGTGAAATTGGTGTCAAATTTTGTGTTGTTTTTTTCTATCAAATATGTGTGGTGTTTCTGTCATTTAACTTAATTAAGGATTTTTTTGAAAAATTTTCCAGGCAGATTTGTTTTCCACCCTCCCAAGTTTCTAAATGGTCAATCCCTCATCGGAATTTTGACAAAAGTTCTACTGGGACAATGGCATTCTTTTGTACGATTCTCTGAACAGGAAGTGACCAAAAGAGGGTTACATACCCAGCGCCATCACATACTGCCAGCAGTGGTCTTCTCTCATGTAGAGGATCAGTCTTGTCTTGTTCTATAGATGGTAATAATTTAGCTATACGAATTGGTCCCTGTCGCATTGATAACAATTCTTGTGCTTCCCCACTTATCTGAAAGAGATGTACATAGCCATGGTTTTCACATTTTTTCAAGTACAAACTGTCATAATCAAAGTATCATACATGTTTATTGCATTATTACAAAACATACTTACAGGTATGGTCCATATCTGTAAACCATTGGTATAACCCAATAACAATAACAATGGGGGATCAACGCTGTCTGCTTCTATGTAATCATAACTATTCCCTGTAATTACAAGTTAGATTTTGACATCATGAATGAACCACATAGAAAAACTGCTAGATCTCTCAAACAAAGATGAACTTGCACATGCAGTATGTATACATATTTATTGTTACACAACTGTATGGTAAGAGGGCACTGTATGATAAAGTATATAACAACAAATTCTGGAAGGATAGAATGTTACATCACAAAGCAACACTTTTTTCCCTACGCTCTCTTCATTCCAGTTACTGTTTTATAGATTGTGGTTTTCAGATACTTTGCTACTTTCATGCTGCAATTCATAGTTTTAATAAATTATGATATTTTGTTTGAAGTTACAAGAACATTAGTTTGACAATTTTTCAAAGGACACTCCCTTTTTTCGTTAAAGAAACAGCAGTCATGAATAAAGAACTCCTCATCTTAAATGTTACACATTTTTGGCAATATCTACATTTAGCCTGTATTTTAGGGGTTTTCCTCTGTTCTAATTCAATTTCCAGATTGTGATCACTTAGACAAAACTTTGATAGCATTTTAAGCAAATTAAAATCATGTATTTCAGACAGGTATTTTGTTTGTTTGAAATAATTTATATGTTCATAATATATTACCATTGTTTTCATCATCAGGACTGTTATTAGGTCGTTCTTTCCATAACTGAATGTATTCGTCAGTTAATTTTTTTTACTACCTTTAAGAGTTTAGTAACGCTATTTGTGTTATGGCAATTGTTTTACATTAATGTAATTGTAATGCATACAGGTTTTTAATATAATAATTCAGGAAAAATGTTAAGAAATTCCTGGTAGTGTTGTCACGCATCTTTTAGCATGGCGGTTTTATGCAAATAAGCCATCATGCTGACCAAAATTCACGGGGAGAACACTGCATATCTAGAGAACATAGAGGGCAGTGCATATATTATTAAGGATTTATAAGGGTAAGCATGCATGGTGATATGAAATGAAAATCTCACAGGAAGGAAACTCTTACAATTTGTTAGCGTTTGAAAGCAATCTTGTTCCTTGTGTGTTAATCGAACATAAACGAGCATGATTATAATTACATTCAAAGGAAGTAGATTGCATGTACTGCAGTATACAATTTGCAAATAGGCAAGGATGCTGCCAAAAAAACAACAGTCTGAGATGAACATGAATCAGTTCCTTCACTGATTTGCATTAGGATTGTCAGAAATTTAGTTTTCTCTCGCACTTTTATGACCATATTACAATTTGTGCAACTTTTTTTAATATGTAGGAGATCTCTGTCACATGTCAAACCAATGAATACTGTAAAATACTATTTTCGCTGAAAGGATGATTGCGTGAAAATAAAATCCAGCTAATATACTTTTCAGCGAAAATTTAATTCCAGCGAAAATAAAGTATTCCACAGTACTCTAATCTTATAAATCCTTACATATATTACAGGTTAATAATTATCTGACTTCTTACCGCTGCTGAGAATGTGTTCAAATCGTATCCACACTATTTGTTCTTTATCGTCTTTATGTTGAGTTGCTGCATATGCATCATGTAAGAAGTCAACCACACTGGCCATGTACGACTTGTCACTGGCAAAGACAAATAAAACCGCATTTATGATCAGAGAATATTAAATGATATCACATGACTATGGCTGTATATCATTCACATTTGTAACGCTTAGTGTGACATATCATTAGTTTATATGGTACGGTAAATGTCACAATTATCATTTTAAAAATTTGCGCATATTCATACTGTATGCCAAAAAAAAAATTCATGCATCGATACCGTTTTTACTGTAATGATAAATGAATTTCAGACTCTGGATAACAATGTTACTCAAGTGATGCAATGACACTTGCATGTCATAATATCACAGAAAATTTGTTTCAAATAGATATTGACAGAAGGGTAATACTTCGCCGATTATCGATAACTGTCGACATAACTGCAAATAAAAAATGCTTTATTTAACTGTTCAGAAAATTTACATTTCTAATTTGAAAATATATGAAAATACAATAAGGTTTTAATAATAATAAAATATAAAACAAGATAACTGATGAGGTAATAGAAAATTAATTTGTTTAAATATGCATCCACTGACACACTCAGACTTACGAGTCTAGTTATGATTTGTCTGTCTTTTTGGCATCATGTCATCACTTGTTGATAGAGCTGGTTGCTACTTGTGGTGTCAAGGACTGTGTTATTCCTCACAATAAGTTTCTTGATAATACAGCCCTGACGTTGGGGCGATAACCTCATAAAATCAAGGGCATTGATTTGCTATTGTCTACTTAGTGCATGTACTCATGGTGACACAGGCGACGAATTAGGTAAACGAAGTCAACCACGAATGCAACAATTAATCAAGGCAAAATCTATTGCATTATTTACTCATATATTTAAATCTTATATAATTTATGCAGACAATTCAACAAATTGCATATCCACAATTTTAATTTACTACAGTTCTGTTAAAGCAGTGTTCATTTGTTGTCACGTGAATGACGACATCTACATTCATCAAATGCATTTGTGTTTCAATGAAATATTAGATTTTTAATTTAATAAATTAATGAATGTAAGAGTGCAGAAGATAAATAACAACATGTGAAATTAAACATGACTGCAGCCTCGATGTCGCCATAACCATATAGCTAGATGTCTAAGCATCTAAAATAAATATTCTCACAAATGCAAGTCGCAACAAAATTTTTTTGTTTTGTGTTGCCATACCTGGTGGGTTGAGGACGAACAAGCACCCCAGCACATTTTGATAGTCTTTTCGGAGAGTCAGTTGCCATTTTGCTGCAGTCTTGTTTTTTAAGCTCTCTCTGCTATCTTTTACGAACCACGGCAAAATAGACCGAGCTCGAAAATTACATTTATGGGATTTCTTTGCTAAATGCAATGTCGATCGCCATCTCGTAACTCATTCGATTTTTTTTCAGCTGAAGGCTAAATCCTGACGTCACGCAATGTTGTTGTTTATCCTCTAAGCTCTCGCGATTCACGAGACCAGTCAGTCCTATGGTTTATTTATAAACGTTTTATGTTCACTAGTAAATGTAGTAATTTACAGTAAATTGAAATTTTTCTGAAACTTTAAATTAAAAATAATTGTTTTAAACCGCCAAAACATCGCAGATGCGGCTGGAGTTTGAGCACGAAGTCACGTGGCTAGGTCACGAACTTTTCGAGGCGGATACCGGAAGTTAAACCGTAAACGTATTCGAAAAATGGCTGGTCGTGCTGCGATTTCTTTTCCTGACGATGACGGTTATGAAGGTGACTCGGGATATGGCAAAGCCAATAGAAACAATGAGCAATACGATTTTTTACAACAATACGAGACAAGAAACCGTGATATGCTTCAAAGTACACAGCGTTCGTTAGGCGTTATGTACGAAACAGAACGGATTGGAATCGACACTGCTGAGGTGAGAGATGATCTCATAATATACACAATTGATGATTCTGAGTCATCACTACCTTTAACTACTAGTAATAGCTCCAAGAGTAGTATTGAGTATCGTACTCCTGATATGATATAAATCATCGACGTTATGTTATGTTATTTTATTATCAGCATCAATATCAATAACAACCTTTGGATATTAGAGAATCTACTAGTACTACGTTGTGGTATGACTAATCTTCATGAACTCTGATCAGTGTTAATAATAATGTTTATCAAAACGTGGACATTCAACGAGGGGTTGTAATATTTAGAAAAAAAAACAGGATTTGATGCAATGTTGAGATTGATTTTAATAATGTACAGCATTACATGTACTTATTTGTTCATTACTGAGTAGCATGATGATTTATAAATCTCGTGGTTTGATGTCAAACTGTTGAACCATGCTCTTGGCAAATGTCAACAGATCTATGATCCTTATGATGGCCATTGTATTTACGACATTGTATATGGAATAACAGATGAATACTGTTGTAATAAAAAACTTTATTTGTAAAAAAAAAAAATTGTATATACAATTATAGTTTATAATGTTAATTATGGTCATCTGACAATAATATGAAGCGATAATTCCAGTGTTTGCCAATTTTGATGCAGATGGGCATTTATTATTCTTAATTTTAATTTGTTATCTAAATAGTGCTGTGATTTTTTCATGAACATATTTTGTTTTACCTAAACACTGAGATAAACCTAACGATTGATATGATTGACATCTAGGTAGTTAATGGGGTAGACTAAATGCATTAGTATTTTGTTGGAAAATAAAAAAAAATGGTTATACAGTAACATTACAGTTATTATTAATTAATACATGTATGTTGACATAACATAGAAATGGCGAAAGGATTGAACTTTATTTTCTTCAAACAATTTCTAGGAACTGTTGCACCAAGGAGAACAACTGAACAACACTGAAAAAAATTTAGATAAAATCAACCAAGATATGAAAGTCGCCCAGACCCATCTTACTTCTCTTAAAAGTGTCTTTGGTGGATTTGTGAATCTCTTTAAGTCAAAACCAAAAGAAGAAGAAGCTGAAGTAAAGGAAAGGAAAACTAACGATTATTTAGACAGTGCGATTAACCAAAAACCGACTCGGGAAGATGACATCCATCCAGCCATGCGATTACGTGATCCTTATTCAAGTAATTACTATGAACAGTATAATGCTGGTTCTGCCGGTAGTAGCGGTTCCGGTTCTCAGTCTAAAATGCGACAAATGGATACACAGATTAACAAAAATATAGGTAATAACTTGTTTTACTGCTCAATAAACCGTTGCCTTGTAACGTCATTTTTGCTAACCAGCATGTGAATGTCTGATAAAAAATGTCGCTCACTAATCAGCACTAGCTCATGCATGGTCTGCTGTGATGGCCTATAATGCACATTGTAATTTGAAAATCCTAGAATAATTATTCCATTATTAACTGCCTGCACACTATCCATTTTAAAAAATGCATTTATTTTGCAGTGAGTTTCACATTGCTGGACGCTTTGATTCTCAATCTTTCAACCACCACCAGTTTCCTCTTTTCATCACATATTCAAAAAATAGTCCTGTCTGCACTTTCCTTCAGAAAATTATGACAAAAACAATCGCAAGAGCCTGACAATCTACTTGTGTCAATACATGGACGTCTATGGGGCGGAACGACTATGTACCGGTACAGGACCTTAAAACCTTTGTTCAGAATAATGGAAATTATAGAATTAAGCCAGTTTGGTAATGTAAAGCAAGCGTATGTTTAATTAAATTCAATTATCATTCTCCGAACCTCGAAAATCATTAATACATGTACTTGTTTCGTGCCAATCAGCCTGCACTATACAAAATAACAAGGATTTTCAGGGTTTTGGAGCATGAATTAACCCAGATTGGGCTCGAATTAGTTGATAGCTCGGTGTTCGAGGGATGGTCTTGACCTCAATTTTGGTGTTTAACTCTGAGAATGAGATGCATGTGAACAAGGTCTTTGGAGTAAAACATTGTCTTTTAGTTGCAATCCTAATAGCAGGTGAAAAGGTGTGAATATCGAGTTAAATGTAAATTACTTCTCCATATGAACAGAATGTATGACACTGATAAACTTATTTACTGGTACTAAATGACCTAGCCCTGTGTTTTTCAGCGCATGTAAGCAAGGCTCCCATTGTTTAATTATGATGCTATGACTACTATGCTGCAGCCACCGATAAGGAAACAATGAGTTTTATTGTTAGCTCTGCTGTCCAGTTTGTCGAGCGGAGCTTATCATATGAGTGATTGTCCGTCGCCGTCGTCCGTGTCAATGTTTTACTTTTTCGACTTCTTCTTGAAAACTACAAGCCTGAATGCTTTGATACTTGGTGTATATGTACCTTGGGTAGACCTCTCTTAGGTTTGTTCATTTCATGTGGATATCTTCAATTGTTCATTTCGTGATGATATCTTCAATTTACTGATTTTGGTGAATATTTTTGTAATTTTTGGTAAAAAGTGATATTTTCGACTTCTTGTTAAAAACCAAAAGTTCATTTGCTTTGATATTACATATATAGATACTACATGTAGACCTTTCTCAGATTTGTTCATTTCGTGATGATATCTTCAATTCTCTAATTTTGGTGAATATTTTTGTCATTTTTGGTAGAAAGTGATATTTTCGACTTCTTGTTAAAAACTGCAAGTCCGATTGCTTTGATACTATACATATTGTTCATTTTCTAATGATGTCTTCAGTTCTTTAATTGAAATGTGCATTGCTTACAGCGGAGCTATCTCAGCCGATAGGCTGCTTGTTATTTTACATGTTCACATAGATTTCATTTAGCATATTTTACTTATCAGCGAAAATAGTGAAATTAAAACCCAGTGAATAATTAATGTATTTTTCTTGGTTTCAGATGAAATGTCCTCTGGAATGTCTCGTCTTAAAGGCTTAGCTCTTGGTCTGGGTCAAGAGATTGAGACACAGAATGACCAAATTGATAGACTTACCACCAAGGCTGATAAGGCTGATCAAACTATATTTGGTGCAAATAAACAAATGAATAAAATCCTATTCAAATAGATAAAATGTATATCATTTACCACATAATTAATTTTCCAGGGTCTAAAGTACAACCGATACATAACAAGACGTATTTGCTTTGTTATAATTTATCCTCCAATTGAGGTGCATATCTGCCAGAAGTTGTTTTGGTTGATTTGTAAATCTAGAGGTAGGGGTGGATTATGGGATCATGAGAGCCATTCTTTTTGTCATGTTTTACACTTGATCTTGTATGAACAGATCAGTAAACCCCCACAGTTGTAGCTTCAATACTAATTATTCATATGCAGATACATATGTGAAAATTCATTTTGAGAACTTAAACAGCTTGAATTAAAGGGTGGTGATCGTCGCCCTCTATATGTGCGACATTTGTGTTGATAAACATTGCTTTTCCCAAAATCCAACGCGCTCTTCTATTGAAATCACGAGTACGAGTTTTGATCTTGGAGCGACGTACACTAATTGTCGACGATGACTCCTTCGATACCTTCCAATCACCAAAGAAATTACCCAGTTAAAGTTTGGTAACGTCTCAGTTTGAACTCATTGGTCTGCACAACAGTCAAAGTTGCCATCTTTGTTCATATTATGAGACCCATATCTCACGCATGCATGGCGCGACAACCACCTCCCTTTAAGGCTAGAGTTCTTCCTTTTCATTTGATGGTGAGAGCTGCTTCCTATAACCCCTACTCTATGGTGGAATCTGGAAGATCACAGCAAATGAAAATGTCAGAAGAATTTGTTTTGATTTTTTTACTTTAACTAACAATAATGCATTAAATGGAACATTTTAGGTTTTATGCAAATGATACTACTGGCAGCAACATTTTCATTGGATTGCCACATTACTAGTATTTTAGTGTAACGCCCACGCACTTGTGGTCAGCTTTGAGAACCTGTTAACCTTTTCACCACCAGTTCCCTCTTTTCATAAAATAGTCCTGTTTATAGTCTGCACATTTCTTCAGAAGATTTGATCAAAAATAGCCAAATTTTTTAAGTAAAAACTAAAAATTGACTCAGATTTTGTCTGTTGCTTCCAAAATTAAGATCCATTTTTAGAAATATTGAATAATATAAGGTCTGTATAGAGATACAACTATATGCAAAAAAACTGAGCATGAAAGTCTGGCAGTGAAAAGGTTAATAGTTTGCATGATACGTTTCTATAGCAACTAGAGTTTTTAATATGGAGATATTTATTTATTTACATAGAATGTGACATCTTGGATTTAGCAATAGATCTATTATTATGGTGTATCCTCGGGGGCGGAGCTACGTCACAAGACGTTCCACGTTGCTAAGACACACACCACTGTACCATGCATTTCTATGGACTCTGTGCGTGATGCTGTGGAACGCCGGTAGAGAAACCAGTTAAAATAGCTAAATTCGAAAAAATAACACAAACTCAACTTTGAAGTAATCCTGAACAACCAAATTCATATACGTTATACACACAAGGGTAATTTTGTTACACTGTTCAGGGGAGTCTCAACAACTATCCCAAAGTACCGTTTTCTGCGAGTTTTTGGCCTTTGTTTTCACCGTGATGGTTGCCTTGATGTCCGCCTCCGAGAATTCCTCGTGACTGCAGGGTTTGATGTCAACATAAATACTGTAGGGTTTATTGTCTACGGAAACCAGTGTAGTTATTTTAACAAATGTATTATTTAATAATTATTATTGTTTGTAGAGATACATTGCATAATATAAACCATATTTTTTTGTCCCTAAATGTATGAATAAAACTTGTTTTGAAACAATTTGAAAGTTGTGCCATTTGTGTGAAAACATGGGTGGTTTATATGACGTGACAATTACAATACAATCAAGTAATCATGATTTATTTAATTTGTAACCATAGTGAGTATACACATCAGGTGGTTGTCAGTACTTTGATTTTGCAAACCATTCTATAATCAGGTGATGTTCAATTATCAGGTCTGTACAGGGATACCACTATATGCAATTATCAGGTCTGTATAGGGATATCACTATATGCAATTATCAGGTCTGTATAGGGATATCACTATATGCAATTATCAGATCTGTATAGGGATGCCACTATATGCAATTATCAGGTCTGTATAGGGATATCACTATATGCAATTATCAGGTCTGTATAGGGATATCACTATATGCAATTATCAGGTCTGTATAGGGATACCACTATATACAATTATCAGGTCTGTATAGGGATACCACTATATGCAATTATCAGGTCTGTATAGGGATACCACTATATGCAATTATCAGGTCTGTATAGGGATATCACTATATGCAATTATCAGGTCTGTATAGGGATACCACTATATACAATTATCAGGTCTGTATAGGGATACCACTATATGCAATTATCAGGTCTGTATAGGGATACCACTATATGCAATTATCAGGTCTGTATAGGGATACCACTATATGCAATTATCAGGTCTGTATAGGGATATCACTATATGCAATTATCAGGTCTGTATAGGGATATCACTATATGCAATTATCAGGTCTGTATAGGGATATCACTATATGCAATTATCAGGTCTGTATAGGGATATCACTATATGCAATTATCAGGTCTGTATAGGAATACCACTATATGCAATTATCAGGTCTGTATAGGGATACCACTATATGCAATTATCAGGTCTGTATAGGGATATAACTATATGCAATTATCAGGTCTGTATAGGGATACCACTATATGCAATTATCAGGTCTGTATAGGGATATCACTATATGCAATTATCAGGTCTGTATAGGGATACCACTATATGCAATTATCAGGTCTGTATAGGGATACCGCTATATGCAATTATCAGGTCTGTATAGGGATACCACTATATACAATTATCAGGTCTGTATAGGGATATAACTATATGCAATTATCAGGTCTGTATAGGGATACCACTATATGCAATTATCAGGTCTGTATAGGGATACCACTATATGCAATTATCAGGTCTGTATAGGGATACCACTATATGCAATTATCAGGTCTGTATAGGGATACCACTATATGCAATTATCAGGTCTGTATAGGGATACCACTATATGCAATTATCAGGTCTGTATAGGGATACCACTATATGCAATTATCAGGTCTGTACAGGGATACCACTATATGCAATTATCAGGTCTGTATAGGGATACCGCTATATGCAATTATCAGGTCTGTATAGGGATACTACTATATGCAATTATCAGGTCTGTATAGGGATACTACTATATGCAATTATCAGGTCTGTATAGGGATACCACTATATGCAATTATCAGGTCTGTATAGGGATATCACTATATGCAATTATCAAGTCTGTATAGGGATACCACTATATGCAATTATTAGGTATGTAAAGGGATACTACTATATGCAATTATCAGGTCTGTATAGGGATACCACTATATGCAATTATCAGGTCTGTATAGGGATATCACTATATGCAATTATCAGGTCTGTATAGGGATATCACTATATGCAATTATCAGGTCTGTATAGGGATACCACTATATGCAATTATCAGGTCTGTATAGGGATACTACTATATGCAATTATCAGGTCTGTATAGGGATACCACTATATGCAATTATCAGGTCTGTATAGGGATACCACTATATGCAATTATCAGGTCTGTATAGGGATACTACTATATGCAATTATCAGGTCTGTATAGGGATATCACTATATGCAATTATCAGGTCTGTATAGGAATACCGCTATATGCAATTATCAGGTCTGTATAGGGAACCACTATATGCAATTATCAGGTCTGTATAGGGATACTACTATATGCAATTATCAGGTCTGTATAGGGATATCACTATCTGCAATTATCAGGTCTGTATAGGGATACCGCTATATGCAATTATCAGGTCTGTATAGGGATACTACTATATGCAATTATCAGGTCTGTATAGGGATACCATTATATGCAATTATCAGGTCTGTATAGGGATACTACTATATGCAATTATCAGGTCTGTATAGGGATACCACTATATGCAATTATCAGGTCTGTATAGGGATACCACTATATGCAATTATCAGGTCTGTATAGGGATACTACTATATGCAATTATCAGGTCTGTATAGGGATATCACTATATGCAATTATCAGGTCTGTATAGGAATACCGCTATATGCAATTATCAGGTCTGTATAGGGATACCACTATATGCAATTATCAGGTCTGTATAGGGATACCGCTATATGCAATTATCAGGTCTGTATAGGGATACCACTATATGCAATTATCAGGTCTGTATAGGGATACCACTATATGCAATTATCAGGTCTGTATAGGGATACCGCTATATGCAATTATCAGGTCTGTATAGGGATACCACTATATGCAATTATCAGGTCTGTATAGGGATATCACTATATGCAATTATCAGGTCTGTATAGGGATATCACTATATGCAATTATCAGGTCTGTATAGGGATACTACTATATGCAATTATCAGGTCTGTATAGGGATACCACTATATGCAATTATCAGGTCTGTATAGGGATACCACTATATGCAATTATCAGGTCTGTATAGGGATACCGCTATATGCAATTATCAGGTCTGTATAGGGATACCGCTATATGCAATTATCAGGTCTGTATAGGGATACTACTATATGCAATTATCAGGTCTGTATAGGGATACTACTATATGCAATTATCAGGTCTGCATAGGGATACCGCTATATGCAATTATCAGGTCTGTATAGGGATACCACTATATGCAATTATCAGGTCTGTATAGGGATATCACTATATGCAATTATCAAGTCTGTATAGGGATACCACTATATGCAATTATTAGGTATGTAAAGGGATACTACTATATGCAATTATCAGGTCTGTATAGGGATACCACTATATGCAATTATCAGGTCTGTATAGGGATATCACTATATGCAATTATCAGGTCTGTATAGGGATATCACTATATGCAATTATCAGGTCTGTATAGGGATACCACTATATGCAATTATCAGGTCTGTATAGGGATACCGCTATATGCAATTATCAGGTCTGTATAGGGATACTACTATATGCAATTATCAAGTCTGTATAGGGATATCACTATATGCAATTATCAGGTCTGTATAGGGATACCACTATATGCAATTATCAGGTCTGTATAGGGATATCACTATATGCAATTATCAGGTCTGTATAGGGATACCACTATATGCAATTATCAGGTCTGTATAGGGATACCACTATATGCAATTATCAGGTCTGTATAGGGATACCACTATATGCAATTATCAGGTCTGTATAGGGATACCACTATATGCAATTATCAGGTCTGTATAGGGATATCACTATATGCAATTATCAGGTCTGTATAGGGATATCACTATATGCAATTATCAGGTCTGTATAGGGATATCACTATATGCAATTATCAGGTCTGTATAGGGATACCACTATATGCAATTATCAGGTCTGTATAGGGATATCACTATATGCAATTATCAGGTCTGTATAGGGATATCACTATATGCAATTATCAGGTCTGTATAGGGATATCACTATATGCAATTATCAGGTCTGTACAGGGATACCACTATATGCAATTATCAGGTCTGTACAGGGATACCACTATATGCAATTATCAGGTCTGTATAGGGATACCACTATATGCAATTATCAGGTCTGTATAGGGATACCACTATATGCAATTATCAGGTCTGTATAGGGATACTACTATATGCAATTATCAGGTCTGTATAGGGATACCGCTATATGCAATTATCAGGTCTGTATAGGGATACCGCTATATGCAATTATCAGGTCTGTATAGGGATACCACTATATGCAATTATCAGGTCTGTATAGGGATACTACTATATGCAATTATCAGGTCTGTATAGGGATACCACTATATGCAATTATCAGGTCTGTATAGGGATATCACTATATGCAATTATCAGGTCTGTATAGGGATATCACTATATGCAATTATCAGGTCTGTATAGGGATACTACTATATGCAATTATCAGGTCTGTATAGGGATACCACTATATGCAATTATCAGGTCTGTATAGGGATACCACTATATGCAATTATCAGGTCTGTATAGGGATACCGCTATATGCAATTATCAGGTCTGTATAGGGATACCGCTATATGCAATTATCAGGTCTGTATAGGGATACTACTATATGCAATTATCAGGTCTGTATAGGGATACTACTATATGCAATTATCAGGTCTGCATAGGGATACCGCTATATGCAATTATCAGGTCTGTATAGAGATACCGCTATATGCAATTATCAGGTCTGTATAGGGATACCACTATATGCAATTATCAGGTCTGTATAGGGATATCACTATATGCAGTTATCAAGTCTGTATAGGGATACCACTATATGCAATTATTAGGTATGTAAAGGGATACTACTATATGCAATTATCAGGTCTGTATAGGGATACCACTATATGCAATTATCAGGTCTGTATAGGGATATCACTATATGCAATTATCAGGTCTGTATAGGGATATCACTATATGCAATTATCAGGTCTGTATAGGGATACCACTATATGCAATTATCAGGTCTGTATAGGGATACCGCTATATGCAATTATCAGGTCTGTATAGGGATACTACTATATGCAATTATCAAGTCTGTATAGGGATATCACTATATGCAATTATCAGGTCTGTATAGGGATACCACTATATGCAATTATCAGGTCTGTATAGGGATATCACTATATGCAATTATCAGGTCTGTATAGGGATACCACTATATGCAATTATCAGGTCTGTATAGGGATACCACTATATGCAATTATCAGGTCTGTATAGGGATACCACTATATGCAATTATCAGGTCTGTATAGGGATACCACTATATGCAATTATCAGGTCTGTATAGGGATATCACTATATGCAATTATCAGGTCTGTATAGGGATATCACTATATGCAATTATCAGGTCTGTATAGGGATATCACTATATGCAATTATCAGGTCTGTATAGGGATACCACTATATGCAATTATCAGGTCTGTATAGGGATATCACTATATGCAATTATCAGGTCTGTATAGGGATACCACTATATGCAATTATCAGGTCTGTATAGGGATATCACTATATGCAATTATCAAGTCTGTATAGGGATATCACTATATGCAATTATCAGGTCTGTATAGGGATACCACTATATGCAATTATCAGGTCTGTATAGGGATACCACTATATGCAATTATCAGGTCTGTATAGGGATATCACTATATGCAATTATCAGGTCTGTATAGGGATATCACTTTATGCAATTATCAGGTCTGTATAGGGATATCACTATATGCAATTATCAGGTCTGTATAGGGATATCACTATATGCAATTATCAGGTCTGTATAGGGATACCACTATATGCAATTATCAGGTCTGTATAGGGATACCACTATACGCAATTATCAGGTCTGTATAGGGATACCACTATATGCAATTATCAGGTCTGTATAGGGATACCGCTATATGCAATTATCAGGTCTGTATAGGGATACCGCTATATGCAATTATCAGGTCTGTATAGGGATACCACTATATACAATTATCAGGTCTGTATAGGGATATCTCTATATGCAATTATCAGGTCTGTATAGGGATATCACTATATGCAATTATAAGGTCTGTATAGGGATACCACTATATGCAATTATCAGGTCTGTATAGGGATACCACTATATGCAATTATCAGGTCTGTATAGGGATACCACTATATGCAATTATCAGGTCTGTATAGGGATACCGCTATATGCAATTATCAGGTCTGTATAGGGATACCGCTATATGCAATTATCAGGTCTGTATAGGGATACCACTATATGCAATTATCAGGTCTGTACAGGGATACCACTATATACAATTATCAGGTCTGTATAGGGATACCACTATATGCAATTATCAGGTCTGTACAGGGATACCACTATATGCAATTATCAGGTCTGTATAGGGATACCACTATATGCAATTATCAGGTCTGTATAGGGATATCACTATATGCAATTATCAGGTCTGTATAGGGATACCGCTATATGCAATTATCAGGTCTGTACAGGGATACCACTATATGCAATTATCAAGTCTGTACAGGGATACCACTATATACAATTATCAGGTCTGTATAGGAATATCACTATATGCAATTATCAGGTCTGTATAGGGATACCACTATATGCAATTATCAGGTCTGTATAGGGATATCACTATATGCAATTATCAGGTCTGTATAGGGATACCACTATATGCAATTATCAGGTCTGTATAGGGATATCACTATATGCAATTATCAGGTCTGTATAGGGATACCGCTATATGCAATTATCAGGTCTGTATAGGGATATCACTATATGCAATTATCAGGTCTGTATAGGGATACCACTATATGCAATTATCAGGTCTGTATAGGGATACCACTATATGCAATTATCAGGTCTGTATAGGGATACCACTATATGCAATTATCAGGTCTGTATCGGGATACCACTATATGCAATTATCAGGTCTGTATAGGGATATCACTATATGCAATTATCAGGTCTGTATAGGGATATCACTATATGCAATTATCAGGTCTGTATAGGGATACCACTATATGCAATTATCAGGTCTGTATAGGGATACCACTATATGCAATTATCAGGTCTGTATAGGGATATCACTATATGCAATTATCAGGTCTGTATAGGGATATCACTATATGCAATTATCAGGTCTGTATAGGGATATCACTATATACAATTATCAGGTCTGTATAGGGATACCACTATATGCAATTATCAGGTCTGTACAGGGATACCACTATATGCAATTATCAGGTCTGTACAGGGATACCACTATATGCAATTATCAGGTCTGTATAGGGATATCACTATATGCAATTATCAGGTCTGTATAGGGATACAGCTATATGCAATTATCAGGTCTGTATAGGGATACCGCTATATGCAATTATCAGGTCTGTATAGGGATACCACTATATACAATTATCAGGTCTGTATAGGGATATCTCTATATGCAATTATCAGGTCTGTATAGGGATATCACTATATGCAATTATAAGGTCTGTATAGGGATACCACTATATGCAATTATCAGGTCTGTATAGGGATACCACTATATGCAATTATCAGGTCTGTATAGCGATACCGCTATATGCAATTATCAGGTCTGTATAGGGATACCACTATATGCAATTATCAGGTCTGTATAGGGATACCACTATATGCAATTATCAGGTCTGTACAGGGATACCACTATATGCAATTATCAGGTCTGTATAGGGATATCACTATATGCAATTATCAGGTCTGTACAGGGATACCACTATATGCAATTATCAGGTCTGTATAGGGATACCACTATATGCAATTATCAGGTCTGTATAGGGATACCACTATATGCAATTATCAGGTCTGTATAGGGATACCGCTATATGCAATTATCAGGTCTGTACAGGGATACCACTATATGCAATTATCAGGTCTGTACAGGGATACCACTATATACAATTATCAGGTCTGTATAGGAATATCACTATATGCAATTATCAGGTCTGTACAGGGATACCACTATATGCAATTATCAGGTCTGTACAGGGATACCACTATATGCAATTATCAGGTCTGTATAGGGATACCACTATATGCAATTATCAGGTCTGTATAGGGATATCACTATATGCAATTATCAGGTCTGTATAGGGATATCACTATATGCAATTATCAGGTCTGTATAGGGATACCGCTATATGCAATTATCAGGTCTGTATAGGGATACCGCTATATGCAATTATCAGGTCTGTACAGGGATATCACTATATGCAATTATCAGGTCTGTACAGGGATACCACTATATACAATTATCAGGTCTGTATAGGAATATCACTATATGCAATTATCAGGTCTGTATAGGGATACCACTATATGCAATTATCAGGTCTGTACAGGGGTACCACTATATACAATTATCAGGTCTGTATAGGGATACCACTATATGCAATTATCAGGTCTGTATAGGGATATCACTATATGCAATTATCAGGTCTGTACAGGGATACCACTATATGCAATTATCAGGTCTGTATAGGGATACCACTATATGCAATTATCAGGTCTGTATAGGGATACCGCTATATGCAATTATCAGGTCTGTATAGGGATACCACTATATGCAATTATCAGGTCTGTATAGGGATACCACTATATGCAATTATCAGGTCTGTATAGGGATACCACTATATACAATTATCAGGTCTGTATAGGGATACCACTATATGCAATTATCAGGTCTGTATAGGGATACCACTATATGCAATTATCAGGTCTGTATAGGGATACCGCTATATGCAATTATCAGGTCTATACAGGGATATCACTATTTGCATTTTCTAGGTCTGTATACTGTAAAATTACTTTTTTTTGCTTGGCATTAATTTTCACTATTTTTGCTGAAAAAATTTGAATGAAAATAAAATCCCATTTTCCATTCAACTTGTCAAAAATCAGTAAAAATAAACTCTGTACAAAACACCCAACGAAAATTAAGTCTTGCTGAAAGTATTTCACAGTAGGGCCACCACTATATGCAATTATTTGGTGAAATGGTTAAAAAGAAAAGACACTGAGATTCAGAATTTCATTACTACTATAATCTGTTGACAAAACATGTATAAATAGATTTTTTCATAAAAACACATGTATTCAGCTAAGGAATGACGGGATAAGATTAGTTTGGTTAAAAATTCCTCAAAAATGTTACATCACATAATTCTGTTTTTGATAATGGATTTGGGGTTGTTCCAGCATTATTTAAAATTTGTAACCAAAACAAGACTATTATTGAAATATTATGTGTGTGGCAGTGTCTGTCTCACAACCAGTATTACCCTGACATAATTTTTATAAGATTATTTGCAAAAATTGATTAATACAAAACTTAAAAAAAAAAATGATTAATTAGTTAGGTTCTTAACATATGTCGGTAAGGGGTTGACCATTTAGAACTCTGTAGAAAGAGGGGTGAATACTGAAAAACCAAATCTGCAGAAAAATAATTCACAGGAAAAACATTCAATTTAAAAAAAGAAGTTACAATCAAAACTGTTCAACCTGCAACACATTGGGTATATGTTATGAATGATACAATTGTGAGCAGTATGTTTCATGACCTGCCATGGAGTGATTAGACAATAGCAGATGTTGATTACTTATATGGAACTGTGAACAAAATAGAAAAGCTGCAACGAGTCTGTGACGGCGCACAGGATGCATACACACGGACAAATCCCAGATACCGATGTTCTTTAACGTCACTCTGTATATTGCAGTCATAATCAGGACACCAAACCGATATTCATTTGTCATCTTCATCTGATAAGAATCCATTCCCAAAAACTTTTTTTTTTTTATTATTCATTTTTTTGTGCCAGGCGACAGTTACATACATATTGTACATTGAATTGTGACTGTTTCCTGACTTTTTTTCAAAATTCAATGTTCAAAGTGCAAGTGTTGACATATAGTGTGTCAAAGAAAACCATTTTTGTGTTAATATAATTATATAATAGTTGTATATACCACTTTTAGGTTATATATAATTATATAATAGGTGTATATATAGAGTTAAAGAAACGATATTCCAGTCATATTCTCTCTGTAACTATTCTGGCATCAACCAAGCCTGGTCAAACACAAGTACCTGCGGACCTTAACCATGGTTCCCCTCAAGTCGCATCTGTCAGTGAATGAATCTTGACCAATGGGTTTATCCTTCCCATTAAATTCTGTAGCACACTCACCCAGGTGTTCAACCCCTGGTAGGATCTGAACTTGAGTCTATCGACCACGAGTCCAATGCAACAACAATTGTATAGTCATAACATAAATACAATGCTGCCAGTGTTTGTTTGTTGCAGGTTGATTGTAAGATAATTCATTTGATATTTTTTATTGTAAGTGAAAAAAACAAAATACAAGTTTCATAATGGTTAACCCCTTTAAAATAATAGGCTCTACATATCAGGATTGACATGAATCACAGAAAGATTTTATCTTGTTAAACCACCAGAAATTATGCTCGTGCTTGATCTTCCCTTTTCATATTTTGATGACATAACCACAGAGGGCTCTCTTTCTGCTACTACTGTCAATCACTGTTGTCAATCAGGTTATGAGTTGAGAGTCAAAATGTTCAAAAATTCTGTGATTTAGTTCTGGCCGTATGATACAAATTGCAGGGGATGGCCATAATGCTACTGTACTATTATGGTTGTACACTGAGGAAAGGAAAGTGGTCAAAATGTCTAAGAACTTAAAAAAATATTATATAATAAAAGTTCATGCTGTATTTATAACTGCCAATAATTCATAATAATTGTATAATAAATTATAATTTGAGTTGTAGCACCATCTTCTATAGTTCTTCAAAGAAAGCGACTCTTGCTCTGGTTGTGCCAGCCTTTATCTGGAAAGATTAAAAGATGATATGAGATGCAAGTTATTTTCTTTTAATGGGAAAAACATCTAATGGAATGGGAAGATCATTTTATGTGATATTCACCTGAAAGTAACAAAGAATGTTAATCTGTATACAGACTATCGTAAGATACATCACTGCCAAAACCACAAGTGATTTTGTTACCTGGTCGCTATTACTTTTACCACCAACACATTAATACATTTTCCTAACATTTCTTCATTACTTTTGAAACAAATAGGCAGTTTCCTAGCCAACAGCATTTGATCCAAATAATTGAAAACGAAAATTGCTTAATACATAACTACTGAACCCATTGTATGCAAAAAGACAATATTACCGGTAGTCACTTTCCATAAAATAAACCAGCATCATTTTTCTCAAATTCTGTGAAATTATGTCCATTTCATCCAAAATTAACAAAGAAAATATAAAAAAAATACATAAATGTCGAAATAAAATATTCAAAGAAAAAAATCATAAAAAAAAGATACTGTAAAATGACTAATTTTCACTGGGTTTAAATTTCGGTGATTTACCATTTCAGGCATATTCAGTGGATTATAAATTCACGGTTAAATTTTTTAGATAATGTGTTCCGTGCTAAATTTTACATATTCACTGGGTTTTAATTTAGCGCATTTTCCAGTCAGCGAAATAAGCAAAATTAAAACCAAGTGAATAATTGATCCTTTTACAGTAGATTCATTTATTTTTTGCTCTTGTTGACAAGATTAGTACTCCATTGTATAATCCGATGCATAAGCAAAGTTATAAAACATGTCAAAGCTTTCATGCACAGTAACAGGCAGAGAGAGACAATTTAACAATTGACAACAAAGGTTTCTCTGGCGGCTACATTAAGACACATAATGAATGTATTTGCTTCTCTTGCTTCTGTTCAATTTTAATACCCTTTGGGGGAACCTTGGTTAAGGTCCGCAGGTGCTTGTGTTAAGGATAGCGCATTAAATTGCCATTTGATAGAGAGATGGCCGCACAGCCCTGTCCAAAACATGAATATGACTTCTGTGGCAAAAATGCACTTTGTGTCAGCACTAGCACTTGCAATATGCACATAAACAAGCAGCCTGTCGGCTGAGATAGCTCAGCTGTTAGCAATGCACATTGCAATTAAAGAACAGAAGATATCATTAGAAAATGAACAATATGTATAGTATCAAAGCAACAGGACTTGCTGTTTTCAACAAGAATTCAAAAATATCACTTTTCACCAAAAATATTCATTAAAATTAGAGAATTAAAGATTTCATCATGAAATGAACAAACCTGAGAGAGGACCACATATAGTACCTATATATGTAATATCAAAGCAATTGGACTTGCGGTTTTAACAAGAAGTCAAAAATATCACTTTTTACCAAAAATGACAAAATATTCATCAAAATTAGAGAATTGAAGATATCATTACAAAATAAACAAATCTGAGAGAGGTCCACATGTAGTACATATATATGTAATATCAAAGCAATTGGACTTGAGGTTTTTAACAAGAAGTCGAAAATATCACTTTTTACCAAAAATATTCACCAAAATTAGAGAATTAAAGATATCATTACAAAATGAACAAATCTGAGAGAGATCCACATGTACCGTAAAATCTGTATTAGAAGCCGCATCCCTAATAGAAGTCACACCTATTCTTTTTGAATATCTGAGAACCAAAAATTCATCATTTCTCATATGTGTAGATGCTCTAATAGAAGCCGCATCCCCTCTGTTGCATTGTACCATTTTAATAGAAGCCGCGGTTTCTAATACAGTTTTTACAGTAGTACCTATATATGTAAAATCAAAGGAATTGGACTTGCGGTTTTTAACAAGAAGTCGAAAATATCACTTTTTACCAAAAATGACAAAAATATTCACCAAAATTAGAGAATTAAAGATATCATTACAAAATGAACAAATCTGAGAGAGGTCCACATGTAGTACCTATATATGTAATATCAAAGCAATTAGACTTGTGGTTTTTAACAAGAAGTCGAAAATATCACTTTTTACCAAAAATGACAAAAATATTCACCAAAATTAGAGAATTAAAGATATCATTACAAAATGAACAAATCTGAGAGAGATCCACATGTACCGTAAAATCTGTATTAGAAGCCGCATCCCTAATAGAAGTCGCACCTATTCTTTTTGAATATCTGAGAACCAAAAATTCATCATTTCTCATATGTGTAGATGCTCTAATAGAAGCCGCATCCCCTCTGTTGCATTGTACCATTTTAATAGAAGCCGCGGTTTCTAATACAGTTTTTACAGTAGTACCTATATATGTAAAATCAAAGGAATTGGACTTGCGGTTTTTAACAAGAAGTCGAAAATATCACTTTTTACCAAAAATGAAAAAAATATTCACGAAAATTAGAGAATTAAAGATATCATTACAAAATGAACAAATCTGAGAGAGGTCCACATGTAGTACCTATATATGTAATATCAAAGCAATTAGAGACTTGTGGTTTTTAACAAGAAGTCGAAAATATCACTTTTTACCAAAAATGACAAAAATATTCACCAAAATTAGAGAATTGAAGATATCATCATGAAATGAACAAATCTGAGAGAGGTCTACCCAAGGTACATATACACCAAGTATCAAAGCATTCAGGCTTGTAGTTTTCAAGAAGAAGTCGAAAAAGTAAAACATTGACACGGACGACGACGGACAATCACTCATATGATAAGCTCCGCTCGACAAAGTCGACAGCGAAGCTAAAAAGTCAGGAGAGACAAGAGTAACATTGAATGTCCGGGACTGTCGCCTGGCACAGAAAACATTTTTTAAAAATTAAAACAAGCAGCCTATCGGCTGAGATAGCTCCGCTGTTAGCAATGCACATTTCAATTAAAAAACTGAAGACATCATTAGAAAATGAACAATATGAAAAGTATCAAAGCAATCGGACTTACAGTTTTTAACAAGAAGTCGAAAATATAACTTTTTACCAAAAATTACAAAAATATTCACCAAAATAAATTAATTAGAGAATTGAAGATATCATCACAAAATGAACAAATCTGAGAGAGGTCCACATGTAGTACCTATATATGTAATATCAAAGCAATTAGACTTGTGGTTTATAACAAGAAGTCGAAAATATCACTTTTTACCAAAAATGACAAAAATATTCACCAAAATTAGAGAACTGAAGATATCATCACAAAATGAACAAATCTGAGAAAGGTCTACATGTAGTATCTATATATGTAATATCACTTTTTACCAAAAATGACAAAAATATTCACCAAAATTAGAGAATTGATGATATCATCACAAAATGAACAAATCTGAGAGAGGTCCACATGTAGTACCTATATATGTAATATCAAAGCAATTGGACTTGCGGTTTTTAACAAGAAGTCGAAAATATCACTTTTTACCAAAAATGACAAAAATATTCACCAAAATTTGAGAATTAAAGATATCATTACAAAATGAACAAATCTGAGAGAGGTCCACATGTAGTACCTATATATGTAATATCAAAGCAATTGCACTTGCGGTTTTTAACAAGAAGTCGAAAATATCACTTTTTACCAAAAATGACAAAAATATTCACCAAAATTAGAGAATTAAAGATATCATTACAAAATGAACAAATCTGAGAGAGGTCCACATGTAGTACCTATATATGTAATATCAAAGCAATTGCACTTGCGGTTTTTAACAAGAAGTCGAAAATATCACTTTTTACCAAAAATGACAAAAATATTCACCAAAATTAGAGAATTGAAGATATCATCACGAAATGAACAAATCTGAGAGAGGTCCACATGTAGTACCTATATATGTAGTATCAAAGCAATTGGACTTGCGGTTTTTAACAAGAAGTCGAAAATATCACTTTTTACCAAAAATGACAAAAATATTCACCAAAATTAGAGAATTAAAGATATCATTACAAAATGAACAAATCTGAGAGAGGTCCACATGTAGTACCTATATATGTAATATCAAAGCAATTGCACTTGCGGTTTTTAACAAGAAGTCGAAAATATCACTTTTTACCAAAAATGACAAAAATATTCACCAAAATTAGAGAATTAAAGATATCATTACAAAATGAACAAATCTGAGAGAGGTCTACATGTAGTACCTATATATGTAATATCAAAGCAATTGCACTTGCGGTTTTTAACAAGAAGTCGAAAATACAATCACTCATATGATAAGCTCCGCTCGACAAAGTCGACAGCGGAGCTAAAAAAAATTTAATACCCACCTTCTTCAATGTAGAAAATTTTGTGTCGCCTTTCTGAACCATACTGTTGTGAAGCTGATCTAAGTGTGTCTGTTTCTCTTCAATTTTCAAAACTTCTATTTCTGTCTTTAGATCATTCAATTGGGCCTGTAAATGCTTACTTTTCTCCATATATTCCACCCTGTGTAAGATACACATTAAGTTAATGTGGGAAAAGCAGTCTGAAGTTTTATTTCTATACAGGGACTTGAAAATAATAATAACTTTATTGCATCCTTAGAAATACAGTTGTTTGTATCAGTTAAAAGTAGTGTTCACGCTACTCGAAGTACAGGCTAAGATTTAAGCTACCGTAAAATCTGTATTAGAAGCGGCATCTCTAATATAAGTTGCACCCATTCTTTTTGAGCAATGGGGTACCAAAAATTCATCATTTCTCATATGTGTAGATGCTTTAATTAAAGCCGCATCCCCTCTATTGCATTGTACCATTTTAATAGAAGCCGCAGCTTCTAATACAGATTTTACAGTAATGTTTGCATATTGAATAGACCCAATTGTGGTCATGTACGTGGAAAACAGTGGTTAGCATGGGCTAAGGAGCTTCCAAACTTGTTAAGAATATACACAAACCTTTAGTCATTTTAATTAGGATTACTCAGTACGGTAACTAGGAAGGTATACATGTTAGTTCTACGCTTATAAAACAATGCCAAAGCAAATTCCAATAGTGCAGATTGCAGAATAATAGGAAATAACACACAGTCTCATCAGTTTTGTGTGAACGCTACATATAACAACAAAGATGAAACACAAACAGCAAATAACGATAGAAAGTAGTCAAGAGTGTTGTTTTTATTTCATGCAATGACAACAGATTTTGTATAATTTAAATATGTATGGCATTTTAGTACAATATAAAGATTTGGACAATGTTGGATGAAAACCCCCTGTATAATGTACCTCTGGTGATATTTACGACAATATGGTTGCATAAAAGTTTAATATGTATGGCATTTTAGTACAATATAAAGATTTGGACAGTGTTGGGTGAAAACCCCCTGTATAATGTACCTCTGGTGATATTTACGACAATATGGTTGCATAAAAGTTTAATATGTATGGCATTTTGGTACAATGTGAAGATTTGGACAGTGTTGGGTGAAAACCCCCTGTATAATGTACCTCTGGTGATATTTACGACAATATGGTTGCATAAAAGTTTAATATGTATGGCATTTTGGTACAATGTGAAGATTTGGACAGTGTTGGGTGAAAACCCCCTGTATAATGTACCTCTGGTGATATTTACGACAATATGGTTGCATAAAAGTTTAATATGTATGGCATTTTGGTACAATGTGAAGATTTGGACAGTGTTGGGTGAAAACCCCTGTGTAATATACCTCTGGTGATATTTCTGACCTTTCTTTTTCTATTTCTAAGGATAACTGTTCCACATCGCCGTGAGTCATCAGGTCACATGCTGGTTCACTGTTAGCAGTGAGATCAGTGTCAAGATGTAAATCACTTAGGTCATGTGACATGACATCATACATCGGTTGTGTCTGTAATCAGATACAAAAATATGTGAGACAATGACACTGATCATGTTAAATTTGGAAATGCAATGATAATATGGCCATGTGACATGTGGTCATGTTAAGATATGGTCATGTGACGAGTGGTCATGTTAAGATATGGTCATGTAACATGTTAAGATACGGTCATGTTAATATATGGTCATGTGACATGTTAAGATGTGGTCATGTGACATGTTAAGATATGGTCATGTGACATGTGGTCATGTTAAGATGTGGTCATGTGACATGTGGTCATGTTAAGATGTGGTCATGTTAAGATGTGGTCATATGAGATATGTTAACATGAATGTGATAAAGCAAAAAATAATATGGCCATATGGTCATATTAAGATAATATAATCATGTGATCTTGTCAAGATATAGTCATGTGATCTTGTCAAGATATAGTCATGTGATCTTGTCAAGATATAGTCATGTGATCTTGTCAAGATATAGTCATGTGATCTTGTCAAGATATAGTCATGTGATCTTGTCAAGATATAGTCATGTGATCTTGTCAAGATATAGTCATGTGATCTTGTCAAGATATAGTCATGTGATCTTGTCAAGATATAGTCATGTGATCTTGTCAAGATATAGTCATGTGATCTTGTCAAGATATAGTCATGTGATCTTGTCAAGATATAGTTGTATACATTTTGTATATATTTGTATTGATACAACCACAATTCACAATTCTTACCGTCCAGGTCGTTCTAGTTATCTCAATCAATCTGTTTTTGGCACTTTTTTCAGCCTCTTTTGCTCGGATTAATTCTTCTTTTAGTTGATCAGCTTCTTTATTCCTGAAAAATGAACATTGTTAAAAACATTGACAAAACTAAATATATCAGTTGGCAATGTATTAAGAATCCAGTATATAATAAATATTCGTATGTGAGAGTTGCACTTCTAATAGAGATGTGGCTTGATGAGTGAATTTTAGTTTTGAGATCACACATTTCCGAACAGGCTTGACTTATGGACTAGATAAACGCAATGTCTCATAAATGTAGTATAAACTCAACACCGTTTATTCTTCATATGATGTAGTTTGGAACAAAGGAGTATAAAACTGAACCATTGAACCTATGAAAGCAACTGCAGGCTGATTCTGGCAGACAATGCAAAATGTTGGTGCATTATACACTGATTAGTAGCCTCTATGTGATACAGGTCTGTGATTGGTCAGAGAAAATATCCTAGAAATGGCTTGTTTTGACCTGATTTGAGCTAGAACACCGTCGAATAGTAGGCATCTCTGTCAGACAGAAATTTTGAAAGAAGTTTTTTTCAACATATCAAGGAGCCTGAATGTCATAAGATGTCAGAGTATGATATGATTATGTAAATACATTCATCGGTATCAGGGGTACATTACTTGGGTTTGCAAGTAGTGTGACATGATACCAAGATCTTGTTTCAATCTCGCCCTCGCATAAGCGTTCCCAACTCAGAACAATGCGAATGCCCGAGGTAACTAGTATACTGAGAGATCCAGATGGATCAAAATAACTGCTCGCGATATGACATATTACGAGAACTATTTTTCTGTACATTTTTGATGTATTACATTTTTTCATAGTGGTAAGACATGTTTTATTATTTTATTACAATTGTAGAACTTCGATACATGTCATGTCAGAAAGTCGTAGCATCAATCTCGCTATCTACGAGGTGAGACTTGAATGGGATCTTGACATTATGTTACCATACAGAACTATGCACGTTGCAAACCGCAAGTAATGTACCTCTGTCGGTATATACATTGTAAAATGTCAAATATGTCTCGCTGATTTCAGCAACAAGAGCAAATATGATACTCAGTTTAAACTAGTAAATACATTCCTATGAGATACAATTATCTATCAAGAATCACATAATTTGCTTACTGGAATGAATTATGGTTTGACTATAGAGTTTACCTTCTTTCAGAATCTTTAGCTATCTTAGAAGCAATCATTTCAGCCTCCAAGGCTTTCTGTTCCATCAACATTTTCTCTTCTTCAGACTATTAAAAAAAATACATAAATATTAACCAGTCAAATGTTAATAACAGAGCAAAATACAGTACTGTAAAATGACTCATTTTCACTGGGTTTAAATTTCGCTGATTTACCATTTCAGGCATATTCAGTGGGTTTTAAATTCACGGTTTTATCTTTTAGATAATGTGTTCTATGCTAAATTTTACATATTCACTGGGTTTTAATTAAGCGCATTCTTCAGTCTGCGAAATTTTAAAACCCAGTGAATAATTAACCCTTTTACAGTAATTTAATCACATATTAATTTTCAGCCAATTTCAAGTTCTATAACAGTATAAATATGTCTTGTCACTATTTTAATTTGGGTTTATTTATTTGTATTTCTGAACCAAACGACTTCATGACTGATTAATCACATAATAAAAGTATTAGTACATGTTGATGATATACTGTAGAAGTATTAATTTTCACAGGTATTTAAATTCATTATATTTATTTTCATTCGTTGGGTTTTAAATTCACAGATTTTATAACAGCGGATTTCACTTATCAGCAAAAATTGCAAAATTAAAACACAGTGAATATTTAATGTGTTCACACAATACTAACCTTAATGGCCTGCATTTTTATCCGCTGCGTCTCTTGTTCGGCTTCCGTTGCCTTCTGGGCTAACAGTAGCGCCTCTTCCTCTGCAACACTGGCCTTTTCTCCTAATAAATCAGCTGTTTCTTCTGATCTCATCTTTGTACACGAAAAATGAATTTTGAGTAAAATTATTTATGCACATTGTATTTAGGGGGGGGGGAGTTGTCAATATGGAAGAAGTATAATTGTTTGTTTTTAAAGATTGAATGTTGTCTGCTTCCTAAAGATATTTTGAAAATAAAATTGAAAAAAGTAATGGATGTTGTCTATTGTTATAAATACTTCTCTTTCAGGTAAAGACTTCTGTGCAAATAAATTGCTGGATTTTTCTAACTTTTTTGTCATTAAGTAACTCTTGTCTGGCCAAGTCAATGTAAAAGTACATGGGGCTGGCAGGATAAGGGTTAATAGATCAGTAATACTGATATTAGTCTTTCATATACAGATATATAAAAATAACAATCTTCCAATAACAATATTCAAGGTATGTACAGAATATGAAAAAAATTCATGCCTGAGAATCAGTTCTGAATAATATAAAAGGCTTGATTAAAGCCCAAAAAACTGAATGATTGTGTCTGGTCAGTGCACACATCTGTTCAAAAGGGGCTAACTCATGAGTTTTATCTGGTTTTTGACAGAAAAAGTAACAAAACAAATCTATCACAGAGGGTGCAATGTAACAAAACTTTATAGTTGATTTACCAAGGCTTCATTTGCATATCTTGCTTCTTCCTGGAAGTGCCGAAGTTGTCTTTGTAACTCTTCTTTCTCATGTTCTGCCAATTCTCGCAAATGTTTTTCTCGAGAAAGTTTATTCCGCTCAATCTACAGTGGAAAATAAGCAAAGATAAAATACTGCCATAGTTCCAATTCTGACATCACTCCACACTGGCTGTGAATAAAAGCCAGATGCTTGGTTCTAATTTCATATACAATTGAAAAATTTACTGTCAGCATGAAAATATATTTTTTCAATTATAGGAAATACTTTAGACGGCAGAGGAAAGTAAAAAGAAATAAACCAAATTTTAAGTAGAACAAAAGAACTTTATAGCTGTGATCCATTTCATGAGATAATTTTTTTGTTTTGAGGTCATAACAAATTATTATAATCCCATAGAATATGTATTTTCATTGGGGTAGGTATGAACAATGTTTGCGAAGACGTTCTGATGCAGGGGGTTGACCTATTAATCTGAACTTGATGACCTGATGAGTCAAGAATTCAAAGTAAACACTGAATTGTAAATAATGAAAGTTGTGAAGAAAACTTTCAAAGATTGGTATATGACCTGACCTGCTTTCTGGCCTTCTCTTCTCTGGCCTGTCCTTTCATCTGCTGTATCTCCATGGAATCCACTTTACGACGCCTCATGAATAATTCATGATTGCCAACACAAAGCTGTAAAATCTTTAATACAAAAATATTTTTTTTAATTTTACCCAAAAATCATTGAATATTACTCCTGAGAGTTAGTTCATCAAAACTTTACATTCAACCCAACAAACAAAATCTTACTTAGTCTACTCTGCCGGACATATTTTATTGCTCAAAAGATGAATGCAGTGATTTACCAAATATGTGAGAGTTTTGGCCGAGCCATGATTATGCAAAGTGGTTTCATCGAATAAATGACAAAGAGCAAACAAAAATTAGTTTCCATGGAAACAGTTTCTATTTCCTACTTTGGCAGTAATTTTAGAATAAAAGCGGGTCAAAATACATAATACATACAACTGTGCTCGATCATGTTTCCACATAGATGTCATACTTTCAACATATTTTTCTGAAGCACAATTTTCATGAGTAATGTTCAACCTATAGACATTAGAAATGTTACCGTTTGTTTCCTAAAGTTCATGGTTAAACATAATGAAAAACAACAACTGCATTTCTGAAAATAACTGGTATACTTACAACTTTATTCACCCGTAACCTCTGAGAAAAGAATATAAAATCAGGAGACTTCTTATCTATGGGTTTGATGACAAACTGAAGGAAACAAAATACAAACAATCAAACCTGGACTTTAGAAAATGGACTTTAAGTGAATACATAACCCATCTTGGGTTACTTTCCAAAAGATAGTTTTATATTCATCCTTCTGTTAATAATGATCTGAAGACATAAATCCTGTTGCCTCCTGAAAGTAAGGTGACTTTAATGAGAAGTGGCGACCACAAGTCGGCCATATTGGATCAAAGTGTGAAGTCAGCAACAAAATGATTGCCCCTTAGACATTACATTTGTTTCTGGTCGGTTTTATTTAAAAATATGCAATATGGACAAGAACATGTAATTTTTAACATTGTTGTCTGACATTGTATGTTGAAGAATATATTGAATCTGAAAACACATCTGGGTTTTTCTTTGATGAAATAATTAAATTATCTAATAAGCATGTGCATCAGTCAATAACTCTCACTGTACATGCGTATTAGTGTTTTTGATTTTTCATCTAACAAATACTTTAGTGTGTATTTTCAGTTCAGGATAAATCATAGTCTGATTTGGTCTATGGTAAGGAGTATAGAACAACAATATCAAAAATTACTGTAAAATGACTAATTTTCACTGGGTTTAAATTTCACTGATTTACCATTTCGGGCATATTCAGTGGGTTTTAAATTCACGGTTTCGCCATTTAGATAATGTGTTCTATGCTAAATTTTACATATTCACTGTGTTTTAATTTTATAGCGCATTTTTCCAGTCAGCGAAATAAGCTAAATTAAAACCCAGTGAATAATTACCCCTTTACAGTATATGAAAATTATGTTTTCATCAATATTGCATCATTGAAACATCAGTTATGTCAAAATCTGTTTACACAAACTTTGAGCATGGTTTACTGTACAACAGTGCTGTCAAAACTAAAATGCACAATTATTAGAGCTCAAGCGAAAAGTTAGAAAGTTGTTTAATTTTTAAGATTTTGTATACCTTTTTATCATGAAACGATATATTTTTAATTTCACTCCATGGAAACGAGATTTTAGCAGCGAGTTGATTTTCCAATCCGTAAATGTTCAACCCCAATGCATCAACTCCCAGCCATAGGTCTGTGTCTTTTTTATTCTGCAAAAAAAAAAAAACAACGAATAATTTATCTGCTGTTGGCGAGTTGAAAAGTAACAAAATATGTCACATTTCATTTTGAAGAATGCCATGCTGATTGAACAAGAGAAGAACCACATCGTGTAAGCTGGAGAGTTCACAGATGGAAATTCGGACATTGAGTTGCTATATTTTGAAAAACCAAGTAAAGGATGATTTAGCAAACCCAATTCCCTCAGACAATTCTTGAAATTTATGAAAAACTACACCGATAATTCAATCTCATGGTGCGAGCCACTCCCTGGGTTGTATTCATGTTATCTGCTTGTAACATGGCAACACGTCAAAGACGTCAGCAGATGTTACCAGAAAAGAAAATTCTAACCTTCAAAGGCCAGATCTCAAAAACGAAATGTGAGAAATAGATTCTCTTGCCAATAAAAACGTAGAAATTATGATCACTTCTATTTGTGTATAGTTCTGTTATGCTGGACTGTGATGTTGTACAAGGCATTGTAGTGTTTTTATTGAGACCAAATTAACCAAAGTTACCTTTATTTGAAAGTAATTCACACCATACATTTCTAGGTCCTGTGCAATTTTCAGATACTCCATCTCAGCTTCATCTCTGAATAAACAATATGACATCATAGAGTAAGCGTATTACTGTAAAATACTTTATATTCAGGAAAAATATAATCTACTAAATATACCTTTTTTCCTATACTGTAAAAGGGTTAATTATTCACTGGTTTTTTAATTTTGCTTATTTCGCTGACTGGAAAATGCGCTAAATTAAAACCCAGTGAATATGTAAAATTTAGCATAGAACACATTATCTAAATGATAAAACAGTGAATTTAAAACCCACTGAATATGCCTGAAATGGTAAATCAGCGAAATTTAAACCCAGTGAAAACTAGTCATTTTACAGTATTTTACATTCAACTCATCAGAAATCAGTGAAAATAAATCCCATACAAAACACACAAGTAAGAGTAAGGCTATTGCATCATATCTAGCGTAGTACACTATAGAGAAAAACTATTTACCGTTACACCATACAACAGGACCATTAAACCAAACAGTAAGAAGTTGTTACCAATACCATTCATAAACTCCATATACTGTAGAATACTTTATTTTCGCTTGGAATTTATTTTCGCTATTTTCGCTGAAGGGATGATTCCGTGAAAATAAAATCCAGCGAATATACATTTTTTCCTATATTTTACATTAATCTCATCAAAAATCAGTGAAAATAAATTCCAAGCAAAACGCCCAAAAAGCCTTTTCAGCGAAAATAAATTCCAGCGAAAATAAAGTATTCCACAGTACATATATGAATACAAGAATTAAGACTTTGGTTTTACCTTGTCATTCCTTTATGCTGAGCATACCAAGCTGTGATTCTCTCTTCCCACATATCTGATGTCATTTGATATTGGTCAACTACTTTTTGGGGTAATAAGTCTTCTTCTGATAGAAAACCTGGTAAATGTACTGATTCATCATAGTCACCAAACTGTGGGATTCAATTCAGACACTAAAATAAGTAATCACTGCAGTAGTGTACAATAAATTACTATGGTATGAATACATTTTTAAACGATTTTTGTGTTTTTTTATTTTGTATGTGGTATGATATTGTTGAACTAGATTTGTATGAATTTGTGAACTTGAAAATCTATGTGTTAGTGTACCAAGAGGACAAGTTGTAGACCTTGGGAAAATACATAGATTTGATTGGAAGCACCTAAAAATCATCACTTACCGTAAAACCATTTTTAATGACATTCAATTTCACTATTTTGATGTATTGAGTGCATTCTCTGTGTTTTCACAAAGTTGCCAAGGGAACAAATAGTTTTATTGTTATTTTACATGTTCATGAAGATTTAATTTAGCGGATTTTACTTATCAGCGAAAATAGCGAAATTAAAACCTAGTGAGTGATTGATGCATTTAGAGTAATCAGAGTTGGTGCAGAAAAAGGCAATATACATAAAAAAAATTACAAAAGGTCAACTTGCCAAAGAGGGCGCACTTTCATACACATTTGCAAAGCAGGATCTTTCAAGGTATAGTGTTGCCAAGACGATGAGTTGTGTAAAATACTTACTTTAGCCTGAACAGCATATGATGCTAATAACACAGAGGCTTCTGGTGGACAAAATATCTCTTCACTTAGTATTAAATGTCTGACTTGTAAGTAAAATAAATGTTGTGTAATTTCTTGAATTAGTTCCTCAGATACTTCTTCTGGATAGTACATTACCATTAGGTTAAAGCAAACTGGGTTCTCGTGAGGTAAATCTTGCTCCACAATCTGAAAATAAATCATGTTGTAACAAAGATAAAGATCAGACAGATGACCTTCATGTCACACATTATATTATGAATCAGTTGAGTATGTATAAAAACCTTATTTTCTCTATTATTTTTTGCATGGGATTATCTGCAGTTACGCCAGTACATGAAAGCTTACATTGCTTATCCCTATCTCCTTATACACCATTGATAATAGCCCATGAACTCAGATAGCACTGTGACATGCATGTCGATATGGTTATGCATTGAACTGCCATTGTGTATATTTTGTGGTGAACTCAATAAGCTCATGTGTACTACTGTATTTATCCCGGTAAGTGCCCAGGGTCCTGAACATGGAAAATTGCCAAAAAATAGGGGTGGGTGTTTGCCCAGACATCCCCCTGCAAAAAAAACAAAAATTCGCGAAAATTGACAACACGCAGATCGAACTGCAACAGGGGATAGAACGGCAAATAAAAATATGCAACGGAAATAAATGAACAATATGCAACATTAGAAGTATAACAAAAATAATTTATTGCTTATAATGTGACAAATAAACCAGAAATGAATTAAAATGTCAGAGGTTAAACTGCATAAGATTATTTCCGGTTTTGACAATTACCGGTTCAACTGCCATACAAGGCCAATAATAATTTGTGCAGTAAAATTACGAAAGTTCATAGTTGTTTGAAAAAAAACAACTTCTCAAATCTCTATTTGTACGTTTATTGCCATCTTTGCAAAAGTCAAAACCCTCAAAGTTCAAGTCAGCATCACTGCCGCTATCAAACAAAATCCCAACAGCTTTGTCCTGAAGTTCTTCAATGTAGTCCCACACAATTTGGACTTCGGATTTCGCTGTCTGTTAGCTTGGCACTTCTAATTCATGTCTAATCAGAATAAAGAGACAGGAAAAATGGAGTCGCGGCAAACGACTCAGCTACAATGGCACACGATGCTTTTGTTTATAGTCTGGCAATCATCTTTGACCTTTAAGCATTCGTTTTATTGATTGGCTAAGAATGACATCACTACTATTTTTTTCCAACGACAGAAGAATAATTTTCAAGAGAGAAATGCAATAGCTGCGATGAAAGATGGTAAAAAAGTTGCCAGCCTTTGGTGTGACATTCCGGCATAACATTGAAAAACTGCTGGCCCAAATTATGGATTCGCAAGCTCTCTGTAAGATTTGCTTGAATCGTTTCTAAGGAAGTCAACTGTTAATACAACGAACAAAAAAATAGTGTAGAAAAAGATCCCCTGGTCGTATGCCTGGACATGAACTCAATTTTTTTATTGTATCAAAATTGGGGGGGGGGTGTTTGCCCGGGCATGGGCGCTTACCCGGATAAATATGGTATTTGGATTTGGTATTTCAAGTGAAAATCTTCAAAGTTGGACAAACAAAACAATATCTGTCTCAGCTACGAGTGAGATTGATATGGTAGTCACCACTGTGTATATTAAACATCTGTAATTTTATGATGGAGTTTGTTTAACACACACTATATATATCTATATACAAAATATTACCTTCTTTTCTGGTCTCAACCATACTGGATAGCCTTTGCGATCTGAATACTGTAAACCGAAGTACCATGTTTCACGCAGACCAATTGTCCGACACACTAATTCAAATAAATGTTTACCTGCAGATTTCCACTGAAAATAACAAGAATCTTGGCATGATATTTTATTACTATAATCACAACATATTACTGCATGTATACTATAGGTATGGAATTTGTAATTTTGTGAACAAAAAGGAAAATATGAGGGAATCAGGGCCACAAAATGTTTGTTTGTGCCACAAATCATGTTTACAGTCCTATACAATTTATTTTTTTCTTGCAGACTGACCTCCACAGCAATCAATAAGCTGACTCAACTGGGAATTTCAGTTTGACTCAGGATGCCCACAAAATCAGTCTTGTTAAAAAGCATGCACACTGATGGTACACAACTAAAAATTGACAGGCATCTAGCAGATCTGTCCAACTTAGTTACACATGACACTGCAGTAAAGTACAATAACCCACCAATCCTGTATTATGTCTGAAAGATATGTGACCGAGAATAGACTCGTTTTATTTGTAAACAACATCACCCAACTATTTCGGCCTGGTAAACTGACCACACCCACAAATCCATGAGAGCAATTCTAATTACTTGGTTTTATTGGGAGGAGGAACATAGCAAAGGTCAGCATATAAAAGATGTAGAACAGCAGCAACTAGGTAGTGAACATCGCTTTTAATTGTAACTGCATCAACCGATGCAATGTATACGAGTTAAAACAGCTACGCTACCCTACACTGGTGATTGAGTCACCAACCAATCAACGTGATAACAAAAACATAACGCCAAACAAATGCACTTACCTCAACCCTGAATTCCAACTCCGCGTCGAAAGTGACAACACGGACATCAAGATTCTTCATTTTTCTCCGCAAGAGTGACATGTTTGGCTAAAAAGTTCATTGTCGAAACTTGTGCAGTTTTCGGAGTAGATGGAAATGTCTGTGATCACTCCCTGGGTTCACTCTCGGTAAACCGGAAGCGCTGATACGCCGAGAAACAGTCACATTCCAATCAGATGTCTTGTTTTTAACATAGTCGTATGCATCGCGTTTACAGTATTGACGGAAGAATACAGTTGTTATACCGTGCACGACGATTTAAAACTAGCATAGAGTCGAAAAAACATAGCTGGAATCAAGGAATATTCCCGTAAAAAAGCGGAGATACTCGGCAAACCGTCACCAGTGTCAGGCCATGTCAAAGGTTACATAGGTTATTTGCATAATCTCGAACGTATGGAGGTCAATCGCGGGTGAAACTGTGAGATAAAACCATTTAAATTATGGGAGATTAATCTCTATCAGTAGAAGGAAATATTATTAATCATCAAGCGCATGTTCACAAATTATTTCAACTAATTATATTCTATATTGAAATTACCAGTGACACTGAGTTGAGATATATAAATTGTAATTTTTAAATGAAAAAAAAAAGTTAGACAAAACCTACCTCCCTATGCACTAAATAATGTCACCCAAGTGAACTTTTCTCGCGGGATCCGTTCGAGGGTATTTGGCGCGGAATTACATGCGCAAGATAGAGAATTTTAGCTGACAGAGCAAAAGTACGAACTGTGGTAAATATTCTTCAGTTTTGGGTGAAAATAACCTAACAAAATGAGTTTCTCGTTATCAAGCGGATGTATTGAGGTAAGTTATTTATGATGTAAGGGGGGCTAAAAACAAAGCCGTGAAATTACTGTAAATATTCAGTAACGTCGTCATATAAAGTTGCTTTCTTTCTCTCAACTTGTTTTGCAACAACTTGCAATCACAAGTTTGCAGATACCGCGATTGGGGTTGGAGTCAGTAAGTTTTACGTTATTGATCACTAGTTCGATGAAACGTGTCAATATTTTATAGTTGCTGTGAATAGGTAGTTATTCCGTTGCAAACAGATGGTGATTGAAAATTAATTCATCCCATCAATGAATGAACGTTTCCGTACATCAGCTGTGTATTTCTTTACAGTTTTAAAATTGTTGTTCGTCATATTTCTAGAAATGTCGTATCAAACCATATACGATGTTATGTTATTGATCTGATTTTGTTTTTGTCTAATCTGATTTTGGGATCCGTTATGATCTACTGGCTTCCTGAAAGCAACATTGTTTGCGACACAGCTGTAATGTTCAGCCAATCAGCTGATGATATCGCTGACTAGGTGTACAAAACAGATTTGTGACCATAATAATATAACAGGGAGAAACACAAATATTAGAAATAAAGTGTACAGATCAATAAACTTGCTTAATGGACATGCACGTCCATAATGACGCATGTGTGTGCAGCTTTTGTCGGATTAGTTTTTCCATTGAGGTAAAAAGAGGAGTCACAGCCAAGCTTAGATCAAAGGTACCAGGATGGTCGCCGCTGTTTGTACATAGATCAGGGAGTTTATTTGCCGAACGGATCAAGGAGGACAGTTTCCTCTAAGCGCAGTGAGGATTACCGTGAATTAGCATACTACGGACGCCTTCGGCGGCACTCGGTGATTTTCGTGACAATTCTGTCAAATTCTTATAAACAAATATGGCGACGATCGATAACGCGCACGAGTTTGACTACGATGCTGAAACTGCTATGTCCTTCAATTCAGAAAACGAAATCGAAGAGCATATTACAGACGAAATTTTTTTTACATATGCTGTGAACGAAACGATTGCTCGAAAACAAAAAAATGCAGCGAATTTCTTGTTGACGCACTGCTGTAGGAAGTAAGACATACAAGGGATATAAACTTCAAAAAGCGTCGTTTCGAATCTCAAAATTCAGTCTCTGGTACAACGCGGTGCGGTCCATGCCATGCACCATTGCAAAGATCATTAAACGAGCTTTATTGTGGACTAAAAAACAGTAGTAACAAGGTTTCGAAACATTAAAATATTGCTTATTCAAAACTACAACGGAAAATGTGCTGAAAAACGAAAAATTACATAAACTTAACAAGAAATTCTCTGATTTTCCAAATTCCAACTTTCCCGTTCTCACAAACACGATTCCTCTACGTATAAAAGATCTGCGCATGCTTATGTCCTTTGATATTTACTGCGACACCATAAAACAAGACCTTGGAATGTGTACTGTGCGCAGCAACGCTTGAGAGTAAATGACGCGTCGGCGACGATCCTGGGGTAAAAGGACGATAAGACAAAGGGAATTATAGGATTAAACTTGGCTAAAACAAAAGAAGTTTAGAAGGATTATTTTGGCTGTGACTCCTTCTCTTTTTACCTCCATGGTTTTTCTAATGTAGAAAGCGGCTCTATGCAGGCAGTGATGTTCCATCTTGTGTTCCATGGTACAAGTCTTACATATAAAAGTCTCTTTATTGTTCTGATGCAGCATGCATCAATAGAACATTATATTATTTAGCGGCTTATTTGCTAAATCTTACCACTGAGATTTTGTCATTGAGATAACTCTGGATGTTGTAAGATTAAAAAAAAAACTGATTACCTACTTTGTTTCAAAATATTGTTGAATACCTTTTTTGAAAACTTGTCCCCCTCCCCAAAAGTAAGGGGCAGTTTACTTTATAGTGATGAAAAAGCAGGTGTTGATGATTAGGAAAATAGGAACATTAATTATGACAGGTGAATCTATGCCGTCGATAAATGCCCCCATGTAAGTGGATGCAGAATTCTTTTGATTTTTTTCCTGAGAAATGATCAGCGTTTGCCCAATAATAATGATAGTGTATATGGTATAAATAACAGTATTGGTTTTCATGTATATATAGTTTTTCCTGATGTTCTCAATAATCTTTGTTTTGTTTTTTTATACAGGCGATATCTAGTGGTGATACTCCACAAAAGCCTATATTCCAGATTTTGGTATGTATGAGAATTTTGACACATCTATCTTTGTTTCAAGAAAACTTGTCCCTACTAAATACTGACCTAACACTATTCCTGCTTGTCACGATGTTCAATTAAATTTTGCAATAATAATAACTTTCCCTACCAATAGCTTAACGAACAAACCGGGAATTATTCTGAGAAAATTATTCTAAAACAATCATTACCATTAAAGGGCAGCAGTCGTTGCGTAGCGATGTACACAACACGTGTTAAATATATTGTTTATTTACGTGAAATTTGAACACGCGCTGCACGATGACCACTGCGCTTTAACTATGAACATAATTAAATTTGAAACTTGTAAACTAAGCAAGCTGAATCAAAGAGAATAATGCAGGGGGGAAAATGCTATTTACCCTCCTCCAATTTATTGGGGGGGGGGGGGGCTTAGTGAAGCCTAAAAATTCACTATTGGCAATGCAAGTTTCTCGGATGTTTATATCCTATATTTGTATTCTTGACAAAATTCTCAACTTTGTGCTACTATTTATGTTTATGTATACCTATCCATTTTTACCTTGCCCGTACCATCAAAGATGGAAGGGAAAGGTATATTAAGGGAAAAATTTTGTCCGGCGCTGTCGTTGTCGTCGTTAATAATTGTTATTGTGTGCATAATAACTTTACTAATTCTATTCCAAACTTCACCAAACTTGGTCACCTTATTCATCAGTATGAAGTCTTCCCTGAGTTTGAACAACAGATGTCCTGTATGATAATATCATGCAAAAATTGAGAAAATCTGATAAAATATTTTGACTGTTTCTACTTGACTGATCACTAGTGATACACATCAAAGGTCACTGATCTCAGTGGAAATATGCATTGTTGTATGTGTTCAATGAAGCAAATGATTTATCTTGTAATAATATCCTTGGTAATGTATCTCAGAATCCCATACTGGGTTTCAAAACCAACTCATGGAGAGAATGCACAGTCTGATACACATTTGCAAACCTACCAATAAAATCTTTACAGAAAACAAGATGTCAGAAAATCAATATAAGCACTCTTATGAACTGGGTGCCAAACTTTGATCAAGATCTGAAGGTAATAGAAAATATGTTTAGTTCAAAGTTATCAAATCAAAAACAATACATAAAAAATACATAAAAAGCAAAACATTTCATTCACATTTTAAAAAGAAAATTGTTCTAAAATATATGTATTCTGTATTTGACAAACAGTTCATTCGACAAATGAAAATTCACAGGAATATGTTTCAGCTATTAGAACAGAATGATAGAGTTTTTATAATACTGGTTTAAAAACGCACTTCAAAGATTGCAGTGTTTGAAGATGTAGATTCTCAGGAGGCAACAGTACTGTTGACTTCTCCCTCCACTGGATACCAACTAACTATTTAAGTTGATTTGCATACAAAGCAGAGCTTGCAACATGATAGCTATTCATAAAGGGTGTTTTTTTTTCTTTTCATATAATACAGTAGTCACACATTGAGGCAGTTCATATTTGTCAGTGAATCATTAATTTTGACAGACACCTGTACAAAATACTTGGACAAAAGTCAGCTAAGATTTTCTGTTATCTTGCATGTTTTATGAATCTATTCACGTCTAAATGCAGCACTTTTTTTTTTTGCGATGAGGCATTTGTTTTTATACTAAAATATCTGAATTACTTTGAATAAAGCTGGAAATTATGTCCCTTAAAATAATTAAACAAATAAGGCACCAATGTTTTTGTAAGATATTTACATCTTTAGAGGACATTCAGTAGACTGATTCCCCACTGTTGGTTCAACCCCAAAACTTGTTTGTATTCAAAATTAATTATGACAATGCATATTTATATTGAAACAAACTATGATAAAGGGAATTATATTATATAACAAAGGGCGAGGTCACCAGAGTTCAACTATGTTTTTTTTCAGGGATTAAAAAAGATTAGTTCAACAGTACAAAGCAGCACCGATAGATATCGCCTACTCTTGTCAGATGGACAGAGAAGTCATTCTGGTAAGTTTTCTGCTGAAGCCAAGTGGAAAATTGCATTTTCAGCTTTTCAACAAAAATTATAGCTCAAAACTGAATTTGACTTCAAAATAGATCACACAGTATATATAGGACATTGGCCATCACACAGTACTTTATTTTGTTAGTCTATGCACTGGCAGTCACACTCCTTCTAATTGTCGTACAGATAATTCATCGAGAGTCCGTTGGTAGGCATGTGATATCCAGATTCGACTTCTACCGAGCTGGACTACCAGTGATGGCAAACAGGGACTGTACATTGTCACTGTTTATATTTCGTTGCTCTTAGCAACCTTGTGATCACTAATTTTGAAGCCTGAATTGTTGTATGATGTGTGACTAATTGAAAAATATGTACATTCGTATAATATATAGTGGAAACAAACTAAGACTTTGTTTACTCCCTCTCATGTAATTATTTGGTTTTATATTTCAGCCATGTTGGCAACCCAGTTGAACAAAAAAGTAACAGATGGAGAGTTATCAGTGAGGAGTGTTATCCAGTTGAATAAATACATCTGTAATACTATAGCTGATAACAAGTGAGTCCCAAATAACCAACTTTAAATTTCTTAAAATTTTGTAAGTGTGACTCGTCTTGCCGAGACACTCGCGCAAACCCTGCTGGTGTACGCTGAAAGTACCTTGAGGTGAGAAATTCTTGTATGCTGTTTGCAAGGTTTACTTTTTTTGGCACTTACGGCTTGCCAGGGTTTCCATTCAATGTTGCTTAGTGGTCTATTGCTTTTGATGTGTTCATTGTACTAGGTACATGCTTGAAATCTCTTCGGCATGTTGGTCAGTCACAACAAATGTAACAAAAGTAAATCCCAGTTTTTCCAATATCTACTAAAAGTTTAATTGTCTGCTAATTTATTTAAAAATTGTTAACACATTTTGTAAAATAAACCAAAATCAGAACTATTTACTGTGTTTCTGTGATTCAGCACATTTGATAACATAAAATATTCCATGTTCAACATTTGCTTGGATGTGTAGCAGCTACTAATATTATGAGTTCCCTTGTATACCATGTATGAAGTTGGGAAAAAAAACAAGACAGAAAAACGTAAGGGGTTTGTGTTTCCTACTCAAAGGGCAACTCACTTCACATTAAATTTTGATTAAGAATAGTGCATTAGAAATGCCAGTATACTTGGTAATATCCTGTGATGCTGAAAACTTGATCACAGCCGAACTTACGTAAATACTGGATAATGTTCATCTTGTTTGCAAACAAATTATGACTGTGAATATTGTTGCATTTGATATATGGCATATATAGAATCAACAATACAACTTTAAGTGATCTGATCAAAGACTAACATCACCAAATGGTTAGTTGTATCTAGTTTGTACTATACCAGCCCGAAACTATCGCTGTTGAAAACAACATACCAAATTGTTCTTCTTTTTTGTAGACGAGTGATCATCATTTTAGAAGTTAATTTGATTGCTGGTCAGAATCAAGTCCAGGATAAGATTGGCAACCCAGTACCCATAGGCCAGCCAGCTCCACCAGGTTAGATTCATCATGTCATTGTTAACCCATGCCAGAACACATGCTTATAGATTACACTTAATTCATAGTCATAGTTTGATTTCATTCAAACTTGGCATGAAGTTTGTAACCTATTTTGATTCTTTTATACATATGCACCAACGGGTGGCCATTTCTACATCGAAAACGACCTCAACATGCAAAACTTAACATGTCCAACAATTTCGCAAGCATGCTGCTGAAACCTAATACAATAACAACATATATTGGCTTCCTGGGACATCTGAGACTTTGCATGAGTTCTGCATTTTAGTCACTGGCAGAGGAATGACTATTAATTTTGGTTCTGTGTTCTTGCATGCGCATGGGCTGATTTTTTTTCAATTTTTTTTTTTTTTTCAATTTGGGGAAATATGGCTGTTTAAAGGCCATTTTGAGCCTGGAATAGGCCTGTAATCAGTGTTTGGTGATGGCAAGGTCAAATGCAATCAAGCGTATCCAAGCCAGTGGCCATTTTTTCCTTTGTCCTATCTGTTTCACTGGGTCAAAAGTACTTTCTAAATGATTTTGAACTTGAAATGATTACTGAGCTTTACAACGTCAACAATATTTTGTTTTTTATTGCTGTAGCTCAACAAAATGGACAGGCACCACATAATGCACAAACAGGTCGAGGTAGGTTTGGTTATGTAATATTGCATATTTTTAGTAACTTAAGGTTGTATGCGCGGAAATGCACTTCGCATACGTTCTGCGCATTTGAAGCAGACTTTCAAGATGGCTGCCACAACAAACAAGTACGCTTCGCGATCGCCGAATGCACGTAAATTTAAAGGATTTTTGACCGAGAAAGAGAAGAGAAGAAGATTGGCAGATATCTAGGCGATCCGCCAACATAAGAAAGTTGCTGAAGTAGTTTTAGAATCAAATTCAGGTACGTACGTACGGTGTCAGTATACGACGTAAACTTTGGTTGAGTCGTCTGCAACTGTTATCCACAACTTGAATCAATATATTTTCGCATTTTATTTGTTTTTATGAACATCGGATTATGCTTATTTTGGGGGAAACAGTGTTTATTTTTTCCTAATTCCTGTTTACAGAAATTGTGATAAAAAAAATATTTGACAACGAAGTTTGTCTGTCGCGTCGTCTGCAGCTTTCATTATTTATGACGAGGTGCCTTCAACGCGAACTGGTAATTTTAACTTTACGTACAAAACCCTCAATTTGAGGGCATGATTGTCCTCACACTTCCATATAACCAAGGGGATACAATTTTAACTATGAATAAACAGCATGTTCAAATATTTTCTATATTTTGCTGTTTTGAAATCCATTTACTTATTTTCCTAGTGTTATAAATTTAGAGCATTGAAATTTCATCTGTTTACTCTTCAGAAAAAAATTAACATCTAACATGATGAACTTGCGGCTGTGTTAAGGAAATTAAAATTAAAATACTTGCATATTATAGTAGATACTTGAATTTTATTTTTTCTATTTGTTATTGCGTCAAATATTTTTGTTCTAAATACATTGTAATATATATTTTTGGACATTTTCTCCCAATAAATGTTTTTTCTGAAAATAAGCCATGACCTAAAAATTATTGTTATTTTTCACATTATCTGAATGTGAGAGAGTTTCTGTTTTGCCTATGGCTCCTTTGGAAATGATGATTTTGGAATAATGGTTTCTTTTTATTTCTGTAAATATTCATACATTTCTTATGAATAGCACAGATAGTATGTTAACATCTTACTGTTGTCAATATCTGTTAGCCAGTATAGTAGTGCAAATTGCATGAAATTTATTTACATGATGACTGTAATGATAATCTGATTTATCTTTACAGAAGTTACTTCAGAAAGTGCTATAAATTGGAATGTTGGACGCAGAATAATACAGCTGTCTGTTCTAGCTGAGGGATTAAAAGCCTGTGCTGTGTGTTGTGAACACCTTGTTCTGATGGATTGCCAGGAGGAGAGACGATATGGTCTTGGTAGTGTACTGTATATACCTTGCCAGAGATGTGGTGCTGTAAACCATGTGTATACCAGTTCGACACATAGGAATGCCAAATCAAACCAAGGATTACCTATATTTGATGTAAATACCAAATTAGCCACCGGTAAGATTTACAGGCAAACTAAGGATTCCTCTTAATTATTAACCTCTTATGGTTATATATTGGTGATCATACTTTTAGTAATGTAGGGCAGCAAGAACTAATCTTATAAAATGTTAATCTAAGTCGTTTCTTATTTCATAACATAGGAATGGTACACAGTGGAATGGGAGAGACTCATGTGAATAACTTCCTTGCCTCACTGAATATACCGAGTATACACCACAAGACATTAAAGAAAAGAGAAAGAGAAGCAGGTGTTGGTATTGAGAATGTTGCAAAACGACTGTGTGTTAAAGCTCTTACTGAAGAACAAAAACTTAGTTCACATGAAAATCAAGTTGATATTTCCTTTGATGGTGCATGGCAGGGCCGTGGCTCTGGCAAAGAATATAACAGTCTGTCAGGTCATGGTGCTGCTATAGGGGAAGCAACTGGTAAAATTATGGGATATGCTGTGCGTTCAAAGGGATGCAAAATTTGTGAAAATGGGGATATGAACACAAGAAAACATGACTGTCGTAAAAACTGGACAGGGAGTTCCAAAGCTATGGAAGGAGATATTGCTGTTGAAGTGGTAAAAACTATTTACAAAACTAGTGCTAAAACAGTATCTTTAACTATGGATGATGATACAACAACCATTCATAAACTAAGAACAGAAATTAACCAAGATATTGAAAAGAGACCAGATATGAACCACACCAAAAAAGGTCTAGGAAATATACTATATGAACTTTCAAAAACTCACAAAATGTTAACACCACATGTTATCAAGTATTTTCAAACATGTTTTTCCTATGCTGTTACTCAGAACAAAGGTAGGCCAGCTTTAATCAATAAAAACTTGCTTGCCATTGTTCCCCATGCATTTGGATCTCATGAATCGTGTGATCGTAAATGGTGTGGTTACCAACGTCAGCCAGATACTTACTGCCACAAACGTCTTCCATATGGTAAAGATCTTTCTGGGGTAGAATTGCGTAAAGATTTAAAATCTATTTTTGAAATTTATGCTGCATGTGCAAATAAACTTTCTCTTATGAGTTCAACACAAGCCAATGAAAGCTTTCATAATACTGTTGCTTCTAAAGCACCAAAAAACAGACATTACAGTAAATCAGAAAGTTTAAATATCCGCATTGCAGCAGCAGTTTCACAGAAAAATAGTGGATACACATATGTTTGTAGTGTTAACAAAGAAAATGGACTATCTCCTGGAATTGTTTCACAGGTGAGGGGAATAAAACTAGACAATAAAGCAAGAAAAAGAAAGATGCAGACAGAAAACAAAAAATACAAACTTAGACGTATACAATTAAAAGAGGAGCAAAACAAAAAATGTAATGCTACTGAGTTGAGAGAAGGTGACACATACAACACAAACATTGCAATTAGAAATGACATTGATATTACATGTATTCCTGAACCAGTTAATGCTCCTGTAAGTTTTCCAGTAAAAATACTTCAAGATTCTCCTGTTGTTGTATTTGATCTTGAAACAACATCATTAGGTATTGATTCCTCAATTTGTCAGATTGCTGCATCTTATGATGGTAAAATATTTGATGAGTATGTTGACCCCTGTCAGCCAATACATCCAGCAGCATCCAAAGTAACTGGGTTGACATATACATGTGGTAAACTGTTTCATAACTTTAATTTAGTACCAACATTATCACAGAAAGATGCTCTTGAGAGTTTTATAGAATGGATTCCATTAAATTCTGTGTTAGTTGCACATAACTGTAAGAATTTTGATGCTAGGATTCTGGTTAGTTCTGTGCAAAGATATGGTCTTTTAGACAAACTGAAACATAAACATTGCTGCTTTTCTGATACGCTCTCTGTATTTCGTGAAATTTTACCACCTCGATCATCTTACTCTGAAAAAAACCTGGTTAATGATTATTTACACACTGAATACAGTGCTCACAATGCAAAACATGATGTACATATGCTTCAACAATTGATTGGTAAATGTAATGTTGACATCAGCCATATTAGTAAACATAGCTTCTCTGTTGATTTTATTATAGAAGCTCTTGAATTTCTATTGTGTAAAAAGAAAAATCTGTCTTCTCTTAGTCAACTAATAAGTAAGAAGGTAATTACAAAGTGTATGGCTGAGAAAATAGCTGCTTCTGGTCTGGCTTTTTGTCACTTGAAATTGGCTTATAGCAGAGGAGGGATAGATGGATTGGTGAAATTGCTTAGTGAAGATTATTTTGGTCATCCACGGGTAACCAAACATAAAAAAACATTCTTGTCACTATCACAGTTTTTTGAAAAGAAGTAACTATATTTAAAACAATGATTAATGACTCTTGTGATATTTTTTTAGTTCACTAATCCATCCATTCGTTACATGACTTCTTTGAGAACACTAGACTGATATTTGGTATGTAAATGTCTCATAGGGTGAAAATGGGATTATTCATGCAATGTTGGCATATTTTCAGTAAAGAAAACACTTTTTTTTGTCCATTGATGGGTATTGTATCTAAATATATGTATTTATATCCAGATTTAAAAAAAATTAAATACATACAATTGTATATTAATAAAATGATAAAGCAAGTGTTGTATGATTTTAAAATATGTGAAATATTTAATTATATTAGTATTTATGGACCACTTTTATTTATTTATCGATATATGAATATTTAAAAAAACCGAACACAAAATAAATATTACTTACAACTAAACAATACTGATCTTTTTGTCACTTCATGTATGTAACACTAGTCATACTCTGCCTTGTATGTATGTTACACCACACCACACCCCTCCCCACCACCATACACACCTGTGCCCTAACTGAGAATACAATGCTTTCATCAGTATCCCTCAGAAGAAAATAATACTTCAGTGCATTAGTGGCTTGAATTTGAATTTCTATATTTCCAATGAAAGGTAAGAATATTCTCCCAAGCACCCAGCCAATATATATAAACTGTACTTCATATATAAAACAATATAATCTACTGATGTTGGATGTACATGACCATATTTGATGTACCCCGGTATGTATATTGACAAGGGCACTGGCAAAGGTCACGTAAATGATCCAACATGGCCACCAAGATTATTGAAACTGACAATTAAACTAATTTTTTCTCAAAAAGTAGTGCATTAGCATACCATTTTCAATGTATAATATGGAATAACTTCATAAGTACTCAACATATACACAATTTCAAGAGATTTCCGTGGATGAAATTTTTTGTAGGACAGTTTCTATGAATTTTTGTATCTAAAATACAAAACCAAATGAAGGAAACTATTGTTTTCTTTAAATAGGTAATTTCTTAAATTCATTAGAATTGAATTTAAATATGAACTCGTATTATGTGCTGATAGGATAAAACCAATTTCAGTAAAAATGTGGATTAAGACTGAGTATAAATGACAACTTAAGTTATTTATGAAAGCTACTTAAAAATGCTAACTCAGCATAATTGTGAGTTGTGTATCTTAAAAATTAGTACATTATCCCCATGTTTTTTTCTTTTCTATGAGTTTAGAGTAACATGTCCTGTACACCTGTAGTATTTTCCATGGTTTTTTTATTTTGTAGCATACATCCTTAATATAGAAATAATATCTGATAGTAATCAGATCAAATAATATATTTTATGAGAATGCCCCATAGTATATACACATACTGAAACAATGTACTCATTTTGTGACATGTTTATGAATAGTTATCATTGTTATCACATAGGTGGGTTGATGAGTAGTCGACCTACCACAACAATGCCGTACAATGCTGCCAATGAGATGCCAAAGATGCCAACCACACCAAGTGGAGGAATGTCTAAAGTCTTTCCTATTGCCAGTCTTACACCATACCAAAACAGGTAATCACGATTTACAAATTGTTTTAGCTAAAGTAATGATTAATTGGAAACGTTTTTCAAGGGAGATGGGGAAAGTAGTTGTCTAGTATAGCTTGCACACTTAAGTTGAGAAAGTTGGTCATACATCGCCTGACAGTGTGCACTGGTCTGGTCTATTATGTGAAGCCATGAAGTTATTGTCTTATAGCATTCTATTGTGTGTTTTAATAAAAAATAATATTTTTCAATTCCATAGAGCACTATGTTAAAGAAAAATTGCATTTTTTGACCCTATTTAAAACCCAACAATAAGTACCCCATCATTAACAATATATTATTTTTTCAGCCTATGTCACCTGGGTAAAATTTGAGATACGGTATAATATCTCTGGCATAGAAGCCTATGGTAAAACTGTCAAAATGGCCAGAACTTGTGGTAATACTGTCAAAATGGCCAGAACTTGTGGTAATACTGTCAAAATGGCCAGAACTTATGGTAATACCAGTATCCACTAAAAATACAAGCATAATTTTCTCAAATTAAGCTGGTGACCCCCAAGTCTATATCCTCATAATATCCAGAAGTACAGTTTATTGAAAAATGAACAAATTCTGGGCATTTGCATTCATGAAAAGGCTTCTACAATAATCAAAAATCTTTTTTTTCTTTCTTAGATGGACAATTAGAGCACGTGTAACTAATAAAGGCAACATTCGGCATTGGAACAATTCCCGGGGTGAAGGCTGTCTCTTCTCTATGGATTTAATCGATGACTCAGCAGAAATCAGAGCCACTGCCTTTAATGACCAATGTAAGAAATACTTTGATATGGTGCAAGTTGGTCAGGTAAATATGTCCAAAATTATCTGATACTGTTAGTACATGAATTATTTACTATTTTCGCTATTTATGTGAAATTCACTAAATTAAATTCATGTGAATCGGTAAAATAACATGAAAACTAATTGATTCCCTATCAACATCAAAATAGTGATGTGTACCAGATAGATTTATATGTGTCTGAATTAGAATAGTTTCCACTTGTGAACAGTAATTTTATTGTAATAGACCATTTTCTGTTGGCGGCGAGATCCTTCATTATGTGTGAAATCGAACGAAAAAACATGACAAACAAAGGTCACAGTGTCGTAGTGGCTTCCGAAACATCGTGTGGGGTTCGTCAAACGCAAACATTATTTTATTTCCCCGCTTAATAATGTGCTATACACATTTGATGATTAATTTCTATGAAGTAAGGATATCAAAGCGCAATATTCCCTTCTCAAGAATCGTCGTTCGATCTTTGTGACAGACGTTCGGTACGCGTTTTTCACGCAATATGCGAGATCCCGAGGTGAACGAAAAATCCTGCCTATTAGTTGAGCACTTACACGTTCTGTCATTTTGTCCAACCAGTTACCCAGATATTGAATGTCATTGAGGTTAACACGTTAATGAAAAGCATTTTATGACCATGGGTAGCACAACACTCAGATTTACTGACCTGTGCTGTAGATCACCATCAATTTTGACCGTAATTAGTAGCATGGTTCCACGTAGCTTTAGTGTTTCGCATGTCATATTTGTTTAAGTATATTTTGTAACAAGCGGTACTAAATTAAATAAAAATGAAACCTCAGGAGCAATCACTGAAACTTACGTAATGAACATGAATAGACGCATGGGTCGATATTACCATTGCATGTGTAATCACTAGATTGATAGTCAAATGTAATACATTAAAAATTACATTACTGTTTCTTTCACCTTCGTAATAACATGATTGATGTATTACTGTTATCAGGTTTATTTAATATCGCGAGGAACACTAAAGACTGCCAATAAACAATACACATCCATTAAAAATGACTACGAGATGTCATTTACCTCTGAGACAGTTGTCGAGTTGTGCAATGATGCCGAGGCAAGTGATGTTCCCACAGTACAGTTTGATTTCAAACAAATCGGCCAGCTCGAAGACATACCTAAAGACACAATGGTCGGTGAGTGTACAAATGTACTTCTAAGATTTGAAAAAATGAATATGTTCTTCCGATAACACTGCCCCACCTGAAATTGATTCAACCATAGAGGAAAAATATTGCAAAATCGCTCTATATAGCCATCTGCAGAGCCTATCAGGAAAGGGTACTCAGCACGTTAGCATAAAGTAAATGCTGCCAGAGATCAAAAAAAAATCTGGCCAACCTATTTTGGAAGAGTGCATTATCGGAACCAATTTTTTTTTTTTTTTGGTCTTATCAGAGATGCAGAGAAGAATTTATAGTAGCAGGGCAGGGCTACCATGTTTTAACTATGTTTTTGTATGTCATTCTCTCATAGACGTGATTGGAGTGTGTAAAAGTTTCAGTGACGTATCCACCATAGTAACACGCAGCACAAACAGAGAGCTGAGTAAAAGGGAACTACACTTGGTTGATGATTCAGAAAAAGTTGTCACTTTGACACTTTGGGGAACAGATGTAAGTTGTTTATCGCTTGATCATTTTTAACATATATAATATTTGTTTATATACAATCCCTGTTTGGAAAAAAAAAGGTCAAAAATGTACTGAATTGTGCTCCATATATGCTCAAAATACAGCGTGCATAAGATTTGTGATAAAATGCAATATTGTTGAGTGGCCGCCATTTTAGTTGTGAAATTGCCCTCAAAATCCAGCATTTCTGAACTCGGGAACAGAATCGCATGCCTTTCCATAACATTTTGTGGACTGTAATGAAATGTAATTTATGCAAATGAGCTAAAAATTTAAACATGAATAGTGTATGCATTATTAACCCTTTTCCGGTCAAGTCGGTGAAAAACCGCCGTCAATATGGGTATGCTAGAATTTCCCACTCCAGCTAGCTAACTGGTTAAGTCGTTGAAAAACGGCCTGTTATTTAGGTTGCTCAGACGGGCAAGCGTTTATAATACGTTGTACGGAACCTGATATTTTACACTTGCGAAATTATGGAGGGAGAGAATTTGTTTTCGATTACGCCAAGTCAAATAAATTAACCAAGTAATAAAGAATGTAATTCTATACTCTTGTCTGCTCATTTCACTATTTTACCGTCACAACGCGACGTTTGCGACGACGTAAAAAAACCGCCCTGACCACATTGCAAACTGCAGCATTACAACCGTATTTGAACGACACGATTCACGGTTATAACGGTAGTAACGTATTTTGACCAGCTTGGCAAATAGTCCCGGCACTTAGAATGAATAGCATAACGGATTCCAGCGGCTGAGCTTGGAATGTCGGCAATCACCAACGTAAAATGACCGGGACAGCTGGTGGGAAATATTAAAGTCCACGTGATTTCACCGTCTGAGCTAGCATATGCAATTTTATGTGTATGCAAATTGTAACCAATCTGTGTTCGAAAAAATAACATATTTATTTACATAACAATAAATATTCAAATTGTGGGGAGATGCAGTGTTGTGGACATCTGGTCGTTCAGTATAAATATGGCCGAAGAAAGTGAGATAAAGCCCAGACTCGCTGTGTGCCTCCTTTCCGACACATACGTTAATATGCCGTCCTATACAGATAGAAAGTGTTTTATGAAGGCAAGAAGGAAACTGAAGAAAACGCGTCAATCGTGCAGTGGCACGGGGAGTGATAAGTTTGACATTGACACGACAGATTTTTCACCAGCAAAGCGTGGAAAAAGAAAGAAATCCAAAGCAAAGGAAACATTTGACGTCGGTGAGTTACCAGCCGAGCGTACCACGGACACCAGTGATAATAGTTCACTCAAGAAAAGGCGTAAAAAGAATAAGAACAAACGCAAGTCGGAGACTGTCTCCTCTGTCAATGAACATGCGATTACAGAAGAAAACCGTTTGAAGGACTGCAGGGGCAAACCAGGAGGCAAACGTAAATCGAAGACGAACCGTAAAGTGGTTGAATCGCCAGCTGCCGACAAAGCAGATGCCGAAGAAACGGAAGTTGGTCACGCTGAAATACAACGTGTCGTCGAAGATGTGATACAATTTTTGCAAGACAATGTTTGCGATTCGGAACCGTCGACATCCGCCACAACTGCCAACGCAGAAAAGCAGGGGCCTGAACATATCGACCCAGCGAGTACGCAACAAAACGTCGATGTCACCAAAGAAATGGTACAAGAAAATGTATGCGGTACAGAACAATCAACACTTGCGAGTTTCCCCGAAAAACAAACTATTAAAAAACGTGTTGTGTATGCACACGCATCGCCAATGGACACGCGTGATGATGAACTTGTATTGGACGAAAAAACGGGTGAGCTACGACACAAAATACCAGATGATTTCATAGTTGCAACTGACGACGATACAGATTCAGAAATCGATGAAGATCGTGCTGAGAATGACGATTTTTTAGAGCAACGTTACCCACCTGTACTCGATAGCGACATTGAAATTGAATCCGACACAGAAATTGGTGCTACATTCGATTATGTTGCCTCCGGCACTGGTGAATGGAGAATGGCCACGGAGGAAGACGGCGATATATTTACTATTCCAGTTTTTGAACTCGAACCTGGACCAACTTTCGAACTGCCTTCATATGCTCCTGAGGTGGAATATTTCTACAAATTTATCCCACCAGAACTGATAGAACTGGCTTCTACCGAGACTAATAAATACGCCAAATATCATCAAAAATGCATTGCAAAAAAATTAAATGCCCGCTGGCGTAATACAAATTTCATTGAAATGCAAGCATTCTTTGGTGTGATGATATGTATGGGTGTTGATCACAAATCAGCAATCGACGATTATTGGTCGAGTGACCCCTTTCTGCAGAACATGGGAATTGCATCAGTAATGACTCGGGCCAGATTTCAAATGCTAATGCGTTATTTTCATTTAGCTGATCCAGTAAATGACCCACGGCGGGATCCTGACATTGAACGTCGTCGTCAACGATCAGAGGCCGACCCGTTGTATAAAATCAACCCGTGGCTGAAACCCGTACTCGAAAATTGTCGGCGATACTACCAGATGGGACAGGAAATTTCGATTGATGAGGGTATGATTAGATTCAAGGGACGGTCCAAGTTTAAGCAGAGATTGCCCCACAAACCCGACCGTGATGGCTTCAAAATATGGCAGGTGTGCGACTCGACAACGTCTTACATTGCAAACTTTGAACCATATTTGGGGGTGAAATATAAAACTACAATTGAGGGGAGAAAGAAAGAAACTGGGACAATCAAGAAGACAACACACCGGTTGCTACAGCCCTTCACAGAAAAAAACCATATTCTTTTCTGTGATTCGCTTTTTACGTCAGTTAACACAGCCCTTGAATTACAAGACAAGAAAGTGTACATGGTCGGTAGTTTTAGCAGACGAAATCGGAAAACCATGCCGCCGCAATTAATTCCTGAAGCTGAAGCTGAAATTGAAAATTGGTGAAATGAAAGCAGCAACTAGACCGGACGACACTATCAATATTACTGCATACCAGGATGACAGCGCGCAAATATTGATTTTAAATACAGTCTATCCCCCACTGGCTACGTCGGCAGAAGCAGTAGATGACGAGAGACACGTGCCTGTATTGTTACAATGTTACAGACATCACATGGGTGGCGTGGATCGTTCTAACCAAAGGCGAAAATACTATCACACGGGCAGAAAAAACAATCGTTGGTGGATCTACATGGCCTGTTACCTCATAGATGTTGCATTGGTCAATGCTTATGAATGTTTCAAGGCATTGAATCGCACGACTAAAGTAACACACAAATTCTTCAATATCCGCACAGGTAAACAACTGATTGGTGGACACTCGAGTAGAATTCAAAAATCCATAAGAGAAGTTGGCTCTCTTCCAAGTAACACGTCATTTATTCGTAGTGAAAACATGGATTCGCACGAAATATGCAGACTATCCGGGCGTCAAAAATCGTGTAAGCAGTGCAGCAAGGACGGGAGAAAAACTGCGAGTGGCCGATTATCAGAAACATCAAAAGGATGCCCAATTTGTAAAGTTCACCTTCACGCGAGCGAATGTTTCGCTGCTTTTCATCACAACATGGCACTGAGGGGAAAACGCACCGTGGGAACACAAACACGAAGTACAGAAGAGCAGCCCTCGACATCAGGCAGACGCATGGGAGCAGCCCGCCGGGGTGGACGACTAAGAAAGGCGTACAACAAATAAATTTGGGACTTATTACAGCGTCACGAACTGTACAATAGTTTGAGTTGGTGAAAATACGTTATCGTTAATTTAGTTTCATGCTCAGTCGGTATTTATACGTTTTAATGTCAGGATAGTTCATCGGGTCTAGTCGGTGGAAATACGTTTCTGCGTGAGTATATATACACGCCAAGTCCCTGCAGTTACGTTCTCGCTAGTTCGTTTTATTTCAAGTCGTTAAATATACGTTGAAATATTTAGTTGGTTAATGTGGTCATGTCGGTGAATATACGTTACCGTGTGAAGGTAACCCCGATCAAGACGTTGCAGTTACGTTCTCGTTCGTTTCAGTCTCAGTTTGAGTCGTTAAATATACGTTGTAAGTGTGGACTTACTCATACGGTCAAGTCGGTTAATATACGTTAGAGCTTGAATATAACATCAGTTAAGTCACGGAAAGTACGTTGTAATATGTTACACATGTAGTTCAAGTCGTTGAATATACGTTGCAATTTGAAATGTACGCTAACGGGTCGAGTACGTCAAACACGTTTTCCCCCGTACATGTCCCAAATATCCCCATACTCACGCGTTTTTTTTCTTCTTACTTCGAACTTGCATTCATGTAGTGACCTTGTACTTGCTTGTAATGTGTTTTCAATTAAGCAATATTTATTTCAATGTTTAACACGTGTTTATTGAGACTGTACAAAGGGCAAAACATCGTTACTTAACGACAGTAAAAAATGTGTATTGAAATAAAACGGTGATTTTTTTTATACGAGAAATTGTTGTCCATGGTGGTAATGAAGTGTGTATGCAAACAGATTGCAAAAAATGTGAAAACTGTGGTCGATACAGTCTGTTAACTATGGCCTATTTTTGCAAAAATGTCTGGCAGGATAGCATGCTCAGATGCTGGCTACTGGAGTGCATTGAATCATGACCGTTTTTCAACGACTTAACCTGATAGCGTGAAACTCCCCTGACCGGAAAAGGGTTAAACTTGCATGCTTCGATTTTTTGAAAGAAATGTTTTTTGTTAACAGGCTGAAAAATTTGATGGCAGTGGTTTTCCAGTCATCGCAGTAAAAGGTGCAAGATTGTCTGACTTTGGCGGCCGTTCGTTGTCTGTGTTACAAAGTAGTGTGCTCAATATCAACCCTGATATACCCAGAGCCCATCATTTAAAAGGATGGTAAGTAGACCAAGGGATCAGTATTGAATATCAACCTTGATATACCCAGAGCCCATCATTTAAAGGGATGGTCAGTAGACCAAGGGATCAGTATGGAATATCAACCTTGATATACCCAGAGCCTATTATTTAAAGGGATGGTAAGTAGACCAAGGGATCAGTATTGAATATCAACCCTGATATACCCAGAGCCCATCATTTAAAGAGATGGTCAGTAGACCAAGGGATCAGTATTGAATATCAACCTTGATATACCCAGAGCCCATCATTTAAAGTGATGGTAAGTAGACCAAGGGATCAGTATTGAATATCAACCTTGATATACCCAGAGCCTATCATTTAAAGGGATGGTAAGTAGACCAAGGGATCAGTATTGAATATCAACCTTGATATACCCAGAGCCCATCATTTAAAGGGATGGTAAGTAGACCAAGGGATCAGTATGGAATATCAACCTTGATATACCCAGAGCCCATCATTTAAAGGGATGGTAAGTAGACCAAGGGATCAGTATGGAATATCAACCTTGATATACCCAGAGCCCATCATTTAAAGTGATGGTAAGTAGACCAAGGGATCAGTATGGAATATCAACCTTGATATACCCAGAGCCCATCATTTAAAGGGATGGTAAGTAGACCAAGGGATCAGTATTGAATATCAACCTTGATATACCCAGAGCCCATCATTTAAAGTGATGGTAAGTAGACCAAGGGATCAGTATGGAATATCAACCTTGATATACCCAGAGCCTATCATTTAAAGGGATGGTAAGAAGACCAAGGGATCAGTATTGAATATCAACCCTGATATACCCAGAGCCCTTCATTTAAAGGGATGGTAAGTAGACCAAAGGATCAGTAGTGAATATCAACCTTGATATACCCAGAGCCCATCATTTAAAGGGATGGTAAGTAGACCAAGGGATCAGTATTCAATATCAACCTTGATATACCCAGAGCCCATCATTTAAAGGGATAGTGAGTAGACCAAGGGATCAGTATTGAATATCAACCCTGATATACCCAGAGCCCCATCATTTAAAGGGATGGTAAGTAGACCAAGGGATCAGTGTGGAATATCAACCTTGATATACCCAGAGCCCATCATTTAAAGGGATGGTAAGTAGACCAAGGGATCAGTATTGAATATCAACCTTGATATACCCAGAGCCCATCATTTAAAGGGATGGTAAGTAGACCAAGGGATCAGTAGTGAATATCAACCCTGATATACCCAGAGCCCATCATTTAAAGGGATGGTTAGTAGACCAAGGGATCAGTATTGAATATCAACTCTGATATACCCAGAGCCCATCATTTAAAGGGATGGTAAGTAGACCAAGGGATCAGTATTGAATATCAACCTTGATATACCCAGAGCCCATCATTTAAAGGGATGGTAAGTAGACCAAGGGATCAGTATTGAATATCAACCTTGATATACCCAGAGCCCATCATTTAAAGGGATGGTAAGAAGACCAAGGGATCAGTATGGAATATCAACTTTGATAGATTCGTGTTCTGCTGAACAACTATTAATTCAATTTAGTATTGACTGTGAATTTCTATATAGCTAACACGATTCTGGATTGTGAGAACAAGAACCTTCAGCAATTGTCCTGCATCTTGGGCAACATTTCATGACGTACAAGTTGTCTGTGTGATATATCGGACCCGAGAAGGTTTTGTATACCTTAGACCCACTCACACCATCCACTGGTCTATGCTTAATCACAAAATAAATTGTGAAAATTCAGGCAAATAAATAAATTTGGGGAAGGGAATTTCCCAGAACGTAGTGTCAATCTCAGATCACGGTAAGTGGGAGTGTGTTTTCTTTCATGCATTTTGATTACAGTTTCATTATTGCTTCAAGTAAAATATTAAATTTGTTTCTCTTGTATTTGTTAGGTATGATGGTGAAGGAAATTGTAAAACAATTACGTCAATCTCTGAGCAAAGAACTGGAGGTGGTGGAGGTACAAATTGGAAAAACTTTATTGAAGTCAAAAAACAAGGTCTGGGAAGTGGAGAAAAGGTATGATTCTTCCTTTGCTTTAAGTCATTTTTTTCCCTTCCAACATATTTTTGTGCAGTCTGTGCTGACATCACTGCCAAGTCAAAATACCCTTCATGACGTTTGTACTACTTTTCCTGTTTATTAAATCGTAAACTATGATGAAACTAACATTATGTCACCTTTCCTAACAGCCGGACTACTTTTCATGCAAAGCCACTGTGATATTCATCAAAAAAGATAACTGTATGTACAAAGTAAGTTACTTTTCTTTTTTTCATTGGTATACACCAGTTTGCCCGCAGAATTCCTTAATTGTTGGGGAAGCATTTTTTGTAACCAAACTGACTGATTCAATCTGAATTCTATTTTGTGCTGTGTGGTATGTACCGTGTTCATCTCGTGGGTTTGATAATCTCTGCTAAAATGTGTAGTAAAGTGGTTTGCATGTTCTCATTGCATCATGAAAGGTTGCCTGTTTGATTCCCTCAAACTAGTATTGGGTTAAGGTAGCGAGATAGTTTTTTGGCATGGAAAATGTAAACATCTATAATCGGAGTAAATTTTACAAGAACCTATACAATCTATATATGTTTGGAAAGCCCTTGACTTGTACTTTTCTATTATTAATATTTTGTGAACACTGTGTTTGTTTTAGCGTCACGTGATTCTGAAAATCGGCGCGGCTGATAATTAACTAACGTGAATACATTTTTAAATGTCAACTCTACGGTCATGCATGCGGCCAAAAACTTTACACTGTTTTGAAGCAAAGGTCATGAAGTTTAAATCCGTATTTCTATTTTTTAAATTAAGTTTTTTTTTCCTCTCCGAAAATGGAAAATTTCAAGCACGTTTTTTGGTGTTGAAGTTAGTGTATACCGGTGGTTTGCGCGAGGTTTGTGAAAATACGCGATAGAATTTCGCAAAAATGTAAATACGGATACGAAGCCAACATATTCGAGAGTACGGAAAGCCAAACGGCGACATCGTAGCGCTACTCACTGAAACGCCATTTAAAATTAGGTCAACGGCAATTGCCAGAAATCGAACACCGAGAAATCGGCACTTTTATGATTTTAAACTTCAATCAAGGTTAACTCCCGTTTTAGCAGCAACAATTATATAGGTTGGCAGTAAATAAATTACCTTGATTCGACATTTATGTCTGTGAAAAAACTGTATTTTTGGAGTTTTGACACGGTCTGTGCTGATAAAGAACGGTGACGTCATTCATTACAGCTGGGATTATGCAAAGTGGGCGGTTCTGTTTGCAGGTAGCAAACAACACAAATACTACACTGGGCAGTTGAAGTGTTTGTCAACATAGCGTATTTATGTTTGGGCCGTTTTATTTGCAAACTTATTTTCTTGAGTATTCCACAAGTTTCAAAGTCTTTTAGAGACACAAGAACACTTTCCGACAATAATTATCAGACTCCCGCGAGCAAACTTAAGCAGATTACGGTAGAATAAGAAAATGGAATGACGGCTGTGGGGTAAGTTTTTTTATGTGTGGAATTGGAAGAAATGCAGAGTAAATTTTCAACACGAAAATATTGTAAATCATCATCCGACGAGACCGTTTTTGTTGGACTTGTTATTTTCAGGAGGGACCTTTTGTAGTGTTCGTGCAAGTTTAGTTTTCATTTTACCTGAATAAGCCTAAAGCGATTTTCAGACAAATTCGAAGGAAACACTGCCCCTCCTCACCAAAGTGTTCGTCTTACAGCACATTTACATGCACTCTTTTTGCAGGTACGTCGGACTTTGGTTTGATTTTATTTTAAGATAGTAACAACCACCATCAGCTAAATTCAAGTCCATTATGTTCGCAAATAATTGTGCTGCATCAAGTTTTAAACTTGCCACTTTATCGTGAAGATTCTGGCGATCTCGGCAAAGGAAGCTACCGTAGTGTGGCTCCCCAACAGCAAGTATATTGCGGATAACTCTTTTTTTCTCATGATGATAACAGTGATCAATCACTGTCAACAGACTGTAATATTTGTTTCAATTGACGACTCTTTCAACGTAATTCGACCAATGAAAATGCAGTGTTCTAAAATATTGACAGACACTAAACAACCCCATGTGGTTTCTTGTTATGGCTATGACGGGGCTTCAAAGTGTCTTTTTGTCGTCTTTTTGTTGCTTTAACCGGACTTTTCTGGTCTGTCTATAATTCACACTTACGCATTGAATACGTCGTACTATCTTAGGAAACATCCTTTACCATTGTGAGTACCGCCGTTGAGGAAACGAAAACTGCTGTGAATGACGGTGGAGTCAATGAAAGTAAATTACGGAACAGCAAACTTCAAGAGGTGTTAGCTGGGGAAGCTAACTGTGGAGAAGATGACGAATTTGACTTTTTAAACGAAGACAGTTTGAAGGTGAAGATATCACAGATGCCCTTCAAGTATTTGTGAATGACGCTGACGAATCCGACGTTGGGGGCTTTTAGTTTTACAGCCAAAACAAAGTCAGCTTGGACTTTCAGTTGCGAGACGTGACCCAAAAAAAAACGCAGCGAGTGATACATTTCGAAGACAAAAATACAAAACAATCGCAATCAAAGACGCCGACCACGCGCGTTAGAAATAAATAGAACACGCTGTTTCACTGGCTTCTTTCACTCACGCAATATAATTATGCTATTTCCAAACGCTTATATTGATCACTGTAATAGTGGATATATTCAAACCAGCCATCAAATTAAAAATTCGGATCTCGTTGAATGTCAATCAACACGGAACTCGGTAAGGGTCAAGGCCCCCTGATCTGATCCTAAAAAGCATATAATGTATCAAACAGAAATAAAAAAAATAAAAAATCTCCAACTGTGACATTGTACTTTTATTTTGACAACAGATTTGTTAAAATAACATTTAGAACATAAATTTGTCTTCCCAAAATATTTTTAAAAAAATCTTAAAAAATACCAAACTGCCGTTAAACGGCCCGGGCGAATTTATGGCAAAATCCGGTAACATGTGATACACTCATGTACTATTTTGTTTATACAAAATTTGTTGTTTCGAAAGTGTTTTTTGTTTTTGTTTTTGCTGTACAGCTTCCTCCTCTTGAAACGAAGCAGTGCACACATCTTATCAGCTGTGTGTAATCTACAAACAGATATCTTATCAGTTGTTTGGAAATAGCTTAGCCCCAGTTCAGTTATGTTTGTTAACCATGAATATTAATGAGAAGCACTCATGGGGTGTACACTGGATAAACAAAAAACTTGGGTATTTGTTTGCACACAAGGAAAAAAACAGTTTACTTGTACAAGATATTATTTTTTCAATAAAATAAATACACTAATGTATGTGGCATGCCTTATGGAGCTATGCTTGTGATTTTCAAAAAAAAATGTGAAAAGTGCCCAAAAAACTATTCCGCTACCTGACTTAAAGTGTCTGTGAAATGGCTGCTATTTTCACGCCTAAAATTATCCATTGATACATAAATACTATTATTTTTTATGTTTCTAAGCATGAATTATTTTTTTTAAGTGAAAAAATGTGTTTTAAACTCAATCTACAGCAACTTTATTTTTGTGTATTTTAAAACGAGGCTCCTCATTAGCTTCTTATTTGCATACAGAAGGGGAAGTCGCATGGCAGCTTGCATTGCCGATACGTGTAAATAAGGCAAATTTCTTCTGCAGTTTTCTCGTCTTTGACTAAATTTTCACTTATGTACTTGTTCGTCGAGGAGGAATGGACCATACTGAACACACAGTATCAATTTTTGTTGCATGGGGTTGAGTTAGATGCGAAATATGTTCGTTCTGGTGTAGCTGGTCACCGTGATCGTCAGCGGCGCACGTTTGTACACTGTCGCTGGACAAAATAGAATTTGACGTCGGAATTATCTCGTTATTTAGCAAGTTACTAGGCACGTCACTACACTGTTTTATTTCATCGATCGTCTGAGTAAAACTTTCAAAATTAAAATAAAAGAGAACATATTTTGACATTCTAAACATTAGACTATAGTGATCACTATAAAATAATTTTAAAAAACGACAAATCATAGTTACTAAATAAATGACAGCCGCGTGGAAATAAATTGAAATTTTGTTGAAATAGGTGAACGCGTTGGGTCACGACGAGGGTAAGTGCGTTAAAAGCGGCGTTTAATTGGATAACAAAAATAACCGAGATCGACACACATACAGATAAATTCAGAGTGAATTCGAGTAAGCGTATTCCATGGCGTGATTGTCATAATTATAACATCATATTAAAACTTTATTTGGTGGAAACACATTGACCAAAGCCGGATTCTTATTTCAGAAATTATTACGCAGATCAAGCTGCAAGCATGGAGGTAAAAAAGAACAGAGGTGTGAATTTAGACATTCAACACCAACCACCAGACAATTCAGAAACTTTTAGCCTTCGAAAATGAAAACAATTAGCAGTGTGTAAGGGCTGAGTAATTTCCTGTTTGTCAGACGCTTCGTTTTCGCGTCACTGTCAAAATTATTGCTACCTTTTACTTAACAGGAACTAAATGGTCTCTATAAAACAATAATCAGGATCGCAAAAAAGTCAACTCATTTAAAACACTTGCCGGACGTCTCTCTCTCTTCTGAAATCCGCCTCGGTGATCATGGTCCGGAATCTATTTCTTTCAAAAGTGTTTGTCGGCGTTTCTCTTTAAACCTAGTTTTTTTTTCATGGACGAGGACAGTTTTTCCAAAAAAAGAATCTGAGGCTAAGTGGCTTTCGTCCACTGATGTCGCACATTCGGATCGATTAGAAACGTGTGAATACTTACACTATAACTATACGTTTCACTGCAACTGCCCACAACACAACATCTAAAAACTCTCTCTCTCTATCTCAAAAAAAAAAGAAAATAGACAACAAAAACGCCGACTGAAAAATGTATATCGTTTAAAAGTATACTGAATGACCAGTGTTATTACGGCTCAGGGGTATGACTTCCTCTCACATTTTGGCATTTGGTGGCGCACTTTCGGCGAGAGTCGGAATTCCGGAAACAGTCGACAGTTTCAGAATAGGTGGGCGTGGCTACAACACGAGAAATATCCCAAATTTACTTGGATACGAGTAATCATTTTCAGCAAAAAGATCAATAACTGCCCATTTCAGTGGGATACAGATCTAAAGTGGGAAATGTGAGGGTGGGCATTGCACAGGCACTTTAAAAGATGTCTGTCCATAGTATTCTTCATGTAATGAGTAAATTTTTTTGAAAGACTTACTCCTGCTGGTTTCTGAAAAAATTGAAATTCAATCAGATGAGAATAAAAAAAAGGGACTTTGTGATTCATCAGTGCATGTGCACAATCTATTTCAAATTGGATGGCTGGCAGTGTGAAATCTAAACAGGACCAGTCAAAGTGGAATCCCAAAAATGAAAGTTGGGTCACCTTGTTGACTACTGGAGAACAAGATATTCAAGAAAAAATTAATATTGTATGTGGCTGTAGGGAGACTTTAAATGCATAAACTACTGTAGAATACTTTATTTTCGCTTGGAATTTATTTTCGCTATTTTCGCTGAAGGGATGTTTCCGTGAAAATAAAATCCAGCGAATATACTTTTTTTCCTATATTTTACATTAAACTCATCAAAAATCAGTGAAAATAAATTCCACACAAAACACCCAAATAGCCTTTTCAGCGAAAATAAAGTATTCCACAGTAAATTGTTGTGACATCTTGATTTCCTTTGTTTTTATGCTAATTTTGTTTATAAAATATGATTTCATTTTATCAAATTACAAATTCTATAATTACATGTGTAGTAAGATTCACTCTATACTTGATACTTGTAACAACAACAGTTACAGATTACATGTATGCAGGGATTTTTTTTAAACAAGGGAACAGGGGCGCAGCGCCCTCATGCCATGCGCCTGCTTACCTGGGCAGCAGATCCTCCGGCAACCATAAAATTCTGATTAACCAGGGATCACATGTGTCCACAGTCTTCAACTGTGACCTGTCTGATAGTAAGGAAGCCATAGAATGCTCCATTTTAACTTAGAATTATCAAAAACGCAACACCCAGGTCGGGAGAACCCTATCTCCCCCACTTGGTGGCGCCGCTGAATTGCAGTGCTCCCTCTCGCAGTTTTTTTCTACAAAACCCCTGACATGTGCAGTAAGATTCACTTCATACTTGTTATTTGTAATGTTGTAACAGATTACAATATTGATGTCATTGCAATCATTTATGTGTGGTAAGTTACATTGTTACTACATTTGATGTGAAAAAGAAAATAAATGTCTGAAGCCAATGTAGATGCATGTTTTTCAAATATGGGCGTGGGTAACACTGTTCAAAAGATTTGTTTTCACGGATGGCTAAATTGTATTTACTGCTAGATGTGATTATTTTTATTTTTTTTGTCATCAGGCGTGTCCCTCTGCAGAATGTAACAAGAAAGTAGTGGAGAACTCTGATGGTAGCTACAGGTGTGAAAAATGTGCGAAAGAATATCCAGACTTCAAGTACAGAATGCTGTTAGTTGTAAGTATATTGTAATCATTAACTTTTTTTTTAAATATAATGTATGCGCTGACATAAATGAGAGGTGCATCTGTGGTCAAAATGTCATTTTAATAGTTACATACACAATTTGTTCATATGCACATTTTTGTATATTCTGGGACATGTATGTGTTCTGTGATTAGGATTGTTCAACACGCTGCTAAGACGCATACTACTGTACAATGTATTTCTACAGGCTCTGTGCGAGCTTGTGTGGAACGCAGGTCGAAAAGCCGCTGAAAACGACTAAATTCAAGGAAACATAAACTCAACTTTGAAGTAATCCTGAACAGCCATATTTATATATTGCTGTACACACAGGCGTAATCATGTTACCCTGTTCAGGGGAGTCTAAATAACCATCTCAAAGTACTGTTTTCTGAAAGTTTTCGACTTTGGTTTTCACCGTGATGGTTACCAGGCGGTGAAAATGCCTGGATGTCCGCCCCCAACATTACACATTATATGCTTTATTTATAATTTGATTTCCTAAATTATATGCTAATTATCAATCGTCATGTCATTTCAGATAAATACAGTAGACTTTGGTGATGGCCAGTGGGTAACGTGTTTTCAGGATCAAGCACAAGTTATATTGGGAGGAAATACAGCTGAACACATTGGTAGCCTTAAAGACAGTAATGTAAGTTACATGCTTCATAGTGTTGTCTATATTTTATTGGGTATGTAAGAATTTCTCTGGTGTCTGAAATATCTGAATGATTTTCACTTGTCAAGGACAAGTAACCAGACTTGCTTTACTATTGTGAACTCTGTATTAGAAGCTGTGGCTTTGATTAAAATGCTACAATGCAACAGAGGGGATGCAGCTTTTATTACTCATATCTATACATATGAGTAATGGTGATTTTTGAGTTCTCAATTGCTCAAAAAGAATGGGTATGGCTTATATTAGACATGCAGCTACTAATACACTGTACAATAGCTCAAATCGAACTTGTTAATGCTGATGAAATCGTAACTTTCTCTTTTTAGCTCCGCTGTCGACTTTGTCGAGCGGGGCTTATCATATGAGTGATTGTCCGTGTCAATGTTTTACTTTTTCGACTTCTTCTTCTCTAATTTTGATGAATATTTTTGTCATTTTTGGTAAAAAGTGATATTTTCGACTTCTTGTTAAAAACCACAAGTCCAATTGCTTTGATATTACATATATAGGTACTACATGTGGACCACTCTCAAATTTGTTCATTTCATGATATCTTCAATTATCTAATTTTGATGATTATATATGTCATTTATGATGAAAAATGATATTTTTGAATTTTTGTTGAAAACAACAAGTCCCATTGCATTGATACTATGCATATTGTTCATTTTCTAATGATATCTTCTGTTCTTTAATTGAAATGTGCATTGCTAACAGCGGAGCTATCTCATCCGACAGGCTGCTTGTTGGTCGTCCTATTTCATTTCAAAGAGTTGTACATTGTGTAGTAATACAAAAATGTTTGCATTTGGTCTGATTGACTGTAAGACATTCTGCTGTGAAAATTTGCTGATGCCTCACCTTACCTTGCATATTTTTAATCCCTGTTAATACTATTCATTCCTGTTATGGTTTCAGAATGAATCAGAGTTTGAGGCGGTGTTCCAAGAAGCCAATTTTAAGTCTTATAATCTGAGAATGCGAATCAAACAAGAGACGTACAATGTAAGAGTTTCAGTTATTATGATATAGCAATCTTTACTTTGTGATGATTTCAACACTGTTCAATTAACAGTAATAAATATTTACTACTATCAATACATTTTTAAACTGAATTGAACTTAAAAAAATTCTTCTTTTGCTGCGTTATCTCATCATGAATGCTGCAAAAATCATATGATTGGAATTTCATTATAACATTACTGCAACGTTTGTCCAGTTTTAACTTGCAATTTTATGTTGAAATATTTTATCATGGGGGTTTACAACGTTTTCTTCTTGCACTTGTGTGTTATAGATTATCCAAAACACAGCGGGACTGTTATTAGTAAAAGTATAACAAACTGATTGACCGTGTTTTTATTTTTTTCGCAGGATGAAACTCGTTTGAAATGTTCATGTGTTGAAGCCAAACCGCTTGACTACAAGGAGCATAGCAGGAGGCTAATCCAGGACCTCAAAACAATGATATCATCATAAAAAAAAAGAAAATCTATCAACTTTATCACAGTCAACACTGTGTTGAGGTTTCACATGTATATAATCATGTCAGATTAGGCAAAGCCATTTGTCTTCTTCATTACTGAGATTAGACGGTGATAAAGATTATACCATCCTATCTCTTTAGCTGATGTACTGCCTTTGGTCATATGATATAGACATAATCGGTAAACCGCAAAGTGCATTTTGGTAGAGATGTATTGTCCTATATGTGTTGTAACGTGTTGACATCCACTGTGACATAGAAAAACTTTCTTCTAATATAAATATATATACATTTTTATTATTTCAATTTTTTGTTATTTACTCATTGGCCAGGCTTGTTGAGGAACCTTTTTTCTACTGCTGTGAGTTGTCCTTGTAGCTAATCAGAGGTATGTTACGTTAACGTTGTACCGTCTTGTAAGTGATGTGTTTATCATATGTTCTCATTCATTTGCATATCCACAAATGTGTAAGGCCAAAATGCGTGTCAAACTCAGTCGTCTGTCTTGTTAAGGCCAGACTTTTATTATCCCTTGTTTCGCGAACCCGCCGAATGAACAGGAGCTGAAAATGAAATAAAAATAACATTTTATTTCAGCGTAATTTCTCGCTGCACTTGTAAGTGCAAAAAATTGCTAAATAAAACTTATTTTTATCTTCTTTTTTTTTTCGTCCATCGCATAACAAACCCAAGTTGCATTTTCGTGGGAGTATCATGATCAAAGTACTGAAGTCTCGCGCAGATGAGAAACAAGGTTATACATGGAATAACATTTTATTTCATTTCTTCTCTCCGATCAATGATCTCACTTACAATTCTCTGAGAATCACACAAATCTAATGGAAAAAAAGAATTTTATTTTTTTTCCTGCCCTTCTCAAAAAAATTGCCTTAGAAAAACTCGAGAAACAAGGAATAAAAAAAGTCTGGCCTAAGCCAAAATAAAATAGTGCATTGCCAGTAACCCAACTGATTTTGCTGCTAGTCCTGTATCATTTTAACTGGAAGAGCACAAACTTTTTACTTGTAACCTGTACACCTACACCATTGTGTACAGTATTTGTTCTATTAGTTACACTTACCAAAATAACAGGTGTCTATGGTTTAAAATAAGTAGTGTTTTAAAGATCCATGTACAATTTTGTGTTCAATTTTGCATTAGTGTTGCTCTTCTAAAAAATATGGCATTATAACGACTTTATTTGAAATAATCACCCACATAACAAATTATAATTAGTAAACTGATACTAAAAAAAAAATGATTTAGCCTTTTAATATATAAATACACTTCTGTTTGTCAGTACTGCATGTTCTTGGGGGAGAGGGGGGGTTGCTATACATATATTTTTTTTTCATGTTTCAAAGTGTTTGTTCCAGACAAGCTAAAAAAAAACCATTGTAGTAATAATAATTTACTTGTATTTGTGTATTTCTATTGTGTAGATTTGTTATTTTGATAAATTGTTGTGGCATTTATGTTTTTCATAATATATATATATATATATATTCATATACCATTTCATTGAGTTAAAGGTATTTTTGGTTAATATTAAATGTACAACTATACCTAGTTGCCTTGTATGTTTACAGGTGTTATTCAGTATGCTTCATCATCAGAGTGGATTGTTTTGTATTTTAATACTGCACACTGCTGTTTATTAAACTGTTTTCATTGACCAACCATTACCACATTGAGCCTGGCTATGAGTCATTGCTTCTGATCATTGTACAATCAAAATAATTTGGGTTTCAATCAACAATATTTATTCCAACGCGTCTCCCCCCCCCCCCCCCCCAGTGTTTATGTAGTTGAATTACAAACCTCTTAGAGGCTGGGAAAAAAAAAAATTGAATGATTTGATTTTGAACTTATATTTTAAGACTGTTTTCATTTCTTCAATTTTGGTTAAAAAAAATTATGTTTTCAACTTGTTTATGAAAAACAGCCGATTGCTTTCAATATTTGATATATATGTACCTCAGGTTGACCTTTCTCAGATTTTTTGTTTTTGCATTTGGTGGCAACTTGGTCAATTCTCTAATTATGTTGAATATTGTAATTTTTAGTAAAAAGGTACATTTTCGACTTCCACAAAATATCCTGATTGCTTCATTATTTTATATGTAGAAACTTTGGGTAGATGACTGATTGCCTTGATATTTATATGTGGGTCGTCGTTGAACTCCCTCAGACTTGTTGATTTTGACAAAAACTAGTTCTCTAATTTTAGTGAATGTTTGTTGGTAAAAAAAAAAAAATATTTGACGTATGTATGTAGATGCCTTGGATTCGATCACCCCTATCTGATGAGAGTTGTTGAACTGTGTAATAACACGCGATTGCCTCAAAGTTGAGTTTGTGCTGTTTTTTTTTCAATTTCAACCGTTGCCACAGGCTTTTACAATAATACTTGGTACAGTTGTACATGTCTTGGCAACACAGATCGTTCTGTAACATAGCTCTGCCCCCGAGAACACTTCGTAAAAATGCCTGACAAATTTATTTTGATATTATCTGTGACCATCGCCCTCTAGTGGCAGTGTGGAATTTTTCATACTAGACTTTGATCATAGAGGGAGCCCTCTGATAAATGAATGAAAGTCTTGTTCAGAATATGGAGGTTTATACCTCCATGAGAACCTGAAGGTCATTATTAATAAAGAAAAAACATTAATTGAACAATAAATCAGAATGTTTTTTGATTTTAACAAGCAAAAATTCTACACATATTACCAAAATACAATGTGGAGAACTTTTATCGCTTTCAACTTTCCTGACAGTGACTCAATGTACACAGCGCCCTCTCGTGATGATTTTTGAAAACTAAGTAGAAAGACGGAGTTTTCTGTGGGGAAAAAACATACCGGTAGATGTTCAAATAACAAATTTCCACAATAATTTATGTAGGAAAACTAAGTTTCCTATAAACCAGACAAATACTTGTACTTCTACCAGCTTATTCAAGGATAAGTGCACTATGATCTTTTTCACTACCAGACTTCCTCGCCCAAATTGTGCTCCACTTTTGTTGTATTCTTCAACATACAAGCGAGTCAATTTTCACGGGCTATTTTTGTCCCAATCTTCTGGAGGAAAGATTATAATGAAACTATTTTGTGAATTTGTGATGAAAAGGGGAACTGGTGGTGAAAGGATTATATTGAGGGTCATGCTATATTGTTTTTTAGCCACTTAGCAAACTGAGAAAAATTTATCTCTACTTTAGTCATGTGACCTCTTCTGTCTGTATACCCATGGTATGTTTGATGATTGTAAATTGCCACACTTGTAATGATATGCAGAGTGTAATCACTACAGATAATTGATGGTTGTCGTATCCCTGCAAGTTCGTCAACAGGAATTCACGTCAACTTTTGGTGTGGAGATCTAGCGTCTCCAAGGAATTTTACCTGGCAGAGTCTCGTTAATTACGTTAATGTACAATTAGGAGGTATGAAAATGTTATACTGCAGCACCATCCTGGCTTGTGTGTTGTCACAGTGTACACAACTCTGTTATATAGGAAATTAGGTCAATGACCTGCATCTGCTTAGCTATTTCACTGTGCTTTCACAAAGCTTGTGTCAATTTTGGAATTGTTGGTTCAAACCCAGAGTGTTTGCTACTCAAAAATTTACATGTAAATGATGACTATGGTCACTAAACAAAAACGGTCCATTATTGAAAGTAAGAGTCGTATTTTGTTGCAATGTCAAGGCAATGAGTAATATTACTGTACATAACTTGTAAACGGTTAACGTAAATCAGACCTTGCATCTACTAACACTGTTTTAGTTTAGGAGAACTGTCTACTTCTGCAACTACTGAATAAATTGCCCAAGGATGGGATTGAAATCCATAACAACAACAGCAGCAGGTAGAGCCTCTTGACAACTGAGCCATTGTGGATTCTGATAGACGTTCTCAGCAAATACCGGTAGATGCATTAAAATAGTCATTTCAAAGTCATGTGGCATGCACTTAAATGTTCATGAGAAAATGACAAATGTAATTCACTATTGGCAACGGTTGATAGAATTCAGGAATACTGATGGTCTTTACATTCTTTTATCAAAATGTTTATGGGGGAATAAGCAAGTATTGTTGAAGGTGAAAATGTTTGTGTTGATTGAGGTGCTAGAACAAACTGATTCATCAAATAACATGTTTTTATTAATATAATAAAATAATATTTGCAGTTAACACAACATACAAATTCTTAATGGTGTCCACATATTGAGAACAAGCTGTAAACGTAATTTCCATATTTGGTATTACTCTAACTTGTTTTTTTTTAAATGTATATAAATATTCTATAAAAAGATGGCAGCAGAGGTGGGCAACAAACTATCTACTGGTTTACATGCAGAGAGGTGGGATAACTATTATGGGATGTCTTGTGTGCACAATAAGACTTCTGTAAAGCAGACTGCTACAAGATGCATTGTAAAACCTTGTATGTTAGTCTACACTAGATCCACTGGATTAAAAACTTTTTAGTTTTGTTCTTTTTTAAAATTTACTGTAAACTGCCAAAATGTGCATTGTTTGCTATTTCATGATTTGGGAGCTTTTGAGAGAACAACATTTTGTGATATGCACCAACTCCCTAGGACCTCTGTTAAATTCACTGCGACTCTCTAGGACTCTAGTTAAAGTCACTGACTCCCTAGAACCCCAGTTAAAGCCACTGTGACTCCCTAGGGCCCCAGTGAAAATCACTAGGACTCGCTGTTTTAGGAATGACAGTGAAAACCCAACTTTTACATTGTTTTGTGATTTTTCCAGTCACGCAAAATATGCGAAAATTCCTATTTTGTGAAATTAAAGCAGTTTACATAAGTTTTAACTTTAAAAAGAAACATTACAAGAAGACAACTGTTAACGATGGACACTGCTAACACACTTGCGACAAAAATTACCTGAAATTTTGTTAAATAATTCTGTGACTGAAGTCTGAAGAAAAAAATTTGGATACCCAAACTAGTTTTTGAATTCTGAAACTAGATTGCATGCATTTAGACTATTTTTCAAAATGGCCGCCATAGAAGGATTTCACATTATGGGGGAAATAATAAATACATTGCTTCCATGGAAACAAGTCTGAGTACCCATACTTTTTATTTGTTCTTTGTAATTTATGTGATGGAAATTCTCATTCAGTATCAAGAATTTGCAGTATGATAATAAATTCTTTACATTTTTCTAGTTAATCATGTCCATCTTTAACAAATGGGAATACTGATGAGAAATTAGCACACAAAGCGCTGACCCTTTTTGTTAGGCTATTCTAAAACTATTCATTAAATAGTGATATCTGTTAATACAGTATATTTGTAAATATCTTCAACTCAATGTCTATTTTGAATATTATAGCTGTTGTAAAATACACACTGCTGTAAAAAGAATTGAAAGAATTATCGTATCAATGTTGCCATGACAACAATACCAAGAGTAAACGTAGTAGTGGTTATAATTAGATTTTTGCAGCAAATTACTAATAAGTATTAATTTAGTGGTGTAGAAAATATTTCAAAGTTACCATAGAAATAATGCTTGGTGAAGTATTGGTTCCTATCACTTACAATGCATTGTGGTCTAGCCATCACTGATCAGGAATAAGGTAAATTATTACAAGACTCCTTATGTTTGAAAAAGCACACTATGCAATCAGATATGGATTTTCAGTCTAGAATGGTCAATATTGGAGACACTCCATGTCAGTCCGTGTGTAGTACTGGTCCATAATGGAGACTCCCCAAAATGGTCCAATTGAATTTGATCAGTATAATAACTAAACAATGCATTGTTGAATGACTCAACTAATACTTACAATCAAAAACAGTAGAATGCTTCAATTTCCACTTGGAATTTATTGTGGCAATTTTAGCTAAATTGCATTTCTAAGCAACCATAAATTCCAGTTGAAAACAAAATAATCCACAAAAATGGAAGAATAAAGATGGCAAGTTGGTTATGTATCCAAATAATGCCATCATTACATGTAAAGAGACGAGGTGTACAATAAATACAATAAAATAACAACAGTATATATAAATACAGTCAAAGTATATTTTGCAAATATATTACATAAAAATGTTGGTCTTTCTTCATATAAAAAAGATAAAAAATAAGTTTAAAAATACATATTTTTCTGAAAACTAACAAAATTGTTCTTAGAAAACTCAACACTTGCAATGTTGACTGTGTTCCTTATGTTTAAATAATAACACTTGACATAATCTATTCATGTACCCACAATTCCTGGCTGTTTACACATACTTCGTTAAGCCGATATTTCACGTTGTTTACAAAGCCTCAGTTTCCTACATATTGCAAGTGTTCGGGACGATTCAGCATTTTCCACGCATGTTCATATTTTCTAGATTTTTCAAGTGATTATCATGTTCGAGTCATGCCATCTTTAAATAATTCATCACTCGTCACCAAATCAAATCATATCCTCTAAGTGCCTCAGTTGATCGGAATGACCTGGCACCGTGAGCACCTGACCTGGAAGAACAAAGGTTAAACTGTAAATAAAAATGTTTTGTCATCATTTTTAACAATTGTGAGGTAAAATTTTTTTTCCCCTAAAATATGACAGTGAACAAATTGTGCAGCTTAATCAAACTGTTAACAAAGCGTACTATGCATTGGAGCAATAAGTAGAAAAGAAAAAAAAAGCCCACTCATTCTTTAAAAGTGTGCATACTGAACAGATCTAATCAGTAATAACTCTATTAACCTGTTCACCTTGCACAGAATATCTTGCATTACTTTTTAAATATTTTTTTAACAAATTCATGATCAAGATCAGTATGCAAAGAACAAGTATGTCCTTTTTGGTCCAAAATTTAAAAGAAACCGAGAAAAATCAATAAAAATGATATGACATTGCGTAACTCTTATCTGGTCAAGTCAATGTAAAAGTACATGGGGCTGGCAGGATAAGGGTTAATGGAAGGGTTACAAAAAAAACATCATTGGAGTAAAGAAGTAGGAAGCAACCTAATGAAGTCTAAATGGAGAAATGTACAAAAAACACGGAAGCATCTTTTACTTCTTGAGGGACGCAGACCACCCACCAACTATAATGACGAGTGCCAAGTACAATTAACATAAGACTTCAGTTTTAATTTAAAATTTGGAATCGTATAGATTAACCAATTAGATACGGATAATTGAAGCGTAAGTAGTTAGCCGTATCCCACGTTACAAGCCAGACGTGCAAACCAGTACGATATTTGCTCTATTAGTGTAGCACATGCTCTTACGTAAAATACAAAGGTGTTTCTATGGTCGAAATAAGTAATATGATAATAATTTAGTTTTCAACAAATGCAATTTTTCGGTTTATATGCACTTTTATTTGTGATTCTAATAAAGCAAATATGGTACTACCCATAATGCAATGCAATCAGCCAGCTGGCTGGCACAAAACAGCCTGCATATGTTTTCAGCATTTGACCAGTTTCAGGCAGTGAATAAGGTACTATGCTAAGTCAGTTTTATTTTTAGTAAGATTTATTATCATGACAAATGCTATTGGTCACTCATCACTGTACAAATAAAACAAATCCAACGGGTCTTAGAGGTTTACTTTCAATAGATCGCAGCGAAGCGGCTGCTCTGATCAATTTTGACAAATTAATTTGAAAATAGAATTTATTTGTCTTCCATTTAGTAATTTATTAAAATGTAGATTTGAAAACCGATTGACTATTGAAATATGAAATTAACTATGGATAATATATGCGTAGACTCACCGTCTTGGTTCGTATAAAGCACAAGTGACTGCATAAGTGATGTTGGCCGGGAACCTGAATAACAATTATTTCTAGAAGTTTGACATCGAACACGTCCCTTGGAAGATGTAGAATGATTTCGTACTTGAGAAGACTTTCTCGTTCCTTTTTTCACCTTGGTGACATTTCTACTTTCCTTATGGCACTCCTCTTTTTTCCGCTTTGCTCCTAATTGTTCTTGCTTAATGTGGATACTGTCTGGTAGCCGTAGCAACTGCGTACAAGCCATACACTGGCCCGTACTTGTAAATGTATGCCTGAGATTTAAGTTAGAAGGAAGCTCACATGGCTTCTTTTCACAGTTTGTAATGCTGTCTGTAGAATGACTAGCCGTCATGCCATTATTTTCCTTAATTTTTGCAGATACGTATGGTTTATTGTTGCGGAGCATACACGTGGGCGTTAACCGCGCTGCCGAGAGATTCTCCATGGAGTTAGATATGTACCTGCCTTCAGGATCTGAAGTTCTTCGAGAATAAACTAACGCATCAACGCTGTGTGGATCGCTGCGAAATGTTGACGAGCTGCCGTAGACACTTTGATTACTACCTGGGTCTGTGGTTGTCGTTTCCTCGCACCAAGGTGCTGACAAACTACTTGACGATGACGAAGCATCCATATTATTACTCACACTTGCATCATATCCACTAGAGCAAGCATCCGTCGGTTTACGAACCTGCACAATGACCGGAACTATTCGGTGCTGATATTCATCAATCACCATCGGTTCCTGCTGGTGTCGGAGCCAGTTGCCATGGTGATCATAGTAAGAGCGTGTGTGACATTGTCTGTGGTTGGCTGAAATCACATGTGGACAGTAATTCCAATTTCTGTTTGGTAAATCATTTCGACAGCACGCTGACGCAGTTCGGTCATTATTTAGATTCAATGGATGGCGTCTGATAAAATCCTGGTCTCTAACGTTCGTTTCATTATTGTTTCTTGAGGCACACACAATATTAGTCCCTTGTATAGCATTTGCAGAAGACATGGATCTTGAAGAAGACTGTTGTCGCCTTGGTAACCTGAGATTAAAAAAACTTCTTCGGTGGGACCCACCAGAATGTTGTGACCCAGCCTCGTTTGCTGATAAGGCACTAGCAGTGGAGGGATACTCTGAAATAATAAACAAACAAACATTTATTCGAGGAAACATTATTAATCAATGATGATTAGAACAGTATTTCAAGTTCAATTATATGTTAACTAATGAATTATTAATATCTATAGTAATTTTTCAATGATTGCGACAGACTTAGATCACATTTCAAAGTTTAGTAAAGCCCTTGATATGGTAACTATGGTATCCTGACCAATAATGAGATGCATATATTCAGTATCATTTTTAAGCACCAAGTTGGAATTTTTTTCCCTCAAAAACATTAATAACGAGCAATAAATTGATACTATAAGAAAATTAAACAAAACAATAAACAACTTTTTCCAAATATCAAACAGAAAGGTTTAGACTTACCTATTATGTTATGAAGGCACAAAGGACACGTCCTGTTCTTGATTAACCAGGGATCTACGCAGTGTCTATGGAATTCATGGGAACAAGACACAACCCGTAATTCCTAAGGACAAAAATGAAACAAGACACTTCAAGTTGGTAATAATTAACCAATGTAATTAAGCAATACACCACGTCCACATGGTGGTATAGCCGATGGCAGACACAGTACACAGACAGTGACTGTAAGGCTCTCATCAAAATATACACATTGATAGCATGTGTGTATGACCAGGAGGAGGGGGGGGGGGGGTACAGTCATTTTTCCTGATATATGGTAATATAATGCATTACAAAATTAATGAAAATCACCCCAAGCCTTTAGAACATGTCTTTTCAGCTAGCATGTTATTTTATTCAAGATGTGTCTGATTTAAAAGAAAGTATATTTTCACAAAATTTGATTGACGACATCTAAGCTATAAATTTAGATTTGTGCATTGTGTCGATTTAAAGTGTTGTACATTACATCAATCCCCAAAACAGGGAAGGTTACGTCATGACCCTCCAAGGCAAGAAAGATTACTTCATGCCCCCTCTAAGGCAGGGGAAGATTACTTAATGTCTCCAAAGGCAGGGAGAGATTACTATCATACCCTCAAGGTAGGGGCGATTGATCTCCCCTCCCCAAGGTAGGGGCGATTACTTCATGCCCCAAAGGCAGGGAAGATTATTTCATGCCCCCCAAGTCAGGGGAGATTACTTCATGCCCCCTAAGTCAAGGGAGATTACTGCATGCCCCAAATAAACCACTCCTGTATGTACATACATTTGTCAGTGTATTCAAAAGCTGTAAGGTCAAGTGTATGGGCTAATTTCCATATACTCAAGGAGGTACTACATTCCATTTTGTTTTCATTTATCAGCCAACGGAATTTTCACAGCATTTTTTTTTTTGTACAACTCGTGCTTTTAATCCTTTTGTTTAATTGGTGGAGTGCTATTATTATTGTTGATGGGAAATCTACCTTGTTAGGTTTTTAAAAGAAAATTTCATTAAAATGTGAAAATTTATAAATAATTAAGTGACAGTTGTATTTGGAGCACTCGTGTGTTAAAATATTCATAAATGACCTTTTTAATTAAAACGCATCTATTTATGCAAATTTACAAATTATGTTTGCATAATAATCCACCCTTGACCTCATCTGTTGAAATTCCCAGCTCCCAGAGGCCACACACACACACACACACACACACACACGTAGTACAACACTTCTAAAAAGTCAAAAGTCATTAATGAATACTTGTGCATTATTATACCTGAATACTGTTTGAATACACGACTTTTCTTTGACACTCACAATGAAAGGTACACAGACAAAACACCAGTGTTACACAGTATCTCGAAGGACTTTTTGGTTGCCGCTAGCAACTGCTTGTCAATCAATATTTGAGATCACCACCAAAATTCTCACTGAATAATTGAAGTGAAGCAATGAAGGTCACGACCTCAGTAGTCAATTTTACGCATACACTGTGTTGCATAACAAAACATAGCAAAACTGATAATACCTTGCCTTTGTATCAATGTATCCCTACACCATATCACCAAAGGAAAGGTGGCTAAAAATATACCCAAATTTAGGCCATGCGTTCATCAATCAGAAAGCTGACCAGTCCGTGACAAAGGACGCTTATTCTCGGCAAATATTTGCCCTCGCACTTAAACTCTATAACATTCACGAACAAGCGAGACAAAAAAAAAACTTACATCACCGTCTTTGAATTGTTCCAAACATATAGCACAGATATAAGAATCCGAGTTTATACTCCAGCTCTCGCGGCTGTAATTTGAAAGGCTCCCGCTCATCCGCAATTCAGACTTTCTAAATTTTCTAGTTTCCATTTTGGATACGGCGTATTCAGCTAGTCTCGTTAATGATGTCTGTGATGAAACAAGATGAGCATTCAGTACTTAGCAACAAAAGATGTGGGGGATGGACATCTATTCATATCATGGCTACTAAATAAAATCTAATGATTTTTAAATCATAAGTAAAATTATTAAGTTTTGTCAGATTAACAAAGTATATCAATAAACAATCACATAATGTTACACACACTGCTGGTAAAATAAAGTAGTATTTATTTATTTCCAGATTAACTCACCTGTTTCCGCCTCTGTTTCCATTTTATTTTTAATAAAAGTAATAAACATATTATTGAAATCAAGACAAAAAACGCCATAAAAATTCCCATATTAAAATACTCATTGGAATTCCGTCTCTGAAAAAAAAAAAAAAAATAATGCTGCATTTAGAGTCAAGGCACAGAAAAATAATTAAATTAAACTTGTCTAAACAGGAAATTTGTTTATTGTAGATTTCTTGATGTCACCCCCTTCTACTCAACAAGTGAATCATTTTGCAGGTCAATTTGGTGTTTGGCGTAACTGAGAAGAGCAAGACTATACTATTATTTCTACATAATTAGTCAAATATGGTTATATCTTGAGGTTAGCTCAAGTATATTTTATGTCAATGCCAATTACCAGTTTAGTCAATACAAGACAGAATTTGATAAGTCAAAACAAATCTATCAACAAACAAGCTGCACTCTGATTGGTCTGACTTCAGCGAAAATAAATTCCAAGCGAAAATAAAGTATTCTACAGTATATAAACTATATTTCAAGATGTCCAATAAAATATCACATGAACAGTATAAATATAAACAATATAAAGTACAATATTATATTGTGCTCGGAAAAATAATGCAAAAAATCGAGAAAATTTCAGAGACAAAATTGAACGTAAACATTTTATGTGATACACATCTAAGCAATTATTAGTCAGGTGACTGCACACACAGTCTAGATTACAGATTACAATGCATTGCATTAAATTGCATACCAGGTGAACTAACATCTGGGTCACTACAGTAGACTTTTATTTCAATAGCTACACCATAGACCCTACACACACAAAGTGGTATGAACAGAAATATACAAACCTGCGAACTGAGAGACGGTACTGTATACTGAATCCTGGCTCTAGCTACGCGTTGTTTACTAACGATGTTCATCAACGTAAAAGCCGATTCACCTCGAATTATTATAATTGGACGATCCAGGGGTTTCTCAGCTCCTAATTTGTTCAACTGCAACATAATAAGACAGTGTAAGCCAATCACTCTACCAGGTCTTTCACTGTCGGTACCTCTAAATCACTAATAAATTTTGTCACTACCATGTTTACTCTATTAGATGCCTATCTCGAATAAAATTTCACATAAAATTAACACATCTCTGTCATTTACTGAAGTGCATGCACAACTAAAACAGGAAATATGGTGTTTATCTGAATAATCTGACTATGTTCCATTAGTAGAATTCTCGTGATCAATTCTGAATTGAGTTTCTACATTCACATGTAGTATATCGTAGTAATAGTCTGCATTCATTTCATTTTATTTGCATTGTAGTAATTTGTGTACATTTGTTTTGCAATTTGGTCCCCAGACAGTAATACACACTATGACATCAAAATCGCCAACAGCAACGCATCAATTAGATACATTAGTCATACCTGTTCGGCGGCGGATGGATCATCAGTAATATCAAAGATAACGGCTGTAGCACCTCTCAGAATAGCACGTTTTGCCTGAAAATAAAAATAATGTCAGAATAGAAAATTTAAAATTAAAACAATAAAAAATACTTAAATTTCTTTATATTTTTAAACTGCTGATAATTAATACCACAATTGTTTATAATGCGTGTCATATCCTGTTCGGTTACGTCTGACACCAGTCAATTCGTTCAGAATGTGTGTGCATATAAATAGTCAAACGTGTTCAAATTGAGCAATTTATGATAGAGCAAATCTTTGAAATAACTGTTTTTTTAAAGTACCACCCTTTAACCCTTTGATAATTCTTCTCAACAAAATTTTACATTTTGCCAATTTTGTATGTATGTTTTTACATTTCTTTTGGTCATTTTGGATCAAATAAATTCAACTTTTTATTGGCTACAAGTCTGGATCAATATTTTGGAAAAATCATGAAAAAAATTATGAGGATTTAGAATTTGTGAATGTTGACAAAAGTTGACTTTGTTTATGTGTACATTTATTTAACAACACGAAAGAAACGTATAGGCATTTAAATATCACGAAATAGTACAATATGTTTGCATTAGTGAATAACGGATGATTTACATTTGTTAAATGATGGATGACTAGTCGACTGTCATCAACTCTTTGTGATATCAGTCGGTATACTATGTAGTGACTGATTAAACCATGTCGGCGTCTGCTCGGCAATTTTCAATCGCATTGCCCGACCCATTATCGCTTGTTTTTTTGTCCTCCCTCCCTGGACTGGCGATAGTGTTATCATGCACGCGTCAGTGTTGGTAATTACTAATAGCTTTTATAGAAATTGAACAAATATTGTAATTAGGGTAAAAATTAAAATAATAAGGATAAGACTAGTAGCAACAGTGGCTAAATATTATTAGAATTACTGTAAAAGCATCAATTTCACTGGATTTTAATTTCACTGTTTTGATACTGTAAAACACTTTATAGTAGCTGGAATTAATTGTTGCTGTTTTGTATAAGGTTTATTTATACTGATTTTTGAGAAGTTGAATATAAATTCTAGAAAAGGTGTTTGCATCAGATGTTATTCTCACAGATTCATCACTTCACTGAAAATAAATTTCATTACAGTATTAAATCACTAGAGGTAAATTCCACAAATTTTCCTGAAAAAAATGAGTTCTACAGTAAGTGTACATATTCACAACGATTTAACAAATTTCACTCATCAGAAACAGTGATTTTAAAACCCAGTGAATACTTAATGATTTTACAATAAGTTGCTTATAAGATAATTAACCCCATATTGAATTGACGATTTATAAATTTTATCAGTGATCACTGAAATTTGACACATGTTATCTAAAAATAATAATTTAACTGCCAAAAACTTGATAATGGATTTAAGCACAGCTTGACAGTTTTCAAGCTGGGGATAATCTGCCCACAGATTAGATGCTAGTTTAGGTAAGCCAAATATAATTTAAAACGTTTCAATATTAAAATTATTATTTCATGTGAAAATTTGTTTGCTAAAAAAGAAATTATAATATTTTGTGAACTACTGCACCGCAAGAAACAATATTATTGAGACTTCATCTTCAATATGATATTCCACAATTTACAAAATAACTACCAATATTTTTTCGCCAACATCACTTATCACATTTCTATGAATTTTTATACAATTTTATTATGAATTTTAGAACGAATGCACATAATTTCGCAAAGGCTATAGGTTATGATCAAAATTCTTTAAAAAATAAGAAAAAAATGCATTTTTTTTTATGAAAGATGACAAAAACAAAAATTGGCATTCAAAAAATTTACTCAAGTTTTTTGGTAAACTCAATTTATCACATTTCACTTTTGAGGTTATTTTGATGACAAACAGTATACATCAATTTGGTTCGAAATGATATTAAAATTGATGAAGACTACAAGAAATGCGTTTCTAGGGATTCCGCATCAATTATTTCCAGCTGTTTACTCTATCACTAGGGTATGCGCTTATGTAAATATTTTAACAATCTAGGATACAATAAAAGTAACTGATGGTTTAATGAGGAGATGTGCTTCTAATGGAGAAAATATGGTACTTAGACTTGGTACCAAAATTTGATATATGGATTAAGAGTAGAGGCTCTTTACCCAGATCAGATGAGATATGGTTCGCATTCAGACACTACAGTGATTTAAAAACTGTAAATATTTATTTTTATTTAATTCCTGAAATCTGAGACTGCAGGAAATAATGGGGATGAAGCAAACTGATACCACTTCCATATTAAGTAATTTAACTGATAGCAGTCAAAATGTTATCACAACTTTTGTAGGAGACTTAATTTTCAGATAATGCTCCCAGTATGATCAACATGGCAGGATGTGGTTCAGTCAGACACTCTCGACTTAAATGGAAATGAAGATAAGTACTGGCAGTAGAACAATTAATCATGCTACTTTTTTGGCTAAATTGGGAAATAACAGAATTTAAGCTGGACTAATTAGATTAAAAGACGATTTAGAGAGAAAGGTGCTGGCCATTTTTTATTCTGGTCATTTGTTTATGTCACCTAACTACCTATACAAATCCCAATCATGCAGCAATTCTCTATTAGGATTTATCAACCAATTACACCATACCTTATTCAAAAAACGACCTGTAACAGAACATTTGATTGGTACGTGACCTAATTCATTGCCAATCTGGTGTGATATCTTGTGAAAATAGAATGTTGGGACCAGTCTGTCCAATACCTAGTGATAATAGAATGTTGAGACCAGTCCGTCCAATACCTAGTGACAATAGAATGTTGAGACCAGTCTGTCCAATACCTAGTGACAATGGAATGTTGAGACCAGTCTGTCCAATACCTTGTGACAATAGAATGTTGAGACCAGTCTGTCCAATACCTAGTGACAATGGAATGTTGAGACCAGTCTGTCCATTACCTAGTGACAATGGAATGTTGAGACCAGTCTGTCCAATACCTAGTGACAATGGAATGTTGAGACCAGTCTGTCCAATACCTAGTGACAATGGAATGTTGAGACCAGTCTGTCCAATACCTAGTGACAATGGAATGTTGAGACCAGTCTGTCCAATACCTAGTGACAATGGAATGTTGAGACAAGTCTGTCCAATACCTAGTGACAATGGAATGTTGAGACCAGTCTGTCCAATACCTAGTGACAATGGAATGTTGAGACCAGTCTGTCCAATACCTAGTGACAATGGAATGTTGAGACCAGCCTGTCCAATATCGAGTGACAATAGAATGTTGAGACCAGTCTGTCCAATACCTAGTGACAATGGAATGTTGAGACCAGTCTGTCCAATACCTTGTGACAATAGAATGTTGAGACCAGTCTGTCCAATACTGAGTGACAATAGAATGTTGAGACCAGTCTGTCCAATACCTAGTGACAATGGAATGTTGAGACCAGTCTGTCCAATACCGAGTGACAATGGAATGTTGAGACCAGTCTGTCCAATACCTAGTGACAATAGAATGTTGGGACCAGTCTGTCCAATACCTAGTGACAATAGAATGTTGGGACCAGTCTGTCCAATACCTAGTGACAATAGAATGTTGAGACCAGTCTGTCCAATACCTAGTGACAATAGAATGTTGAGACCAGTCTGTCCAATACCTAGTGACAATAGAATGTTGAGACCAGTCTGTCCAATACCTAGTGACAATGGAATGTCGAGACCAGTCGGTCCAATACCGAGTGACAATAGAATGTTGAGACCAGTCTGTCCACTACCTAGTGACAATTGAATGTTAAGACCAGTCTTCTAGGTAACTGGTGACAAATGTTGGGACCAATCTATCCAATACCTAAAGTCAATGCTTCATGTACAATCTAATGCATGTAACAACATTTTATTGTGATGAAGAATTTCAAAAAGTATGGACCACAGAAATAACCATTAAGAAAAACGTATTCAGTAACAATAAATATCAGATTTATGTACGAGAAAATGTTTGTTTCCACCGAGAAGAGAAAAAATCCGTTGTAACTGACATATCACATGACTTATCAGGCAGAGCCCCATCACTACAAGGAATTGTATGAATAAAATACAATGTAACAACAAACCAAATTTTTGTATTTAATTTCAACTAACCCATCTGAATACTGTAAACCGTAGTTTTCACTATCTCCTGAAAAATTTGCTGGCAAAATTGCAGCAGCTTACAGTAATCTAAAGCAGCTGTTGTAACAACACATCGACACACGCAACAGTTGTAGAGAAGAATTAACAAAGTTGACCACAGGCATTGAACACTGCTTAGACTGCCGACTCACATCGGCATCATGGGCCAGTACACTAACTAAGTTGGTTATTGCCCTTGTCATGAAGTAATGTTGGTACAGGCTATTGATAGGCTGTAGAATCGCTTCATACAAATGCCTTTTGTTACTTCTACATGGCTAAACATACAAAATAGCTACATTAAAATACCAATGCATTTTACCAAAGATGCCATGATAAAAGCCACTAAGGTCAAATCTTTCTTAATGCTTAAACAGATTCTATACATTATCAATTTATAAATCAAAGTCATTATATTTGTAATTAAGTTGGATATTGCCGACCGGACGGATGTGAGGCATTCTATACTAGACTCATTTCAAACATGAGTATGTAAGTTTAGCTTTGTGGTTAGGATTGTAAGGGTAACTGTTTGAAATTGGAGGCCGACCTTCACGCATTCCACACTACAAATAGGTTGAAACACAGAGTTGGTAACTTCTCTACTGGATAAGCATTGCCGTTTTATGACTAATTATATATTCATAACCAGATTGAACACAATAGTTGGTAACTTTTCTTTACTTGGTTGATAGTGATAACCATTTCAGTATTCAAAAGCAGAATGAACTGACTAGCAGTTCTGACTAGGAGGCACATCAGGCAAGCTCAACTGTACCAGAAGCCAGATATGAACTTGGACACGGGTGATAAAATGAATTTTAGCCAGCACAGAGAATCAGTGGAAAAATAACTTTTTTGTTATTTTGGAAGTCAAGAAAAAATTTATCAGACAAGATTGAAAACAGAAGTAATGATTAAATACTTCAGAAAAAAGATGGTGACTCTCGGAATAGTCCACTCCACTAAACAGGGAGGTGATAGGGATTGATTCAGTAAATATTAGGACATTTACCCAAACCTTGAGCTTTACAGAGCAATGTAAGTACAACCTTAATAACCTTAAATAATTCATCTGGTAAAATAAGTAAAAATAGTAAAATAGATTTGAATATTATTTTAGTTAAGTTTGCTCCAAAACTTACAGAGCAGTTTTTAAGCTGAAGAGCTGGGTGACACATACATGCGAGTAAAAGCAATGCGGCCATGTTTGGTCATTGACCCCAAACAAACTAAGCAAATTTACTGAAATGTTTGTCAGCATACTCTCCTGCAATTGTTGTTGGTTGGAAACCATGAGAGGTATGGTATGAAACCAGGACCTTTTATCCAGAATTCTGTAACCAATTTTAACAGTGAACATTTCACAGAGGTCTTTTAAACATGGATATTACGAAGATTTGTCTCCGTGAATGCTCTTGAATCGTCAAAATGAGAAAAATGCGAAAGCAACCGAGACTCAGTGTCGTTGAATCCCCAAGAAAATTTCCACTGATACAAAATTCTGCCATCTTCACTGATTTGCATAAGTTCATTTCAGTTAATTTTAATTTTTTATGCTTGTGATCACTTCTATAACTGTTTGTGATAAACATGTAATTAGCCTAAAGGTCACACATCCTAGTACTTATGCATGAACCCTAAAGGTTAAAGGTTATACATCCTGGTACTTATGCATGACCCCTAAAGGTTATACATCCTGGTATTGATGCATGAACCCTAAAGGTTACACATCCTGGTACTTATGCATGAACCCTAAAGGTTATACATCCTGGTACTTATGCATGACCCCTAAAGGATATACATCCTGGTACTTATGCATGACCCCTAAAGGTTACACATCCTGGTACTTATGCATGACCCCTAAAGGTTATACATCCTGGTACTTATGTATGAACCCTAAAGGTTTACACATCCTGGTACTTTCTGGGGGTACTGAAGTCTTATAACAGCAATATTATCCAATATATTAACTGTTTTGAAACTACAATTGGAACAGCATTTGGAATTATAATCAAAAACTTTTCTTTCTTTCTTAACTGGTTCCCACCCCCACCTCAAAGTGCTAGAATGGGTGACCTTTGGAGGGGATGCATGCACATGACCTTATGACACAGATTTTCTATTCAGTCCAAAATTAGATAAATAAATGCAAAGAATTATAGATACTGCCAACAAAACTTTGTGATGAATAATTATTAAATTCAAACTTACTTTTCCGAAGACAGTTAAGCAAGGGCGTGGTTCTAATAAAGGCGAGTCAAGTTTGACTACACCCACCCAACCGTAGTCGAACAGTTTATCATCATCGCTGTTATTACATAAACCCAGAGGGTGCATCTGCGAAAAATAAAGAAAGAAAAAACAAAATTAGTTTTTATACTGACTTTATGCACTTAAATGGGAAAAGTACCGCCGACGTGGTTTGACCTGACAGGAAAATCAACAATACCATGATGGACTCAGTACATCTTGAGATGACATGGGGAGCTGACACGAGCAGGTATTCAAGAAGAGGAGGGGTGTTGATCACCTGGTCAATAGGAAGGGACCATGGATATCTTTGGGAGGGGGAAATCAACTGGTCTGGTGATGATCGAAATTGAATATGTTCGAGAAATATTGACACCTGCTCTTAATCCTGTTACAATCCTAAATTACCAGATTTTCTACTCGTTGGTGCTTAAATAAATATCAACCATACATGTTATTGTGTACACTATAATAATTATTATAATTAATATTCAGCCCAAACGTAACAATATCAGCAACTTTATTATAATCATAAGGAATAACCACTTTGACTCTTCCATAAATTGGTCACAATTTAAACAACCAGTTCACTATAATTCCACCTGAAACAACCTGGTTTTGGTAATCTGCAACATACACTGATGTTATCACCAATTTTTGATTTCTCAGGAATTTTGTTTTTTTTAATAAAACAGAGATTATATCTTAAATAGACAGATGGTAATTCAGTGAGCCTGTTTGTCTGTTTGTTACCACCTTATGTCCTCCAATGTTTGATACATTGATAACTAAATGCACATTTTTGCCAAATGGAGGCAGACAGCGTTCTGTATGGAGAGGTGGTCATTCAACAATTACAAAACGCATCAGCTCTCTCATTGGTAAAATTCTGACTGCGGAGCCATAGCGAAGGGTCAATAGTTTAGGTGCATCACACAATAACTATTCACAGATTTGACATTTTCTTACTGTTCTAAGTTTGCGCGTGTCTACGCACAAGTCAATAATTCAACACTATTGGTACAATCTCAACATTAGGATAAATACAAATATGTTTTCTGTCAATTCTATCCATCAGCCAATAATAAGAGCAGGATGAACTCTGGTACAGCACAAACAATTAGGGATTGACCATTATTACCTAGGAGGGGTGGCATATTTGGGGGGAAAAAATAACCAAAAACAAATTACGTTTATAAAATTAAACAATTTTTATTGCACCAACATCCTGAAACAAAATTTACCTCGAAGCGAAACAAATAATTTGCATAGTTCTTTTACAATGCCCCCCCCCCCCAAACGTTGATAAAGATCAACCCCTTAATTTATCTGGATCATTGTACTTTACTTAACATCTTTAAGTTTATCTACATTATGCACAACTATTTGCCTGAATGACAATGTGTTATAAAGTAATTGACAATTCACATTGTATCTTTTCTTAGACTAGTCTCCAACTTGACCTGAATGATGGTCCCTCAGTGGAACCATTGTTAATAAGGAGACTGAGATCAAAGGTAGCATAGAAATAAACTCCTGTGTGCTGAGGATATATTGGAGGCAAAGACTGAAATAAGTAAAAAAATAAAAATCAAGATCCATTTATGAGCAAAAATAACCAATCATAGATAATTACACAACTAAATTAGGTAATAGATTTGATGGAATTTTGGATGGTACTTTCAAATTACAGATTCCTTAAAATGAAATAGAGGTTCTGAGGATAATTTGTAACAAAAAACATGAAATGTTAAAACAAAATGGCCACCAGTCGGCCATTTTGAATCTGATCTGAAAAAAACAAAATGATATGCATTAAGATACCATCATGTCCAAAGTATGTACCAAGTTAGAAGCCAAATCTGCTCATACACAACTGAGTTCTGGTTCAAAAATGACAGAAACGCTTGATTTTTAAAGAATATTTTTGCAGAGGGCACTAATGAAAGGCAAATAGATGGATCATTGAGGGAAATACCTCAGTTTGACCCCAGAGATCACATTTACTTTTTCTAATTAACGTACACTTTCCAATATTCAAAGATCTAAAAGCAGATTACAGTAAAAGCAATCTCTGATGACAAAGTAATCATTTAAAATCTACCGCTTATTTCAGAGAAGAATTAAGCCGAGTCTAATTAAGTGTTTTAAATCCCAATATTTAATTAATTGGATAATTGGAATTCATTTAGAGGGTTTGATGAACACAGCGGTGGTCACTACGTGCAAGAACACACACATGCACACATACTACAAGTGTTCTATCAATGACTTACTATGAATGTGAAAGCCGACACTCCTACAATAAGTGAAAAGTACGTGGCGGGAATACTCATTATTTACCTTACAACTAAAACAGAAACATGAACTGATCTAGTTATTTTAACTAAAAAATTGCGGATAAATAGTTTTCGAAAGATTACCAAAATAGATAATTTTATTTTCAAATTATTCTAAAAGAGAAGTTACTAATTCTCGTTAGGAACATTTACCACTGAATGGTTAAAAATCTATTAAAAAAAAAAAAGCCTGTTGATATTTATCGAGAAATAATCATTATATGATAAGAATTGAGGATATAAAATACCAGGTTAATTGTTGGTTGAAGCTGAAGTGGAGATGAGTGATGAGGATTTAATCCCTTGCGGATACAAAGTTATAAAGACACAGTTGGGACGGAATAAGTACCCAGGATTACCTTGCATACACAGTACTGGAAAGTATACATGCAATCTTTTGGACAAAATATCTCAAAATAAAAAACATAATTGCATCCTTTACATGGGAACGCTTCTCTATCTTATTTTAACATTTGCATGATTGCCTCATATCAGATTATATATTTACATGACACTAATGCAATCCGTTCCCGTACGTGAGCTCGCGGTTGGCTTCGGTAATTATACCACGACTGAACTGGGGCAGGTGAGATACTTCATATTATTTCCACCATTAATAGCTATTGACCGACACAAAAGCCGATCAAACAAATCGGTAGCGAGAAGCCGGCTTCCTGTAGGCAGTGTTAAGTCCTACAAACACATCTGGTTACATGTATCGGCACGATTTAGAGACTGAAAGAGCACATTGTTCTCCTATGGGTACCTGTGGTAAATAGATTACTTGAGGGTAATTTGCATATCATTAGCATGATAATGGTCCCATTATTACCATGATAGTACTTTGTTGCAGTAATACTCTAAGGACTCGTGGAAACATAGCACGTTTCTTTGTAAGGAAAAGCGTTTCTTTTTCTATTCAATGCAAGACGTGTAATTATATGTGTTTATAGCGAATTAATTAAAAAGTGAGGTCGCTGTCTTTTGTATGTGGTGGGCTCAGAGTTTAGAAGTTAAAATGGCTACCATTGTGTGGCTTGCTATATTAAATTGAATACAATGATCTGTGTACTTAGATAATATGCATATTAATGAACTGATCTCATTCACGGCTGGAGTGGGTGTCGCACATTCTAAGTTCATAAAGTAAGAATCAGTCATTTTTAAAGATCTCTACTATATTTATTGCACATCTTTTATCTACTTTATGTACAGAACTAGATTTCAAAGCAACTTGGACGCTAGCACCCACACAGTGTTCTTTACGTTTGAGTCAAATATCTTGGTATCACCAAGACCATACACGTCAACATTCCTCATTAAAGTTATACAGTGGACAGACGGACCACAGCGTAAAAACAGTAGTGTGTATCAAAGGCATCTATTGGACAAACGGGCCACAGTGTCCATGATGAAAAAAACAGAGGTGTATCAAATATATCCATTGGAGAGTTCGACCACAGTGTGCATGACATAAACCCTGAGGTGACTGTCAAAGTCATACACAGGATGGACCATGAGAATACCTATAGGAGAAATCCCACAAACAACATAATGCTCATAGATGAAAGAGCTCTACAAATGAAGTAGAATCAATTCACAGTTTTTGTTTATATCACTTCTCTGAATATTCAACTTTTTATGTAATACTGATGAAAATATCTAGAGAATGAAAAACAATATAACAAAAACTGTTAATTGCATTTTCATACATTTGTAGAGCTCTTTCGTCTGAGATTATGATGTAAGCCTAGACTGTTTTCTTTAATCTGGTCTGACCATACGTTTGGTGACAAACGCAATCATTACATCAACCAAGAACAAATGAATCAGCAGACAGTGGTATCCCACAATGCCATTGTTTGATTCCAAAGATTTATATGACCCCATTGTTCAACTGACAGTAAATACATAATTGCCGGTATCAGTCACAGCATAGCTGTTAGCAGCAGACTGAGGGAGAAACTATCGTAAACTGTGAAATACTTTATTTTAGCTGGAATTAATTTTCGCTGAAAAGACTTTTTGAGTGTTTTGTATGGAATTTATTTTCACTGATTTTTGATGAGTTGAATGTAAAATATAGGAAAGAGGGTATATTCTCTGGAATCATCCCTTCAGCAAAAATTAAGTATTTTACAGTAATTTATGCTAGAAATGTTTGTGATTGCAAAATTTTAACCTTTTCTCACCCAGATTTTTCTGCACTTTTTTCTGGAAATGAATCCTTATTTTGGAGCCAACAGACAAAATTTTAGTAAATTTTCAATTTTTACTTAGAAAGATTTGCTATTTTTGTCCCAATCGTCTGAAGGAAAGTGCAATCTATAAACTATTTTGTTAGTTTGTGATGAAAAATAGGAATTGGTGAAAAGGTAAGGCATCTGCGAATACAAAATCACAGTTACTCATCGTTGTAGGACCCAAAAAAGTATTTTCAGTGTTACAAAATTCAACGATTTTCACCGACTCACAAAATTTGCGAAAATTCGTCCCTTGCGAAATTATATCAGTTTACAGTATACGAAAAACAAAACTCGTCCATTTCACCAGGATTCTAGAAGAAAATGTAGGCATAAAATGGAAATAGTTGACCCTTAAGGTCATTGTCTTGGACAATACAAGTCTATAAACACAAAAGATTCAGGAGAGTACAATTTGTTGGTTTGTTTGTTTTGTTACTCTAATTAGTAAAAACCCTTTGTGAACGAATCGCATCAGTACACACAATTATCACAAACATCTTGCACTATGAGAGAGAACTGCAACAATAGTATTAAAGGGCATCCTCCCCTCATGTACAGTTCAAAAGACTGCTTATTCATTTTAATGAGGCTGCTTACTCAAGTTTTCTGAAAAAAATAAACATCGAAAAACAATAATTGTATCTTGTGTTTGTCACAAAACTTGTGGTCAGACCAGATTAAAGAATAAAGTCTAGGCTAACATAAAATTCTCAGACGGAAGAACTCTACAAATGTATAAAAATGAATTAACAGTTGAATTTTAAATATAGGAAAAAAGGATTTTATTTTCACTGAATCTTTCTTTCAGCGAAAATTAATTCCAAGTATTTTACAGTATTTCATGAAAAGTTGAATATGCAGAGAATGAGAAGTGATATAAACAATAACTGTGAATTGATTCGGGCCTAAAAAAAAGAGCACTGAGTGTTCGGGCAGCACAATGTGGGTTGCACTTATCACCTGTTGATGCATTTCCCAATTCATTTTAGCTTGAAGACGTTCAAGTTCAAGTTTAATCGTTGTCAGTGCAGTAGAGCTTCGCCAGCTTTCATGGAGTTTGCCAACAGATAGTTAGACATGTCGTTGCTTTTATAAATGGCCACAAAATGTCACATGGTAACTATGTACACAATACAAGGTGTTGTAATTAACAAAATGTGTTTAATTAACATCGGGCTTATTCGTCACTTATCCGTGTTATGTCATTTGGTAGTTAATTAACATAACGTGATTAATTAACATTGTGCTTATCTGTGTTACTGTAGAATACTTTATTTTCGCTTGGAATTTATTTTCACTATTTTCGCTGAAGTGATGATTCCGTGAAAATAAAATCCAGCAAATATACTTTTTTTCCTATATTTCACATTAAACTCATCAGAAATCAGTGAAAATAAATTCCATACAAAACGCCCAAAAAGCCTTTTCAGCGAAAATTAACTCCAGCGAAAATAAAGTATTCCACAGTACGTCATCATTTGGTAATTTATTAACAAAGTGTTTTAATTAACATGTTGCTTATTTGTGTTATGTCACATTTGGTAATTAATTAACATGAAGTGTTCAACTAGCATGGTTTGTAATTAATTAATTAACAAAGTGTTTAAAAAAACATGTTTCTTATTCATTACTAATCATCTTATGTCATCATTTGGTACTGTAATGGATAAAATATTCACTGCTTTTTAATTTTCTATTTTCGTTGATAAGTGAAATTTTCGAAATCAAATTTACATGAACAATAGAATTTGTAGTTTCCCTGCCAAATTTGTTACAAAAAAACCCAGTGACAACATCAAAATAGTGAACTTAAAACAAATGATTTCACAGTAATTAAACTTCTGTGTAATTTAGTACCATATTATCTCTATTAGTAGCACATGCACTTAACAGAGGTATGTCTATGATCACAATGAATTATATTTTAATGTTCAACAAATTCAATTTTTGCGATTTCAATAGACTAAATATGGTAGTGTAAAGAGTTACCTTAGCTGCAACCAAATTTTGTAGTTGACAATTGAAGAATGTTAATTGTGACAAATTTTAACAAAAAAAATGACTTCATATGAAACGTTTACTGCTACAATATCAATGAGACACCAACCCACCCCACCCCACCATCTCCACCCCCACCACAGAATTTGCCTCTCACAATATTAAAGATGTTTATGATAATAGGGAGAAGAAAATTTTAAAAAAGCTTAGAAAAAACTTCCTCATGCTGCGGGATTAGAAATCGTGGATATTTAAAATTATTTACAAATGTAAAACTATGTAAGGCAAAATCCATATTTCTAGTGTTGTTGTTGTAGGGCTTCTGCAAGTCTGCAAGTCCAAAATCAATAAAGATACTATCATTCTTTATTTAAATGATTATAAACAATGATAATTATGTAAGAAAAACATGATTGGAAATTGAATAATCCAGAGAAAGCAGAATTTGACCTTTAATTAATTATTTGGCACTACTACAAAAGTTTCTTTCAGTTTTCTCCTATTAGAACATGTTTTACAAAACAATTTCCGCAGGTAACAAGAATTAGGGAAATAATGAAAGAAACTATGCAATCATCACTAGGAGCTAATCTACAAACATCTGAGGGAATTACCCAAAATCACTAAATAGAACAGTTGTGTGTCTAAACATAAGCCTGTCAGCTAATATGAATACCCCAAAGCACCTACATAATAGTTTCATTGAACTGATGAGTGGATATCTATATGAAAAACTAAAAATTATTGTAAGTAATAAAATTGAGAAACATAGAGCTCACTCAATGAGTGATGGTGTAAATGAAAAAGCATACGTGTGAGTAATAGAATCACTCATCGAGTAATTATGTAAATATGTATTAATTCAGTAATTACAAAAATATACAAAGCTTACTCCATGAATAGTTATATAAATATGCACTAGCTTTGTAATAACCTAAATATGCACTGCTCACTCAGTGAGTAAAGGCCTAATAAAACAGCACTGCTCACTAAGTGAGTAAAGGCCTAATGAAACAGCACTGCTCACTAAGTGAGTAAAGGCCTAATGAAACAGCACTGCTCACTCAGTGAGTAAAGGCCTAATGAAACAGCATTGCTCACTCAGTGAGTAAAGGCCTAATGAAACAGCACTGCTCACTCAGTGAGTAAAGGCCTAATGAAACAGCACTGCCCAGTGAGTAAAGGCCTAATGAAACAGCACTGCTCACTCAGTGAGTAAAGGCCTAATGAAACAGCACTGCCCAGTGAGTAAAGGCCTAATGAAACAGCACTGCTCACTCAGTAAGTAAAGGCCTAATGAAACAGCACTGCTCACTAAGTGAGTAAAGGCCTAATGAAACAGCACTGCTCACTCAGTGAGTAAAGGCCTAATGAAACAGCACTGCTCATTCAGTGAGTAAAGGCCTAATGAAACAGCACTGCTCACTCAGTCAGTAAGTAAAGGCCAAATGAAACAGCACTGCTCACTCAGTAAGTAAAGGCCTAATGAAACAGCACTGCTCACTAAGTGAGTAAAGGCCTAATGAAACAGCACTGCTCACTCAGTGAGTAAAGGCCTAATGAAACAGCACTGCCCAGTGAGTAAAGGCCTAATGAAACAGCACTGCTCACTCAGTGAGTAAAGGGCCTAATGAAACAGCACTGCTCACTCAGTGAGTAAAGGCCTAATGAAACAGCACTGCCTACTCAGTAAGTAAAGGCCTAATGAAACAGCATTGCTCACTCAGTGAGTAAAGGCCTAATGAAACAGCACTGCCCAGTGAGTAAAGGCCTAATGAAACAGCACTGCTCACTCAGTAAGTAAAGGCCTAATGAAACAGCACTGCTCACTAAGTGAGTAAAGGCCTAATGAAACAGCACTGCTCACTCAGTGAGTAAAGGCCTAATGAAACAGCACTGCTCATTCAGTGAGTAAAGGCCTAATGAAACAGCACTGCTCACTCAGTCAGTAAGTAAAGGCCAAATGAAACAGCACTGCTCACTCAGTAAGTAAAGGCCTAATGAAACAGCACTGCTCACTAAGTGAGTAAAGGCCTAATGAAACAGCACTGCTCACTCAGTGAGTAAAGGCCTAATGAAACAGCACTGCTCACTCAGTGAGTAAAGGCCTAATGAAACAGCACTGCTCACTAAGTAGTCATGGAATAAATAAATATATACAGGTAAATATGTGAGTAATGGCCTATTGAATATGCACTGCTCATTCAGTGAGTAATAACAAATAAATATGTACTACTCAATGAGTAATGTCATAGATATAAACACTGCTAACTCAGTGAGTGAGTGAGTGAGTGAGTGAGTGAGTGAGTGAGTAACTGATATATATGCACTGCTCACTTACTCAGTGAGTATGGCGTAAATGAATACACTCTGCTCAGGGAGTAATATGCACTGCTTACCTGGGGAGTAGTAGAGTAAATGAGTATTAATGAGGCTGAATAGATGACAGTTAAATTACAATGGAAAGTGGTGGTGTCATGACATTATCCTCAGTGTGAGGCAGACCATGACAAGATGTCAACAGCAGGGGTGCATTTGTGACTCTGACATGAGGTCTTCAGTGGGGGGTTCACATATCGATGTATCCTGACATGAAGTTTTCAGTGGGGGGTTCACATATCACTGTATCATTTCAAAGTACATGGCTTTACACAGTATGAGTGAAACGCTTAACAAATCTACATGGCAGGACTCGGTTCTCGGTGACAGACACACCAAGAGTAATACGGCTGGCATTTACGCTGCGGGTCAAAGTGGAATATTACAGAATCTTATTTCCAGCGGTACTTTCAACATTCCGGGTTAATTTTTGTTTTCCCAGAGAGTTAGCCTGACTGAATTGAACTGCTGGGATTGTCTTGATAATTATAGTCACGGACGGATACAGCAGTCTGATGTTTTTTTTTCAAATTATTCATCTAAATTACGTGTATTTGTTTTTCTTCTTCAAATTCTAAAATTGATAATAATAAAATACAGTGATATGGAGGCTTGAATATTTTACAATTAATTATTAAGTCTCATTTGGTCTGGTAACTAGTGATGCATGTCCATGACACGCCTCAATGTAACACAGCCTTGCTGAATTTTAAACAAAGAACAAACAAACATAGAGTCCTGTACTGGATTACAGATTACAGTTCTCGTTTTTTTTAAGGAATATTGTTTTGAGCTGGGGAATGAAGTAGTTGGCACGTCTGTGGTACGCTAGAAAGGCATGCTTTAGCTTGCCAATGGGCACATTATCATGACATTGCGCAGGTAGAAACGTATGAACCATACCATATGACATACTATGTCTATTATTGTATTCCAACCCTTAGGGTACACATTTTTTAATTAAGTATATTTGAGGCTGAGTGTTTTATTTCTGTCGGCCTGTTGGGCATTTTTTTTTTGTGTCTAGGGAATGATTTACAGACACGAAGATTTTTTTTTATATTTTGGCATCGAGATTTAAATGCATCAGTTTTCAACTGAAATAATTATCAGTAATTTGACTTTGTTGCATGCTGGCTTTTAGATATTAAAGGACAAACCATTAATAGTAGAGGGGGTTATCTGAAACTACTGTTAAATACTTTAGCTTAAATTAATTTTTCTTGAAAATACATTTTGGCTGTTTGGTATAAAGTTTATTTTCATTTATTATTGACGAGTTCAATGTAAAATATAGAAAAAAAAGATTTTCACCAATTCATCCCTTTAGCAAAAATAACAAAAATAAATTTCAAGTGGGAATAAAGTAATTTACAGTAAATCTGCATAAATTACTTCATTACTTTGAAAAGCGAGTATTACCACACATTAAAGAGGGAGAGGGTATAAAAATGGAAAAAAATCAGAACAGGAAATCAAAAACTCTATCACCAGCCCTATCATTTTAAAGCAGCCTTTGAATGACCCTAAATTAATTACCTTAAAATAAACTACAATCAGCCAAAACAGGCAGAGAAAATCAGTGTAAAGCCGAGAAATGATAGATTACTTGAGTCTCCTAGTTACAGCTCTACATACTGTTTGCTAATTAAATTGCAGCATAGTGAAACCCATGGAAGAATGTTAAACTTGCAAAGCAGTGCACAAGGTTGGGCAGGGTAATTTATCATTTAACCTTTAGTGTTAAGCAAGTATACTGTTTTCATTACGCTTTTATTTAGATAGCTAATACATATGCCATCTGGTTTCCAACAAACTTTGTCTGAAACCCTCCCTCTGCCTGCCTACTAGTAGCAAGACCTTAGAGGGGCATACGTCTATGCCTCTATGAGTTTTGTGTTACTAGTAGTTTTTTCTGTAAATGTAAAAAAAAAACAATCATACAAGTCATTTTAAAGTTGTGCAGTAGGAAAATCTCCATTAAACTTGCTGTAAAAGGTATTTCTTGAATATAATTTTAAATAATGTTATTTCGTGAGAGCCAAATCATTGTGAATTCTAATGCAAAATTGTATTGGGATCTTTAGGACAAGAAGATAGCAACTTTCACTGAGATGCTGGGGGTTCACAGTGACGTTCACTGTTGTCCTAGGGAGTTACTTTGACTTTCTTGAAAAATTTTGTGAAATCACGGAAATTGATAGCTATGAAAACAAGCAGCCTCTCGGCTGAGATACCTCCGCTGTTAGCAATGCACATTTCAATTAAAGAACAGAAGATATCATTAGAAAATGAACAATACGTATAGTATCAATGCAATGGGACTTGCTGTTTTCAACAAGAATTCAAAAATATCATTTTTCACCATAAATGATTGTGGTTTTTAACAAGAAGAAAATATCACTTTTTACCAAAAATGACAAAAATATTCACCAAAATTAGATAATTAAAGATATCATTACAAAATGAACAAATCTGAGAGAGGTCCACATGTAGTACCTATATATGTAATATCAAAGCAATTGGACTTGCAGTTTTTAACAAGAAGTTGAAAATATCACTTTTTACCAAAAATGACAAAAATATTCACCCAAATTAGAGAATTGAAGATATCATTACAAAATGAACAAATCTGAGAGAGATCCACATGTAGTACCTATATATGTAATATCAAAGCAGTTGCACTTGCGGTTTTTAACAAGAAGTCAAAAATATCACTTTTTACCAAAAATGACAAAAATATTCATCAAAATTAGAGAATTGAAGATATGAAATGAACAAACCTAAGAGAGGTCTACTCAAGGTACATATACACCAAGTATCAAAGCATTTAGGCTTGTAGTTTTCAAGAAGAAGTCGAAAAAGAAAAACATTGACACGGACGACGACGGAAAATCACTCATATGATAAGCTCCACTCAACAAAGTCGATAGCGGAGCTAATAAAAAAGATATTTTAGCATGTCTGAATACATAATGAAATTAAAGAAATGATTAAAAATAATTAAATGAAAACTTATTATTAAAGTCATTATTACAGGGACATATACCACATTTTTGTCAATTTTTGAATTTATTTAATACTGTGCCAAAATTTGAGCCAAATGTGCACATGAGTGAAATGTTACCTGTCATGTGTCCAAAAAACACTTAAGACAGTTGAAAACTGAATTTTCAATCCACTAAAAATTTATCTTCCAGATATCTGCATGTACAATCGTGCAATGTTACATCACATATCTCTCCACATGGGTACTCATTCAGCAGCACCAAGGTAACTGACACACTATTACCATGATTATAAAAAAAATAAGAAAAGCTAATTGAATACCGATGCAAAAAAATTATTATGATTTTCTCTCCGGGTAATTCCCACGTACACGGACAACAATAACAACCAACTCTGCGCTCTGGACCATTCGTTTGTTGGATGTCAGTTGGCAAATATGACATGCCCCAACTATGTATTGATGTAGATAGCATATAGATAAGCATGTTGACTCCATGGAAGATGGATGTACAAACATGTGGGATTACATGATTAGATGACTTAAAGTCACCCGCATAACAAACAGAAAACACAAAGGATTACAAGAAATGTCAAACCAACACTGACATTTAGCTTTACAGGCCATATCAACCCCCTCCATATTTAGTTTAATGTAACCTCTTTGAAGACGGCATTCCTGCCGACTGCAACACAGTTTTCACGCTGACTAACAATACACAATAAAGGAAGTCAAAATAGGGCTAATAAATCCGTCTCTATGATACTACCCAGCATTGTCAACAATCTTAGCATCAAACCAATGTTAATTACATATTCAGTGTGTAAACAACAGAAAGAAAACTATTAAAAATTAAGTGGACTATTCCGAAGTAGACCTGTGAATAGATGACACCTCATAAACATGTGCACAGGCAGTTTTAGTGTATTCATTAGATACAACGACTTGAGCAACAAGTTGCAAAAAAAAGAATTAAACTCAAATGAAATAGCTCAATTGTTTTTGAGTGGAGTATTTCTTGGGATGGGATCAATAATGGTTATTATTATAAAATATCAACACACTGTTACTTTTTGCACTTTGTTCCAAAATTTGCATTAAATAAGTAACTGTGACATTTTTTGCGCACATTAAATTTCAAATGATTTTGGTTTAAGCAAATAGGTATTTTGTTGAAACTATGTATAACAATTTTACTAAGGATATAAAAGATTTTCTTAGCCAGCATTAAGTTTTATTAAGGTTATCTCAACGTTGTTCTCGTTCTTTGATGTGGAAGTTTGACTTTAAAATAAGCATGGAAATTAGGGTGAATACTGCATTTAATATGCATTGGTTGGTGTAGCGACACGGTGTCATCGTATCAATGTACGCTGAATAGCCGTAACTGTTTAACTCGTGCATTGCTTCGACGCAGTTTCAATGTAGCGCCCTTATCAGAGCGCTGAATGGCCAGATAAAAGCTGCTCTCCGAACAAAAGCAACCCTACTGTGAGGGATTATGGTTTGCATTGTGAAAACGGGTCAAAAACACTAGTATAACATCCTACCAATGAAACATTCAGCTGCATTCATAGGCGGTGCCATACAGTACTTTTTTTTTGCCAAGATGAATTGGTCGGGCATATGTGCCGTTAATACGCCGTGCACTGCGGTGGTGCGCTGCTCCGAATAGCCACAAACAGCATGCATGATACCCCGAAAAATGTGCCACAGCCTTACTACCCATATTGATCCACTATTGTGTTCATTTAGGCGAGAACAAAGCACGGCTAAGTGTTCTAGGCAAAACACAGTGATAGAGTTGCCCATTATTACAGACTAATGCACTCCCGTTTTTCATCCAATGTAACTTTATGCAAAACCTCAGCGACCAAAATAGGAGTTGCAATCCACCTTTTGAAGGGTCCCTAATACCAAGTCCGTTCAGCGTTTACCCTCAAGCAAAACACTTAACGTGGGCAAAACCAATCGTACACAAATCTCCAATTTCACAAGTCTTGCGGCCTTGTTTATGTGAAATACTGAACGCGGAGTTAAAACCAAACCTCGGTTTAATGCCGAGTTGTCACGTACGGGAAAGACTTCTGTGATACATTAAATATCTAATTCACATGAATATGTTGCCACTAGTTGATTGTCAACTCATGATCGTACAGTCTGTTTTACATTAACACTCCAAACAGCGAGATGAACTCATTCCTTGCCTCATAGCAAAGAGGACGAAGTATGCCGCGGTCAACTTATCAAATTGAACGTTGCCTACGTACCTGTGCAATGTCTCCCTCGGCGCTGATTTTAGCCCCAGCCGGTGAGAAGTGGGCCTCCAACTCGTAACTTCGTGAGGTATAGTCACCATTATCTAGTGGTTCATAGAGTACGACTTGTAACAAGGCGAGTTCCTTGGCCAGCGCGTTCATGCTCAGAAACACCAACGTTACGGTCACATAATGTATCATTTTGGCCACGAAGAACACCCCAAACGGGACATATTTTCGTCCACGATCCCGAATTCCGGACTGTTATAGCGGTTTGACTTTAGTTGTAGGTTGTCCCGTAATCAGTTGTGACCGATTACCCTGCCTAGTACTCGCGTAGAGGTACTCCAGTGTTGCCGTTTCATCGGGCTGTAACTCATCAAACCTCACTTCACTTTGTGGCGGTTCCGACTTCACAATTGCCGGTCACGTGGCCATCAAGGCTATCCCCGCCCACGAATGACTTCAGTCGTTTGCCGCCTCATTTGCATAATCTATGCTGAAGTCGAGCAGCGTAACATGAACAGGGCGGTCTGTCAACTTAGGAATATATCGTTAACCCTTGCGGCCCGTGCTTTAGTTCGTGTGAAAGACTGATTTACGTTCTTCAACTTGTTACCAAAAAAATGCAACCCGTTGAATACGTATGTACACATACGTTTATCAAAGAAATCACCGCGGCATGCAATAATTCGAATAAAAGGAGAAATATCTCTCTGTCCGTTAGTTCGTGTATTGCCCCGAGGAGTGATGCCCCCTTCCCGGATACCTTCACCACTCAACTGCCACGAGGCGCTCCAGCTCATTTCGTGCTTACTGATTGCCGAGTCTTTACTATATTGATATCAATTGTACTTTACATTATAGCGTTTTAAATGAGTTTGATTAAAAGTCTCAGCTAAGAGCGCCGCCTGACAGAAAATACAGCATGAATAAAATAGTTTTGTTTTACAATTTATTTTAATTCGGTCAGCGAAGTACTAATGCATATATTTATTAAAATGTATTCCGATGGGGGAAATGTATAATTTATGGTTTATTGAGTAGAAATGTCAACGGACGGTAAATTTGAAGGGTTTAGGTGTAATGATACTCAGTGCGGCCAGCGTTAAATTAATAGTGACAACACTGTCAGCGGAGTCAAATATCCCACGCCATATACCCACACAAAGTGGCGCACTGCTTGGCCTATTTCCAATAACGCCTTCCCTTCGTGATCTCAACAACTACTACAAACAAATATCGTCGGCTTGCTTTGATATGATCTTACACACAATTTGCCGTTTTATCTCTGATCAAACAACTGTTGCGTTCCTCGTAGATACATAACTATCAGTGCTTTTATTCGCCAGCTTTTACATTATCGGTCTCCGCGGGGTTAAACAGTTTCGCCGTTGTTCTTAATGTCTAGGCGGTGTTTCTGTCCGTGTTTCTTGATATCGATACAGTCGACTGTATTACCAAAGCACGGTGTGTAACATTTGAAACCAGCGCGGGTCGGGGTTGGCTGCGTTGTACGACACAGGCGAAGTTTGCTAAACAATAAAGTCGATTTCAAACACAGAAGAACCGTCGCCGTTTGAGATATATACGTACGGGTACTGTTCGCGTCAGTGCATTTCCCTGTGAACCAAAAAACAACAACAGTTCGTTGCGGGCGGGTGGGCGTGCGGTGTGTGTGGGGAGGGGGAGGGGGTAATGCACATGTGGCCCAATGCGATAACCACGCCCTTTCATGTCTTGCTATGCTGTACATCTAAGTTCAAAACACCAACGCGTAAATAATATGTCCATTCCTTCATACCACATGGGTTGGGCTATTTCATCCACTGTTGAAGCAGATGATCAGATTTCCTCGACTTTTGACAATATGGTTAAATTCTAAGCTTTTGTTCATAAAAATATTCTTTTCGCTCAAAAACACGGGGATAAACAACCATGAAAATGGTGAATTTTGAGAAATATATTGTCAAAAGCTCTCATCGTATCTCAGAATTTTCATTTTTTTTCTCCAAAATAAGTATGTCGTCCCGGGTGAAAAACTCGTAAATTTAACAACTTTTGGAAACAAGAAATTAATAATCGATAATTTTTTCCCCTTTTACTGGGTCGAATACACGACCATAACAGTATTATTGGAAACACGCTAATGGCTAATACATTCAAGTTAAAATTCTGTTTGGTTTGGCGGTTTGACGCGTATACCGATCTTCGTTTTCTTATAATCCCCTTTATTCAGGAAGTGTAGAGTATCGCCTTTTTCTACACAAATGTTGTGATACGAACCAGCGAGTTGCGAGTTACCGAGCCGAGTCGGTTTATTTTTCTATTACCCCCGGGGACGGTTTGCATCGTGTCGGTGAACTCTTTGATGTGATTCCGAAATTATCCGTGCTCAAACCTCCCCGGAGAAGACCCAGGGCACCTCTCTGTTGTACCGATCGGGTGAAATTACGCGAGAGTTACTTGGAACATGCTTGGAAGTGTGCCACAGCTGTTTTATTCTATCGCCGGAAAAAGAAAAACACGTATTTTCAGCGACTGATTCATGAATTCCCACTTCATTAGATCGGTAATGCACTCTCCTGACGAAATAATAAAAATATCGAAAGTCGTATATATTTTGATTTAATATTCTAGTATTTATTGTTCTAAAGATAGATGCATCGGGGTAGATCTGCACAGACAAAACAATAAACAAATCGTACATCAACAAATGACAGAAAAAAATATGTTTATACACAACACAAAAACACATTTGATAGAGAAAAGTAAAGGAAAAAAAGCTTTCTAAAACCTAAATGAAGAAACGCGGTATGGTGAATTGAATGTTCTAGCCTCATTTCCTTCCACGCATACACACTCCGAGGTTCTAACGGTTATCCCGTAAGCCAAGATCCACGTAGGGTCACGGCTACATACAAACCGCCTTTGGTCACGTGGGGGTATACACGCAGGAGGTATAGTTAATGGGCAAAGTTATTACACATATTTGGGTTGGAACCAAACACGGTCTTCACGATCATAAAGGTAACATTGGAATGATTGGGGACAGTAATTGATATGGACGGCAACGATCTATGGGATGTATGCCCCACAGTAAATATTTTAAAGGGCGGTGGTCGTCGTGCCGCGCATGTGCGACATTTGTGTTGATAAACATTGATTTTTCCACAACCCAATGCGCTCTTCTAATGGAAATCACAAGTCTGAGGTTTGACCTGGGCGCGACTTGCACTAATTAACGCCGGTGACTCTTTCGATACCTTCCAATCACCTAAAAAAACAATTAAAGCTTGCTAACGTCTGAGTTTGTATTCGTTGATCTGCCAAAACAGCCAAAGTCGCCATGTTTTATGAGACCCATATATCTCACTCATGCGTGGCGCGACTACTACCGCCCTTTAACCAAAGTATGAATTTATGAAAATGATGACGCAGTTTATATAATATATGTTACGCTACGACCCTGTGTTAGGTATGCTCACGCCAAACGCTAATACCGAATGTTAGAGATGGTGAAGTTATACGCTACGACCAATTACTCGGGCTGACACATTTGAAATTATACATGTCGTCATTTTTAAAACACTATAACTAACTTAGGCCCAATGTTGTATTGCTCATCGTTACTGACTTGGACCTTATATGTAAATGTCGCCGAGATCTCCTTAATACCGAGAGAGACACGAGACTTGACTCCCCCGTCCATTTTCTCCTGTCATGGCGTTCTCATTACATAGAAAAGGAAAGCAGTAGACGTGCTGGCGTCAGAGAACGGAACACGATTTAAAGTAGATACATAACTTAGCCTAACAAATTCGTTACCGTTTGATTTTAATGACTTGCCGACATTTACGACTCTTTCCATACAAATACAAATAAATACATAAATACATCGTTAGCAAAACACGATAAATTTGCTATTTAAGTTCCTGTGAGCCAACACATAAGCAAAATTGACAACCATAGAACACTTGTTCCACCTCCTATTAATTCAGAATAAGAGAAATGCCAAGGAAAATGGCAAATAAAATATATGTGTAGATTTGTGTTTGCCACTCTTGAAATCCATAAACGGTGAGGTTTTTTTTTTCAAATACGTTCCCAGAAGTGTTTCAATTGATTCAGCATTGAATCATGCAAAATCATTTTTTTGTTCGAACTGTTTTCGAGAAAAATGTTGAGAGTTTACGTAACGGCAAGTTCCGCCATAGACAACGCTATCGAGTCGCCATTGTGAAATCGCGCCCTCCATTGAAATATAACGCGTATCAACGCTCAGCGCGCCAGTGTTTTTCGACCTTGTTGGAAGGTTTGTTTTCAGTTATTTTACGCTCTTATCACAAATTACTTCACCTGGCTTGTGGTTCTCTGGCTCTGAATAAGATTTCGGTGGGCCTTTTCGTCTTATGTCTATTTCTGAATTCCGTGTCAAATTAAAGGGCGGTGGTTGTCGCGTCGCGTCATGTTCGATATGGGACTCATAGCGACGTATACAACGAGTGTAAAATAAATTGTTAAAATTCCAACACTCACTGCATGACGACCATCGTCCTTTAATGGTTCTATAACATATCATACAACACAAAGTCAACACACTGGCACCTTAAACATATAGAAGAAATCTAAGAAGGCTGCAATTATGTTGACTTGTGTGTGTATTTTTATTGAATTTTTTTATTAAAATGCTAATCGTACATCAATGATCTGATTAAAATGTTACTATAACACACATTACACACTAATTGAAATGTCGTTAGTTAAGTATCAAATTTGAAATAAAAATATTTGTTGGGTAAAAAAACATTTGTTTGAGAAAAGGTCATGTTAGTGGGTCGTAAACAGAACAATATTATTACCATAGAAACGAACAAACAATCAGTAGATCACAGTCCCTCAACACCTGGTGGAGGGACAGTGAGTAGATAGATAACGCCGTGTATTCATTGTGGCACTCCTGTGCTGCATTACGTTAGAGTGGATACAGTATTTTTAATCCGATTTAGTTCAAGCACAATTAAATAATAAAACGATAATAGAATGATTACGTAACAGTATAACACTCCGTTGTCATTAACAACAGGAAGCTGTTCACGTGCACAATGCTAGAATCATCGTGCTTGACGTAAATTTCTACTTGACAGTCTGGGCCATGGACTGGACTAGTCCATAAGGACTATTTCCACGGTCCACACCAGAATTACTACTATTGTATTTTGTTATAAGTTCTGTAATAATGGTCATTCTGATGAAATAAATAAATAAACAAATAAAAAATAAAAAAAATAAAAATTTACGCTTCCACATCCCTACCGATAGAGAGGAACTATGCCCCTGTCAATATCGGGCGAACCCGTTTACGACGTTTCTTTCGACTACTTGGACGAATCATAGACCTTGTCTTTTAAGGTTTATGGACGAATGTAAGGGAGTAGTGTACAATGAAGAGGACCACACAAAGTCCCGCATGTTTCTACCCCTGAACAAACAAACCAAGTCATTCAATGCCAAGTCAGCCAGCTACATACACATGGCTACAAGCTATAAAACAATCTACCAAATAATTTACTGATCCGTTGTGTACACATGCAGAAGTGGGGTTATGTGTTCATTCATAAAATATTCATAAAATAGTTTTCATAATCATAAGTTTATTAACACAAAAACTGAATCACCAGAGAGGGATAAAATGGTTACAAATAACAAAAAAACAGAAGAAGAACAAATCAAACAGAAACAAAAAAAATGCTGTACTTTTTCTATACCTTTACTCACATTCTGTGCATAATGGTGATAATGGGAAAATATAAAATGGAGCAAAGCATCATGGGTATTTTCTAGTTAACTGATTACAAACTTCAAAATGATGAGTGGTTTTGCCACATTAAAATAGCCTTTATGCACCCTTCAAAATGAACGTCTACAATTTATACCTCACATAACACAACATATATACCCTCACTCACAATTCAAAACAAAATGTTATAGTTTGGATGTATTTTAGGTTTCTGCAGCTATTCTGCAACTATGTTGTATCCTATCTCCGTAAGGACAGACAGGGGGACAAAGAATTTCACGTTTGTTCTGTTTTTGGAGCAAATCAGTTGATTTGGGCATTTTCATTCTTTGAGGGGTTCCGCACTGAACGATGGTTCATTGTCGACCTATTTGGTAAGTACTAGTAGTAACAGTTACAAGGTGCAAGAACGCCATTTTACCTTCTTCGCTAGAAAGCTCTGAGTACGAAAAGTCGACAATATGTCTACTGGTTCGAATGATCATTTCATACAGAGAAGCTGAAAAGATTATCGATGACTTTACAAATCTGACACCTGAAAATAAATTCATAAAAATAATGTCAAATAACAACTTAACAATTTGTTTGGCACAATATCTAAAAACAGCTTTGTTATTAGACAGCATCCCCTACTTAATCTTAGACTATATATAAATAAATATATATATTATTATTATGTGTTCATTGGGGATTTTTGTTTTTATATTCAGTTTATAGTATTTTGTGGGTATTTCATTTTATTTGATTACATATTTATTCTCGTTACCAATTCCATTTAGTTTTTGGTTGTGCTTTAAAATTTTAGCCATTGTAATTTGATTAATTTTTATTCGTAATTTTTTTTTTGTAACCTTTAACCTCTTCCAGTAGGTTGTTATGAGTTAATAAATAAATTAAGATCACAAGAATATTGTCTAGATAAAAGTCGATATTTCATCATCGACAACGTCATAGAGTTCAGCAAATTTGTTAAAATTAATCAATCTGTTAATCAACGGTCAATGTGTATTTATGGTCATTATGAATCTGGCTCAGTAAAGTATGATCCGGCAACGAGCTTTTCTGTGACGTCAAAATGACGTATATTGGCGAAGACAATGCCGGCCAAATCGCCCGCTGTGTAATCTTTCGTCGCCTAGAATATAGTAAAATCTTTCAAAACAATACTCTTCATTGATAAACGACTACAGATTAAAACGATATCAACGATTTGAACTGCCTATATGTCATCACAGTCCGGGACTGTGACGTCATCCATTTGCGTCATCAAAGCGCTTTGTCACTGGAGGGCGTGACTATAAGAAAGGCCGTGGAAAATCGTTTTAGTAAACAGTTCACCGGATTTCTTCGAATACATAGAATAATTTTAGAAGAATAAATTGATTTTGAATACGCGTATAAGAGTGGTACCAAATTGTACTTTCATTACAGTGTACGTTATTTACTTCGCACAAAGTGTGATCGTGTATACTCGTAAACTTAAGCCATTGGCATAGTAACATGAAATCATTCACAGTGATTAAGCCCAACTCATTCTCCTAATGCTAATTTTTAAAGTGTGAATCGATGATTCCACCAGGTTTTGAAACGGTTATTTTCAAAGTGCGAGTCCATTTCGTGGCATCGGACATTACGAGGCTGGTATATATATTTTATATATTTCTCCTTGTACTTTGTGACCATTTTCTTTCCCTCAGGGGATTGTGTAAGAGTCAATAAGTAAATAAAATAAATAAATAAATGGTAACTGAAGTAAGAGGGCGCAATTCACGCAGCCATCCAGGCTAAGACCATTAGCTATGTTGTGCACATGGGAAAGCCTGGAAATTTTCTTTTTTTCAAATATAAAGTTTAAAATAAATGCCGTTCCACGATAAACGTCATTTGACAGCATTAACATGTTTTACCGCGCCACTAATTATGCATATTAGCCATTCTCCAGCAATTCTTTTGTCGTCGTACTGATCAATTCAATTCTCGTTATCGGCTCGTTTTTTTTACTAACGCCCTGTTAACACGTTGCGCGTTTAAACGTGTCATTCGTGGCTTTTCCTCTTTACACATTCCCGTTTAATTGCCTACCTACATGGTTAATGAGGCGAGAACACGCATTTAGCGGTGGGTAAATTACGCAAAATGTGATGATCGGTCACCATCCATTCTTTTGAAATAACACCCCACATTACACCTATCAAGAAGCGCTTAGTCATACTCATTCCATATACAATTCGGAAATATACAACATATGCCTAGGCTCTCGGACTGCTAAGACAAGTGTACTACAATTTATTTAGGATTTCGACAAATTAATCTCCAGTTCTCTGGATCAAACATAATCGGTGACGATTATCCCGTCTATAACCGCACTGGACGCATGGGTCACAATGGAGAGATGGATTTCTATGACTGTGTATCGCAGATGATAACTCGGACGGTAACCATGGTACCCATCTTGGCGTATCGCAGTCATCTCAGAATACGTCAATTGACTCTTGTTGTAGCATCAAGTGCGTGTACAAGTTCAACGTCATTATCAATAGTCGCAACAGTCGTATATTGTTGTTGTGCATTATAAAACGGTCTTTGAAATCTAGTTCCAAAACGTGCGTATGGAAAGCAAGAGTTAATGCTATTGTCTAGTGTCATTTAATTCGGCCAACATCAAATAAATCGGCTCGTTTGACGGGCATTGTACAAACCAACAAAGAAATCATTTTGAGTCACTGTTTCTACCGCACGCCGTACCTACCGAGTCCTGGTCTATTTACTGTGGTATTAACACCGGTATTGGATCAATTATATTTGCGTTGTTGTATATGTTCAATCTGTCGAGTCAAAGTGAAACTGGCCTGGCCTGATGTATCTACAAGCAACACAAATATAACAAGTTATGATAACCGTCTGACACTGTGTTTTTGTCGCGGCGATAGCAAATGAAAACACCATGTTTTGCAGCGTAATATTAGTTAGTAGTTTAGGCGCACATGGAAAATAAATACATGTAGTAGTGAACAGAATTATCGCTCCTTTTTCAAAAGTGTTAGATAATTGTTCATTTAGACACAAGTCATTTACTTTTGTGCGTTTTTACCCAATACGAAATATTTGGGGGGCGTCAGAGAGCATGCAACAAATGGATCTTTTGAAACCATTTCAATAAAAAAAATATTGAAGCATTATTATATAATTCGGGAAATCATACGAATTTATGTTTTTTTTTATCATATGAAATATGAGAGACGAAATATTTTACTATATAATAAAAAGAAACGTTAATTGAAGGGCTAAAAAATGGATATTATCATGGATGTCTGACACACAGTTTTGTGCAAAAAGTAGTTCGGTCACCATGCACCATACTTTATCTGGGTTTTGTGAGCAGCAGTACACAATAAAACCATACGGTACTCATGGAAATGTGACAATAAATTTCATACTCGTCAAACCCTTAAATGGCGTCAAATATGTATTGCTAGCCATACAAATATATTCAACTCAATACAAAGTATTCAACTCATTTATTTCCATATTTCAGATACTTTCATGGTATTACAACAAATTGAATGCTCAAATTTATAACAAACTGTAACATTTTCATTCATGGCTGATGTGGTAGTTGTTGGACAAAATTTGTCTTCGGGTGCACTGCAGTTTGCAAAATGTTTTTGTAAAGTCAGTGTTTCTTTGTTTTGTTTTTTTATGTGTTCCCGTGGCAGGGTAGGGAAATTATGGCTTTACTAACTGAATAAACATGAAAAATAAGAAGATGCTAAACAAGATTGTTTATAACTTCTGAAATTAAAAACTTTTACTTCCCTCCTCATGTGGAAGGTGTTAATTTTTTATTATTTATCAAAGTACCTAGAGTGTTTTCGAGTTTAATTACCGGGGTAGTGTTTGCCGACTGCAATAAGCTAAGCCACAGACTTCAACATGCTGCAACGGGATCGGAAATTTATTAATTTTAAATTATATTTCAAGTGAACTAACTACAATGGAGTTTGCTATAACATATTATGATTATGTAATCTATAGATTTCGAGCTTGCTGAAAACACAGCGAGCGTTTCATTTCATTTCAGACTAGAATGGAACCATTTAAAAGTGCTGGCTCGTGTCATTATCCCACGCAGATTTCTATGCCTACGAATATACTTTCGGCGTTTTAACCGAAAGATACCCTGGGAAAGAGAATGGGCTCATGTACTACTAGTACTTCGAACGAGGCAGCAGGTTTACGTGACGTACAAACCACGTGACTATCGGCCACAACTCGTTTTCATCGAGCGTAGTTTCCGTATATATCACGACATTTATGCTATTATTCCTTTGTTACTTTGTATGTCAGAATAGCAATTTTTTTCTGAAGCGGAAATTATCTGCCAAAAAAACAAAACAAAACAAAGGTGATTTTTTTTATAACATTGGTATTCCACACTCAAAATGAATGTAGAGTGCGCTGTTGAGCTGTGCGCACAGCCCTAATAAATTTCGCACCCCTGGGTTGTCAAGAAATGTCTCCGACATTTGTGTGTCTATCTGGTGAATTTTTCCGAATTGGAGATAATCCCCATTTTTGAGTAAAGTGGTTACTTGTATTTATTAGACCAAGCACCACCCCAAACCCCGCGCCAAACTGTCTGCCAATGTACGGCGAGATTAGCGTACACAATTAATTGCCACAAGTTACGCGTACACTGCAAAAATGCAAATTACTTTGATAATTGTAAATTATTGAAAGCGTACCAAGGATATACGTACTGTTACGTAATATCCCGTTTTACGTAACCATGATTACTATGCGTAACCATGGATATACCTTTGACACGTGCTGTTTATGCACGGCTACAAATTCACATTATTTCGCGGAATTTTAAATCAACATCTGACGAGAGCCCCTTTGAAACCCAAATGCCCTCCGTGGACGACAGAAAAAACTTTTTTTATGCATGTCAATTTTTAATGAAATGAGTAATGTTGATATTTGTTCCACTCTGTGAGCTTTCAAATAAATAAATAAATAAATGGTCTCAACAATGTCAACACACTTTAGTTATGACGTAATCGAGGCCAACTCTCCGCGTGCGTAACTCAAGAATATAAAAAATACTAGTAGTTTCGCAGCACAAATTAAAGCGGGAGCGATGATAACAACACACGCTAAAAACGCAAAGGCTTATGGGTAGACGCTTGTTTGTAAACAATGACATCATTGACGCTGCAGGTCGGCGTCTTCTACACGTCTGTGCTGGAACAGCGCTTCCTGTGACGACACAACGCAATGACACGCTATGGTCATTTGACGCATGCGCAGGCGACGACCCCCCCGCTTTAAACTGTGATTTGCACATCCTTCAATTGATGACGGTTACGATGAGACGATGACTGCGCCCTCGTGCGACTAAGCTGTAAATCGCAGATACTTACTTCAGTCAGTCATTACTTAGCTATGTTGCCGTAAGCAAAGCACTGTATGCTCTATAATTTCGAGACACAATGCAACGACTATATTACTGTACTATGTTTTCATTACCATTTCACACCTGCCAACTAAATATAATTGTACGCCATTACAGTTGGTGATTTATTGGGTTAATGAAAAAACAAATCCTTGTGGTACTGGCCATAATTCCACGCTACAAAACAGTTTCAGTGTGTTGATGAGAGGGTGGAGTTATTTTAAGCAGCGACGTCGTGAATTAGGTGTGGGCCTGGCCTCTGAGTGGGCAGTGTCAAAACATGGTGCATAATTTGTTGATAAATAAAATTTTATTGAATTCGTCTCAAATTTAATCAAAACAGTCAGTGTATAAAGTAACAAACACCACAGATATCGCGGAGTTGTTTGGGGCTATACCCTCACAACACCTCTCTGTCCCGTTTCCTGCACTGTCACCATGGTATAATAGTTTAATTGAAGTCCTTATATTGCTATGATATATCCCGGCATCTCACCATTGTACAATACTAGTACATGTAGTTTAATCGTTGACCCAGTGATGTGCGCCCCCTATCGACGGAACATAGAAGCACCAAGAAAATACGCGTTTGCAGAAAGTTGGAATTAATTATCCCTCAAGACCAAGCATACAAACGTGGTTAACGTTTGTAAAACGACATATTGTGGTTGTTTTAACGCCTCTATAAACATTAGAGAAATAAATACAACTGTGTGGACTGTCTGTCTCCGTACAAACAAATATTTCTAAATATTTTGACTTATTTTCCAATTCCAATTCAAAGATCTCGCAAGAAAGTTGTGACGTCATCTGTATTCGAGTATGTGTTCGAGTCGTGCACACTTCAACAGTCCAAATAAATTTGGAAAACGTAATATGGGAATATAGTATATTTAATTTCCATTGGTACATGGATGTATCCTCGGGGTCGGGGCTACGTCACAAGACGTTCCACGTTGCTAAGACGCGCACCACTGTACATGCATTTCTATGAGCTCTTTTCGCGCTGCTGTTGAACGCCGGTCAAGCAGGTGAAAACTCGAGAAAACAACACAAACTCAACTTTGAAGTAATCCTGAACAAGCAAATTTATATATGTTACACATGTAGGGCTAATCTTGTTACACTGTTCAGGGGAGTCTCAACCACCATCCCAAAGTCTCGTTTTCTGCGAGTTTTTGGCCTTTGTTTTCACCGCCAGGGTTGCCAAGCGGTGAAAATGCCCGGATGTCCGCCCCCCAGGATATGGAATAATTTAGAAAGATTCACCAACTCGTTGCTGGAGAAAATGGTAATTATATTATTTTTTAAAAAAATACGTTTTATTTTGGCCAAACCTTTTTTCCAAATCGTTGGCAATATTGTTCATATACTTTGACATATCAGTAGCATTTGTTAAAATGACGCCACTAATCATTACGTCAGGCGAATGATAAAACAAAAATACATGTAGCGACAAACAGTTTTTATAACTATTTCGGATTTGAAGCAATTACTCCAGAACTTAGTTCGGACAGTGAATTTTTGTGCGATTCACTGCAAACCACCAAGTATTAAGTATTATTCTCTTTGGACGTCAAAGACAACTTTTGAGTCTTTTACAAGACGGATCATCAAGTAATATTCTCCATGATAGTATTTAATCAAAGTTAGTGTGAAAATTTCGGCGATTAGGTCGATGCTATAGAACCATCCACATGAAATGACATCATATTTTTTTTCTCCGAATAGCAATGATATTTTCTGAAATTAGTTCGGACTCAATATTTCAATTCAAGATATTCTCTCTTTTCATTCGTGGCTAGGCTGTTTCCACTGATCACTGGCAGATATCGGCATTCATAATCCATATTCTCTATATAGATTCTACAAACGCAATGAGTTTTTTTTTATTTCTCATATAGAACGAACATTCTGTGTTATATTTATTCTTGCAACTATTTAATAATTGCCAGTACATGTACAATTAAATTACACGTGTCAACAACCTGTTGATTTTTACTGCTATTCCATGAAGACCACACATTCTGGTACACATTTCAACATTTTACGTCAATTGTTTAATTGTTTTTTTAATTTTAATGACATGTGCTTGATTTTTTTAGCCGAAAATTGAGAAATACTCAAGGATAGTGAAAGTATCATAATAGAGCGCCCTCAACGCTGTCGAGAATGTTATTAGAAGAATACCAGTAATCGGCCATTGTCATTATGTCGGCGAGTTCTCTATAATCGTGTCGACACATTTTGCAATGAAAAACGTACATCTTCAAGTTCTACTTTCAGTATGGCGGTCAAACCGCATGCTAGCAAAGCCTGGTCGTCACGTGACATGTGTGTAACTATCGTATGCATTTCCCGGGCATTAATAAATTCTATTGCAATGCGTAGCCTGAGAAATACATATAAATTTGTCACAAAATATAAATATTATAATAATACTACATGAAAATTATTTTTTTCGCCCGATATTCGCCCTATGACTCTTCATGAGGTCACCGTGAGTGTAGAATTTGAAATTGGGAGATTAATATATATCGCATGGTGATTTTAAAGTGAAGCTGATGAATGTGAAAGTGATCCTTCGCCATTGAACTTCACTTTGGTTTAAGGTAAATCGATATGTGATACGCCGAGGATGTTACATTCGCAGTGGTTCATGATGTTTGGTTTAAAATAGCGCCACCTACAACAAGATACTGCATCAGAAAAAAAAGTACTACTGGAAAAAATTACACTGACTTCAAACGGCTCATTTCGTGAAACAAAACTGAAATATTTTATTTTGCGAGCAGTTCCACAAGAAAGACTAATTACTTCAAATAATTTATAAAAGCATTTAAAATTAGAAATGAATTAAGTTTGCTACATCGAATATGAGAGAGAGCCTTGGTAAATTGGTCATGTTGAAATTAGAGACGAACCACTTGTGTCAAATAACACCCCAGACTGGATCGCTAAATCGAAGTTGTACCTTTCACGTGTTGTAGTATCATGCAGGCTTAGGCATCAGTTTTTGTGAGCGTGCGATAAGGAGGTTGCCGTCTATACCGCCTAGCCAGCGCCGATTTCAACACTTAAGAATAATACGTAAGAAGACATCGAACGAACGCACTAAAATAACGCACTCTCGAGCGAGCAAGATAGTTACTCTATCGGTATGGGTTACGATACGTCGTATCATAGCTGATAAAGAAGACAACTAAATATTGTAAACATATAAAACATTTATTCATACACAAATAGACTGATATATTTATGATATCCACACGTTCGACGCACGGGTTGTCGTGAAGCACACAATTTACATGAAGTCCGCTACTGTAACAACAACGGTACGGCAATTTATCATTGTGTTATTTGAATTTATTTCAGTGTATGGTATTCAATAATATAGTGTTTTTTTCAATTTTTACTTTTTAAAATTGTGTTCCAAATTATTTTCATTTATTTATTTAAGTTATGTTATTCAGGAGCGGACTCGAATTCACGGGGACGAGTTGTCGTCACTTACACATACTACTTTTCCCAGATTTATTTTTAGTTGACTTGACATATCGCCGTATTCTGTACGTTCCAACTAAAACATGTTATCCCCCCCCCTCTGGGTGGTGCACCTCCTCCAATCAGAGGGACGTACCTTTAAAATAGCGTAATTGTCCCATAGTATTATGAGATATGTTTATATGAGTAACGGCCGTTTTAGGAGGGCGCGCCGCTCTACTAAATCTATTTTTTTTAATCATATCTATACTGATTTCAGAAAATCCACCGATGTTCGAAAAACGTCGTTTATTTTATTATTGCCATGGGCATGGATATAGAAATCATTTATTCCTCGTTTATGCATTTTCATTTTTTTTCTGGCCAAATTTGTAGTGAATATTTTTTAAAAAAATATTTCGGACACAAACATTCAAATTTGTTGTTTTGTCAGCTAAGTTATTGGGGTTGCTAAGTTGTCACATTGCAGAAACTAAAACTAAGAATCGTATCCTGGTCAATCTACATTTGTGTTTGATCTTTGGACAAAAATCAACAGTCTGATAAGTTCCTTCTTAGTCGGTATCCGATATATTGATTGACGCAACGATTTTACCGATCAATAATCGCAAGTTCAAATCCTTCTTAAAAATGAACACCAAAAAAAGAACCGACCAGCACCCTATGCGAGTTAGCTCCTCGAATGGGAAGACCACTAAAACCATTGGCTATAGGATTGCTTCATTCAAGGATGCGTTCTCGGGCGCGCGTGTTGGATCTAACAGCGCATTATGACGAAATATACCGAATATATCTATGTCACTTCGGATGGTATAGAACTACTATGCAAAAAGAAAACAAGAAAATAATGTTGCCCTTGCACATTGAAAATACCACGATGCTAAAGCTTTTATTTAAAATACTCAAAACGAGTGATTGTTTTTTTTTTCTTTACGAGAAGTCTATGTTTTAACAATGAAGGAAAAACCTCTCATCATTAAAAGTAACAAAACAAATACTCCAGTTCTTTAATCACCGCACATTTCCGATTAGGGCGGTACTTTAATCGATCGCCCCAACAGCAATGATCATAACATTAGTCTCATATTAATTATACATTGATTATTAATTACTTAGTTAATTATATTTTTATGATTACTAAATTAACGATTTGTATGTAAGTCAAGGGGATTACTAGAATCAGTATATTTATTGTCATGAAGATCGGTTGCTTTAAACATGAATGAAGAGTTGATTATCGGGTAAAACCACGACGCTAAAACTCAAAGATCTTGTTTAATTTCCAAAACGGCCTCGTTTTACACATCTTCGCCGATGGATTTTTGGTTATTAGTTTTATACGGGCGTCAACCTAATCGCAGTCTCGTCTTTACCCCGCAGTGTGATTCCGACAAGTTGACGGTGGTCGTCGCGCAGCGCGTGTTCGAATTTCATGTAAACAAACAAAGTAGTTTACACGCGTTGTATATACGTCACTATGAGTCCCCATATCGAACAGGACGCGGCATGACGACTACCACGCTTTTTAAACTGTCCAGATCTTGTTTTCTGAATGTTACATTGTTGAGATATAAAAAAGAAATGTATTTTTTTCTTCTGGATATTATTGATTTGTTACCTGTGGATGAGTTCTAAATGGCAAGCCTGTCACGTGTAGGTCTTCGAGCGGAGCAATTATAAATTAATTTGAGTCAGTCAGTGTTTCCTGGTCATTGCAAGTCCATATTGAAATCGGAAATAGGATAGTCTATCGTGGTTTCCTGGCCACCACCCGTCCATTAGTTTATATTATTTTGAAACAAATCACATGTATCTTACAAATTCAAGTTGGTTTCTCACGTTATTTGAAGTAAAGCGGGTCCACAAATTTGAAACAAATCTCAAATTTTAAACAAAGGGTATTTATATTATTTTCAGAAAGGTGTCTGACCCTCAACTTTTCGCTATATAACCAATCAATCCGCGTTGTTATAGACCCCCGCATGTTCGCCGGATTTTGTTCATAACTAACAACTTATCAATTCCAATCCGTGACGCAGATCTTTCGTCACAGAGATTTAAGTCATATTCCCGAGGTACTGCAGTGCGCGTAGTTGTGACGCGTTTTATGATTGGATCGTTTCGCAGTATCAAGCAAAACCCGTCTGTTACAATTGGCCACTGCCGTAAAGCTAACTGAATGACCTACTCTGCTATGTTTTTTTTTACTTTACTTCGTCCTTCTTCAATTTCAAAAAAGCGGGGACGACTAAACTATACTACTGTATATTGAATCGTTCGTGGTACAAAATGGTCGTGTTGAAGTGTTTTCAATTATGGTGTCAAACAAGAAGATAAGGCAAAGTCCCACTGGAAACGTGGCGCCAACTTGTGTTGTATGGGGGAGGACGACATTTTTAATGATATTATGGATCGTTCGATTTGATATTGTTGTAACAATCAGTGATCGACGATGGTGTACTGGGATTTTCTTCTGTCAAAATTTGTGTAATATTGCAACTGTGGACGATCCATAACGGTAAAATCCGACTATGATAGCACACATAATGAAACAAGAACCACGGGGCATTCATTCGGCCAACTATTAAATGCTAAAGTTTGTTAGCGATTACCCCCCCCCTCCCCCAAAGGCAGCTCTTTCAACTAATATCAAATGCTTGTATCAGGTCTTGCTACGATTTTGCGCAACATATTCGTTTTCTCTTACAAAACATGTTGCTGTTTATGTCAACTCAAATTTCAACGAGTAATTGTGTTGATTTTAATGACGGTTTTCGTGAGCGTCAATGCGTCCGCGTATATACCCACTATCGCGACGGAGAAGGGACCACTTCCAGCACATTATGCACACAGTAAACCAACTTATGAAACACCGATGGCGGTTTATGGTTTAAAAGTAAATAAAAATAAAAATCTAATATTTCGCATTCATTTGCAGTACTTTGATGGATATCTTCAAATATTACCATTAAGGCGAATTCTTTGGTGTTGTCAGCCGTAAAGTAGTCGCCATCATCGGAGATAAAAGTGCTTGGCTTAGCAGAGCGGAGTATTGCATATAGCAGTTCATTTATACCATAGGTGATCGCGTGTACACGGAGACGCATCAAATATTGCCCGTCTAATAATGAACGAGTTAAGGGGCACAGATACGCGACCACAATAAAAGCAATGATTGATGGGACTGAGATAGTCTTTCAGTTTCTCATCTCCACTAAATAAAGTGTGTTAAAAATCTCACTTTTTGGTTACTATTACCAATACCATAGTGATGGCATTTTCTATCGGGTTTTATATTGAACTGTCACCGTGATTAATAAATAAAAGCCGTATTAAGACAAGGTGGCTGCTGTCTCGTGTCTCTGTTCTCTCCAGTAATTCATCTCGGTGATTCCCTCTAGAATTGTTGTCAATCCAACATAATGCTCACTATCATCCAATGTTACTAGTCAATTTGTAAGCTTTATACTCACTCTCAGACCAACTCCGTTTTGACTTTTGCCGTGATTGATAGAGAAACCCTGGCCATTGACAATGCTTCGCCAATCCATACATTACACTATGCACTCTGCCTGTCTTTCTCTCTTACGCTAGTTCAATTAATGCTCTGGTTCTAAATGCAAATAGTTTTAAGTGGAAGACGAACAACTATAATGATGTTTTACCTCGCATATAAAAGTCGAAATTGGTGCCGGTATTTTGGAAATTTATACACAACTAACGTGGAAGTCTTCTCTATGGTAACCGGGCCCGACCTGATACAGAAGCAGATTTCGGGAAAGAGTTTTTTTCTCAAACTACACAAATCTTTCTGCAGTCTAGTTTATACCTAAACCTTGACTGACAATATGAGGAGACCACAACGAATCGAGTTGACAACTGAATATGACGTGTACGCTTAGAAGTGATACTAGTATCTGTCACAAAGCTGCTATGAGGTCAATATGTTTAAAAATTTGAAGTTTATTTATTTATTTATTTATTTATTTATTTATTTATTTATTTATTTATTTATTTATTTATTTATTTATTTATTTATTTATTTATTTATTTATTTATTTATTTATTTATTTATATCCCTTTCCCAATCCCCTTTTTCAAGTAATTCGGAGCATATTCGTTATTGAATTGTTTATGCGCCGCAAAACAACAGTTTTAGCGCAATTCGATATCGTATGGTGGATTTTTCAATGTCTTACTGTCAAACCGTAAAATCCCGGCACATACGACTAGACACGATGCGCACAGCAAACACAAACACACTTGTGAGTGGAACCAAGACTCATACATACGCCTTGTATGTACTGTACTCTATGGGGATCCATGCGTGGTTGAGCCGCGACTGCGAGGAATTCTACGTGTACACCTAAACACTGTGTAGGCATGAGTCCACTCCAATTATCGCCCAATTACCCAGAACACTAACATATAGTATTATCTTTTTTTTCTTAAAATCGTAAAAATGAAATCCTATGAGTTTTTCTGGTATAGGAATTGTTATACGTTACTTGTGTTGTAGTGAATGGTAGTGCCCGGCAGGCAGATGGGTAGGAACATGGGAGGAGCCCGATAAGCAGCCGTATTCATCGTGGAGTCGTAAACTTGCTACTTTGGCGGGACCTAGAGTCATTTAGCGATCTCGGGCTTAATATTCCATCATCGTGGCGTGTTTAACACGCTTTTATAACGTCGTCAGTCGGCAATCACACATGTAACACGTCTGGCTTAATTTACTTGAACATCAATCAGCGAACACATGTCATTACCCGCCATTCTTCTACAAATTTTATGAAGTTAATTTTTATTTATTTTACTAAAAGTGTTAAACGACATGAAAAATCCGGAGAATTCTTCTCGGAGGCCGAGATCTCACATGTAAAAGAGTCTCCAGTGACGTCAAAGTGGCAAGACGAGAGGAAAGCTATGAATAAAAATGATATTTTGCAGGCTTCATATTACAGAGATGTCATCGATGACAGTGGGGAATTCAACGTTAGTTCGAAGAGATTGATTCGTCTCCATCTCTCATCCACCTTGCGAAGTAACTTACTTAATGCCACTCTGCCGGACATCGTGTCGACATCGGACGCATCGATCGATTCTGATTAAAGGTGTACATGTCATTCCACGGGAACGCACCTATACTTACTTTCAAGGGACTTCATCTTTTTTCAGCTTCGGTTACGGTCCCCAAGACAAACGGCAATAAACCTGGGGACACAGAAGGATTCGTTTTACGTATGATTGACAATAACCGTTCCGTATTCAGGCTTTCTTCCAGCACATCCAATCTTACCTCCTAGTTTGTTGGTACTTAGCAAAACTTAGCTAAACTTGAATTTCTTCGAATTCATACGTTGGGTTTAATTGAAACATTCAATCAGATTCTTGAAATATATACAATTCGGCTTGTGTTAGTTTTGGTATAATAGTGGTCACCATAGTTACGTACCAATATGTATACAAACTGATTTATTTTAGGATGATCGCTTTTTTTTTTTTTTTTTTGAAATGTCGAGTTATCTGATTGTGCTTTATTTTTTAAATTGTTTGTGGAGAACGAATGTAAAGTATATGGAAATAACACCCCCCTCTCCGCGTCGCCCACTTTTCGTGAACCGCGTGATTAGAAATGGACTATCTACGAATATGTTTTCAGTAATGTTGGAGAAAAGAGGAGTACGAATTTTTTTGCTATATCAAAAATTACAAAGCTCTACGTAAAGCTGATTTTTTATGGTGATGTGAAGTTGCGTCTATCCCTGTCTGATTTTCTCTCCCAGTATCCAGTCTGCTGCTCGGTCTCATTTTCTCTCCTAATACCCAGTCTGCTTTCCGGTCTGATATTATCTCCCAGTATCCAGTCTACTGCTCGGTCTGGTATTCTCCCCCAGTATACATTCTGGATCTCGGTCTGGTATTCTCTCCTAGTATCCAGTCTGCTTTCCGGTCTGATATTATCTCCCAGTATCCAGTATACTGCTCGGTCTGGTATTCTCCCCAAGTATCCATTCTGCGGTTCGGTCTAGTAATCTGTATCCAGTCTGGATCTCGGTCTGGTATTCTCTCCCAGTATCCAGTCTGCTGCCAGTGCTCGGTCTGGTATTCTCTCTCAGTGTCCAGTCTGGATCTCGGTCTGGTATTCACTCCCAGTATTCCGTCTTCTGCTCGGTCTGATATCATCTCCCAGTATCCAGTCTGCTGCCAGTGCTCGGTCTGGTATTCTCTCTCAGTGTCCAGTCTGGATCTCGGTCTGGTATTCACTCCCAGTATTCCGTCTTCTGCTCGGTCTGATATCATCTCCCAGTATTCAGTCTGCTGCTCGGTCTGGTATTTTCCCCCAGTCTGCGGTTCGGTCTAGTAATCTGTGTTCAGCCTGCTTCTCGGTCTGGTATTCTCCCCCAGTCTGCGGTTCGGTCTGATATCATCTCTCAGTGTCCATTCTGCTGCTTGGTTTGGTATTCTCTCCAGCCTGCTTCCCATTCTAATATTTTTTCATGGTGTTCATATTCTGTGGCCCGGTCTGATATTCCCTTATTGTCTCGCTAACGATAGAGTAGCCGCTCAGATAAGTTTTTGCCAGGCTCCAAACGTATGCGTTGAAATAAGCGGTCGGCTGCGGTTACTCAGTGCTAATGGAACATGTCCAATTTGAGTCCGATCCATCGACCGACCGGCGCTGTCCACGAATGTTGACTTTCGCACGCGAACAGACAGCAAGATTCCAACTTATCACAGAACTTGTACTCCGACATTTTGGCGGATTAATTTGAGACTAATGAAGACATGTTTTCGCGTCGTTCACTGTCGACCGACATCAGTTCGCACGTATCTTGAAACCAGCATCGATCGACGGTATGGGCTATGTATCATTAGTTACGGCTTAACAGAAATTTTCTGTAACGCACGTAAAATAAATGTTTTAATTTCAGAATACCTGTACAATACAATACAATCCAATGTCCCGAAAAACTTACTCCAAATGTTTTTTCTAATCAGTCATATTTTTTTTGACTTGATTTGTCTTTCAATTACGGAGGTTTTCATGAAGACAACAAGTTCTGTATACATGATACCCCTTTACTTTGTATAGCGGATATTGAATACCACTAACTATTTCCCCAAGATGACACGTATACCGGTATTAACGTCAACCGCCTTCCGGTTTGTCGTCACTCTGTTGTATCAGTTTCGCCACGAGTAACAGGACATCGTGATATCTTCGTGACAAATTGCGTATTCTGCGGCTGTTCTGTTTACAAATGTCGACATTGCAGAAAAGGAATTAAAGCAATACATGGTTTTGTTAATACTAGCACAGTCTATACGTAAGCATAATCTTAGGCGATTACAACGCGAATAAGAGACCTTTTTTAACAAACAAGTACTAGTATGTATGTATGTTGTGTTTGTTTGTTCTATTGTCGTCTGAGTAATAAACCACAGCGCCGGTCGCCCTAAAAATCTCTAAACGACAATCGGATTGGCTGGCTGCCAAGATGAGTACGGTAGCCACGTGCCGTTGATAATGGCGCCCTGGTGTCGGCGACGGTGGGCCGGAATCGTTAGTCTTTTTTGCAGTTGAGTTTTTTTTTTTCTCAATATTTTACCCAGGCATTGCCGTAAATCGTTCAAGTTGTCCGTGTTGTGCCATTTTGGATAACGCAATATATAGATATAGTATAGATAAAATAACAACAACTATGCAGCAACTGGCAGTCGCCCCATTTTCAATAGCTAGTTAAAACGAAACTACTGTTTTGTATCATTATTCAAACGAGTTGTCTGTGCTTTGCTACACATTAGTGGACCGCATAAATGTTTGATGAGCAGCGCAGTGATGTTATCACGGCCGAGCCGGAGGGGTATGTTTCGGGGGTTAAGCAGAATGCACGCGTACTCACGTAAAACCCGCTGATGGATTGAATGCGTGCACAATTATGACAAACAACAAGAGGCAGATATGTGAAAGTACGTATTAAATTAATGTATACATGTGAAAAATCACACCAGCTAAATCACCGCCCTAATTACTCGACTTCTTAACTCTAGGCTAGTGCAACAAAAAACAGAAAACAGGGCACGCAACCCAACCCCAACCACGCACCAACGCATTACTGAAAGATGCGAAGAAATACGAACACGTCCGATAATGGTAAGGTCACAAAAGAATAGCCAACGTCAAAGAGAAGAACTATGCGACAGTTACGAAAAGGTCATTGTCATGAATGTCATAAAATACGGTACTTTATGAATTATGGTTACATTTTGAGTGAAGCGTGGGGAAAAGTGTGTTATTAAGTATTATTAACATGCTCATTAGTATTAAGAGCTTGTATCTACCAAAGACTGTATCACATTCTGCTTGTATCGCTTTCTGTAAAACAGAACAGTATGATATTGGGTAGGTATATCAAATGTTCAGTGGTAATATATGTATTAAAAACGCATTAAATCGAACGGACCTCTTTTCCAATTCTGCAGACGTGGTTGAGACTACGCGCAAATTTCATTCGGATATAAAACCAAATAAATGAACATTTGGACCGATTTACAAATTTAAACAGATTTGGTTTACGGTGTTTGACGCTGGTTAACAGAATCACGAATAAAATTAAATGTATCATTTGACGTACAACCATGACGCTGTAAGCCACATTTCCATTAAATAACTCGAACTTTCTGCTAACTTATCTGTCTCAGTACTTGCATGTTGTTAAAATGTCAACAAAGACAAATGATACATTTTTTTCATGACAGAATAAGATGGTCTTCAACATTAAACCAATATTCGCTCAAGTCAGTATTAAATTTCAACTTTCAACATTAATATAATCCTTCGCTCGCAGACCACGTGATGCTTTCCACGTAATGATTAATTTATTCCACGAGCGCGTTTTAAGTGACGCCCTCTTGCTGGTTGGATGCGCCACTCGAAGCATTGATTGGCACAACGCTATTTCAATTGAATAGGCAAGTGTGGACACAGACAACAAAACCGGCCCGGGGTGCGATCAAAGCAATACTCAAAATAATAGGTCTTTAATTGTAGTCGAGTATCAGAAGTTGTCTCCGCACTGGTCTTTTTATTTCTCTCTAGCGCTGACTTAGACAGTCGTGTCCCACCACCGCGTGTCGATCTATCGCGTTAAGCACATTGCCGAAGCCACTCGACGCCCTATTGCTGTTGTTGAATCTATCGATACTATATAAACTGAGGTATTAGTTTTTCCAACACCCACAGTCATGTATGAAAGTGACGACATCCTGAGCCACCGTGCGCGAGCGTTCAGTATCAACAGTATAGTGTCCCCACCAAGGGGATTCGCGTACCACGGTCTGCCGCCTATGCAGCAGTGTGCCCCGGAACATCTGACTTTTACAGGTAAATACCCTTATTTTCCACATTTTACAATTTTTTTATCGCAATTTTTTTTAATATTTTAAAAAATCACATCTCGAAGGAATTAGCAGCCACTTTGTAGAATTGGATGTAGCATTTGGCAACAGGTTCAACGCGAAAAGAACGGCCACTGTGTAAGTCAACCCCGTGCTATACATATTGTCCGTTATCGACACCAGCACGCACCTAAAGCCAACTGCACCATGCAGACATGGATCGTCGAATCGATACGCCAACCTTTCCCCATCTTCTTACACTTTTGCAGATCGTCGCAGCCATTTTGAAAACTTCGCATCGTTGTCAGGCGCAGGAGACTTGAAGTCACATCATATGCTATCCGGCGGTGGCCCGCCGACCATTCCTCACACCGTAGTGCAGAACAAAGACATCAAAGTAAACTTGGAAGGAAAGGAGTTGTGGACAAAATTCCACGAAATTGGCACTGAAATGATTATAACGAAAGCTGGCAGGTAAGTTCTAACAGAGCGTTTTTTACTATAATGCTGGAAATATTATTGACGGAACAACTGTTTGTGTTATAACCGACGGAACAGTTATCTTGTTTATTAATGCGTTTATTCTTTTATTTTGACTCTACGTGTGTGGCATAAGATCTTTTTAATGATAATTAATGTTATTTGGGCGAAAATATACATGCAATTATTGCCCACTTCACAACATGGAGGGAATTATTCTAAAACATTATCATTATACATCATGAAATTGTTTAATATTATCTGTTATATATTATCTTACGCGACTGGAAAAAATGACATAATTCACGAAACAATCCGTGTTTTTTTTCGTCGAGCGAATACATACTGTGTAGTTGAACTAATTTGAGTTATAGACTTAGCGACGCTATGTAAATGGTAGCAATCTAACTGGAGATGACTTGTAAAACGCAACTATGTATGAAGCTATATCCGATGGTTTCGTTTGGTGGAGGTCTTACATTTGTCAAAACAAGAAAACCGTGCATCTGATGTTGTGTTCCTCGTCGCAGTGGAGTAAACTACGTGAACGATACGAGTAGATATATAGTTTAGTATGGAACATGTGCCAGTGAGCACTGAATGACTACCAAGCCCGGACGAACGGTGCCGGGATCAATTAACAATAATTGCAAAGGGGGTATTGAACGTAGGAACGCTCTGCCTTCTTAACTTAATGCCCGGCAATTTAGATGGACTTTTAGGGGACCACTAACCCGTGTCATTGTTACCTAAAAGTTTACAAATGGGAACAGCAATAAAGAAGAAATGCTAGCAAGTAGCGTGAAGTGGTCCAAACAATGGATGAAACCAGGATGAAACGGATATTGATTATATAGGCAGGCAGGCTGGCTGGCTGGCTGACTGTTTGGGCGCTGAAATATGTAGAAGGACAGTTGTAATGTAGAGGCTGGATGTACACACGCAGACAGCAATTCCGCTCAGCGCCAAGTGCGCTACCAAGAACTGTGTTAGTGCCCACCTGTAATTACCTATCAAAGTCCAGCGACGTCTCCAAAAGGCTCAAATCGTCCCACTTTTTACCTACGACCGATCGCGTCAACATTTCTACAATTTAGAAGTTGTTCAACGATCGAGTCGAAATTGGCAGCTCCATGTATTCCAGAAAATCATTGTAGACAAGAAGCTAACTCTAATACAGTTCAAATTTCAGCCCATTGCTATAACGCTAATATTAATGTTTTTTCGCAATTTGTATGTCTCGGCACCCGAACGTTTACACCACATTGCGTGCTTACACGCTATTTGAATGACATAATACGGACACCCGATACTAATATCATTTATATGTCAACAAAAACGCGAACAAAACACGTCGACGTTAAAAACAATTAACATTATTTCGCGCTTGATAGATCAGTGGAACATTACGAAGCTGTATTATTGCAGTAATATATTAGACGTTTTTAACGAATGCAATGCCAGCCCCGGGACTTTTTTAAACGTACTCTATCAACGTACTTTGTATTTGTTAAATTTTATCGCCTTCGCACAATTTTATGACCATGTGTGCAATTTCCAGTAACAAAGGTGCAAGGCCCACATATTATACATTCCTGTTTCCGATTTTCGCTGATTTTAAGTACTCAGTTATTTGCCACGCCGCCTCCACCAATAGTTCTTTTTGCTCACTATAACTCCAATTCCGTACATTCGTTATTTCCTAATCGTGACGCCGTCATATAAGTCATTGCAATACTTTACTTTTCTCGTCGTAACACCGTCACATTAGTCATTATTTTCCTCGTCGTATCCCCGTCACATTAGTCATTATCCTGCTGATTGCAGCGCCGTAACATTAGTCATTGCTTTTTTCGTCGTAACACCGTAACGTTAGTCATTATTTTGCCCATCGTAACGCCGTCGCATTAGTCATTACTTTTCTCATCGTAACATCGTCACATTAGTCATTATTTTCCTCGTCGTATCACCGTCACATTAGTCATTATTTTGCTCATCGCAGCGTCGTAACATTAGCCATTGCTTTTTTCGTCATAACACCGTCAAATTAGTGATTATTTTGCTCATCGTAACGCCGTCACATTGGTCATTACTTTCCTCGTCGTAACACCGTCGCATTAGTCATTTCTCACTGACCGAAACGCCGTCACATTAGTCATTACTCTACTCATCGCGACACCGTCACATTAGTCATTGTTTTACTCATCGCGACACCGTCGCATTAGTCATTACTACCTTTTTTATTCACTTCACTCACTAGAATAATCTTATAAATGTCGTCGACTCCGGCTTCCACTTGTTACTTTAATTCCAATCGCAGAACGTCGCCGCCAACCTCCAGTCTCACCGCCCTCGGCGCGATGTTAGCCTTGCAGTCGATTCAATCCGCGAACTCGGACGAAGATTTATTCGCTAACATACACACCCACTATTTTCACAAAATTACCCAAATAATTTGTCACCACTGGAAAAGTGCAACATTTATAAAATAAATAGGATTCTAGAAGTTATTTACTAAAGTTGTCCGTTTTAAACCGATCTTATCCACTTTTGAAGACGCGGTGAACAAACTAGCATAAATATCGTGAAAAACAAGACTAATAAGCGGGATTAATATTAAGTATTGATTTGGATCTAAATCCATTGGGTGCCTTGTTTTAATTCTACAGATGTGGGGTCATATTTTAGCTGTATCTTTATGATTATTTGATTTGTAGATTACCCTTATTGTTTTATTAATTCGGCTTCGACAATTTTCTGGAAATGGTTACAGCGTGTGTTTGGAGTTAACGTCGTCCGCAGCAGTTCGCAATTCGCGTACTCTGACTGTCTTCCGCGAAAAAGACTTGCATGCAATTACGACCCACATAACACAAACAACAAACTTATTTCGTATATATATTCAAATTTTTTTTTCGTTTTCCCCTGACTCGTCAACCGTGTTTCCGGGAACCTTCACTCTGAACCATCCATAACAAACTAAAACCGATTACGACGCAAAATGGGAATATTTATGAATAATATACAGTGACAATAAAAATAACCATTTAGTAATAACAATGGCGTTAGTGTCGTCCTTGTTAATGCAACAATAACTAAAATACAAAGCGCCACTTGCCAATCAGAATTACACCGTGTAGATATGAACGAAGTGAAACTATATCGACACTACGCGATAAATGAAATACATCCAAATATGTCCAAATTTTCCAATCGTGTGCTTTATACGTTTTCTGTTGTGATTTGCTAAATGTGGGCACTCGATATGCAGTAATCTACTTAATCTAAATATACAGGAATTAAAATAATCCCTATGAATTAATAAAAAGATTTGAGGAGGGTTGGCCGGCTGAGTCTAAATCGCAGATTGGTGACATGAAATCGATACGCAAATCTCATCTTTGTTATACTACGAACCAGACACAGAGGCTTATCGAGTCAGAAACAAGTGTCTATTGTTATCACTACGTACAAGTCATGGTACTTCTTGGGCATATTGTCCACTGATACCGTGTTCACACAAAATAAACTACACCGGCGTAGTCTGCGCCCTGGTTGGAACAATGAAACGATCGCCCAAAGTTGCGTCCATTGACAGCTTTTAAAGCGCGGTGGTCGTCGCGCAGCGCGTGTTCGAATTTCATGTAAATAAACAATGTATTTTACCCGCGTTGTATACGTCGCTTTGAGTCCCATTTCGAACAGGACGCGGCGCGACGACTGCCGCCCTTTAAATAAATACGGCGGCCGCTGAGAAATACGTACTCCTATTGCTGACCCGTATTTTGTGTATTTCTTTTTTATTTATTTGTGTCTCTAACACAATCGTCACCAATAACAACTGTTGACCATGTTACATGTCTCCCGTAAGCTAACATATTACATGCAAATACTGCACTAAAAGTGGACAGATTCTTTCATTTGTAAATCCCTGTACGCCGACGCAATGTATTCCCATCCGTTTTTTTTAAACAAACAAAACAATAACTGTTATAATATTTTGTCTTTACTTTATTTCATTCTACCAGACGTATGTTTCCAACGTTTCGTGCAAGTGTCACGGGTCTAGACCCACACGCCAAGTACATCATGCTGATGGACATCGTGCCAGTAGACGACACCAGATACAAATATCACAATTCGGAGTGGGTAGTAACCGGTAAGGCCGAACCACATATGCCCGGAAGACTGTACATCCATCCCGACTCGCCGGCTACGGGAGCCGTGTGGATGAAACAAGTTGTCAGCTTTCATAAAATGAAACTTACCAACAATAACCTTGATCAACACGGACACGTAAGTTGCAATTCTACTATAAGTGTGTGATATAAGACAGAATACACATAATAACAAAATAATTAACAAGCTGTAATATTCTATGCTATAACCGCTATGTACCACGGTGTATAACGGTTGAAACATTATGTATTGAAAAAAATAACGATCTTAAATTTCGGGAAAAAAATGAGAATTTTCTAAACGTTCTCGTTAACGGAGTATACGTTAGGATAAAACAATACAACTGACATTAGACGGAGATGGCCGCCTACGGCTGTCTTCAAGGTCCGTATTCACCCTAAATGCCTTGATCTGTTTACACTCCGGTTATTAGCACACGAACGTGATGCAATACATTCTAATAAAAACGTCAGAGCTTCCTTCGAACAATTTGAATCGGAAAAAAGTGTACAAATTGAAGCAGGAAACTCTCTTGTAGTGGTTATCAGAGCCGTTTACAAATACAGGAAAGTGAAACGGCTTGCAAGCTCGTCGATCTCCAATTATTCATAGTATCAAGTTTTGATTGTGCAAACAACTCTATAAAGCTCCTTCCACTAGGGCGGCCAGTTCGCTGAATTTTCAATTTTACAAATATCAATGGGTGGTTCGTAAAATGTTGGCAAAACAATCACGCTGAAATTATCTAATTAACTGTGTTGTGTAAACACTGTTGCATCGGTTACTAAATAAACAAATTGTAGCAATACAGGATGCCAAATGTAGGAAGAAGAAAATACTATATAATCACCGCCAACATTCGAATGAACTAAAACTCTCTTTAACAAATCTGCCTAGAGTAATCTTTTTAATGACTCTGTGTGCACTATGTCAAATCAGGAAATGATATTGACTCGCACAGCGGCCGCGACTGCTCGCATAACTTTTCAGGGAAAGCTATACTGTATATGGGAAATCGAATTAACTTTTTGAATCTCAGTAAAAGAACGTCGCATCTGAGCTGAGTATATTACCTACCAACGGCCTGTGTGATGTGTGTGGTATATAAAGAATATTGGTTTCGGGTTAAAAAAAAAAAACACGCTTATTTTTGTGTTATTCGTGTGTTGCACATTGACCCGTCGCGTCATCTGAACTCCTTTGAGCTGGTTCATCTATAGCTTATACAAAATTCTCAGCACTATTTTTAATCTCCTATAATTCGTGTTTCCCTCGGTTGTATTTATTCTGAAAACGAAAGAATTTTAAGTTAGTCGCTAGATTGAACACTTGACACAAACCGTTATGAAATGTCTCCGCCTGGTTCTACAATATTGACTGCCAAATCACCGAAAACTGTTGAATCGCATACGTTTCATTTTATCCCAATCCGAAACTGCCAACACGAAGAATTTGAATTTGAACAGTTCTACCACCGAATACTTGTACCAAATTTATATTACCTAAACAGCCATCGCGCACGTAATGTTATACTCTTTCTACTTCTCCGATCGCCCGTGGGTAAAGGATACGGCAATGATTTATCTGATGCGAGCCCAAATTGCTGTAATTCTAAATATATTTACATACATTTTGAGTTTAAGTTAGCGCTTTTACCACGCTATATGTAAGGGACTTAAAAAACAAACATTCGTTCATCTGTACGACGGATCTTAGTTATATTCAGTGACAAAGTGAAATCTTTTTTTTTAAGTATTGGTTAATACAATCCTTTTTGGATATTGCACCACGCTTTATAAACATCTAGTTACCTCTACTTTATAACCGGCGGTCGTTGTCTTTCCAATTGACAACGCTGCAACTCCGACAGTCTTGCACAGACAATGTCATTTATATTTTAAAATTTGTCGCCCTGAGCGCTTGTGCATCACTGTTTTATATATAAATAAAAAACATTGACATTTTATTTTCTTGTGATATGCACCGAAGTCAGGGCAACTAGTTTGTTTTAAGAATTACAACAAGGAGAGAGCGTCAATGCGTCCTACTACACCAACATGTGTCCCCTCTATACTAGAAGCACACCACACGTAATTGGGCGTGGGAGGGTACAGGGATGAAATACATAATTCATATCACAGCACACTAAATTTTATTTTAGTAGTATCCATGTCATTTGTGCTAAAAACCGCCATGGTTTTAATTTCTTTTATTATAACATAAATGAATAATAGTATGCCGTTTTTCCGACCAGAATAAATTGAGGCAATATCATATTAATTATCTATTAAATATTAGCATATTTTGGTTGCACATCAATGCTTCGCGTCAATTCCCAATAGAACGCCTGTTTCTTCTAACATTGTAATGAAGTGGACTAAGTTAAAAGTTGTGTCATTTTACCCACGGAAAGTGGTTTTAGCACTGCAATTGTCAGTTTTGCCGTCCATGGATTGCGGAAAAGAGCGATAGCTAACAAGTCGACCGACCAAGGTGTTAAAACTCACTCTAAAAATCCCGCAAATGTATTCCTTTCAACACGTATTTGACACGTGGAACATATTTTCAGAATTTGTGTAAATCTTCACTTTAACAGGCAAGCATCGCGTCTTTATTCATACGACTATTGAATACATATTTCTCCTACTCGGCGTTACTGTCGACAGGTTCACCTCACTAAATACAATATTTATTCCCAAACATAATTTTGTTAACATTCATTCGACTTCGTTAACTTTGGACACCGCCTACTCATTTTAGCAATTTCTCTCCCGCTTCATTCGATGTTGGGTTGGAGTTTAAAAAAACTTAGCTGTACATCATATTGTCAATTCTATCACTATCGTCGCTATATGGGGGCAGGTGCAAACTCTATCTTATACACAGTTATTTAGTGTACTCCGAAAGCTATAAATCACTATCCTATATCACTGTGCTATCTCACTGTGCTTTTCTCACCGACGTTGTATAGACATAAATATATTTAAAGTTGTTGGCAGGATGGTGGAAAGGAAAAAGATCCGATAACATCATATTTTAAAGATGGCCTCCATTTGATAAAAGGGCAGAATGCTTATTTATTGATTTATACCCAGCATTTACATCGCCATTAGCAACCATCACCGTTAGCAACCATCTGATAAATAACCGGCCATGCTGTCGACTCAGTTTTTTTTCTGAGCAAAAGTTGCACTCCTTCCCTGTTGTGTTTTGATGAGAGAGCAGACGACTTTGTAGATTACTTTATGAAAAATGACGAAAGGGCATTGATCTTGATCATTAAAAAAAGAGTAGCTGACTTGAAAGACTGCAATTTTTCATTTTTTGAAAAAACAAATGTTTTGTAGTTTATTTCACGTGGAATCAATTCATCTCATTTTCTCGTTGTAAGGGTGCATGTGGATGTTGTTAGGGTCTATAAAGCACATATTAACCAAGAATTATCCATTTGAAGTACTTAAATAAATCTCCTCTTATTTAATGTGATGTTATAATATCTATAAATAAATGTTTCTCTAAAACTATTGGACAAACTAAAATAAAATAATATTGATCTTCAATAAAAGTACATTGAAATAGGCACAATCTCTGAATACGTGGAGTGCCATGGATTCTTGTGTTTGTGTATCAATACTGACATAGAATCTAATAATGCTAATCCAAAAAAGAAAGGAAGACAGAATTGATAATCAAGCGTAGATTGTAATTTATCATGGTTAATTTTATAAATATGTGGCAGCAAAATACATGCACGCACCCGGTGTGATCATTAGCATATTTTGAATAATTAAATCTGAAATATACAGGCATGTAAATATACAACAAACATGAACACATGTTGTATATTACGGACAATCAATATTCTGTCGGAGCGTTGTTTTCTAAATACTGAATGTAAATTATAAATTCCGTTCTCGCCTAGGTTCCCGTTTGCTTTCGTAAAATAGACAGTGTAGTTGAACAATTTGTGTCACAATGGAGTCCAGGGAAGGTAAAATTTAGTTACTGAGGCGTAAGTCTGGGAGTGTTTAGATGGTGGATAACTGTACACAAATGGTATCAGTTGTTTGGAGTGCACCTGTCACGGGTAGTAGAATACGTATTCATTCGCTGTTGTTGTCTGTGTATCAGAGCATGACATGCGGAGTGAATATTTCTCTAGGTTGAGGATAAACAAAAGGGTTATAACGATGAACTAGGGCATATTTTATTGGAAAAATCATTTGGTTTGAGATAGTTAGTTAAAAACTGATGCGTTATGATTTTACTATATACTATACTATAGCGGGTGGAGTTAAAGTGCGGTGGTCGTCGCGCAGCGCGTGTTCAAATTTCATGTAAATAAACAATGTATTTTACACGCGTTGTATACGTCGTTATGAGTCCCATATCGAACAGGACGCGGCGCGACGACTGCCGCCCTTTAAAGCAGTCGAGCAAACTAACTGTTTATTACTTTGATATAGTGTCAAGCAGAACAGTCGTTGCACAGCGCGCTCTAATTTCGTGTGTATTTAACAAACAATGTATTTTACACGCGTCGTACTCATCGCATGGGACCCATATCGACCGATAACACGATGCGTCGTCGTGATCTTTGTGCTTGAAAAAAAAAATCGCGATTTACTTCCATATATTTAAACAAACACAACTTGCAAAGACTTAATATTGTGATATAGATCTATCGAGAGAGTAGATTTAATTACTTAGTCTTTTGTCTAATTGAAATGTTCACATTTCTTCGGTACATCGAGACACGGTATCAACTCATTAACTGGTAGATTCGAAACTTGGTCGTGTTTATAGAAATACAAACTCTTTATTAAATCCCGAAACTTTCACGATGATGAAAGATGGACACATATTGAGACGGGAATATGATTGCACTTTATTTATTGAATATGTATCCAAGGCACATATTTTTTTTCTCTGTAAATAAATTAGTGAGAATTCTACAATTTCCGCAAGTTAAAAACCGTGTAACCATGGGAATAGCTATATCTGATTGTGCCAACATATGCCTATAATATTGTCTATTCCGGGATATCGAGTCCAAAGCTGTCAATCAACACAACATGAATAGTTCCCTTTCCACATAATCCTTCTTAAATGTTTCCTGAACGAGCGGCGCCTACAAGCCCACATCCCGGGTGTTCAGTCGTCGGATACGGATCATTAATACAAACAAAAATATTCGAACAGTCCATCTGACGTCAGTTTCCGGCTTGGTGATGATGTTTATAAGTCAATTTGGAAATACCGGCGTATGCAATAACAAGTTAATTATACTGACACCGATTCGCCTATCTCCAAGTTAGACATCAAAGACAAGCTCACGGGGCCATTGGTAATAATAGTATTTCAGAAACAAATGATTCTGTTTCAGCGTTAGCCGCTAATAAGTAATATATTTGTCACCTTGGTAACCATTTCGTGTACACACAAAAATGAATATTGAATATTTAAAAAAAAATGCAACTTTATAAGGAATTCGTTATGTTTCAAATTAATTTATGGCGTGTTACGTAGGACAATTTTAGTGTTTATTGCAACGTTGCGACTGCCTGCGAACGAGGCTGAATAAAATGTCGGATTTTATCGTAGTCGGACAATATTATTACCAAGTGAACGCACTGTTTATATCCTCCACTTAGTTCATCACGTACCGAATACGTAGGTGTTTATGTACGGAATGAACAGTCGATATTTAGATACAAAATCGAATCGAAACAAAATGTGTGAAACAAAAGTGAAAGGTCATTTGTGATCTACCCTGCCTCCATGTGCTCAACAAAGTCAATTTACTTTCGGAGATTAGAAAGATCCCACTGAGATTTGTTGCCATTTTCTTGGCTGATACTGTCAGTTCGACTGAAATATGCATTTCATCTCTTGCACACATGAGCATGGAAAAATATTAAATATTTTTAAATTAACTCTACACTGCCACGGTGAATTCATTCTGAAAAAGAAAGAGTTTACAGTACTCTGAATCGATTTAGATAGTGGAGATAGCAACACAGCAACAATACTGCGACAAATTATTAACCCTAAAGCCATAACAACATTAACAATATATTAACTACTTTATTACTGTTGTATCCCATATTTGAGGTTTTGATAAAAAAAAACACAATAAAGTAAAACATTGTGAAAACAATAAAAAAAATACCAGTTCCATTTGCAAACAAATTAATTAGTTAAAGTAGGAGAATTCTACTCATACGAACTGCATACTCATGTACCACACACACACACCAATACATATAATTATAATACATATACATTTATTGTGTTTTGATTGAATTTCATAACGCACGTTGGTAGCACACTGAAAACAATAAGTTTACAGTTTGAGGGATGGATTGTGAGGAGTAAGCAACAAGCCGGACTATCGTCTTCAATGAGAGGATGTTCTTGTTGTTGCAGTGACGTACATAGATTATTATGTTCATTTCCAGGGGCTATAATTCTAGTCGCTTGAGGTAGCAGCTAATATTCCAAATGGCGTCTTTGTTATTCTAAGAATACCTCGCTGTATACGATATTCCTCGTGTGTCTTTTGTTTCACTTAATCTTCGATCTGGGATGAAATCGTAACCCAGCCTAGGTTCCGTTTCTCCCCTCGGCAGCTCGCCACTTGTATGTAGTAAGCACATTGGCGACGTATGTGCGTAAGTTCCGCCTAGGGCGCGTGTCTCGTATATCTCACTTCCATCATATTTCCTTAATGCAATAAAACAGCAACGTCAATTCTGAAACATTAGAATCAACTTTTCAAAGTTTCTTGTAATCTCATCCCAGCGTGAAACGCACGTAAACACATAATATTATTTAGTTTCGGAATATGAAGTTTAAGGTCAATATTGCAGCATTGTCAGATTTACCACAGTTATATTTAAGTAAATAAAGCCACACATATCACAGCAAAATGTTCGCACTACCCAATGGCATAACATACACAATACATTTACTTTTGGTTAGTATTATAAGAGATTATTTTCTATATCTTTCTACAGATTGTACTGAACTCGATGCACAAGTACCAGCCTCGCTTCCACATCGTGCAGGCCAATGACGTATTCAGTCTCCGCTGGAACTCTTTCAGCACTTACGCTTTTCAAGAAACCCAGTTTATCGCAGTCACAGCCTACCAAAATGAAAAGGTACACTTTTTTTGTTAAATATCAACGGTTGAGTGTCTTTATAAAATGTCATTTCTAAGGATTTAATATTACCAGGCGTTCCATGTATCCACCAGTACATGGATTTATTCGGATTTCCCACAATGCATTTCACTGAAAATGTATCCAGGTCCAGGTCTAGCTGGGGTAACGTAAGCAGAATGTTATCCCACTGAATATGTTCCAAGCCATCCAAGTATATATAGTGAATAAACAGAAGATTGTCAAACTGAATGCCTTCAAAATCACCCAGGTATACGACAGGAGTGAGTTACGTAAACAAAAAAGTATCCAACTGAATGTTCCCAAAACAAAGAGAAATATGGAACTGAATGTTTCCAAAACAAAGAGAAATATGGAACTGAATGTTTCCAAAACAAAGAGAAATATGGAACTGAATGTTTCCAAAACCATCCAAGATTAAGGCTGAGTGATTCACGTAAACAGAGATTATCCAACTGAATGTTTACAAAACCATCCAGGACTAAGCCTGGATGATTCACGTAAACAGAGATTATCCAACTGAATTTTTGCAAAACGATCAAGGTCGAAGACTGCAGTCACGTAAATGGGAGATTATCCAACTGAATGTATTCCATTCCCGTAAGAAAAATGAAAATGAACATCACTGCATTAAAGTATAAATCACGCGTAGAGATTAGAACAATGACAACACAAAAACCATCTTAAACCATCTGCGCGCAATGTATTAATATATCGCTCGTTGTTGTTATTATATCGTCTGTTTCATTTCATTCATCTAGAATCGTTTTGAAGGCGGTATCATTCATACATCGAAATAGTAACACTACATTCATGTAATAAACTGAACATTCTGTTTTTATTTCACAATTACTGAACTTTTAAAAAAACTTGCATCTTAGACACGTGTTGCAAGTTATCCTGAGGATACTATAAAAAATACATAGCATATGGTCTTTTTATCATTTTGTGTTTCTTATACGCATAATATGATATTAATATATAAACTGGTTGCCAGGGGCAATGATATTTGTATACCAGAACGCCAGATACGTCGAATAGGGAACGGTAACATGCACCCCAGACAAGAAAACAAGCAGTAAACTAGATCACAATGATGAAAAAGAGACCAGGGAACGAAGGTGTCGAATGTAGAAATAGCTAACAAATTAAATATTGGTCAATTTAGAAAGTCGTGCTTTTGGCGTTGAATGGTGCTAGACTAGGATCGCTTTCACACCGATGCTGAATGAATTGGACATTTATTTTGCTCGATTTGAACACTAGACGACGGTGTCTGTGTTTGAGCCATTTAGTAACTACAACCGTGCGGGCATGTTTGCATGGTAACATAAACCATACAGTCGAGAACGACAGTATATATAATATATATATATATATTATGTATATGTACTCGAGCTAAATTTGCATTGTCCAAATATTTTTTTACCTGCGGACCTTTTTATTATTTACATTCAGCCCAGTTTTCAATTAAAAAACATGTTTTTCGATATTACAGTTACTTTTGTTGAAAGCCCCTCACTTTCCAATGAACATTAAAAACCTGACTCTAATTTATTGTTTTCTCTTTAATCCAGATTACGCAGCTTAAAATCGACAATAACCCGTTTGCTAAGGGATTTCGGGATAATGGGTTATCTCGCAGGTAAGTGATTTTTTATTCTTATATAATTTATTTTTAGACTAACAACAATGGATTTTTACATGCAAGGGTGGCTCCCTTGTGGCGCGAAGGGGCGAATGTAAGATTTTCGACGAAGTCTGAGTTACACCCCTCTCTCCCGATCGTACCATATCATTAAACGCGTGTACGGTACAAAAGAAATAAGGAAGAAGGCGGCCCTTTAGCGTGGCCCATTATTTCCATTGGGGTGACTAGGCAAGACCATTTTTAGCATCGCGTACAGATCATGTCTCCGCTTGTGTAGATTATTGCTGCATATTCTGGTTCTAGAACCGCCAGTAAAATAATGGCCCGACCATTAATGTTACAAAACGATCTGTCACGGATCACGTGGTCCGATTTTATCTCGCCTCTCCGGAACATAACGATTTTCACGGTCACGAGTTTCAGGGAAAATCAAAATAGACAGCCTCTTTATTAAGATATCCCGGCGTTGTGGTTGTATACCTAATGCCCGCCACCACCTCGACGCGCATAGCAGTTTCTCTGCGTGGTAGAAATAGTAATCGTTATTATTGGTGCTTGATCATTAGGAAATTCGAGAGCGGAGATATAAAAAAAAATATTAAAAAAATATACACATCATTTTCTCCTCTACTCACTTTTGAGCGGGATTTTTGTTTTCGAGGTGAGGCCGGTTTGTCCCGCTTTCTTTTATTAAAAGTGTTTTTTTTTTCCTGTCATTTCATAATAATATCAACTAAATATTATCCAGTTTAGCGAAATTATAATTTTTCTATACTTTATAATAATAATTGAAATTTAAAACAGTAGTAACGGAGATATTCTGGATACCGTGGCCGCACTGTCTATCCATCGGTTGGCTGGAAGTGTTAGCAACTCAATCCCATATATTATCCATTGTGTTTTGCGAGCGAAGGCAAGTCCCAACGGGTAACAATGCTCTACTATAACACATCATTGGATTATCTATCTTTGATTTTTATTATTATCGAACGTTTTATGAAAGCCTTGCTGACATGGTCCCAGGCGAACCCTTGCAATCGAAACCGTACACCGACCATCTCGTCTCTGAGCTCGCACATCGGGAATTTCAACCACAAATATGCACTCTGGCAAAACTAGTAGGTACTTTGACTCAATTCAACGTTCCCTTAAAAAGGAACCGTTGAGGGTGGGGATCATGATTACGGCGATGATGAGCACGCTGTCTGGAAAGCGTTATTTACTATTAAGCGAATCAATGTGAATATTGAAGTGTATAGGTAATAGTACCTCAAGTAAAACAATGTGAATAGTACAATATGTACAAGAACAGTACAGTGATATTTACTTAGTTTTATTTTAAAATTATAAATACGTAATTTAAAAGAATGTCGTTTTCCATACTAATTATCAACTTTCATCGGATGAGCAGCGTTTTGTTCATTATCTTTTAAGGGACGGCTACTTTTACGTTAGCGGTTTATTTTCCATTACTGTGACACGGCTATAATACACGGAATACGTTATTAAGGAGCTATCTTCATTGGATTCCTGTGAGACTTAACACCTATCTAACAACCGACAAATTGGAGTCGTGTTGTTTGTCTTCACGGAAAATAAATTCCAATTTCAATGACAAATTAATGGCGGACTAAATAAAATAGATTTGAGTTTGCTTAATAGAAAACATCTATAGTCTGGCTAATTTACTACCACCCACCACAAATCATTCCCTCTTAATGCCTTTCTATTATTATACTAAACCTTGGACTTCTTTTTCGGTTGTTGGGGGGTAGTGCTGATCAATGATTTGGTCAAAAAGCGTGTCTCGCTTGACGAGAAAGCCCTACTGCAGATTTGTTAACACTTTCTCCTTCGCCTAACAACGTTTCACCTCCATGGAAATATAGTCCCCGAGTATCTGCAGTTTACATCAGGCGGAAATTGCTTATCCACTGATCAGTTTGATCGTAAATTGCTCGCTGAGATATATTACTGATGTAATTCGTTCTGGCATTTGGTATTGTCTGAATGTTATGAAATCGACTCGATTCCAAGATGGATGACAATGCCAGTGAAATCAAACAAGTTACAGTGTTAATATATGCATGACAAAAAAGATAGGTAGATTGTTAATATCCATTTAAATAATATCGGAATTTATTGACAAATCAGCGTATTCGGTGATGTTGTGCTCGCCGGGCGGTGCAGTATGGATTCTGTGCGCGTGAACGGGCGCGATACTTGCGGTAGTAATTCATTCACCGGATAGTTTAGAATAATATATAAAAAGTAGCAGTAACGGTGGTTGTGGGAAGGTAGGTAGAGAAGATTTGTTCAACATGACAATGCCTGCCTAGCGATGAATTATTGCCTGCTCCGCGCTGTGTATCATACAACGTGAATTAAACCACGCTTATATTATTACTGATAACTTGTTATATAATTTCACCCAAGACTGTTCTAACACAGTGTGAAACACAACATCTCCGAAACCTGAAATGTCACCGACGAAAACAACTATACAGTCGGAATAAAAGAATAATAATATTATTATGGAGCTAATAAAATAATAATGCACACGACATGATCTGCGTTGTTATCAGCGGTTGTATTAAATTGCAATCATGTTAGACAGAACCGTTGAAATTTGAGACTCTCAGGGAGCCCCAACAAGCATATTGCCTGGCACGTGCGGATATCGAGTTCAAAAGCGTAACGTCAGCCAGCGCAACATGAAGTCTGTGAAGTTAAAGAGCAAACAGGAACAAATATCATTTAATTAAATACTAGAACGCATTTGACGATAATCCTCGGGTTTTGTCTCGGTTGTAAGATGGCGTTTTAAAATCCTGTTATAACTGTCGTTTTGAACGCTAGCTTGAATGATATCACTGGGGAACTGTCGCGTCACTTACAGTCATGTCACTGCTCACGCTGCAAATCATCCATCTCAAAGAATGGCTGAAAAGAACAATTAATATAACATAACAATACATGGCAGAGAGAGAGAGAGAGGCAGAGAGTGTGTTAGATATTGTCAGCTTTCTCCCATGTGATGTATTAATGCTTTCCCATAGACTCTCCTGAATACCGGGGCTCTGCTCCCTATTCTCGCACATTCAACTCTCATTCTGGGTTTTAATTCATTTTTTCGATAAATTAGGTATTGAATTATTTAAAACTATGTTCATTCAAGACTTGAATACGAGAAATGATAAAGCGCAGTTTTACGCACCCGGAGCGTGACTGGGATATTACTCATTCGCAAGTAATCAAAAAGCTATATATCATAACTACGTTCACACTGTGCGATAAACCTGTGCCAGGATTGTTCAAATTAGAGATTTACGTTGATCATTTTACAAGTTTATATCTTTGTCGGTTTGCAAGAAAACTTTAACTTCAGAATGTTGGACATTGAATAAGTTGGTGAAACACAGTGATTACGTCACTCTTTCAGCCACCATATCTATTATTTTATTGTTATGATTATTTTTTAAAGCGACATGTAGACTATAAAACAGAAACTAGAGACCCACTAAAATCGATAGTACTATCGGAAGACGATTTCAATAATCTGAAAAAAACCGGAAGTCGTTCATTATGATCGGATATACTATTAATCTTGATGTACACACGGTTTACATATTTATAACTAATACGTTTGCAACCAAGCCTTGTTACTGAAAGGGCGTTCCAATAATTACAACAAAATGCAGACCCTATAACCATACTAACGACTCTTTTACATTACGTCATCAGGTTAGATCGTGGTATTAAAAGATCTTCTAGCTGCTTGGAAACTTTCGATGAATCAACTGGTAAGAACTGATATATCTTCCTTTGCATCGGGTTGCAATTAAGCCAACGTTTAATTACCATCAATGCGGATAATTAATAATTAATATTTAACAATTAAGTACGAATACGATTTGAATGACATTTTTTTCTCTTCAAATACAAACACTGTTTGAATGAATTAAAATCCCTCCAAAGACAGATAGTATTTGAATGAAAGCACAGCTCCCCGATTATCAACACAATTTGAATGGTCTACCCCCAAATACAGATACTACACTGTATTTAAATGAACGAACTTCTCTACAAAGACTTGTTATTTGAGGGGGGCAAGGGTTATTTTTCGTTCAACTTAATTGCAATATTTTTTTGCTCGTACAACGTAAATTGAAAAAATAAATTTCGTAATTCCGTAATCACAGGCTAGACGTACAACGTAATCAATCAAATATTTTGTTCGTACACTGTGAAAATGTGTCATTTTTCTTGGTACGTACACGAATTTACATCCAAATAAAAAAAGTCGTAAAGAATAATCCAGGGAAATTACATTTTCGAAACTGTAAAACGACTAGATGACACAATTCACTGCAATTTCTGCACTGCAAAATTTTTATTTCCCGTAAAACTGTACTGGCTACCCCCTTTGCCCGCCCTCTTATTTGTCTTATTTGTATTTATTTGAATAAACCTACTCGTTTCGAAAGACAGATACTATTTGAATGGAATGACTTCTCTTCGATTAGAGATACTATTTGAATCAAATAAATCCCCTCTAGACATATAATATTTGAATAGACTCCTTTCCGAATACAGATTCTAAGATTCGAATGAAATGACTCTGAATATGGACACTATTTGTAGGAGCTGACTCCCTTCCAACACACATTTGAATGAAATGACTCCTCTCTGAATATGGACACTATTTGTAGGAGCTGACTCCTTTCCAAACACATTTGAATGAAATGACTCCTCTCTGAATATGGATACAATTTATAGGAACTGACTTCTTTCCAAACACATTTGAATGAAAGGACTCCTCTCTGAATATGGATACTATTTGTAGGAACTGACTCCTTTCCAAACACATTTGAATGAAATGACTCCTCTCTGAATATGTATACTATTTGTAGGAGCTGACTTCTTTCCAAACACATTTGAATGAAAGGACTCCTCTCTGAATATGGATACTATTTGTAGGAACTGCTCCCTTCCAACACATTTGAATGAAATAACTCCTCTCTGAATATGGATACTATTTGTAAGAACTGACTCCCTTCCAACACACATTTGAATGAAATAACTCCTCTCTGAATATGGATACTAATTGTAGGAACTGACTCCCTTCCAACACACATTTGAATGAAATGACTCCTCTCTGAATATGGATACTATTTGTAAGAACTGACTCCCTTCCAACACACATTTGAATGAAATGACTCCTCTCTGAATATGGATACTAATTGTAGGAACTGACTCCCTTCCAACACACATTTGAATGAAATGACTCCTCTCTGAATATGGATACTAATTGTAGGAACTGACTCCCTTCCAACACACATTTGAATGAAATGACTCCTCTCTGAATATGAATATGGATACTAATTGTAGGAACTGACTCCCTTCCAACACACATTTGAATGAAATGACTCCTCTCTGAATATGGATACTATTTGTAGGAACTGACTCCTTTCCAAACACATTTGAATGAAATGACTCCGCTCTGAATATGGATACTATTTGTAGGAACTGACTCTTTTCCAAACACATTTGAATGAACTCACTTGTTTTAGAATATAGATAATATTTGTTTGAAATATAATTGTTATGAACTCACTCCTCATCGAAAACAGATGCTATTTGAATGAACTTACTCCTCGTATGGCATGTGCCTTAATATAATAATGAATTTGGATTTGATGGTTCATTGCCGGAACCTTTCTAAATACAGCCCTTCTGCCTGCAAAACGCGTTTGGTTCTTAAGTACCGTACTATAAAAGAACACATTTTTACATTAGCACGTTAGCTCATGCAATGTATACAAAGCTTGTAAAAACACAATTACGAAATTCGAATTCGCCGTGACCAAATAATCTATATACTTGCAAACATATATACCTGTACGCAGAAAATTATTCAAGTAATTAAAAAACAAAACAACAAAATCACACCCGCTAACTTCTCCAACTTTGCAATTCTAGCGCGATGTCTATTAATTTTGCCGAGAGCTTGTTGTTGGGCGCAGCTTGTTTAATTAGAGTTTAGACAACATATCGACATGTTCTATCCAGGAAAGATGGATCATTTAAAGTAACTTTTATTTAATAGAATCACAGTATATATATGTAATGCGCTCATGCAAAATGTAGCCGGTTGCATATGGATGGCTCCGCTGGGAATTACCACGTACTCCAAGTCATAGCATAACCTGCTCCTAAATGAACTTACTATAAATATTCGATGAGCCGGAATTATTACTGCACAACTCCATTCCTGATAATTTCTCCAATTACACTGGCTTTATTGCCGGCTTTTCTGCTTTCCACAATATGCCAGTGTATTTGTTATCAGTATAGATCGGGATGTGACCCGATGGCTGCCTTTATTCGGGTTCCCTTGATGTATCCTATACGAGGCCCCCGGGAGAGGCAGTCTCACATCACATAAATAGGACGGGCCCGTAAGATGCGTGTAATTCTGTTCAGTAAACTTTGATGAACATTGTAGCGATGGGCTTTAGTCAATTAAAGTTCAAGCGTGCAAGAAACGAACAATTCGGTGACCGAGTAGACCCATTACCGTCGCTTATCGGACCTAGTCCCTGTATAGGAGACGCCTAAACTGCGTTAATTACGGGTACGATACCAAACGAGTATTTTGAAACATTGAACCACGGCTATTATGACAACCCCCAAAAAACTTCCGAGATAGTTCGATCGTTCTAAATCGTAATAGGTAATCACACTTATGTCCCGTGGTAAATTTACAGTCGTAAAAAGCCGATGCCTACGTGTGTGGCCTGTTTCTAAAAGTAACGTCGCTGTGTACTTAATCGTTCAATATATTTCGTTTTTTGATGGACCAACAGTCGGATATTGTGCTTTGCACATTTGACATTTTCTAATATACTTTCTATATGATGCTTTGGCTTGTCTGATGCAATTCGAAAGTTGTATTGGAAAATTTTCTGAGACGGCGCGGCGCGGCGCGTAGGCAGCGGTGCATTAATACATCTCCGTGTAATTGTTCAATATTTTCGAATGTGAATTTAACGCAGGTCGTAACAAATCCATACTCGACAGTGAAAATAATTTTCCAGAATTGTGCTATTTTGTATTGCGTGCTGAAAAACACGAATCATCGAACTGGTTTCTTAACCAAAGGCAGACTTCTAATTGCGCGAGACAGATAGAATTGATACTTGGCTTCCCGAACTTTTCTATAATAATTTCGTCGCCATATCGCAATACCGTCATAGCTGTTTCCAGTATGTGATATGCTGGAACCACAAGATTTACTCTGTGTTCCCATTTTGTTTTTTACATCATCATATCGGAATATATGACTACATTATATACATAATGTCACTATGCCATGTTGTGTGTTGGATACATGCACTGCGTTTATCTAAGATGTCTTTAACTGTTTTGGGAGGGAACGGATTTTGTTTATCGCTATTTTTGTTTTAACCTTACTTTTTACTTTAGTGTGTTTCTTTAGTGGTAATGACTTTTGATTTTGTTTACTATGTGTACAGATGCCAACAAGAAGGTTAGTAGCAGTACAGCCGGAGAGGGTAACAACGTTTTCATGACCTCGACAAAAAAAGAAGACAAAGATTTAGGTTCTTCGTTATCGTCCGACAGTACTAGTCGTGGTAACCGCACTCTGCCCATAAATACGTCATCAGAAACCAATGCCATTCCTAGCAACAAGAAGATGCAAGTCCCCCACACTGACCGACTGGTATGTACAACAGCAGACAATACGTCTAAAGAAGTCGATGATCCGTCTAGTCCAATTTCAAAATCGAGCACTTCAATCACGCACCCATTACATAAAAACCGGCATTTTGGAAATCAACTGACGTCAGTGAACGCGACCGACGCCAATATCACATCCTGCAGTCGGCGGACATCGCACCTGTCGAACTACCCCCAGCAACGCGGCGGCGACCCAATCAACTCTAACTATTTATCTCCGACTGATTCATTGGACGAGGGACCGCCACTGACGTCATCACAACAGCAGTGTAGCCTCGGTCTGGCACAGAATGCTAGTTTGTCCGGAAGAGCATCGTGCGCGTTGGACGCTGCAATGGCCAGCAAACCACAATGCATGGCCATACAGCCAACACACATGACACAGAGTTACATGCCATGTAACAACAAATCCACTTCCGGAGTATTCCCCGTCGCCATGTACAGTACAAACGAACACCACCCACACTCTCATCACCATCACCCGACATCAACGATTCCTCACGTACACACGCAGTCGCATGTACAACAACTACAACAAACGAATATCCCGACATGCCACGCGTTAGCTGGCACGTCCTCGATACCCAGCCAGTTTTTGCACACGCACACTAACACAGCGACGATGGGTATGAATGTTCACATGAGCAGTCATTTTCCAACTCACACTATGAAATTTTCCGCTTGACTCTGAAACTTTAAAAAAATAAAAAGTTAATAATATATGTAACTGTAATATGTTAATTGTCATGGACACATGACGTCATATCACCATGTGACCAGAATTCGTGCGTTTAGTTGTTTGGATACAATTCACGGTCACAATGTCGTTGCAGATGTATGAGATGTGCGGGGCGTGGCTAACGAAAAATGATTTGTTTTTCAATCTTTAATTCAGCGCTTTTATTTATGTTTTAAGTCACGTGGCATTAGTTGGATGTTATATATTCTATATATGTAATGAGTTATGTGTAATTTGCATATTCTCTATCAAGATTGTTTCACTGGCTTTTTATTATAATTTAACATGTGAACAGTTTCGTATGTCTCTGACTCTGAACATTTTTTATTATTTTTAAAGATGACTAGCGAATGTATATAATGTATTTTTTTTCTGTTCTTGGGCAAGAAACTCAGAAAATTCCTTTGCCAATTCGTATCGATCAAAACCAACTTCTTCGAATTCGTCTTAGTATTCATGCCATTTTATTCTGTGATGATATTCAAATACGACAATTTTTCAATGTGGCACGTCACATAGCAACCATATATGGCAGGTCACATGGCAACCATATATAGTACGTCACATGACAATCATGTATGGTACGTCACGTGACAATCATATATGGTACGTCACATGACAGTCATGTATGTTACGTCACATGACAACCATAAATAGAACGTCACTTAACGACCACATTATACGTAGACTGACCCAGCCGTGGAAATTTGATTGGTTTTATTGCTTTTATTTGTAAAATCAAAGAAAAAAAAACGGAATTATCACATACAACGATAAAATAGCCACAAATAACAGAAAACAATGTTTAATTTCATCCGTTCAATAACCTGTTTATTGTATCATATTGTGACGGTGATTGTATACGATTAATTTATCCCAATAAATACAAACTTTACGTAATTCTCTGTTTGCATTTCATTGGTCATGTTTCGTCGTGTGCTAGACGTCACTATGACGTATACTTATCTAATTTGTGAATAAAATAACACAATTATTGTAACAATGTAATATCTATCCAATAGCATACGTCTATTATGGTACCTTTTAGTTGCGTACTTATATAATTATTGGTGATATTTGTTTTTTTATCATTGTATCATTGTTATATTCATGACACAAATCGAGCGACACCACTTGCTGTCACGCGAAGAGAGATTGGCGTTGGTAGACCACCAAGGCCCCACTTAAATGCCGAAAATTTTTTTTCAGTTCAGTAATAGTTATTTTCAATCTGACAATTTGTTTCACATGTCCACTACCCATGATGCAAATCAGTATCCTCGTACATTGATGTGTCGCTTTTTCCATGTTTATAAACATCTCTGTACATTCTTTAGTGTTTGTCAATTACAGTCACCATGCGCAGATTCAGAGGAGCGCCAGGTGGCAGATCACTAAAAAAAATCTTGGTTCACGAGGCAGTTTCTGGCACTAGTCTCTCGACTTTCTCTGTCAATGTGAGTCACGTGTTCTATGACCCAAAATAAGCGTATTCTTGTTATCTTGTTGTGAATCAGGGGTACTATGGCCCAAGTTGTCACTCGACCTACTTTGCCACGGTGGCTTAAAGGGCGATGGTCGTCGCGCCACGCATGTGCGACATTCGTGTTGATAAGCATTGATTTTCCCATAATCCAATGCGCTCTTCTAATGGAAATCACGAGGGTTGACCTGGGCGCGACTTGCACTAATTACCGCCGGTGACTAATTCGATACCTTCCAATCACCTAAAAAATAAAAAATACCCAATTAAAGCTTGGTAACGTCTCATTTTCTATATAGACCCATATACTAGTATCTCGCGCATGCGTGGCTCGACGACTACCGCCCTTTAAAGGTACTTTGACTCAATTAATTTCTAGACCTGCTCTATCATGGTGGGTCAGAGGTACTATGGCCCGATGAGTATGTAGTCCTGTTCTGTCATGGTGGGTCAGAGGTACTATGGCCCAATGAGTATGTGGACCTGTTTTGTCATCGTTGGTCAGGGGTACTATGGCCCGATGAGTATGTGGACCTGTTCTGACCTGGTGGACTAGGGGTACTATGGCCCAATGAGTACGTGGACCTGTTCTGTCATCGTTGGTCAGAAGTACTATGGCCCAATGAATATATTGACCTGTTCTGTCATCGTTGGTCAGATGTACTATGGCCCAATGAGTATATTGACCTGTTCTATCATCGTTGGTCAGATGTACTATGGCCCAATGAGTATATTGACCTGTTCTATCATCGTTGGTCATATGTACTATGGCTCAATGAGTATATTGACCTGTTCTATCATCGTTGGTCAGATGTACTATGGCCCAATGAGTATATTGACCTGTTCTATCATCGTTGGTCAGGTGTACTATGGCTCAATGAGTATATTGACCTGTTCTATCATCGTTGGTCAGGTGTACTAAGGCCCAATGGGTATATTGACCTATTCTGTCATCGTTGGTCAGGTGTACTATGGCCCAATGAATATATTGACCTGTTCTGTCATGGTGGGTCAGGGGTACTATGGCTCAATGAGTATATTGACCTGTTCTGTCATCGTTGGTCAGGGGCACTATGGCTCAATGAGTATATTGACCTGTTCTATCATCGTTGGTCGAAAGTACTATGGCCCAATGAATATATTGACCTGTTCTGTCATCGTTGGTCAGGCGTACTATGGCGCAATGAGTATATTGACCTGTTCTGTTATCGTTGGTCAGGGATACTATTGCTCAATGAGTATATTGACCTGTTCTGTCATCGTTGGTCAGGGGTACTATGGCCCAATGAGTATATTGACCTGTTCTGTCATCGTTGGTCATGTGTACTATGGCCCAATGAGTATATTGACCTGTTCTGTCGGCGTTGGTCAGGGGTAGTATGGCCCAATGAGTATATTGACCTGTTCTGTCATGGTGGGTCAGGGGTACTATGGCTCAATGAGTATATTGACCTGTTCTGTCATCGTTGGTCAGGGGTACTATGGCCCAATGAGTATATTGACCTGTTCTGTCATCGTTGGTCAGAAGTACTATGGCCCAATGAATATATTGACCTGTTCTGTCATCGTTGATCAGGGGTACTATGGCCCAATGAGTATATTGACCTGTTCTGTAATCGTTGGTCAGGTGTACTATGGCCCAATGTGTTTGTAACATTATCAGGGTTACTATGGCGATGACGTCAGGAGGAGACGACTTATATGAAAGATAAGTGACCTTTGTTTATGATAATTTATACTTTGTTCTCGGAATCGTAATCCCCATTCACGAAAACAATTACTTGTTCATATTTTCTTCAAATCAATTAATTAATTGAAGACGAAACACTTGACTGAAACGAAAACACACGTCGTTACTAAACACAAATATGGATAGGGCACAGATATAATATCATACTGCAAAAAAAAAAGTACGGTAGAAAAAATAAGCCGCTATATGAGACTAAAGACGGAGTCCGATTGGTTTAAATAAAAACTGCGACATTCATTTTTCCCATGACCTATGTTGCGAGGAAGAACTGTACAGTGTAATATAAAGCCACGGAAAAAAAAAAGAACAAGTGGGTGTTGTTATTGATTAACTTTGAAGCGAGTATACATTGTTGTTGTTTACTATAATCATTTGTAAACATTGAACATTCAGTCAATTTATTTGCGGAGTACTATAATTGTGGTGACGAACGGCGCGCGAGACGTCTCCTAATAAACAAGACCCGTGTGAGCTGCTGCTACGTCTGCCATTGACGCTGGATCTGATCAACAAGGACGTTACATACTATCGAGCTTGTCGAGAACAATAAAACAATGCAGCTTCATTTACACCTATGAGCCTTTTAGCCTTTTAGGCAAAGTATAGAAGTGTTGAACAGGGCTTTTAAGGTTGGCGCCAACACAGACAAGTTAGATAGAAACCCATCAAGCAATGCTGGATGTTCGATGAGCAATGCTCCCAATGACGTGACGAGTTCCTCGCTTGTCTCCCTAGAGACGATTAAAAAGCTGATTTAACTGGTTAATACGAGGCTACTTCAACAACTTTCGTATATTTAGCAGTCTGTGAATGTATCAACACATTTGCTAAATGATTCGTAAAAACCAAATGAGCAGTGTGATGCGACGATACAGGAGATAAGTCTTTCCTTCGTCATCACTCATCCACCGACACTCGTTATACTTCAATGTACCACGTGACCCGTCTCAATCGCTCCGCCCACCTTCGAGTTAATTGAGCTAATAACATGTTGTCTGGATTTCACCTTGTTCAGTACCTTCTGTGTATTTAAAGAGGAGGGTCAGTGTACTTGAAAAAGGGGTATTATCATGCGATACCGTATCACATGACTGACCAGTCTATTGACACCATGATGACAACTTTTATCCACGACGTAGCTGTCTTTTATTTATTTATTTATTTATTTATTTATTTATTTATTTATTTATTTATTTATTTATTTATTTATTTATTTATTTATTTATTTATTTATTTATTTATTTATTTATTTATTTATTTATTTATTTATTTTTGTAAGGGTAACAAGAGTTCCAAATAAAGTTTCTCACTTACAGCAGAGCTCTCTTAGTAGAAATATATGCAACATAACATGCTTAGAACTTTGATTAAAAGAATTTCTTATTCCCATCAATGTGACACTTTGCATGGATATGAAGAACTTGCAATAATTACCAACCAATGGAAATTTAAGTGAGTGGCTGCAACAACATATACCATACCTCTGTATTTAGTATTTTCTTTCTTAGTACTATCAATGCATTCGTTTTTATTACTTCAAATCTGCATTGTGTAGTCCCTTACTCAGTAACCCCCAGGGAATGTACAATGGATGGATCGAATCATAAAAATTGAAGACGTGTACAGACACGAGAGTATTACACGACATTATCAACGCATGCGCATTGCGTGGCTTCATAAAACGCAGTTTTACTAAATGTCATAAGAAGTGGTTCAACCATTCACCTAAGATGTTAATTTCATCGGCTCACCCCCTTGGCAGGATTCACTGCTAGTATTTAAGCGTGTTGACCTTTCAGGCAAGGTAATCTGGCAATGGATTCGATCTTGTCGCCGTGGTCCCGAAATGCGGGGTTACTCCCACGTGTACAGTATATTCATAGTTGTCTAGATTGCCAGCATTTGTCCGACTATACTATAGCATCAATACACCGCAGGTACAGGGCTTTAGTTGCGTGTGATATATTTTCACTATACGCATAGCGCCATTTAATGACACTAGGTATATCGTATATAACACAGATAGGTACAGAGATACTAGTATTTTACACATACAGGCAATCTTACGCACTATGAGTAACTACGCACATAAATAGTTTACGAAAGATGATGGTGTTAAAAGCGAAGAATTTTATTCTTACAGTGCTGCTAATACAACGATTCACAACAATGTATAAATACAGGCAATCTTACGCACTATGAGTAACTACGCACATAAATAGTTTACGAAAGATGATGGTGTTAAAAGCGAAGAATTTTATTCTTACAGTGCTGCTAATACAACGATTCACAACAATGTATAAAGTAGCCAAAGTCATCTGACGCAACATTGTGTAAGTCAGAGCACAATCCCTCAATCTATAATAGAAGGACTGTGATCAGGGTTATATATCTAGAATATACATATGTTACAATATTGTCACGATGTGGGCACGATATTGAGATGATATGGAGACGATATAAACACGATATGTACATGATGTGGGAATTATGTAGACACGATGTGGACACGACGTAGACACGATATGAACACAATGTGGGGACGATATGGGCACAGTGCGTCCACAACATAGGCACCATGCACGTAGAAACTATGTGGACACGATATGTACAAAATGTGGACACGATATGGACACAATGTGGACCCGATATGGAAACGGTGTGGACACGCTATAGATACAATGTGGACATGATGTGGACACGGTATAACCACAATGTGGAAATCATGATATGAACACGATGTGGTCATATGATATAACCACAATGTGGAAATGAATTGAACACGATGTACTGACGACGTGGACATGATATGAACATGATGTGGACACGATATAACCACAATGTGGAAATGAATTGAACACGATGTACTGACGACGTGGACATGATATGAACATGATGTGGACACGACGTAAACGCGATATGAACACAATGTGAACTAACTATGGATACAATACGGACATTGATAATATGATAATGTGAATAATAAATTGACCAGTCTGGTGCGTACCATCTTCTCCACATAAGGTAAAATTCCCTTTTAGAAAACAGTTCGACGTGACATTGTTAAAATAAATGATTCAACTTAACCAAGTAGACTACATATCAAGTAACCAGATCATTGAAATCGACATTGAGTTATCAACAGAGTCAAGTAGACCGGAACGGCGACAAACTTGCAGTCGAAAACAGAAATGGAATATTATGTGATTGTTACTCGAATCCCGAAGATGTCTTATGCGATTTATATTAAATTTATGATAAAACTTATCAGCGGGATTATTACTTTCGTTTTTGAGCACAAACAAACATTTGTGATGTGCGCATATTCATTCCTTTTGCTGACAAGAAACTCACGAGTTTCACGAGTCGAGAGCGAGAATTAATTCTACGGTAATACACTACAAGCAAAGCAAAGCTTGAAGTAGATCAATCACTTCACGTAAGTAGAAATGGTTGGATATCACTCGAGTTATGAATCACGTCCACCGCGTTCACTAAGAAGACACGTGTTCGGTAAAAACGTGTTGTGTTCGTTCCATACGCGTTGTTTCTACGGCGGTGTGTAATTACAATTAATATCTGTGTGTTCTCCGGCCAATAAGCATAAGATAAAATACGAATAAGAGTTCATTCGTTCAGATACAACCGCGAGTACATTAATATGCTTACAACACGTCAACCAGTGGCGAAACCCCTCAAATCTGAGGATTTGGATATTTTTTTTCCTTTTTTTTCTTTTTTCTTTTACGTCTGAGAAACCAGCCGGGATTCTCACCTTTCAACCACACATGGAGTTTGTTCTGACCAATCACGCTCAAATGTCGGCATCAATGTTATAACTGTTTTTCTTTCGGGCTTTGTTTCAATTATTCTCATAATTTACATATTAAGTTATCCCAGGTGGACGAGTTACACTACATAATCACTTTATAAATATGTATTACTACACTATAAGTATAATAAACACGAAATCTAGTCACTAGCTTCGAATTACTGTTTAGGCTTAGAATTGCGAGTTCGAATCCAACCAGTGGCCCTGCTTCTAGTCACTTCAAAGTTGCTTATTTTGTGAAATTACATAAGAGTGGAAAAGACAAAGTAAGTCCCAACGAAGGAGTAAAACCCAAAGACCTAGATGAGACAAAACAACAATGTGCAATAAAATGAATAGTAATGCCATTTTTTTAAAGATGGGTTTGATGAATCATTCATAGTTATAACATTTGTCAGTTGGAAACATGATTTGAAGTGTTTTCCAACAGCCTGAAAAAATGGGCCAAAAATTAAAAATTATTTTGCTGTTATAACATTCAAACTAATGTATATCTGCTTCAATGCGTCACGTGATTTGTACGCTCGAATTCGGAACCTACATCATGATAAGCTCGTTTTTTTCAGGAACATTATTAATTACATTCAAAAATCTCTCTTGAACAACTGAAAATTAACTTTAAATTTAGGTAGAATAGTTTTTGATATTGAATAAGATTACACCTTCGTTTTAAACAATGCCCCCAAAACGTCAATATTGCATATTTCACACAAATGATTTTATTATGTATTGATGAGTTAAGCCATCAACTGTAAAAATTAAAAAAAGGAATTGCTTTAAATGGTGATTGGTTTTTAAGCCCCAACGATAATTCGTATGACATTTTTCACGGACACGAGGGATTTCGGCATTATGTAATTTGCCAAATTTATTCGAGAAATGTCGTAATATATTTTTAAATAACAGGAAAAAATACTTGTGTCAGGCGACCGCTTAATTGAGTATGTGGCACACTCACTCGTGAGACTGGCAGATATCGGCCTCTGAACTCGGGTCTAACGAGTACGAATCTACCTTTCTGGGAAACACGTCGCAAATATAAGTTTGTTCAATATATTCAGACAATTCCAAGAAAAAATAACTTAAAGTTATAGTGCGCAATTCAGGGTCACTTATAGGAAACTTCAATTATAATTATGAAGGTTTCGATTAAGTTTTTGTTCTGCCGTGAAACAAATGTAAAAGTACAAACTAAACATTCCCACATGAGATAAAATGAAACAAACAAACACTTTGTTTAGTTAAAGGGTGGCGATGCATAAATCCCATGAAACGTGTATCCAACGCGAATATATTTTCACGAAATTTCAATGCTACCACGTGACAACTCCTCCCTCAAAACACCAGTTCGGTTCACACATTGGAATTGACATCATCTTACAGTTAGTATTCAACCCAGTTCTCCGTGTGAGCCCGATATGTGATATACCGAACATTTACACGACATCGGGTAGGGGCGGCGCGCGTTTTACGGCGCGAACACACACACGTGACACCTCGGCCCTGATACATTAGGAGCTGATACAGCAAGTGATCGGGTTTTCAAAAACCTGAAGATGCATGTACCGAAACCCCGTGAGAGTAGTGACGAAGGTGGCAGTTAAATCACCCGAAAACGATGATAGTATTTGAAGAACTACGCTTATTCGCAGTAAATTCTGAAACCATCGAACACGGCAACCACAGATATAATGCTGCCATTATTTCACGTGATTGTTGAGTGCGTCTTTTCTCCCGGGTATCGTCAACATCAAGTTCATCAATACCTGATTAACCTTGCCGAGTAAAGTGCTATTATTACTTTTTATGGATGGAATGTTATTGTATTCATTCAAATGACTTTAATTAAGCCATGTTTTATTATAGGATTTGGGAATTCTTACAGAAGACCGACTATCTTCCGTGATCGATGCTTGTCTGTTTTCGCCCCCAGTCGTCTAGTGGTTGTATAGCCTTTCCAGGCCATCTGATAGTTCTCTTCTGACTTCGCCAAGAAAAACATAAATAAATTAATAAATAAATAAACGTCGAACACCGAACATTGTGTACTTGCTAGGTTAGTTGTTTTTAGCACGCTCCCAAAGCAGAATTTCTACAGGGGAATGATTTTAGCGAAGACAAAATAATGAAGTCGATAAACGGCACAATATAACTCGCGTACGCCGTTACACGTTATATTTAGATTTGTTTTTTTGTCTAAGTTACTCAAAATTGAAAAGGCTATTAACAATACAACTTTACGCCGTCTTAGGTTGCCACGTTACACAACCGTAACTGCAACGACACGAGGAAAGAAAAAAAAAATCAGTGAAATAGTAACTGCAATCAACACCGCCCTCTCTGGGGACATCTCGAAGAAATTAGCATGTACCACGGGTCCACTATTTTTATTCTGATAGGATAATTACCAGGCTAGTTAAAGCAATCGGTTTTGATATTACATACATGTAGAGTTAGAAGCTGACGATGTCAAGTTTGTTGATGGCAAGATTCACATTCTAGATTCAACAATTTAAAGGGCGGCAGTCGTCACGCCGCGTCCTGTTCGATATGGGACCCATAGCGACGTATACAACGCGTGTAAAATACATTGTTTATTTACATGAAATTCGACCACGCGCTGCGCGACGACCACCGCGCTTTAACGTAATCGATTATCATTGCTTGCCAGGTGATATACACTGGCACGTTTCCCGAAGAAGAACCGCATTTGTAAATAAATAATAATAATACTAATATTTATTAACTAATATCTTCCGAAGAAGGTGAAAATGGTCTTGCAAAACAGTAATGAAATGATTAGTATATTTGGCGTTTTATTTCAATCGAACATTTCATTTTTGAATGAAGCTTTCTGAAAATGAACGATGTGTGTTAATACTGCCGGCGGCAACTGTTCGCTAACCGCGCATCTTAAAGCAAGTTTGCACCGCACTGAAATAGTAAATATCAATTTCAAGTTCGCCGACACTTTTAATGAAATAAGTCGATGTGATTGGAATACAGAAATGTAACACGATGGGACGTCACCGCAAATTTGTTCAATTGCACATTTTTTTTACATTTGTTTTTTATGTGACATACTAGTGGGTCTCTATGTGACGTAAGAATCCCAATATTATTAAAAATTTCGTAATGCATTCCACTGTATTCATAGAACATTACTCTCGTGTAAATGCTCGGCGGATACCAAATTTGAATTCAGTTCGAAATAATAAAGTGAGCTACCAAATATGAATTATAGGCAGATTTGTTCTCCTGCATTTGTAACTTTTCTATTTTCTATTTCTAGTCCTATCCGTCACTATTCCCGGTAATAGGCGTCCACCCCTATGTGATATCAACTGCAATCCGTTGGTTGAAAATTATTATTGAAAATAAAAGAAACCAACATTTTGTCGTAATATGACAACATTTTTCTAATTGAACACATTAAATATGATTATCTAAGATTATTTGTCTATAAATTTGAAAATAAATATCCGTTGTCATTATTATTTTATTACTATTGCTGTCTGGCATTATTGTTACTGCTCGGCTGGTTATTTGAAGGAAAATCATGCGCGGAAAAGTTTACCTTCAATAACATATTAATTTAGCGTCTAGGAAATACTTTACATGTGTTCCAAAGGTGTATAGCCTCCCATGAGAGCCGTGCTTATATTCATGTTGATGTGTTGATCGTGTTTAGGAAATGTTGACGTCTGTCTTTTTTGTGTTTTTAGCTGTCATAACCATGAATAAGCGCCCTCAGCGACAAACTCGATATCGCGCTTATTTATCGGCCGATAGAGGGCGCTCGCAGGGTGGGACGCAAACTTGCACAAACCACAGCCTCTCAACTGTGGTGAAAATAATTACTCGAGTATGGTTAGTACAGGCTTTTGGCAAGCCAGCTGTCAGTCATTTTAAGACAGGTACAACATTTTATTTGGTAGCCAAAATATTTACAAAACCTGTTAAATTTGTTGTAAATTACAAAATACTAAGTAACCATAAATAAACAACAAAAATAGACTATTTATGACTGCTATCGTTTCGATTACATTTTACAGGCTATTACCATGGTTAGTTAAGGGTTGAAGTCATGAGACGATAGTCAAGTGTCATTTTATAAACTTAATCTGACATGGCCAAGCTATTGTCGACCATGAACTTGTTTATTCTTATTTGTTTATTGTTACTGCTCTTCCAAAACCGCCACGCTAAGGTTACGTGATGTGATTCTCATTTCAATAATACAATTTACACGGTAAACTAAACAATGATATTAAAGCGGGGAGTCGTCACCTACGCATGCGTAAGGTGCCCATAGAGTGTCATTGTTTACAAACAAGCGTCTACCCACGATCCTTTGCGTTTGGAACTCAATTCCCGCGTGTGCGCAGGTGATGACTCTCCCTCTTTAATCTTTTACAGTTACTTTCTATATGACAGATTTAAAAGGGAAAATGTGGAGGGAAATTCAGTGAAATGCAATTACATTCGACAAGGAATGGACTATGCGCATCCAGGAGAAATCAAGTGGGCGTGCTCCTACGGTTCATATTTATGTATTTTTTTGAACACGGGTTGTTTGAAGTATAGAAGTGAGCGGCTATTCACGATTTCTGCTAGTGGCCGGTAAATGTCACGTGTAAGAAAGGTCAAAGATCATAATGAAAATTTTATAAAGTCATAGTTTGTCTTTCTAAAAACACTACTAACGGGTGGTGGTGATGGGTCTCACATAAATTACAGACAGATCACAGGTTATTTAGTTTGCCTCTTATTCCACCGTTGAGGGCGCAATGAAACCGTAGATCGCCATGAACGTGAAAATAATAATAAGTGAATTTTAAGATTAAAAATATTAATACTATCTAATTGCTTTATTTCATGTTCTAAACTATATTACACATGTGCTCCTGCGATGGGCTGACTTTTTTTGAAAACTACCTTGTGTGCTCCAGGTTTTGTTTTGATATAAAGAATGTTGGCAACAGCTGATCTATATTGGTAATTGTATGCGAAAATAAACCAGATCATGCAATGGTAACCAACGAAGAGATCTAAAAAGAACGTTAAATGAGTGTCTGCCTGAAACATCAGACGAACTGTACTTTTCTATAACCGATATAGTTTTGAAATACCTTATGACAAGCCCCAAACTGAGCAGAATATAAAAATGGGGCAAAATAAAAGAGTTGTGATATAATTCTGTTGGGGATTAAAAAATAGTGTGATCCTTCCAACTACGATTTGTGTCCACAATAACACCAATCAACTTTTCAGACGTGGTTTGCTTGACTGGTTTCCCATTGACTGTGACGTCATTGAGATCTGGATCAGAGGGAGATAAATTTCTCAATGTCTGAGAGATTGTAATCAACATAGATTTAGTTTTGACAGTGTTGGCTATTTTGTTTTTATCACACCGCCCAGATATCATATTGATCATACTGTTTTGGCTGATGTGTGGACCGTGGAGTCGTTCTCATACATATCAATATCTGTGTGAAGAACTTCAAGTAGAAGGTTAATATTAAACATACGATTCTAAACATACGATATTAAACATTATTGATTCAAATATCTGCATATTGTTGTATGCGGACGATATAGTTATTTTTTTCAGATTCTGAAAGTAATTTGCAAAAAATGTTAGATCAATACATGGTGTTATAAATGGAGACTGACGGTTAATTTTGTTAAATCAAAAGTTCTTCACTTTAGGAAAAAGAGTACAGAATGTAGTCAATATACGTTTAGAATAGGTGATAACATTATTAGTTACGCTCGGCGTTATAAATATCTGGGGATATTATTGAATGAAAACCTAGATTTGTCGGTGACTGCAAATGCTTTAGCTGATGCTGCAAATAGGGGACTGGGTGCTCTTATGACGACATTTAAATTCTTAAATAATATGGGGTTTAAAACATATACTAAAATATACAATTCTACAATTGTCCCAATTATAGATTATTGTTCCGGTATTTGGGGTTATGATAGCTACCCATGTTGCGATGCAGTTCAAAACAGGGCACTTGGATTCTTCTTAGGAGAGCATAAATACGCTCCAACTTTAGCAGTCACAGGGGATACGGATTGGTCTACGTAAAGTTCACTGCATTGGGCTAATATGGCTAGATACTGGTTATGCATGTTAAATGAATCAAGGTATGTTCTATGGGAATATGCTCTGGGATATGGAAATTGGTCATCTGATATGTGTAATAATTTTGATTTGTTAGATATGGATGACATATATTTATGCATTAAAGAAAAGAAAAATGCAATTTCCATTGAAAACTGGCATACAAATGTTAATAATGAACCCAAACTACGTACTGTTATTAAATTTAAATCTGAATTTGGAGAAGAAAGTTACTTATCATTAAACATGTCTAGAGGTAAAAGGTCGTTTTTAGCACAGCTCCGTTTCGGTATACTTCCTTTGCGTATCGAAACGGGACGATATAGACATGAAAACCTAGAGAGGCGCATTTGTAAATTATGTTCTTTAAATGTAACAGAAGATGAAATACACTTCTTACTGTATTGTCAATTATACACAGAATTATGTGAGCAGCTATTTAATGTACTTAGTATTTCCAGAAACCAATTTAATTTGTTAACTGATATAGAAAAAAATAAGTTACTTTATGGTGAACCATGTTAGAGCGATAGCAAAATATATTACAAGATCATTTCAGAAGAGACGAGATAACCTGTTTGTGTGGTACATTAGTTGATATTATATTTTACAAGCAATAATACATACAATATCTTTATTTGACATATACCCTCTACAAATATACTTGAAAAACATAAATTACAGATCTTAGTCAGGGATTAACCAACATTAATACCACGAGCACCAGTGGATTTATTTGGTTTAAAATTATCCAAATGGCGCAAGACAAACTCATTGGAAGTCATAGGAATATGATAACTACTATCTCTTGTATTATTTCTAACATAATTACCTAAATTATTGTGGTGACAGTAGTGATAAATCGATCAGCAATAATTTTTTTCAGATATTTGAAGTGGATTAGAAATCCCATCCCTATTCTCACCAAGTAAGATGGTCGGATCTTTGCACATATTACAAGGAGTGCGCCGTTCACGTAAATATTTCCACAAGCCTTTAGTATTGGCACTTCACCTTTCAATATTTGACTTAAAATATGTAGTTTCAGCCTTCACAATAAAGGCACTAACATATTCTTAAAATTGGTATAACCACCTACAGCCTTAAACGAATCCCTGTCTGCAATTAATGGCATGATCTGATCTGACACGGCGCTTCTTTAGTGGAGCATGTTTACCTACCACCTGCATAAACAGTGTTGACCAATAGTACGCATTGTTTGGATCATTGTAAATATCAATGACATTTCATAGAACTAAATCATTGTTAGGAACTGAACAATTAAAGTGTTTGAAAGAATGATATTTAACAGAAGTATTGACGATTATTGTATGTACAATATATGTCGCGTAGTGATTCCAATGAAAGGAACTTCCCGTGACAGATTCAACGGATATTTTTCTAAGTGAGTGACATATACATGATCAGTTTCTCTCACAGGTATCATTTAACCCATTAGATAAATCATTATTAACATCCCCAGCAATGATAAATACTTTGTTTTAAGCACATGCTTACTGATATATACTTGTATTTATATCAGCGTTAGAGGGGGCTCAAGCTATAAACCATTGCAACCAGGAATGACGGGAACTTTGGCAGCAGTACTTTATTCCAGATGATCTTCATACAATAGATTGTACCTTCTTGCGAATGGGGAATATACTTAATATAAGTACATCATTTCACCTACACCAGCTTTGCTTACACGATCGAGCTTTGTCGCGTGATACACATCATTCAACCAGGATTCTGATACACCAAGTATATCAGCATTGAAAGTTGGATTGTTCATTGAAATACGCAGCTTTGTTAATTTATTAAATATAATTCTGATATTACACGAAGTAATTCTCAGTTCTTCTTGGTAATGATAAATTCACTAATGTCCCCACACTGAATAGAGTATTGTTTGTTTCCATAGTCCATTCAAATGTTAATGAGATGGTTAATAGAAACAACAAAACAATTCCACTGCATAGTACATGTACTAGAAAGTTGCTGTACACAGTAAGATGTTCATACTTGCATATGATTAGTGACTCTGGTCAATGTTACTAAGACCAGGTGGCGTACTCGACGTCAGGCAGAAAGTCACGATGTAATACACAAAATGGCGAATTACAAGTCCAATATCACCAAATATCAACGTCAAGTGCAGCAGAGCGTGAAAAGTGTGAAATCGTGTGGAATATTATCAAATAGCTATATACAATCATCGTACTGTATTGGAATACTTGTTATTAATAATATGAATGGTAATTAACTTATACACGTGGGAATCGGGTTGATCCACTGGATATTATTTCACGTGGGAATAAAAACAATGCGCGGTTGTGGGGTAATAAAAACGAAAGCAAACTCAAGTACAAACTCTACCGAAGCGTAAAACTGGCTGAATATCGCCTAGTGAGGGCGCTGTTACAATCCACGATGCCGGAATACTAGTTTATTTCCGTGTACTATTTGATAATAGTAACCAGATAGAAAATGTATAATCCACTCAAAGATAACCAGAGTTATAAAATCACCGATAAGTTGTGTATTGTTTCGGCGAAGAAACAAAAATGATAGCTATGTATCAATCTAGCGTTTTTATTGGTCAGTATATTCTGTCACATGATCGACGCCATATTGAATATGCAATAAGCCGGGTCGTTGCTGAAATCGCTTGGCTGTGTCTGGTGGGATTTTAGCGGTTTCCATGGATTCGCATACAATTTTTGTCAGTTTTTATTAAGAAGTTTTTGACAACATGGCAGGAGTGTTCGATCTCGAGTTGGAGAACGACCAATACGATAAAATCTCCGACGATGAATTAGAGGTGAGTTTGACATGGGGGTCGCCTTTTAATGTCAGGCTGTTGCGTACATCCCTACATGTACTTCCCACGACTTGTACGGATGTACTGACTTTTTTTTTCGGAAAGAGAATCAACCACACGGACTATTGACTTTATGATTTCACCACATGACATAGAACATGCCGGGGTATTTATCAGACATGTCAAAGGCCATCTTTTCTTCGTATTTTGGTATTATGCCAAGCACGGCTGCTTGATGATTCACTTCAACACCACTGCCAATGGTCCGATTTATTTCTTGCCCTTAGATATTCATTCATCGCTGTCAACAGTTTTGGCAACCCCACACCCACACTTATTTAAATACACCACGAGTCACCTAGTTTTTTTTTTTACCAATAAAATTGATATTCTTAACAGGTAGTTGTTATCTATTGGAGGGTAAAATGAACCAGAAATTTTTTGGTGTAACAGCAATTCACCCAGTAAATTAGAGAAGCTATAAGAATATTACCTTAGAGTATTTTTATGAATATTTGAATAATTTTGTTTGAAATCACATGGTTATAGGAATAATAACCTTACAACATTTTTAGTAATTCGTGTATTTTTATCAGTCTATCGCAACAAAGAAGAATGATGTAATTAGTACATAAGATTGGATATTATGTAGGTTTATGTTGTAAAAAATAAAATAACTAAACTAAAATAATAAACTGATCATGATCAAGACAACCATCTTCCAATCAATTTCCCTTGGAGTAACTGCATATGTACTTTGCGGTGTTTGTTTTGGAACAAAACCGCTTTCACCAAGGGTGCTGGTTGTAAAAATCATATGCAGTATACACTTTTGTTATGTTTAACTCGTGTAACTCGCAAGATATGTCAAAGATGAAAATTCTAATTATGGCTGAATATCATCTATACTAAAATTAGAGAGGATTGAGATAGAACTGGCGCTCGGTGGCGCTATCAGCGACAAAGAAGAGGACATCAGAAGAGAACAGGGGCTCGGGTAACGTAACATTATTGGTACTAGTGGACGGGACAAATCTGTGAGCGATATTTCTCTGTGAACCCAGTTTCAAACACATTTAGAGCAAAATGTTGCACGAGATACGAGTGACTCTGCATCATAGAGTCTGCTACACTTGAATAGAATAAAATAAGTTATCATGGGCGTACAATTTAATTTCAAAAACGAACACTTCCATCAAATAAACTGCATAAAACTTCTAGTGTTTGGAATTGTTTGATGGTCTTAAATGGGCGTAGCTTAAGTTTAAAGCAAAATCATGTACCCTAGATCTGGCATACAAAAAAAAAAAGAAAATGCTCAGATGTAGAAGATTGTACATGTCCCTGTTGTGGAAATGGTATTGAAACAATAGAGCATTTTATCTCCAGCCAGAGGGAAGTTATGATGAACAAAATCAAACACTCCTTACTGAGTAATATTGAATATAGAAAGATATTTCCCAGGGCAATGAACTGCTAATTTATCCCTTTGGGCACATTAGCCTGGGCTACAGTGCTGAACTATGTAGGAAAACAGATATCTAGCAATTATGCAATTTCTCATTGATACAGCTGAACTAAAAAAATCCTATGTGTATGATTTGTTAACAAACTTTTTGTAATTAATTTTACTTTTTCTGCCCCTAATTTGAAAGGGTTGCAACAAATAAATGAATAAAACTAATAAGATCAGCACTGATATGTGTCAACTTTATTATTATACATGTATCTACATTTATTATACTTCATGAGGAGTGTTGTTTCTTGAGAAGAGTGACGTGTCAAGTTTTGCTTGACATGTCCAGTATTATGCATAATAACACTGTTAGAGGTGTCTTGTGAATAGCTGAACATGAACAAATATTTTCATGATTTCAGTTTTGATTAAGTTTTCAGCATCTAACTTAGTGTGATTCATAAGGGGGAATTTTAGAATGATGGACTGTATTATGGTATAGATGTAGGTTCATGGGTGCTAACTGGGATTGTACCATATTTTCTCTATTAGAAGCGCATACAACCAAACAATCTCAATTATTGCATACTAGATCATTCAAATATGACTTATTTTGATCTTAGACACATATCTGTCATTTACGTAACCACATGCTCTACTAATAGAGAAAATACAGTGCTAATAGTGGAGAAAATCAGTTACTTGTTGTTCTTCACCATATGTGAAATCAATCATAACTTTGCAATGCTGTTTAGAGATTTATTCAAAACTCTTCACTTTTTTTTTTACAGAACCAGTTCTTGGATTCTTCGGGTGAAATGGAGCAAGAGTAAGAAATTTATATATACTGTGTTTTTTTTTATCAGTTAACATATACATGTAGTCATACTATCTGTTTGACATTGACGGTGTAATTTAGAAGAGTTGGTTATTTAACACTGAAAAAATAATAACAAAAACCTGGTTGATATCGAGAACATCAAAATAATTGACAAAACAATTGAGTAAATTCAGACTCGGCAATCACTGTCTTAAAATCAAAATGGGCAGAAATACAAAACCAAAAACTGACAAATGTGTGACTTATGTAATGCAATGGGAATTGAAGACAAGACACACTTTGTAATGTCATGTAAATATACAAACATCAAAGAAATTTACTTTTTATCAATGCAGCAGAATTAATTATAAATTTTACTGTTTTGACGAAAACTAACAAATTCTCCGCAATCATGAGTTCAGATGTAACATTTCTTAATTAATTAATATCGTGTTAGCAAAGAACATAGAAAAATGTTTATGTTCAAGGCAGCAACTTCCACACCAAACACAATATGCCCAGTCTATATAAAATAAAATAAAAAACAAAATTTAAATTAATCTACGAGGGTAAATAACCTTTTTTGTTTTGTCCAAATTTCCATTATGCCATTTTCTCCTGCAAACTTTAACGCTTTATCATACTGCTGTACCTTTCTTTGTCAGTATCCTGTCAATAAAATATTATTACTTGTAACTGCTCTCAATGACAAACAAAGCCTGAATGTTGATGAATGTGTAGCTTAATTTGAGAGGACCACAACGTCCAGCATTGTAATACTGTGATGTGTTGACGCAGGAACACATAAAACATCCAATAACCAGAGAGCTTTCACGTTCAACTTCTTGCTTATTCCGCCATTTTTAGTTACACCAATAGCAATACAAAAATGTACTTTTACATATCAAACACTTGATACAAAAGTATGTATTCTGATGCTTGTAATAAAGTAGTCCCTAAAACATCACAAATAAACCATAAACCAATAAACATGTCACTGAACCTTTGACCACTGCACTCTCCAAAATTTTCATCAACTGACTTTCCACCAAACAACACAAAATTGTATACATTAATGATTTACAGGCAAGGTGAAAAAATCACACAAAACAGCGAGTTTCTCAAAAACTTGGAAATTCTCGAACATAAAAAAAATTCTCATTTTATTAGTGACAGAAAAATAAATGCACCCAAACTATAACATTTTGCTTTGAAATACTTAAATGATTGATGGAAGGCAATTTTATAGTGCCTGAGCCACTCGTCATTTTTGAGTTTCTGTACAGTTTACTAGAAAATACCCACAATGCTCTGCTTAGTTTTATATTTTGCTATTTTCTCTATTATGAACGCTATAATGAAAATATTTGTGAACATATTCCCCCACAACTGCATGTGTACAAAACAGTGTTAGTTGGTTGCTTCAGTACGTTATTTCGGGGTGCTTGTGTGCAGGATCAACTCGGCTGGCTTTGCAGCAAGTGAATTACTTGTTTGTTTGTTCGTTCATGGTATTATAATGTGGGACATTGTCTTTAATATATTACAGTTAATTTTTTCTTACCCACTTACAATCTTGACATTGTACCTCATGTTACCTCACATATTTGTAAAAAGAGAATGAGAACTTTAAGCTTAGATTGTACTAGGGGTTTTCCAAGTGTAACAGGTAAAAGAACACCATTGGATTTCCTAAAATAGTTGTGTTCTCGGGGACGGAGCTATGTCACAGAATGTTTTATGTTGCTAAGATGCACACCACTGTAGCATTTACTTCTATGGACTCTGCACGAGATGCTGTGAAATGCCAATCGAAGAGCCAGTAGCTATGTTGAGAAAACAAAATTTTCTTATATAATCCAGTTTTTATATGGGTAATCTTGTAACACTTTTCAGGATACTCTTAACGACTTGACCAAAGTACATGTTTTTGAGTGTTTTCGACCATTTTTTTCATCGGTTGTGGTTGCCTGGCAGCCAAAATGCCCAGATGCTCCCGAGAATAGTTCAAATTGTAATTGTAGATTATAATGCTATTTTTATTGTGTTTTACTTTAGTTCCTACGACATAGAAGAATTAGCCCTTTCAGATGCTACTGTCAACCCGGGCAGAGAGAAAGTTGGTCCTGCTGATTTTGAGCTTTTAAGAGTATTAGGAAAAGGTGGTTATGGCAAGGTAAGGTGTTTTAATGAGGTTTTGGCCAAATAAAAGATTTTACATTTGCATAATATTCTTCATATTTTATTGACTTTCCTGTAATAAAGTTTAAAGGAAAGTCATAGTAGTGGCAAAATATTGATCTCTGTTGAAAGGTCATTCACCACTCTGGGTGAATTCTTTGTCTAAGTTTTGTGTTAATTTTAACAAAACTGAGGCTATGTGGTTTGGGCTCCTCAAGATCTCATACTGATTGTCTATTTGCTGTCAAATGGCTAATGGCCTCCATCAAGGTGTTGGGTATATTTTTTGTATAACTATGAATCTGCTGATGGGGAAAAATGAAGCCGGTCCCTTTGCTTCAACCTCATAACTGTTTACAAATGTTTTCAAATGGAAGGCATAAATGTTTTAAATGCTGATTATCAACTTATATTCAATAGTGATTGGCTAGAGACCTCAGCATTGTCTATACCCATAATGTGTGTGCATACCCTCACAAGACATAGCAACTGTGACAGCCCCTCATATTCAAAATTGGGTGCTTTCTGATTGGTTAATGTTGAATTATCTCATTAATATTAATTAGAATGATGATGTCACAATACCATTTCTCGAGACGTCAATTTAAATTCTAACATCTATATTGATTTATAAAAATGTATATTTATAAAACATGAATAACGACCACAGATTCATGCCTTTTACTGTAACTTTTTGATAAGATACAGTAAAAATTGTTTTACAGTGAAATCCACTGAGATTATGTTATTTAGATTACTGTGGGTTGTAAGATCAGAACTGATTACCTACTTTGTTTTTCAAAATATTGTTGAATACCTGCAGAATTTTTTCACTCAGTTCCAACATATTTATGCACAGAAATAATGTCAATATTTCAATAGAGTATGAATTGATGTTAAATCGAGAGGGGTGTCACCTGTGCACGTTTGGAATTGAGTCCCAAATGACGATAACAACATGCGCTAAGAACGCAAAGGCTCATGGGTAGATGCTTGTTTGTAAACAATGGCATGCTATGGCCACATGACACATGCGACGACTTCCCCGCTTTAATATATAGACAAAAAACAACAACATTGAAATGTAGAATGAATAGTAGGGAAAATTTGTTATTTAAAAACTGTCCATCAAATTTCCTAATCATTTGAATTACATAGGGCCAAAAAACATATTACCAGTTCGTACTAATATTATAATACTGTATTACAAATTTACCCGGAGCTTCTTCTCTCATCTTACTTTGTTTTTTATTTTTTTTACTTTTCTTATTCTCATAAGAAAAAAATTGTTTTGCATGCGCATAAATGATAGATGAGTCTGTGGTCAAAGTATTTTAAATGATCCATCATACAATGAATGCAATTTTTGATTCATGTGTTCTTGCACTAGAAATGTATTTCTGAAGGCGGTTGAGTAACATGCCTAAGTAGTGCATTAATTAGATTAGGTTTGAACTGCCTTTAATCAACTTACTGTAAAATACTTTATTTTAGCTGGAATTAATTTTTGCTGAAAAGACTTTTTAGGTGTTTTGTATGGAATTTATGTTCACTGATTTTTGATGAGTTGAACGTAAAGTATAGGAAAAATGGTATGTTTGCTGGATTTTATTTTCACTGAATCATTCCTTCAGTGAAAATTTATTACAAGCGAAAGTAAAGTATTTTACAGTATCCATTATGGACAAGCAGAATTTTGAACATGATTGTCTTTTCAGTGAAAGTTGATGAACGGGATATTGGTTTGCTGTATATCTTGCAATTATAACACTATTATTACGGGTATTAAAAAAACAAACATCCAACACAACATTTCTAGAGAATAAAAAAAATTGACGTGAAAATATATTTTTATATCAGACTTTATTATTGTTATATATCTACAGTTATGCCGTTATCATAACTCTTGCGTATTGTCATGATGCCAGGTTGCCATGGTAATAGCCAAAGATCAGTGTAGATTAACACACAGTTATCTTAGTGTACTACTGGTATATTGTATTACTATATCAAATGTCAGTATTATACATGTGAATCACCTTGTAGCAATAAACAGGATTTTAACCAGAGGTTAACAAATTCATGTCTGAAAATACGAAAATGAAAGATAACAGTCGCCAGTCTGTAGACACAGAATTACAAATGTATATATAGGCACATCGAAAAGATAAGTTTGTTGAATTTTAGCCTTTCTAATGAACAGTTGTACCCTGACTAAAATGTGCAGTGTCTGTCTAAATGACAGGTTACTAGAGTAGCTATTTTGTTTATCAATACAGCAATTCCTTGATCGATCCAGAGTAGCTTTTCTCATCATTACAGTGATTCCTGGATTGATGCAGAGTGTTTTGTAGACAGATGTATCAATTCCTGGATTGAGGTTTCTGAACACATTTTCATGGCTGGTACAAGCCCACACAGCCATATATCCATATAATTGTACTGATCTAATACTAACCACTTTATAACTTTGATTGAGCTAATGTGTCTACACATATTTTCTAAATGTCAATACCAGATTGTGACACCATCATAATAGCACTGTTTGCAAATCAGTGCGATGCTGCTTACAAGATTGTGCCTGATTGGCTACATAACCTTCACACCCAACAGTTGGACCAATCAGAGAGCAGCTTGTTGAGTTTTTTCAATGTATTAATGTATATATGCTTTGACTCAACTGCCTTTTTCACCAGATATTACTGTACTCATTGCAGGTGTTCCAGGTGAGGAAAGTTACTGGTACTGATAACAACAAAATATTTGCTATGAAAGTATTAAAAAAGGTAAGCAATCCAACTAGCCATGTATACGCATGTTTTCATGGACTTTATTTTCTGGTTATCATTTCAAAAATGTCATTGCTAAATTAGGGTTTTGACTTTGACTTTGATTCTCTAGTCGCCAGTTATGTTTCTCTAGTCGTCATTTTACTTTTGAGCAAAATTATTTTATACAGTCTTCTCTACTCCAAATGTTGATAAAAATTGACAAACGTTTTGAAACAAAAAGCAATATCTGAAACTGTCTGTATGGTTCAATATGATGATGAAATTTAGTGAAAATTTTACAAAATGTGAAAATATTTGCACTAAATTTTGAGCGGGAAAAATATTTGGTATGCAAGAAAATGGTTACAGTTTCAATCTATTATCGTACATTTGTACTCTATGATTAGGGGTTGGGCTCTTATTGTTCACTGACTTGTTCTGGGTCAGTCAGAACTTCTGATGAAATCTAAAAACATGTCTCACATGATGCGTGTCTAATCATTGCTTGACTAGATTTTAAAACTGCCCACAGCAATTTACCCCATAACTCTTTTATACATTGTGCTTCATTGTCTTATATAAGGAGAAGCTACACACCTTACTTTTTTAGACTAGTGACTATTCCACTTGCCTATCATTCTCTCAAATCATACAATTTTGAAAAGATTTGTGCAGCGTTCAGAAAAGCGAATTATAGCTCCCAGTCCATTTTCAAATAGCACAGCCTGACGTCATCAATTCCTGGAATTATACCATTTTAGACCATGAGCTATGACCCAAACTGTTATGCTATTTATATTATGAATCCCGTCCCAGTCAATGATTGTAATTTAATACCGAGAGTAACTTTATTAAAGATAAGACAAATCATTAAAATATATGGATATGGGAAACGCAAGTCTGACACTCAGAACTGGTTCTGACACCCCCCTCCCCCTTCTGTACCAAAAGTTTTTTTTTTAGTACAAACTCCTATACTAGTTTAGTTTGAATTTTTTAACCTTATGTATATTTCTATTTATGTTTTTTGGGATCTTGTATAAAATGTTTTACATTCACTCATGTCTGTTTCTAGTTTGTGTTTCACATAGTTTCATATTGTTATTTGGACGCACACAATAAAAACTTTTACACCCTCCTTCCTAATCAAACAACTTACTTTTCCATCAAGATCAATGACCCCTAAACATTTGACATGTGCAACATATATGTGATAAACTCCTGTATCTAGCATTCAATGTGTCATATTTCACTTCTTTCTTGTAACTCAAAACAAATGATTTTACAGGCCTCCATTGCTAGGAACGCTAAAGACACAGCTCACACAAAAGCAGAGAGGAATATCTTGGAGGCTGTGAAGCATCCTTTTATTGTAGACTTGCTGTATGCTTTTCAAACTGGAGGCAAACTGTATCTAATTTTAGAATATTTAAGTGGTAAGTCGCATAATACTCAAATATCAAAGTTTGAGAAAATAAATGTTGCATATTTATCTTAATATATACATAAAACTATGAAACAGCTTTGCATTCATCATCATCATCAGGTAGGCGCGACCGGTTCCATGGTCAGCTTCCTCCACGATTCCCCGTCCCTCATCAGAACTTTTAGTTCGTCAGTGCTAAGGCCAGTATCCTTTTGAAGCACGGATACGTAGTCATCAAAAGGCCTGCCAGGTCTTATCTGTCCATGGGTTGGTTTCCACAGTAGCACCAAGGACGCTGGTTCGTTGTGTCTGAAGCAGTGTCCCGCTAGTCTTGCATTAATGACCTTATTTGAATAAACATTGTATTTCGAGTCAGGATATTTGAATGCATGGTACGTGGAACACTCGCACAACTGAAAAAAATAATTCATATATTTCATAGTTTTTTATTATGTATTAGACCTCGTGGGATGAAGTCAAATGTTGTCTTATGTTTTGAGTTCTGTCCATCTGTTTATGTGTCCATTGTCATTTCTCGGACACGCCTTGAAAGATTTCGTTCAAAATTGGTACAAAGACAAGTTATACTGAGATACATAACCACTTCACTTTTGTTTGGTTGACCTTTGACCAACTGGCAAGCAATAATAATAATGCCAAAAATCAAAATTTCAATATGTCATCAACTGTCTCTCAGTCTTGTCTTGACTGATTTCATTCAAACTTGGTATTGACACCACTCATGGTTGGTTAATGATGCACATCAGTTCGTTGTGTGATTTGTTTCAAAATAATTGACTGACTGCCATGTTGGTATTATTTTCTTGTGTCCTTGCCCATTTCTCAGACATGCTTTGACCAATTTTGTTAGAAGTAGGTACAAAGACAATATAGTACGATGATTTGTTTCTGGGCCAATTTCTTTCAAATGTTGTAAGAACATCACACATGCTTGATTACTGAATCAGATGCACATGAGTTTGTTTTGTGATTTGATTTGAATTGGTCAACTGGCGGCCATGTTGTTTTTACTATCAGGTGTCTTCACACGTGATGTTTTGTTTTTCGATTCAAAATGTCTAACTAATTAATGTTTGAATTATATAATTTTGTACGATATGAGAATGATTTGTACTGGTTGAAATGAAAACCAGTAGCTATAGTTATTTCTAATCAAACCTAAGGCTTTCATTGCCACTGTTGTATCATTGGAAATTGATGATCTGTGCAATATCTGTTGTATATACTGTACCGTAGTAACATTTGCTCGTACTAGTGTCTATAATTTATAATATATGGAATTAATGTCTACTGTTATAAACTTTTTTTTTACAGGTGGGGAACTTTTTATGCATTTAGAAAGAGAAGGAATATTTTTAGAAGATGTGGCATGGTAAGTACTCATACATATAAAAATATGTCCCTACTTTTCATTGTCTACCTATTGGAATTTAAAACTTTCTTTAGTTCTAATAATTAAACACAATCATATTTTTTCTTTGTAGTTTTTATCTGGCAGAGATCGTATTAGCTTTGGAACATTTACATAAACTAGGTATTATCTACAGAGACTTGAAACCTGAGAATATCATGCTGGATGCCCAGGGGCATGTTGTATTAACAGATTTTGGTTTATGTAAAGAAGCCTTAGAAGACGGTGCCATGACGCATACTTTTTGTGGTACTATAGAATATATGTAAGTAAACAGTCTTGTTTTTACTGGTAATTGTCAAAGTACATTTTTTATGTGCACAAATTATTTATTTGCTGGCAGTTTTTTAAACGTTTTGGTAATCGCGAAAGTGCATCTGGCAATAGTTATAAAAAATACTGAATCACAAGTATGTGTATGTAACAACAAACATAAAAAAATAAAAAAAATAGTAAAAGTAAAATAAATATATAAAATAAAGTAAAACACACACCGTACAATACAGCCGATTTTAAGTTGGTGATGTTTTTTATGTTGCTAGGGCTCCTGAAATTCTTTTAAGAAGTGGTCATGGTAAAGCTGTGGACTGGTGGAGTCTTGGTGCTCTTATGTATGATATGCTGACTGGTGCTGTAAGTATATTTTAGAACTTGGTCATTGGTGGCGCTGTTTGTATATACCGCTGTGTAGCATAGAAGTGAGGGTTATTTTTTTTGAATGCTATATTCACTCTTTTTAATGGAAATTTGTTCTTTTCATAACTGCTGAAGCATTAATGCAAAAAGCAAATGTTGAGAAATTAACTGTAAAAGTCAAAAAGCCAGTAGATTTAGATGAAATGTAGACGGTTTAATTTATGATCTCATCCAGGTATCTATTTTATTCAATTAAAATTGTTATATGGTATTATGACAAACCTGGATATGAAGAAAGTATCAATGATATCAATATTAAGGACATTTTTCCATGTAGTATGTTCTCGTAAGAACAGCGAAATATGGAAAAAGTCCACTATGGTGCTAACTTTGAATATGGTGTATTGAATCTTACAAAGATGTCGTTCTATGAACTGAGTTATTTCAGCATTAAAGTTGATCAGTCTAATATAATGTGATTTTTCTTTGTTCATAGCCTCCATTTACAGCTGAAAATAGAAAGAAAACAATAGACAAAGTAAGTGTACTTTCTTATAACAAATTATTATATTATGAATTTACTGATAGTTAGTAGAAGACTACAAGGGCGGCAACTCTAGTTTGAGGTCAAGATTCCAGTAAACATTTTCAGTGTTAGGAAACCAGGTATACTGCTAATTTAGTGAGTTGTGGGTGATTTTTTTGCAGCTCCATTGCGTGTTGTCACAGCTTATGTGTTTATTTAGCTTCTTTTGTAGAGGACAACATGCCAATACCAGTAGAAATTGCACCTGATTTGTGTACATTTAGTATACCGGTACTAAATCTTGCATTCAACCACGAAGTGACCATAAATTCATACAGCTTGTTGAACTGAAATTCGTTCGTTCAAAAATTAGGGTGTTGCTCAAAAAATTTACCTATTTAAAATAGTGACGAAAAGGTCTCCATAAGCATGTTCTGTACGTACTAATTTACATTGTTGACTTTCAGATTTTAAAAGGCAAATTGAATCTACCTCCGTATTTGACGAATGAAGCAAGAGATTTGATTAGGAGGGTAAGTGGACATATCTTATCGTCATTACTTATAGGATTATAGTCTGTTGTAAGGAATCATTCAACATGCTTGTACATTCCACCTGTATTTGGGTGAAAAATGCCCATGTGTCTGTTTGGTATTCTAGAGGCTTCTTGGACAGATACAGTGAATCGGCTAAATAACAGCTATTATGTTATTACAAATGACACCCCTTAGTATAGATATATCGTTTATTTTCTCTCATGCTGAGCCAGTCAGGCATAATAGTGTTGTTTTCTTTCTTGTGATAAATTTTTTGTACATTTGTATTTCAATTAAAATTTTGTTTCAGTTGGTAAATATTCATTGTGATATAATTATTGCCCTTCCTACTTTTCACCACCGGACTTTCTTGCCGACATTTCTTTGCAATTTTTTCTTATACTTCAATATCTCTGGAAATGTGCCTTAATTTTTCGAACCAAAAGACAAAATTTTAATCAATTTTGATTTTTTAAATTTGGTTATCTTTGTCCCGATTTTGTGAATTTGCATGTAAAGAGAGAACTGGTGGTGAAAACGTTACACATGTATGCATAGATGTGTTCAGAGTTTTCTGAAATAGTCATGTCTGTTTTATTCAGCTGCTGAAGAGACATACCAACTCTAGAATTGGTGGCGGTGCTGATGATGCACGAACAATTAAAAGACATTCCTTCTTTAGGAATGTTAACTGGGATGACACTCTGGCAAGGAAAATGGAACCCCCAATAAAACCTGCAATAGTGAGTACATACCAGTTCTTCTCTTGGCCTCTCAACAGGGACAATGACAATGATATTATGTTGTGAAAACTTCTAGTTTCAACTCTAGGGTGCAGCAAAACTGTGATGGTCTTAGATACCTAGAGAGTTCACTTTCATATGAGGTTATCAGGGGAATACTGCGAAGTATATGCATGAAGGCCATATGGCAATCGTATTTGTCAACGTGTAGCTGACGTCAAGTGAATAATTTGCAGTATTCTTGTGGTAGCCTTTTATTATTATACATCTTTTTCTTGCTTGTAGTAATAATTTAATGAGAGGTAACAGCCCCCAAATAAGTTGATTAACAAACAGGTTGTGCTGAGTGAGCATTTTCGATTCTATTTTCATCTTGTGGTATAGTGCTTCTGTATATGGCGTTTGTATAAGATGTCAATAATCTGGAATATGTTTAATATTGGTGACAGTTCAAGCCATATAAAATGGATTTCACATGTTTTAACGACTGCATTTTGAAAGGAATTGTTTTTGGTGCTAGATTTTCAGGAGACACCTGTAATCAACTGATTTCTGTTAATGCAAACTTAATCAGAAGCATGACTTTTTATCATGTACTAAAACCATGCAAGGATTTTTTAGCTCCGCTGTCGACTTTGTCGAGCGGAGCTTATCATATGAGTGATTATCCGTCGTCGTCGTCCGTCGTCGTCCGTGTCAATGTTTTACTTTTTTGACTTCTTCTTGAAAACTACAAGCCTGAATGCTTTGATACTTGGTGTATATGTACCTTGGGTAGACCTCTCTTAGGTTTGTTCATTTCATGTTGATATCTTCAATTCTCTAATTTTGGTGAATATTTTTGTCATTTTTGGTAAAAAGTGATATTTTCGACTTCTTGTTAAAAACCGCAAGTCCAATTGCTTTGATATTACATATATAGGTACTACATGTGGACCTCTCTCAGATTTGTTCATTTTGTAATGATATCTTTAATTCTCTAATTTTGGTGAATATTTTTATCATTTTTGGTAAAAAGTGATATTTTCGACTTCTTGTTAAAAACCACAAGTCCAATTGCTTTGATATTACATATATAGGTACTACATGTGGACCTCTCTCAGATTTGTTCATTTTGTGTTGATGTCTTCAATTCTCTAATTTTGGTGAATATTTTTGTAATTTTTGGTAAAAAGTGATATTTTCGACTTCTTGTTAAAAACCAATAGTTCAGTTGCTTTGATATTACATATTTAGATACTACATGTAGACCTTTCTCAGATTTGTTCATTTCGTGATGATATCTTCGATTCTATAATTTTGGTGAATATTTTTGTCATTTTTGGTAAAAAGTGATATTTTCGACTTCTTGTAAAAAACCAATAGTCTGATTGCTTTGATATTACATATATAGGTACTACATGTGGACCTCTCTCAGATTTGTTCATTTTGTGATGGTATCTTCAATTCTCTAATTTTGGTGAATATTTTTGTAATTTTTGGTAAAAAGTGATATTTTCGACTTCTTGTTAAAAACTGTAAGTCCGATTGCTTTGATACTATACATATTGTTCATTTTCTAATGATGTCTTCAGTTCTTTAATTGAAATGTGCATTGCTAACAGCGGAGCTATCTCAGCTGATAGGCTGCTTGTCTTTATAACCGCGTTACATTTGTCATGGTACTTGGTAGTTATTGAATAATATTTATGTCTTTTGTAGAGTGGTGAGGAAGATGTGAGTCAATTTGATACAAAGTTTACAAAACAGACACCGGTGGACAGTCCTGATGATAGTATGCTGAGTGAAAGCCAAAATCAGCTTTTTTTGGTGAGTTCTTGTCATAGTGCCTAATTATGTCAAAACGTATACTGTAATAAGATTAATTATTCACTGGGTTTTAATTTTGCTTATTTCACTGTCTGAAAAATGCGCTAAATTACAACCCAGTGAATATGTAAAATTTAGCATAGAACACATTATTTAAATGATAAAACCGTGAATTTAAAACCCACTGAATATGCCTGAAATGGTAAATCAGCGAAATTTAAATCCAGTGAAAATTAGTCATTTTACAGTATGAAGTATTTAAGGTAGAGATGCAGTTTACCTGACAGGTATTTTAATTAGTTAATTAGGAAACCAAGATGACCTCCCTTGTCCACAAAACTATATGTTTTCAGAAAGCTTATTGTATAAATTTTAAAATTTTGTTAGTATTTTTTTTTATGGACACTGTAGTTTGAAATATGCACAAAAATGTGTTTTTTTGGCCAAAAGTAATTTAAAAAAAATTAGCTCCTAAACAATGCTTCTGCTTCCTGGCAAAATTGATTTGTGGGTACATCTGTTTACTATGAAGGAAGTGCCGTCTTGAAAACTGTCTACCAGTTGTCAATTTTGCAGGGCAGCAGCCCAAAGTTTACTACTTCAAGTTTATGCATAAATTAACACCCAGGCTAGTTGTCTGTACGATTGTTGTAACACTGTTCAACCAAAAACAATGCCCGACGGCGTTTTGAAGATAAACACATTGTCAATCATTTGTGAAAATTTCAAAACAAAAGGTCAAAGTGTCTAGGAGCTATTTTTTTTTTAAAGTTCGGGGATGTGCACTAAAAAGAAGCTGAGATAATTGCTAATTTGCATAACAATTCACTCAGTAAGAAGTTTACTAATGCTCATAATTAAAATGGCTGTAACAGTTCCAAATTTAAATGTATTATCGTTTTGTTAAAAGTTAAATATAGTGCGTAATATGGAGATCCCACCATTTCTTTTTTTCACCATGTTTCTTTTTTATTATTTATGTAAAGCCTTGCTAAATCTTGCTAAGCATTCAAAAGAGAGAATGTTTGCACCTGTTATCTATATTTTAAAATCGTTTTTTGAGTATGTTCCACTGTTCACAATTCTACAAAATTTTAACATGCTATAGCCAAGACTGTTTGAATAATAAAAAGCAAAAAAAAAAAATTTCACTCCCAAGTGCCCACAAACCTGCATCTCTACCTTAATTGGGTAAAATCTGACCAGTGGGGAAAAAATAAAGCATACTGTACATGTAGCTGCAATCAAAAATAAAATCTTTGAGTTTGGGAAATACTAGAATAGCCACATCGGAAAGTTCACAACCGTGGACTGATCAAGGACGTGTATTTGAAAAATAATGAATTTCATGTTGAATGCTAACGATCATGTGTGGAGTATGAAACATGTTGTGTACTCATTGTTATTTTTAGCTGATAAGTGTGCCAACTTTCGTCCAACAATTTGACTCGTGTCATCTCCGTTACTAGTTATTATTACAATACTAGTCACACTTCCATGTCAGTTTCTGTAATTTAGTGTTTTTTATTTTTTTCACAGGGTTTTACCTATGTAGCTCCATCAGTTTTAAAAGACTTCATGTATAGACCGGGTATGAAACCAAGATCACCCAGAAAAATTACTATGCAAGGAAGTAGTCCTGTCACTCCAATGAGGTACGGTACATCAGGGAGGTGTACTCCGCTTTGTGCTTTGACAAGAAAAAAATAATTAAAAATCATTTTAAATGCAATAATTCATTGAAAATATCTATTTGGACTTCCTTATTACTTGGATTGTGACTCAAATGAAATATTACAAAATATGGTCGCCATTAAGGACAGAGTCGAAAACACAATAAGCATAGATAGTTGATGTGATTACTAATCAGCAAGTGACGTCAAGACTAACTAACTTTGGCAACTCTGAAACAAGTTTTTTTAATTTTCTGTTTTTGCAGATTTTGCTTTGAAAACATATTATTTACTCCATGTTCATTTGATTGTGTGCTAAACCCAATATTTATTAATGTTTTTTTTTTGAAGTCCATTTAAAGGCCAACCTGCACTGTTTGAATTTGACGAAGAGTTAGAAGACAAGTCTTTGTATGCAGTCAATCCAGCCACAAAATCAGTTATTTCAGAACCAATGGACTTTTGTTCAAATCAATCAGTGCCTCCACGATCTCCTGCAATGGCTGTGAAATCCCGTCGTATCCCTGTCAAATTGTGAAACAAGCGATGACTCAACGTACCCGCAACCTTCCTACTTTGTTAAGCTGTATTTAAACGCCTAGATGAACTATTGCCCTATTTTGAATTCAAGAAATATAATTATGGTGGCAAAGCTGAATTACTTATTGTGACATTTGTAACTTCAGATCTCGCATCTATATAAATAACTTCCTGACAAACTTAGCGATAGACTTTTTACATCAATCAGGGTTTCATCTAATCTTAACTGAGATATATAATATATAAAATGATTATGGTTTTGGCAATGTGCCAAATGCTGCCTCCTCTATTACATTGTCATTTTTTTTTTCACTCTTCATGTCTGCCAAATACAATTTTATCACTCATCCAATTGTCATCCCAAAAGAGAGCTTATCCAAAGTTGATAATTTAACAGATTTTTTTTTTTGAATATTTCTGACAATTTTATAAATAATTTAGATATCACAGCTACAGTTTTTTAAACTTTGCAAGTTATTGGAATTTGTAAAACTATGTTGGTAACTTCCTTATATTCATAATCCAGTCTTATTTGTGTTAGGGTTTTTTATAACACCTGTAATGTATACCCAATAATTTTTCTCCCACTCTAGTAAAAAAAAAGTCTGTAGCCATAATTTTCAAAGTTGAATCATTTAAGTGACTTAAATATTGAATACAAGGATACTTAGCTCAACGTACTGACTTTAGAATGTCTCATTCTGAAACAAACAACTACCGGTAGTATTGAAATTCAAAATTGCTTAACTTATTTGCATACTTACTCCATGCAAATCAAAATTAGAATGGTATATTTATTTTCCATCCATGGTTATTATTGGCAATGCATGGCGAGGGACATCAAGTTAAAAACAAACAATAGTATCTCTTGTGAGACTGATAGAGGGCGCTATTTTATAGTTGTTACTACTCTTTTAAATAAATTTGTCGATAAACTTGTAATTCCAACAATAGAAACAAATATTGAAAACTGCTCGGTATCATGACTGGCGTTGAACTGCAAACCCCAAGACTTTTCTCAGGGATTAAAAAAAACTAAATTTTAGAATCTTGAGATGAGTGCAATGCTTGCAACGTACGTCAGATGTATAACATGCTTTTTGTCACCTGCAAGTCAAGTGATTCTTTAACTCTTTCCTGTGTAGAAATCGGAGATAATGATGGGTAATTGTATACTGTGACAATACAAAAAAAAAAAAAATATGTGTCTGTGATGTGTACATTTTATTGCTAATATTAAAATCTGATTTGAAAATAAACAGCTGTGTGGGAATCCTTTCTTTTCCCCTCCTTCGTTTTGCTGCATTTCAGAACTTGTTAAAATGACACAACTACCATATACTGGAACTGATGCACTTTTCCTTTGAGCACTTTGGCAAAGCTTTGTGAAATATTTACTGTAATGGTATAAATTTCAGGAAATATTTGCCCGTTTGCTGAATTTCAGAAGTGTTGGCAAATGAAATCCAAACAATCAAATAACAAGCGCTAAGAATTTTCGGAAGTTTCTTACAGACTATCCGTAATTCAGACAATCAAATATTAGTTGCAAAAAACCAAATATAAAACTTGAATTCAGAGTACAACTTTAAGGTTGATCAATAGTTTATTTTTTCTCTTTTTACTCAGTTATGTGTGCAAGTAATTCAGCATTCTCTGTTCAACTTTGGCCTATTGTTGAAATATTACTTTTTCAACAATAACTATTTTAATTTCTTTGACTACCAATATGCATGCATGTTTACTTTCATTCTGTGAGAAGGGGTGAAAGCAGATTTTTACTTTTGTATCTACTTCACTGGAAGCCCTCGACACATGAAATAACATACCAAATAAAATAATTACAATATCATAAGATATCGACATACGGTTTCTTGCCAAGATCCATCAATTATCGAGTCTATTCTTAGATTCTTTTGTAATTAACATCAATTCGCAAGGTTTTCAGACCTATGAAGTAAAGATGACTTCAGAAATCAAGATTAGTCTGATACATACATGACTCTGTTTCTTCTATTACACTCCGACTTTTTTGTTCCTCTCTAATGTAGTCCCAAACAGGAACCAGTGTTTTGGGTTTCATTTGCTCTGTGCAGTCGGTATGTCAGATGTATCTCAACATGACTGGACTTATTTTGTTGAAGTTGGCACAATGAAAATTCAGAACAGTATAGATATGCACATCTTTTTTTCATTCCATTTACCTTTCGACTAACTGAAATGGCTGACTGGCGACCATGTTGGTTTTATTTTCTTAGACATGCTTTGACTAATTTTGTTTACATTGAGTTTGTCTTTTGTTTTGTAGACATGTGTCCAACTGCCAGGCATTTTTGTTTTAAAAATCAACCATTTTTCAGACAAGCTATGGAAATTTTATTGAAACTTAGAATAGACATCAAACATGATGTGCATTTGATTCAAATTTTGATAAGGCAAGACATGGTTTCATGTGCTTGTAAACTTTATTTCAATAAAATTCCCTTGATAAGATTCCTACGTTTTTGTCCTTAAATGCATCCAAATACAAACAGGATTTTTTTTTTTTCCTGTTTATAGAAAGACTTTCCCTTATTTTGCAACGTATGCATGGCAAAAACCTAGGGCAGAATTTGAAATGCCAATGTATGAGACAATTTGTTATTTTTAACCAATAGGTGATTTTTGTACAAGATACACATGGCATTTACTTGTTCACAGAATCAAACACCCTTCGCAAGTCCGCGAGTGCTCCACGTATACGTGTTCCGAACTTTAGAGCATCAGTTTTAGGTGCTGACTTCCTGCATGAAATATGGAAGTACATTGTATATGTTCAATGCAAGATGTTGTGCATTGTGTGAAAAATGCAGACTGAATGTCTTCCACAAAAATGTAAATATTTGAGAGGGAAATATTGTGAGTGATTACTTTACTTTTATTCACTAATAATTCATCTATCTGATGATACATTCATGTGGGTGTGTGGTGAGAAGACTAGTTATTACAAAAACTGTTACAGCAGAAGATGGATATTGGTTGAAAATTAAATTACCCAAAATGTTTTGGTACATAACAGGACCACATAACAGTTCTTGGTGTACTTTTTGTTTGCCCTGCAACAGCACATAACGTGGAACATTATAGTAGAACACCTTTGGCAACCATGACAACACACCTAGCAACAGCAATTACATACATTTGTACTGAATCGTGCAAATTTGACAGGTTAGGAACAAGACACGTCTGTCATTTACACAAGAACACGCGATGCCTGAATTACTCATTGCAAAAATAAATTCCACACTAAATCAGCAATATTGTCAACGCAGCTGCACAATGGAAAGTGCAATCTGATTTTGGGTCACATCATTCTCAAGAGGGAATTTGATGCTTACTTTATTTTTCCCCTCTTACAATAAATTTTGTGTAATAAATCACTGGATATACAAGACATTGAGAGGTGCTAGCTGATGTGGACGACAAGGAGGCTTTGAAGCCATCATTCCAGTATCACTTTGTTTTCAACTCTGAATTGTGCTTAGTGGTCTCTGTGGACTTTGTTATTGACACAAAATCAAATCGAGAGTGTTATTACACAGCTGTGTTCCTAATAGCTTGCAATGTGTTGATATGGTGTACCATTCATTATTGAGACGACAGTAAATGGAAGAATGACATCCCAGTTTAGTAAACAAAACATTTCTCAGTACATGTGGAAATAAACAAGTATCATCACAGAGAAGTGAATTTCAACATGACATTTAGATACTTGTTTTTTTTTTTTTTGGAAGATGATCTACAGGAGAAGCAAGCAGAGTCCAGTTGATAAATTTGGATTACACACACACTGCGTTATCACAACAAATGTATATTTATTATTCCTTCAACAATAAATCTGACAGCAAACATACATTGAAAATGCTGATAGATTCAATCACACAAAGTATATCTTATTATATTTGCAAAACTTTAACAACGATAACATTTATTCATGTAACCTTAAATAAAATAGTTTTTGAACATAATTTGCTAATAATTGCTATACAATACAAGACATACTATATCCCTACAAGTTTGTATAGTCATGCCATTTTACAAATAGTATCCCATCCATTTGGGGTATGGAACATGTTATACCGTATTAGGGGCTTGTATGAAGGAAATGACGTGCAAGTCGCACTCATGGAACAAAATATACATTTCAATAATAGCATCACTTCAGGGCATATATATAAATAAGCAACTTTAAAATTATATTAGTTGTTGAAAAAAAATCACAATAATAAAACTACTGATATAACAATATACATATAGTGTAGTAGTTCTTGTATGCCGTATTTATTTGTAAAACACCTTCCTCCAATTTTAATTTCCACTACCTGGTGAAATCCAAGCTACTTAGCACGAGTGCGTTTTGGTTACAGTTGAGGAGTATTATCTTGGGACGACTCGTGATTGAGATACACTCGAATACACAAAAATTTTTTCGAGAATTAATGATAATTAAATATATATACTATATATTGCAAAAACGACAAAATTTATCAAGTTTTGATTTTCAAAACAATTTCCAAGCTGAAGCACCTTTAGATGAGAACTTGAAGACAATTACAGAAAAATCTTTATTGTAACCGGAGTACATAACGACCGTCAGTTAACAAAACACCACAGTACTATCAAAAATGAATAAATATCAGCTTCTGGTAAATTTGGTCCAAAAAAACAAAAATTAGACTAAAAGACAAAACATGATAAAAATATACAGTAAAATCTTTCCATACGAACATTTTTCACTACAGTGTACAATGAATAAGGCGAAATGACTTATGATCAACTTGTATATAAGCAATGAATCTTATAACACATTACATAATAATTCACTTATTAAATCAGTAATCATATTAATGGAATGTATACAAATTTTTTGGTTCAACCAGGGTGCCTCAAGATTATAGAGAAACCATTTTTGCTGGGAGGTACATTTCCCAAAATATTTTATAATCGTAAATGAGATAAAATGATCAACACAGATTGATCGAGGCAAAATAAATTGCAACTAATGAAGGTCAGAAAACAAAATTCATAAAAGTGGAGATTAAAATTGTAAACAGTAATGTTTCCATCTTCATTAACAGTTTTAATGCATCTAATGTCAATATGGAATAGTTGTCAATTCCGAGAATCAGGTTTTTATTTATGCCAGAGTTTTGCCGCAAATGTTCAGATGTAATGAAAACAATTTGTGTCATACAAGCAAAATTATACAGAGGAATCAGAGCTTTTTGAAATACTCCCCTCAAAGGGCAAGGGAATAGCATTGCATTCTGAGATTGTAATAAACAATGGTTCAACAATAGATGCATTTTGAATTGTATAACGCTAAATTTCAGGGCGAGAAGTTTTCGTTTTAAAGACTTAATTTCACTGACATTTTGTGTTGTATGACACTGGAAACATTTTCACTGCTGCAAAATGTCACAATTTACACCGACTTGTAGAAATCCCTTGTGCCAAATTAAAGCAGTTTATAGTGCAACAGTAGTAGTTATTTGTTCAAGGAGGAAAGAAAGTTACTATCCAAAGTGTGTTCTGTGAAGAGGCAGGGACGGGGGTCATATAACAGGTTTCACATTAAGAATAGTGGATGGTTGTTACAGTCGTACGTGTTTGATGTGGGTCTCACACTCTGTATAGCAGATAGATTTAAGTAAGTACACCAACACTCGTACTATGAGCAGCCAAGTTTTTCACAGCTTTTCGATTAGCACATAAATTAAATCGTGAAACATCTTGTGCATTCTTGTCAGTTGTGAATCAGTAATCGCGCTATCACTACCCTATCCTACCCTACCGCAAAATAGCAAAGCGAAAAATAAACAGATTGAGCAGCTGGGGTAGCCCATCATTTACACTTACATATACCCCTAAAATCTAGACCACTTTCATTTCTTGATTGTAAATCAGTGATGGGTGGTGGGGTGGAGGTCAGTTTATTTAAATTACAAAGCACACAAACAACTTTCAAAATAAATATCAAAAGAATGAACAGTGGTTGTCGGGAGAACCACCGCCCACTACAGCCATCGCAATTTAATGATACAGCAGATAAGGCAGATGAAAAAAGAACCAATTTATATATAAATTATATTAAAAGCACCAAGCTTTATAACTGCATGAATATACAATTCAATTTTGTTCATCTAGTGTTGATCAGCATTTCATCCACTTTGTTCATTTTCTAGTCTAGTCTAGTCTGCTCTGCTCTGCTCTGCTCTGCTCTGCTCTGCTCTGCTCTGCTCTGCTCTGCTCTGCTCTGCTCTGCTCTGCTCACTGGCTTCAAATGTGCAAACAAACTGGAAATTTTTATAATAGAAACGGTGGGCAATGTGTGTATTGCATCATGGACAATTGTCTATGTATTTATTTATTTATTTACTTATTAAACTACCCAACCCTTATATTAATATCAAATTTTAATATATGTCTAATTATAGATTATTATATTCAGAAAAATAAATAATGTCCTACGTAAAAACAAAAAAAATGTGTCCAAGGCTTTTTTTTTGCATTCAAACTTTCATGACAAAAATAATTCTGTAAAATGCTTTGTTGTATACATTAATCCAATTTTTTTTTCAGATTGATCGTATATGAAAGCACTCAAGTTTAATCTGCAAAATTTAAAGTAAGCACCAAGCCATGATTACTTAAGTCAAGCCTATTTGCATAATTATTCAACACTTTATAATATTACAATGCTAAATTTACATGCATGTATTTAGTTAAAAGAAAGAATTTATTGATTATAAAGGCTCATTAGAGGTTGGTAAACAAGTCTATATTACTATATAGACTTTATAGTGGTACACGTGTTGGAAGGATATATTGATTATAACGGCTCATCAGAGGTTGGTAAACAAGTCTATATTACTATATACACTTTATAGTGGTACACCAGATGGAAGGATATATTGATTATAATGGCTCAGAGGTTGGTAAACAAGTCTATATACACTTTATAGTGGTACACGAGATGGAAGGATATATTGATTATAACGGCTCATCAGAGGTTGGTAAACAAGTCTATATTACTATATACACTTTATAGTGGTACATCAGATGGAAGGATATATTGATTATAACGGCTCATTAGAGGTTGGTAAACAAGTCTATATCTTATAGCAGTATACAAATACGAAGTGTTCTCTGCACTCAAGATTAGCCTTCGAAGCATTCTCTGCACTCAAGATTAGCCTTCAAAGTGTCTCTGCTCTATAGATTAGCCTTCAAAGCGTTCTCAGCACTCTAGATTAAGCCTTCGAATTGTCTCTGCTCTATAGATTAGCCTTCAAAGTGTTCTCTGACCTACAGATTAGCCTTCGAAGTGTCTCTGCTCTATAGATTAGCCTTCAAAGCGTTCTCAGCACTCTAGATTAAGCCTTTGAATTGTCTCTGCTCTATAGATTAGCCTTCGAAGTGTCTCTGCTCTATAGATTAGCCGTCGAAGTGATCGTTGCTCCATAGATTAGCCTTCGAAGTGTCTCTGCTCTATAGATTAGCCTTCAAAGTGTTTATATACAGCTGAAACATATGTCATAATAGACTGCCAATCAGGTCTCTCCATGCTAGCCATGTCGTCTGCAGCCTGTACGAGAAAAAGTCAACGTGTCAATACTCTGCATGGGTTTAACCATGCCAAATTTTCAGTGTTACTTTTTCACAAAATGAAGCCACATAATTTTTTCCACGCTCTTTCAAAAAAATTTGATGAAGACATGTAGTCAATAAGTAGGAAATTATGTCTATTTGGTCAAAATGTAACAAAGAAATTTTGGTGAGAAAAAATATGGGTTCTTTAAACTTGCTTGCTTGCGTAAAAAAACAAATTTGAGTCACCGGTAGTGAAAATCATTGAATGTTTTAGTATTGAAAATTTCACTGAAGACTTAGATTCAAAACAACTTTTGTGAAATTTCTCATAAACATCAAAATTTGTTACAAAGCATGCATGGTATTGATATGCAGGCAATTTTACACATAAATTGGACTTTAAATGAAATAATCCGGTTGCAGTTGGATGGGACTGCTACATGTATGAATCAAGCAAGCCCATCATAATAAACAAATACACCAATTACTGACAGAATTACATATTTCATCAGTGTTTGCACGCTATGCCAACCGATTACTTACCAGAATTGACGTTATTCCCACACTCTCCGCAGCTTCAAAGGCCAATTTGAAATTACGCTTCTATAATCAAAAGTTGTATATAAATCAGAGTTAGTTTGTCTACATGCAGCTGGCAACAAAAACAAATCTTTACTTAAATTGTTAAAAGTGGACTCAATATCAATTTGAGTCATTTATCACAAAAATTATAATCAAATTACCACACTGCATCCAGTTCATTAGGAACATGCTAGGGATGCTAAATGTACCCCTTAGGTTAGTGATGCTACATACCTTATCAGTATTATTGAGTTCATAATAAGGAATCTTTTGTGGTAAATAGTTATGTAATAACGCACAAAAGGCTAAACCGTCGTTCCAACTACTGCTAAAGTTAGTAATATCAATCCCCTGCAAAACACAAACAAATTTAGTTCAAGTAGAACTACAGTACAGTCCATATGTAACATTAACTTGCTTTCAGATGGCTCAACCTATTCACCACCAGACATTTTTGCTCAAATTATTTTGCACTTGTTTCTTATATTCAATATTTCTGGAAATGAACCCTAATTTTGAAGCCAAAAAACAGTTTTGGCTCAAAAAGTATGGCTATTTTTGTCCCAGTCTTCTAAATGAAAGTTCTAGACTATATACGGCACTATTTTGTGAATTTGTGATGAAAAGAGGAAACTGGTGTTGAAAAGGATATAGCTAGCACAGCTCATTAATCTAAATTGTGTGATTCAATAATCTGTCAGTTTTATATCGGTAACATAGATAACTACTACAAAAAGCAAATTATGGTATAATTTATTGATTAAGGTAGAGATGCAGATTAGTGGGCACTTGGGAGTGAAATTTTTTTTTTTTGCTTTTTATTATCCAAACAGTCTTGGCTATAGACTGTTAAAATTTTGTAGAATTGTGAATAGTGGAACATACTCAAAAAATGATTTTAAAATATAGATAACAAGTGCAAACATTCCCTTTTTTGAATGCTTAGCAAAATTTAGCAAGGCTGTACATAAATAATAAAAAAGAAACATGGTGAAAAAAAGAAATGACAGGATCTCTATATTATGCATTATATTTAACTTTTTTACAAAACGATAATACATTTAAATTTGGAACTGTTACAGCCATTTGTACCCGTAAACCAATTTTGACAAGAAACAGAAGCATGGTTTAGAAGCTATTTTTTTTAAATCAGTTTTGACAAAAAAAGCACATTTTTGTGCATATTTCAAACTACAGTGTCCATAAAATTTCATACAATATGCTTTCTGAAAATATATAATTTTGTGGACAAGGGAGGTCATCTTGGTTTCCTAATAACTAATTAAAATACCTGTCAGGTAAACAGCATCTCTACCTTAATGAGATTTTGTTGGAAAGGAGAGTCCAGCTTAGAAGTTAATTTTGTTTGGACTGTACTGCACATAACATACACACGATGAAAAAAGTAAACAAATTAATACATTATTTTTATATAAATACAATTTTTGTTGTCCTGTTCCCTCAACTATCTCTTGTAATATACTGACTGACAGGTAAAACTGGGGAGTCGTCATCTGCACATGCATCAGATGGCCATAGTGTGTCATTGTTTACAAACAAGTGTCTACCCATGAGCCTTTGCGTTTTTAGTGTGTTGTTATCGTCGCTTGGGACTCGATTCCCGCGCATGCGCAGGTGACCACCCTCCTGCTTTAAGATAAACCAGAAACATTGCTTTCAATTCAGATTTGTGTTTAGTTCACAACCATTAGTCTGTACATAGACTGACAATCCAAAATACAATGCCAAACCTTCAAATTGTCTGATCAATGTATTGGACTGATTACTGCTATATGACCAATGGGGTAGAGCAGACGGTCCAGACTATTGAACTAATCTGATTCACTGATATCACTGGACCTACCTTGTATCCTTGTGTTTTTTCTTGGCACCATTTTAATAAAGCATTGCGTTTAGATCCACCTTTTTCTTTTACTAGTGTAGTCAGTGGGTCTTTCTTCTCACTAACATCACTGCATTTATAAGATAGATTAATAGTTAGACTGGCAAAGACGGTACTTATTTTTTGTTTTACAAACAAAAATATAATTGTTAATTTAACCCTTTTAACGTGATTGCAAAAACTAGCGTGACTGCGAAGGAAATCCCGACTGGACGCATCTGCAAGCGACCCCCTGCGTTGGAGTGAAAACCGGAGCGGAATCACTCTGGCGATTATGCTAATTAAAAGTTGGTGACTAGTACTGACAACGAATCAGAGTGCAGCTGTATACGTCATATGTTAATGCATGTGAAGTTTCACTTCTGGGAACCTGGCGATATTGAAAGACTTTTTATATACATTGAACATTTAAATCGACTTGTTTTCAGTAAACATGGATGAAAGTATCGTCTTCACACTTAGAAAGTTAAAGTATCCATTTCTGCAATCAAATCGAATCAACTATTAAAAAGTCATGTTTACTTTCACACACCCACTCATGAATAATCAATGTCATCATGAATAGTCAAATTCCAGCAGATGCGTCCAGTCAGGATATCTTTAGCGGTCAGGTTAGTTTTTGCGATCACGCTAAAAGAACTAAAAGAACATTTAATTATTTGTTTTTGTAAAAAAAAAAAAAGAAGTCTGACTTTGCCAGTCTAATAGTTTACAAACATAAATCTACATATCCAGTGTTCTCCCCAGGAAATTTGCATTTGCAATATTAACATGGCCTGGCAATATACACTGATACTAATTGTATAAACAGTGTCAGTAATGTATTATTAATTGGTTACAATAATTGTTTATTCTGTCATTCAAAACAAAATTCTATGTAATCACTGATAAATATACATCAATGATTAATATGCCCTGAATACCAACATAAACTTTTGTATGAATGCCAAGTATCCATTTTAATCCCCTACTGGCCAAATCATTTGTTTACTCTGTAGTCTCTATGGTAAAATAAGGAGCACCTTGACATTGAACACTCACCTAGATCTCCTAGCTTGTGCCATTGGAGGATGGAGATATGACGCTGATCCTGGTCCTCGTCCCGGTGAAGTCACACCATTACTTTCCTCTTGATTATCTTTGTGGGGCGTGTTTATCTTTCTAGTAATAATATTAGTGAGGGATCTTCTAGCATTGTATCTAGGCTGTGTAGCAGCAGATACAGCGAGTCTAGCATCCTTTGGTTCACTTTGATGACGTAATCCCCTTTCTCTTCCCGCTGTTGGTTCCTGAAGTCTGTACGCTGGCTTATCTCTACCTAAGGGTTCATCCATTTTCTTCCAGGCACTACTGCTGCTTAGTTTATTACTGTCACTAGGAGGAAATAGCGGACTACTTAATCTTCTTGTTGCTTTTACTTGTTTAGGTTCAGATCCTTTACCACCAATGGATCTGCGTCTTTCAAACGATGGACGTTCTACATGTGTTGGTGGTGTTGTTGGAGTTGGCGGAGAACCACCAACCTTAACTGAAGCAGCATTTTCAATAGACTGAACTAAGTTCTTGACAGATAATTTAACACTGTCATTCGCACCAGGATTGAATCTTTTCAATCCGGATTCAGAGTTTCTACGTTCCAAAACACCCTGCAACCCTGGCTTTCTATTCTTTCCTGTGTCTGCATGATCACTCAAACCATGCGGCCTACGCAACTGCTGCAACTCTGCAGCTTGCTTATCTACCTTCTCTTGCAGTGATGAACGATCACGTCTCAAATTGTCAAGCTCTTCTTGAACCTCATTGCGAATATCATTAGCAATGACCACAGCAGTTTGTAAATCCGCTTGAAACTGCTTCCATTCATCTTCATCACGGGCAGTCTTTCTGCGGAATTCAAACAGTGCCTTCTCAATATCACCTTTTTGTTGTTTTATCGTCTTCAGCATCTGCTGTAGTTCCATAATAGTGGCAGCATCTTGTTGTTTTTCAGCGAGATGCCTCTCACATTCTACATCCATTTCTTCCAAGGAATCTTTCAAGTTGCCAACTTCTGTTTCTAGTTCCCCTTTCTCAGCTTTGAGCTTTTCAATCTCCTCCTGCAAGTCTTTGATCTCACATTTAGAAACTGTTTTATTTCGTTCAGATTCCTCTTCCAACTTAGCTATAGTGTTGCACAGCTTGCTGTTTTCACTTAAACTCTTAGCAAGAGAGTCTTCCAAATCACTCTTTTCCGTCTCTAAGACGTCTTTTTCTCGTTGCAAGTTCTCTATCATTACTTCAAAATCAGATTTCTCCATTCCTTCGCGGCAATTCAACAGTTCAGTAGAGCGAGCCCTCTCGTGTTCAATCTTGTTTTGCAACCTCCCCAATTCAATCTGATCACTCTCGACATTGATCTTGTATTCGCTCAAATCTTTCTCTACTTCAATTTTTTCGCTTATGACACCTTCCAATGTCACTTCTAGATCATTGACTTTCTCTTTGAGTGCCACAATCATGTCGTCAGATTCCTTGCCGTCTGTGGCCTCATTCAGCAACTCCTTCAGTCCACCATCCTGATTATTCATTAACTCCAATATTTGTTGTTCAATCTCTGACCTGTCAGCGACGTAGCAATTGTCAAATGCATCAGCATCATAACTGACATCATTTTCCTCCAATGTTTCTTTCAGATGAGAGATTTCAGTTTTTGATTTTTGCAGTTTCTCAGTTTGACTGCATAATGCTTCTAGTAATATCGACTTCTCCTCTACTAATCGATCGTTATCGTCGCTCAGATCGTTGACGCTCTCCTGCAAATCTTGCAATTCTTGTAACGTTGCTTGCAACTCTTCATTCACAGAGTGGTGATTTTCCTCCATTTGGTGTATTCTGTCTTGCAGGCAGACCACCGAACCCTCGCTGCGAATACTTTGCACTTCCCAGCTAGACTCTGATGGCAACAAGCGTTCTTCAGGTACGAACACTGCGTCATCATCAGATGTGCAAGTTGCAGTACGATCTGTACCGCCACTACAACAACAGTCAGGGGACTGTTCTGCCACTACAGCTTCGGCCACTTCTCCATCCTGCGGTGAAGATTCCGGCGACACAGTTGGACTTTTGCTTTTAGTACCACACGTTTCGAGATTTAAAAGCAAGGCTTTTTCAGAATCTGTCTTTAATTCAAAACCAGCACCTATCTCGTGCAGTTTATCTTTAAGAGCTTGATTTTCTAGCTTCAACTTTTCAACTCGTTGCCTCATATCATTATTTTCTTGCTGAGTTTGTTGCAACAGTGTCTGTATTTCAGACCAGCCATCAGTAGACGACATACTATTAGACATGCTTTTGTCAGACTTTGCTCTCAAGTTTGTGGTATTGTCGCTACAAAATCTTACCAGCCTCTCCTGACTGGAAAACCCTCTATAATTTAACTGCGACTCACTGGGACTAGAAGAAATGACTCTTTCTTTAGTCTCGCTGATTATATTATCATATGAACAACTGCCTCGCAGATTTCCACAATACTCTCCTCCACGTGATCGAGCAATATTAGTCTGAGAACCAGAATGATTTTCTTTTGTCACTGTTAGTTCTGGGAAATCTTGATAGTAATCCGAACCTTTGGGAGCCCCGATAGTTGAGCGTGGTCGAGGTTTGCTGTTGGTTGATGATGTGCGCCTTCTTACACTACCTAGTAAATCTTCTTGGCTTCGGCTGATGTAGCTCCTTGATAGGTGTGCGTTCTCAGTACAATCACAGACTATTGGTTCATCTTGTGCAGGTGTGTCAATGCACATATGGCACGATTTCTTCATTCTGATTTACCACTATGAGAAATCACGTGGAAACTGAAGATTACCTGTGATAAAAGACAACATATACTGTAAAATCTGTATTAGAAGCTGCGGCTTCTATTAAAATGGTACAATGCAACATAGGGATGCGGCTTCTATTAGTGCATCTACACATATGAGAAATGATGAATTTTTGGTTCTCAATTGTACAAAAAGATTGGGTGCGACTTCTATTAGGGATGCAGCTTCTAATACAGATTTTACGGTACTATTTAAATCAATGAAAGCATAGAAAGAACTCCTGTGTGATGAAAGTACTAAAGGCACTTTTAAATATAATTTAAAATTAAAGGCTATATAGCCTTTCAAACACAAAGCTTCTAATATAGGAGTTATTTGAGATGCACAACATAAAAACATTTTATTGAGATATCTGCATGAAAATGGCTAATAAAAGTTAGGTAATCAATATGTATAGGTTTCAACATGAAACTAATGTCTGGATTACCTCAGAGCATCTATGTCCCAAGGATTATGATTATGCAAATAGAGTAATTAGCATCTAAAACTAATTTAGTCTTTACCACTAATTCCCAGACCCTTATGTACCAAGTTTTATTAAAAGAATTATGCAATAATTGTTTTTTGAGATATTGGTGGAAATTTGGCTAATTGCTATTATGCAAATTAGGTAATTAATATGCACAGATTTCACCCCAAATCTAATCAGGTGTGCACATTGTCTCAGAGCACCTATGTACTAAGTTACATTGAAATCAGGTGAGAGGTTCTCGAGGCATTCGTGGAACATACATACACACACGCACACGCACACACAGGACAACTGCAAAGACTCCCATTGTGTACTTTGCACATGGGAGTCAAAAACAAAACGTGTACTGATTATCCCAATACATGATGTACCACATTCAACTACAACCATATACAAGTTGTATACAGCATTTAGTGAGAAACCATCAAAGAATTCAACAGAGGTTCATTGTAATTAGGTACAGCACAAGTGCTTATATGCGACTGACTTGAATGGCAGTAAAGGCTTATTGTCATCACATTCGCTGATGAGAGTCTTTAAAGAGGCTTTTCAGGACGCTAGTAGTACAAGGACAATAAGAAATTGTCATTGCATTGTTATGTAAATTAAACTACCTCAGTTAAACTCAAACAAGTTTAAGCCCATTTGTAAAACGTATACCTATACATGTTATTCTAGCTGAAGAAAAGTCAAAACTTCACAGAGGTTCGGTATTCAGGAACAAAATCACAACTTTATATTCACTCATCAATAATACTACAAGAAAAATATTAATACAGATTACATTTCATTTTATATTTTGGGGAGAAATTTCTACAGAATGTCTTTCTATTGTAAGAATATTGTGGGTTTAGGTACATATGACTTATAATGATCAAATCGGTAGAGTGGTGGCACGGACAAACAATCTGGGCCAATCACTGAAAGGGAAATTAGATTTAGTAAAAGTTGTGTTACTTTTGCCACCAATGACTGAGGCTATATGAATTACCATTAACCTTAGTTACTTTTAAGGAATCATTGAATGCTAACTACAACATTTACCACTACAGAATGGCAATCACAGGGTTTCTCAAGTTCTGGTCATACCATGGTTTTGTATTCTCGTATGAACAAGGTACTTAGACTATTACTGCTTCTCTGCCCAGGAGTGAAAAGGAACTTGATATGGAATGTTTGGCACTTAACCCATGTACATAGGGCAGCCAAGACTGTACGCTCCACTTGGGAGTTGAGAATGCTAATATGACTGACTCAGTATAGTATACATCAAACAGAGTAAATTCGTATGCACTGTTCTTTGGCTTGACCTGTCAAGGATTTGAACTCTATATAAAACTAGCATTATTAATAATATTATAATAACACTCTTGGTCATGTGACCAATTGTTTTGCCATACGTTCATTCCTGTAAATCCACACATCTTTTGGTCTTTATGCAAATCGTAAATCAAACAAATGCCATTTACACGATTCTAAACCCAAACAAGGTTAACCTGCAAACATCGGGCATGCGTTTGACATTTCTATATCCACATACTCTATTAATTGAAGGAAATGGTTATCGTTTAAAGTTATCATTTGAAAACAAGTCAACACAGAAAAGTAGATTAAACACCAGGAAAACGTAATGCTCAATTTAAAATGTACAGAATGTATTTCAATTTGAATCAGAAAACAATTGATGGTTTTCAATAGACCATTTTCCGTTCACTGCGAGAATCACGCGTTATGCGTGAAATTGAACGTAAAAACAGGACAAACAAAGGTCATAGCGTCGTAGTGGCGTCAAACATCGCGTGGGATTCGACAAACGCGAAAGTATTTTGGGGGACATTTCCATGCTTAATAATGTGCTGTCCACATTTGATGATAGGCAATTTCGATTAAGTGAGGGTATTCGGAAGCAATATTCCTCTGTCAAAGATCAGCCGGTCGATGTGAGCTACGAAATAAAGAAATTCGAGTTGAAAATCAAATCGTTCGATTTTTACAGCAGACGTTCAACGCGCGTCTTTCATACATCTCGTGAGATCTCGCAATTGTACGGAAAATCACCTATTAGCCTATGTACTGCCATTTTGTAAAGTGTTTAAAAACGTTGGTGAATATTGCTTCATTATTTCATAATTTTGTATTTTAAAGATTAATACACATATAACATGTCAGAAATGACATTTTGAATCAATAATAATCATAACTGATTCAAATTTCAAAATTCAAGTTTATTTTTAATTAATACTGTACCATATTTGCTCTATTAGTAACACATATGCTTACATGAAATTTTCTACGGTCAAAATAAGTAGTATTTTAATGATCCAGTATACAGCCAACACAATTTTTTGTTTTTGGAGTTTCTATTGGAGATGCACTTTTAATAAATAAATATGGAACACTACTAACTGGGTGCAGACAACTAAACACGACTCTCACTGGATATTATAAAGTTTTAGTAAAATTCACAATTAAGAAAGGAAAGCAATATAAACAGCAAACATTTTATATATAATGAAAATTTTAAAATCTCAATTCCCTACATTTAAATTTACTACTGACATAGGGAGCATGGAAATCCCCCCCAAAATTTTAATCGCATGCTCAGATTATCTCAAATTGATAAAGACGATAATTTGACAATAGCCAAGTTTCCAGGTACCAGGTTGCTTATTTTTTGGGTTTTTATTTCACAAAATGCATTTTCATTGTGGTCGATGGGAGCTGCTGCTAAATTGCCATTTTAAGCATAATATTTGACAGTTTGAAAAAATAAAAACATGTTGACAGTGAATTAGAAAAGACCACATAATTGTTGACTGATAATAACAATTCTAGACAGTTTTTAAAATATTGTCACTGGTACATCGCCAAAATATGCAAATATTTCATTACAAGCATTACATTAAAAGAAATACTGTGATTATTTGTGGTCATTTATTTTTTAACTAATCTGATGTGTACTCAGGCCACAATGTAAATATATAGCATTGAAGAAATTAATGAATGACAAAGCATGGACAATCCCCACTGCAGCACAGAATACTCGCTACTGCAGCACAGAATACCAGTTACTGCAGCATAGGACATTCCCACTGCAGCACAGAATAATCGTTACTGCAGTACAGAATACCTGTTACTGCAGTACAGAATACCTGTTACTGCAGCATAGATACCTGTTACTGCAGCATGGAATACCTGTTACTGCAGCATACACATGTAGGAGATCTCTACTGCAGCATAGGACATCTCCACTACAGCATAGAATACCTGTTACTGCAGCATAGAATACCTGTTACTGCAGCATAGGAGAACCCCACTGCAGCACAGAATTCTCGTTACTGCAGCATAGATACCTGTTACTGCAGCATAGGACATCCCCACTGCAGCACAGAAAACTTGTTACTGCAGCATAGATACCTGTTACTGCAGCATAGGACATCCCCACTGCAGCACAGAATACTCGCTACTGCAGCATAGAATACCTGTCACTGCCGCATAGGACATCCCCACTGCAGCACAGAATACTCGTTACTGCAGCATAGAATACCTGTCACTGCAGCATAGGACATCCCCACTGCCGCACAGAATACTAGTTACTGTGTCTGTAGCATAGACACCTGTCACTGCAGCATAGGATATCCCCAGTGCAGCACAGAATACTCGCTACTGCAGCATAGGACATCTCCACTGCAGCACAAAATACTAGTTACTGTAGCATAGACACCTGTCACTGCAGCATAGGACATCCCCAGTGCAGCACAGAAACTCGCTACTGCAGCATAGAACATCCCCACTGCAGCACAGAATACTAGTTACTGTAGCATAGACACCTGTCACTGCAGCATAGGACATCCCCAGTGCAGCACAGAATACTCGTTACTACAGCATAGATACCCGTTACTGCAGCATAGATGCCTGTTAATGCAGCATAGATACCTGTTACTGCAGCATAAGACATCCCCACTGCGGCACAGAATACTTGTTACTGCAGCATAGAACATCACCACTTCAAAATGGAATACGTACCGTTACTGCAGCATAGAACACCCCACTGAATTGTTAAAATATTATATATTACACAAGCAAATAGTTGAAATGTCACAACTGTCATATTAATGAAATTCAGACCTTTTCAACCGAGGAGGGTACTAGTCTTCCAGGAAAGAGTAACTATTCAAAAGAAATTATTCCAATCAATTCTGTAAATAAATGCTATTTCAAATCGGAGGCCACAATCACCTTGAGTGATGAAAAAATAATTACCGTAAAAGCTCAATCAATTCGGCCACTCAAATAATTCGGCCACCTATTTTTTGCGTCATGGTTAATTTTAAAATGTATCCGTTTAGTTCGGCCATCTGTCCAGTCAGTCTATTGTTTGTATTCAATTAGTTCGCCCGGTGATGACACCACCCGATTTTTACGCCACTCTCTCAACAAAGGTATATTTTCACACATCTATCACGTAAATACAATGTACATGTATAAGCATTTACATCCATGGTATAAGCAATCGGGATATCCGCCAGATGTGCAGTCATGGTGTCAACCGTGGTTGTACAAAAGACGTGTGAAATCTCTAGTATGTCCATGGTGAAATATACTCTGTTGATTGTCATTACAAATTACCCAGTACATCAGTTGTAAATAATCGCTAAGAAAATTCTCATCACGACGCCAAAAATATCGACAACGAACAAATACTAAATTGCAAGCAATCACTGACGAAACGAAGCTCCATGGTTTAGGGACAACAAAATTCAGGCCGACACTTGACTCTCGTCTTTGAAATTTCAAGCAAGTCATACAAAGTCGCAAATGTGTTACATGAAAGCGTCATTATTATTGGACGTAGTTTTGTTTACACAGTCACGCAGCACGTCAAAATATCTTCTTTTTTTCGGTTGACCCAAATAAAATTATCTGCTGGATTGTTTCAGCACAGTCGTTTCAGTAATGTTCGAAACATTGTCCTGCAGAGTTGTTTGTTTAAAAGTCAAGTAGATTATTAATTTTAACGGGGTAAAAAATTAATTAATGCCGACTTGCAAATTGTATTGTCTTCGGCATTTCCAGTAAGTCGATACAAAGTCGCCAATGTGTAGCGTAAAGGCGTCATTTTTATTGGACATGGTTTTGTTTACACAGTCACGCAGCACGTCAAAATATCTTCTTTTTTTTTGGTTGACCCAAATAAAATCAACGGCTGGATTGTAGATAATTTCAAAAAAATAGTACAGCAATTAGCAATAAAGCATAATTCTATTCTATTCCAGTGAGTTTTTCACGTTACCATGTTTGTTTACATTTACGGGAGCGTGACATAAAACTGTCGTCTCCACGGCAACAAAACAGCAGGTGGCCTGGTTGCGTCAGATTTCTTGGACACGCTTGTAGTTTGTTTTAAAATTGGGTCAAGTCTCAGACTAGTACTACCGGTACACCTTTACTCTAATCCCGGAAAACGATATATTTATTCAGTTTTTCACGTTACCATGTTTGTTTACATTTACGGGGAGCGTGACATAAAACTGTCGTCTTCACGGCAACAAAACAGCAGGTTGCGTCAGATTTCTTGAACGCGCTTGTAGTTTGTTTTAAAATTGGGTCAAGTCTCAGACTAGTACTACACCTTTACTCTAATCTCGGGAAAATGATATATTTATTCAGTTACCGGTGATACACACTTCGAACCCAGTTTTAAAACGTTGAAAAATTATTCAAACAAATCGACCACTTCGGAAACATATTTTCTACATTTATTCAATCAATTGGCCCACCCCCAAAAATATTTATTTTTACATGGCCGAATTGATTGAGTTTTTACGGTATGGGCTTCGAAAATAATTATAAACACTGAATCAGAATACCATATTTGCTTTGTTAGAAGCATGTGTTATGTAAAACGATAGAGGTGAATCTAAAGTCAAAGCAAGATACATCTCTGATCTAGCATACAATAGGCTTATGCACACTTCTATTGCAGATGCGTTTCTGGTATGTACTTTCATCTTCTGGTATTTGAATTTGAATAGGTTTCTGGAAAATCATAGACATGATATATAGGACATAGGGCACATTGATGTGTGTGTATGTGTGCAGGTGTGTATAAGATTATTGACACCATGACGTACTGCATATGAACGCACCATTTTTGTAGTGAATTTCTCACTCAAAACTAGTAGATAGATCTAGCAAAAATTAGTACAAGTCCTATATTTTTGTTACAATGTTTAGTGTAACATACACATTGTACATAGTGGTATATCCTTACAAACTCCATTGTATTTGGCAAGTCATGGGCAGACGAAGTAGTCACTAATTTAAATAACAATACCTACAAGTAAACAGTTTTCTTTTATGCAGAATAGCCTGGGGGGGGGGACAAAACCTGACAGAAAAATCTTGATACTGTCCAATTGAGGATAATGGTCACAGTAGCTTGATAAACCAGGGACGTCAGAATTGTTAAATTAATTCATATGCTTTGTGTGAAAATGTAAGAAAAATCCAACAACCATATAATTATATACTGTAAAAGGATTAATTATTCACTGGGTTTTAATTTTGCTTATTCGGCTGACTGGAAAATGGGCTAAATTAAAACCCAGTGAATATGTAAAATTTAGCATAGAACACTATATTTAAATGATAAAACCATGAACATAAAATAAAACCCACTGAATATGCCTGAAATGGTAAATCAGCGAAATTTAAACCCAGTGAAAATAAGTCATTTTACAGTAATACAACAACACTGGGAAATATTGTACTGGGAATTACTTCATTACTTGTAAAGTTGTATTTTTATTTTATTTTATAATTTGGTCATACTGCCGTTATAAGTTTTTATACAGGCTTTTGTTTGCAATGTCCAAGAAAATAAAAAAATACCACATGATATAGAGTTAAAGGTGTCCTCAGAGAATATTCACCAAGGATACACGATATGTACATGTATAGGTGGGTCAGGTGTGATCAAAGGCCGTACTGCCAGTGTATAATCTTTCCTTTGACCTAAGTACACTGTTACAATCAGATACAGGGGACATTTAGGTCACATAATGTAGTAGTTTTTTACGCAGGGTTTTAATTTATGAACGATAATCTCAAAGTAAAGGACCCTAATATTAATCCTCTACTCTATGGTAAGGCAGAATACAAGTTAACCTAGTGTCATGACAGCCTACCGGTAAATTGAAGTCTAGTCTAGGGTCATAACCCAGGGACAAGAATATAATCTACATTATGTGTATGCAGAAAAGTTGGAGCCATAACAGAGAACCTCAAGTAGTGTAGGGCCATAGTCCAGAAACAATACACGCCATTGTAATTGAGCCATGCACAGGACTGTCCTCGTGGTTAACTTTTCAGACCTTCAATGAGTTTGAAATGAGATTACACATGTGTAAAATCTGGTTCCAGACATTTTAAAATCCCTGATTGTAGTGTAGTGCATTTTAAAAACCATAACAGTGCAAGCAGGGATCTTTGTGTGGACCACAAACTAACTGACTGCATGTGCATACGTATGTCATCATACAATTTACAAGTGTTTCTCCAGGGATGTCTGAAAAATTATGTACCAAAGTACATCCTTCAAAAGCAAAATTGCCACTATATGATCATTTTGGATCAGAATGTGAAGAAAAGCAGCCCTGCATATTCAATCATAACAAATCTGTAGAGAATGGGTTGATGCAGGTTCAAACAAGTATCTATGGACCAAAATCTTATGCTCAGGAGTAAAGCACACAAAGCTTATATTAACAGAATCGTCTTGGTCAAAAACACTATGCAGTGCACATCATAAACCAAACCATTTTATATCAAAACATAAAAAAAGAATGTACACCAGTAACTTGGCATGTTCAACAGCATATCAAATTCAGAAAACATTGGTTTACTATTACAACCTTGCTCTGTGTGAATCAAGATTAAATAACAGAAGGGATGGCTATAAACTAATTATGTACAATCTATTCTTTGCATGGAAAAAGTGGGGATAAAAGTGCTGCAATAATATATTTAAATTTTTTGTATGAAAAACTGGCTGAACTTTAATGTGACCAAAAATAGACAAGAACAATGAAATCATGATTACATAAAAAAATTAATGTTTCTCAAATACTACATTTAGTGTATTGATGTCAATGTCCCTTGTAGAATAACATAACATGAATTGTATTAAGTTCCAGGTAATAGTACAGCAACATATCTCAGCACAATTTGTCAACATAAATACTACATGTACTGTATTAATCTCAATGTCCCTTATATGACAATATGTATTGTACGAAAGCTCTCAAATAATAGTGCAGTAATACAAATGTATACAAGCAAAATAAATATCAGGTATAAAAAGGTGGAAAACACTTTACTTGTCACTTTTTTTATTTATACTCATAATGAAAACACCATATCAATTTTCTACACTTATCTAATTGTCAGATCATGGAGAGAATATCTGGTTATCATTATCAGCAGTGTGAATATCTCCAGGCTATTTCAGGGCTATCTTTAATCTGATCACAAAATAAATGCACAAGCATATGTCCCAGAAAAAGTATCTAAAGAATCGGTCCAGGGATGTCCGAGATACAGATCTGGACATACAGATACACTAAATAAGTCCTCATTTTCAGTTCTTGTCCGAACAGGGACTAATTACAAAGTATCTGTCAATAATTTGAAAAAGTGCTTCCACACTTTGAAATTAGCTTAAAAGTAAAGGTTTAGAGACAGAATGTTGATGCAGAGAAACAGGTCCACAGTGAAAATAGAAAAAGGCTACCTGGCAGCCATCTTATATTAGATCTCAAAAATTACTTTCATCTACAAGTTTATACATATTGTCATCATACCAAGTCTGATAGAAATCAGCACCAAGTATCCCTCAGAACAAATTGTGGACATTTTCGAGTAATAACATTTAGACCAATGCATTGTATGTACTCAACATCCAAAAATGATAGATAAATTGAAGTGATCATTAAATCAAAACCAAAATTCATGTGTACTGTCTTTATATCACGTATGAAGCATGCCTGAGAAAAGGCTCCAGATGCACGCATGGGAAAGAAGGAACACAAATTAATTAATACTCCTTTGTACACATTTGATAAGAGATACATATACCGGTAGTCAATGATTGAATTTACCAGGAGGTAAAAGTATCTAACATGCACTGTTCACTAGTCATTGATTTGAATATATACCTAACATCACCAAAACAATCTTGGGGTTCAACTTTGAAATTCCAATGCCAAAATGACAAAAAATATAAAACTAATAGAAACTATCAAGAAAAGTGAACTACTAGTACATAACTGAAGGTGGTCAGAGACATTAGGAACATACAAGGCCAGTATTTTATGGCCTGCATGAATCCATCTTTCCCTTCAATAATCAATTGCCAACATCATATTTGTATATGCCATTAAACAAGAATAGGTCACATAATGTGAGGAGTATGATACATTGTATAAGTAAATCAATTATATAAGATTTGAATATTAATAATCATTACAAGTAAAATTACATCTTTAATTGAATATTTGCATTTGAATGCAATTATTCATAGGTTGCAGCTCTAAAATAGTAAATTACAGATAAACATGGTTCGAATACAATAGACAATTGTTTTCTGTTCAATTTAAAATTTTCTGTTCATCAAAAACACAATGTTCGTCATCAATCTGTGCTGTTTTTTAAAACATTTACTGATTCTGGAAAGGTAGAATGACATACGAGACAGCTATTTTTTTTTTATATTTATATTTTGTTTGAGAAATATCCATAGCACAGAATCTTGATAATAATGCATTGCTAGTGGACACATTTTCATCACTTCATAGAAATATTATGCAACATATTCTAGCAGGACTATAAAATCTCTGTATAAATTACAATCTGAGGTCTGTATCGTGATCGACCACCTGTAATACAAAGGTCCTTAGCTTTCCGACACTATTACAATTACAAACACGAATATAGATAAATAACAGGACCTTCAACAGCGTGGGCTTTCAACGATTCATAAGACTTATCATTAACGGGGCGGGGGTCATCCTGGAGCTGAAAGATCTGATTATTATATAACTTCTACCGCAAGACAATTTTCGGTTTCATAGGAATGAATATCAAACAAACAATTCGAATTACGTTAAAAAAAACTTGCAAGATATTTTCCAGAAAACTTAATTTCAATGATTTTTACCTTTATAAACGTGCTGATCCGCCCACACGTGTAACGGATACCGTAAAGGAGGGGTTTTGGTTGGTCTGTGAAGCAGACACAAAAAGCAGACAGGCCATTCAGTCGACGCCACTCCAATGGAAAAGCCGTAGACACTACCTCGGTCGAAACCCGACTGTTACTGTTGGATTTCGGCCACTCTACGCGCCGTAACCACTCAATTACAACAGAATAAATAACAGCACATATATCTTGTGTCGAACTTTGTACTTACCCGTCATGGAAGCCCTACTAGCGACAGAAAAAAAGGCATTCTTTTTTTCAGTCACACGACTACGACACCCAACACACCAATGACAACACCTCAAACTTACTTGCGCAATGCCACTGCGCACCTATTTTTCGAACGCCCTAACTTCATGTTAAATTCCCACACTTAAAAAAATAATAATTGATAGTAATTAAATTAAATTGTTTACTATTGAAATAAAAAAATGTCAGAACAATATTTTAACAATCTGGTCAAAATATTAACTCTCATTCATTTTTTAGAATAGAAAATATATAAACATATTAAAATAAATGCTTAAATCATTGCCTGTATATATTATAAAAGATATTTAATCATAACTTGTCACGAGTGATGCTGATACTATAGAATATTGTGTTTAAAAAAAAATCAACTCTTAAAACTAATAGTGCATCAACAACAGCCTCAACTTTGAGGGGACTGTGATTAACACCATTACTTTATAAAGGTATAAAATAAAAAATATAATATATAATAGCCTCTCCAACAAGCCAGAAACGAAACAAGCAAACAAGTGGGTGTTTGGACCCTCTCTCGATATATCACCTGAGGGGGGGGGGGGTGCCTCAGTCGGGAGTTCTTTGACCTGGACTCGAATGTCAACAAACTTAGGTGGCCTTAACTATCAAAATGGCGGACGCTTTAGATGCAAAGTTGGTGTATGTTTCCATTAATTTTGCGTTACTGTGATCTGTGTTGAATTGCGAAGTATATATGCACCCACCGTTGATATTAGGACTGTATATATCATGTGGTGGGTAACTTTGTTACTGTACGTTGTTGCTGTAGTGGCGATTGGCATCGCTATATCCAGGTAAATACCAAACTTCATTCAATCACACATGATCCTGAACACTCCCACAAAGTTGACAGTAAAATCAATTGAAGAACAGATGCCAGTAATCGTTTCCGGTCACCAAACTTGCAAATTTTCTTTACAAGATGCGATGTAATCTGTGCAACCACCATCTGTGTTATGTATTATTGAAATAGGGGACATTAACATTTAATGATCGAAAACAAAAACAAAAACGTCTTCACCTGGAATTAACAAATATTGACACCGTCCCCCCAAAACGGTGTTTACTGTCACACCAACGCCAGACAGCTTTGGAAGGCGTTAATGTGGCGTTAAGGTATGTGTAACAGGTGTCCCACTTGTTCATATAAACAATTCATGCCAGTTGCTAAATATATGAAAAGATGAAAAAGATAAACGAAATAGTATGAAGTTGCCATGTTAGTGTTTATGCCCTTATTCAGGCATATACATGAAAAACATTTCCTCCTAACGTGTTCACAAACAAATAAACAAATTTGTTGCAACACCGACCAATCAAAACAAAGAAGAAAAACTAGTAAATATACTTAAAACGAAAGGCAAAAACATGTTAATTAATTTAGCCAAATTTGTATACCAAGGGTTATTAATGAGAGAAAACTACATTAAATCTAAATTACCTGCTGCCTCATAAAAATAATGCTTTTGCTTTTTTTGTGTTTTTGTTGTTGTCTTTTGTTTTTTCTCTAATTTTTTAATTTTTTTATATCTCAATTAAGGATATGTTTATCAATAAAGATTATTATTATTACATACTTTGCATAATGACTGCATAATGTTAAAGAATTTGAAAAAAATGTGAATAAAAAAAAAATTGTTACGCATATATGAATATTTTATTTGCAGCAAACCAAATTCCTCCAACCCCTCAAAATTTCAAACTCAAAAACATCACAAGTTTCAGGTCCACTTCAACTTTTTGGGAAAAAACTTTAATTTCACAGACATAAAATTCATAGATCATAGCTTTAAATACACAGGACATAACTTTCAAACCGCAGATAGTACATTAGTGCTCAAAACGTTGCTAGGTTCTGGCCCATCTCCAGTAGACTTGCTATATAGTACAAATCTCTGATGGATATTATTGGAAGTTTTGTTTCTTCTGAGTACAACAAATAACCTGATTGTAAATAATAATACACATTGAACTGATTTATTTGTTTAATATACGGATAAATAATAGTTAAACTATTGCTACGTTTACACAACAGCATTTTATCGGGAACCTAAGGCTTGAGCCAGCAAATGGCCGTGTATACATGTATGTTCTTGGCTCGAGCCAAGTTTGACTCCAATAAACCCTCAGAGTTGAACTCCGATGGGGTTGGGCTTGACATGGCTCTGACAATTGTCAAATTATTGGTATAAAAATGCGCACACTTTTGAAGGCTCAGTGGTACCCGTAAACCCAGTTTAAGGTCTGTCCCCCCCCTCAACGAGCGTCTTTTCATTCGTCTTGAAACAGTGTCAGAAAAAATCAATCAGAATGATTTAATTCACACAGACAAGATTAGTACCTTAGAAATAAATCAAATCAATGAAAAATGTTCACACTATGTACATGTTAAAATGGAAAAAGGACATCATTAATGACAATAGAAAAAACAGTAACATATGAAAATTTGTGCTTACAACTGGTTTTTAATCCGTGTCGAAAACGTGCACAGAATGGTCGTTTTGTGCACGTTTTCGACACTGCTTATCAGCTGCCTCAAGGGCCAAATCCATGAAATAAACAACCAATGTCAATAGAGTAGCCTAGGTGTTAAAAATGGATTAAGTACTGGCAAACCAACTCTGCATAGGTATGTTTCTAAACGCTTGCTTTTTAGCTGATTTAGTCGTCATTTTTGAACTCAGAAGCCCGCAAAACCTAATATTACATGTGAGAACGAAACAAATCCGTCGAGATTTCACGTTTTCCCGTAAAAGGGATGCTGGCTGTTCCCTCTCTGGACTCCCTCCCCGCGTATACTAGTACTGGTAATACCATGGATTAGTACCTTCCATGGTACTACCAACTCTAACCATGTCCCCATTTGGTGACGCATGTCAAGCTATAAATGGGCATCAATACTCATTTCGTCCAATATTTCGCTTTTATAACATTTTATAACATATCACTTAATTTCCGACCGGAAACACGACCATGTTTTTATCCCTTTTTTTTCTCACTCGCTTATTAAAAACACTGACCACTTGTTCAAACACTGAACACTGGCACATGAGTTGTCGAAATGGTTGTTTTAGTGCTAAAGTTTGAGGATTCAATGAGTATTAACCATTATTTAATTTCAAACGACACTTCCAAACCATCATCACTTTCCGAGTTATTACCGAAGATAATGTACAACAGCAAAAAACAACAACATTAGGTCCAATCAGTACTGTTGTATTGTCTATTTCGTCAACCGAACGTTACTACCCGGACTTGCTCGTCGATTATTATTGCAAATGTCATTTTTTTCCGGAATCAATTGGGTATAAGTACGTTATTTTAGAATGATTTTCATTTGGTTTCACCAAAGACAATTGTCTTTGGCTTCACGTGATAGTTAATCTGATTTATCATATAGCATTACAAACAGGAAGTCCTCGGCATGGGTCAGAGTACTAGTATACCCCAGACCACTCGTTTTGATGAATGGTCTGGGTGTGGCTTGTGGGTAAGAATAGAAAATGAATTTCGGTGAGGTTGTGATTATTTGGATTTTTGAAAACGGATTTTTACTATTGAAATGTAATTATCACGTCTAGGGGTGAATTGTTAATAGGTGAAGTGATGTTAAAAGGTGGCGTTTGGACGTAACGCCGGAGTTAAACCATAAACAATATAGTAGGAAGGACAAGCAACTCCAGCGATTCTATTGTAGCAGGGTATGCTGGAAAAAAGTTAAGCTGATTTAAACTAACCGTTAACATAAACTAAATTTTTATTTCGATTTCTCGTTAAGGTAGAGATGCCTGACAGGTATTTTAATTAGTTAATTAGGCACCAAGATGACCTCCCTTGTCCACAAAACTATATACAGCCAAAACAAAGTCAGCTTGGACATTCAGTTGTGAGACATGACAAAATAAACGGTGCCAGTGATAGATTTCGAGAATGAAAGAACAAAATAAACGCAATCAAAGGCGCCGACCACGCGCGTTCGAAATAAATGGAACTGACGAGAAATTTCGCCTGCATCTTTCACTCACGCAAACGCACACACATGCTATTTTCGTATATTGAATACGTTGGTAACGGAAGGGACAAGTTTAAATCATCTTTGTATTAACACAACTTGAAAGCAACAGTCTCACATCGAATATATGTTTATCAATTATCAAACTAAACAATCAATGAAGCGGACTGCGTAATTTCGTTGACGAGAGTCGCCTACGGTATTCCATGGGTATTCTAAATGGCCGTTGCTGATCACGAGTTCCCGTGTGTAAATGATTTGCTCGATGTTTTTTTTTCGGATTTTGTTGACGGTGGAAATGATAGTGAAGAAGATCCAAACGCAATAGACACAGCAATTCATGTTAACAACTCTGTGTGTGTGATTCAGAGCCCGGGCATCAACATCGAAAATACCGAAGATTTGCGTTTTCTTGATCGTCACGTAAAACCGAAAATAGTGAAAATAAAATAATAAAGACAATCGTGCCTCATTTATTCACAAGTATTCGAGTTGTTTTGTTGAAAATATTAACAAGCAGCCTGTCGGCTGAGATAGCTCCGCTGTTAGCAATGCACATGGCAATTAAAGAACAGAAGATATCATTAGAAAAAGAACAAATCTGAGAGAGGTCCACATGTAGTACCTATATGTATAATATATCAAAGCAATTGGACTTGCGGTTTTCAACAAGAAGTCGAAAATATCACTTTTTACCAAAAATTACAAAAATATTCATCAAAATTAGAGAATTAAAGATATCATCATGAAATGAACAAATCTGAGAGAGGTCCACATGTAGTACCTATATATGTAATATCAAAGCAATTGGACTTGCGGTTTTCAGCAAGAAGTCGAAAATATCACTTTTTACCAAAAATTACAAAAATATTCACCGAAATTAGAGAATTAAAGATATCATTACAAAATGAACAAATCTGAGAGAGGTCCACATGTAGTACCTATATATGTAATATCAAAGCAATTGGACTTGCGGTTTTCAACAAGAGGTTGAAAATATCACTTTTTACCAAAAATTACAAAAATATTCACCAAAATTAGAGAATTGAAGATATCATTACAAAATGAACAAATCTGAGAGAGGTCGACATGTAGTACCTATATATGTAAATATCAAAGCAATTGGACTTGCGGTTTTCAACAAGAAGTCGAAAATATCACTTTTTACCAAAAATGACAAAAATATTCACCAAAATTAGAGAATTAAAGATATCATTACAAAATGAACAAATCTGAGAGAGGTCCACATGTAGTACCTATATATGTAATATCAAACCAATTGCACTTGCGGTTTTCAACAAGAAGTCAAAAATATCACTTTTTACTAAAAATGACAAAAATATTCACCAAAATTAGAGAATTGAAGATATCATCATGAAATGAACAAATCTGAGAGAGGTCTACCCAAGGTACATATACACCAAGTATCAAAGCATTCAGGCTTGTAGTTTTCAAGAAGAAGTCGAAAAAGTAAAACATTGACACGGACGACGGACGATGACGGACGACGACGACGGACGACGACGGACAATCACTCATATGATAAGCTCCGCTCGACAAAGTCGACAGCGGAGCTAATAAAAACAGGGTATAACGTAGGTAGACGTGCATTCAGGCTGAAAGACTGGACGTGTAGTCAAGATGGCGACAGACGTGAAAACGGAAAACGGAATGAAAGTCTATTAAAAAAATGCGAGACAGACAACAACAAAAAACAAGTGTAGTCGGTGAAAATAACAAAATTTGACGATTCATGCATCATGAAAACAATATTCGTGTATTTTGTCGAATACGGGGTACAAACTTACACATGCATCCCGTTTGAAAGAGTGTGAATAAGTAGTCAAGATGACGACAGACATGAAAACGGATGGATTGAAAGTTAATTTCAAAATAAGTGCAAGACAGAGAACAACAAAAAACGAGCACAGTCGGTGGAAAATAACATAATAAGAAGATTCATGCATCATGAAAACTAAAATATTCGAGTATTTTGTCGAAAACGGGGTACAACCTTAGACAGGAATTCCGGTTGAAAGAGTGTGAACTATTGTCAAGATGGTGACAGACGAGAGAACATACGGATTCAAAGACTGTTTGAAAAAAAAAATGCGTGGCAGAGAAAAATAAAAAAACGAGCATAGTCGGTAAACAAAGACATAATAAGATTCATGCACCATGAAAACAAAAAATATTCAAATATTTTGTCGAAAACGGGGTACAGACTGAATATAACATGTACGGAAACATTACTGCCGTCTGAAACTAACTTTTAATTTTATTCAATTAAACAGGAACATATATATTAAAAGTCATATTTTTTACTAGTGAACCATGTTCACGAGAACATCTGATAACTATTGTGTGCTCGGAAGATGCGCATTGCGGAAATATACTTGTAGTTCGATACGAAAGTAGTGACATCGCATGGAAGTAAATATGACGTCATTGTTTACTTGCTCATCATAATATTCCAGCCCTGCTTACGTTGGGCATACGGCGTGTGACATTGGTGTTACTATACTACTATACTGTCTATGGTTAAACAGGGCCCAAATTGATAGGGAGTAAAACACGGAAGTGGAAGAGCTGTCCATGCATTGACCAATCACACAAGAGCTCACAAACACAAACGAAATATTTGTTGTTGTACTTAACAAAGGGATTTGGCACTAAAAACAATGGAACGTTTATAGGCTTAACGTTGGATTTAGATCGTGTTATAATCCAAATCCCCTACTAAGACTTGTAAGCACCAATTTTCATATGAACTCAAAAAATAAACTCAGAACATATAGATTGTTTAAAGAAAATATTCAAATTGAAAATTATCTTATTGACCTAAAAAATCCAGAACTTTGTGAAACCATGACAAAATTCAGGCTCAGTAACCACATTTTTGTAACCTACTTTGAAATGAGACAACAATGCCTTCTGAATAATTAAATATTTATTCTTTTTTTCTCATTGAAATTTGTACAAAGTACTCATTTCTATTGCTATGTACTTGTTTGAGATTTTATTATTACCATTTGATATTTTATTTACATTTTTTGTATTTGCTTTTTTAATATTTGTACCGTTGTTTTAATAGGAGTATTTTTTTTAGCTCTGCTGTCGACTTTGTCGAGCGGAGCTTATCATATGAGTGATTGTCCGTCGTCGTTTGTCGTCCGTGTCAATGTTTTACTTTTTCGACTTCTTCTTGAAAACTACAAGCCTAAATGCTTTGATACTTGGTGTATATGTACCTTGGGTAGACCTCTCTTAGGTTTGTTCATTTCATGATGATATCTTTAATTCTCTAATATTGGTGAATATTTTTGTCATTTTTTGCAAAAAGTGATATTTTCGACTTCTTGTTAAAAACCGCAAGTCCAATTGCTTTGATATTACATATATAGGTACTACATGTGGACCTCTCTCAGATTTGTTCATTTTGTAATGATATCTTTAATTCTCTAATATTGGTGAGTATTTTTGTCATTTTTGGTAAAAAGTGATATTTTCGACTTCTTGTTAAAAACCGCAAGTCCAATTGCTTTGATATTTCCGTATTTATCCGGGTATAAGCCCAAGGTCCTGAACATGGAAAATTGCCAAAAAATAGGGGTAGGCATTTGCCAGGAGATCCCCGTCAAAAAAACAAAAAATTGTGAAAATTGACAACATACATCTGCTTTACTGATTGGATAACAATGACATCACTACTAGTATTTCATCATAAAGGTCAAATCGTGACATTGCTTTTTATCAGACTCGACGCTTATCAATCACGGTGAAAGTTATCATTCAGCAAGTTCCGGCGATAGGAAAGTCTCACTATATGGATATTGTGGTGGACTTGAAATAGGAAGTTTTTTTTTTATCCAACGACAGAAGAATAGTTTTCATGACAGAAATGCAATAGTGGTGATGAAAGATGGTAAAAAAGTTGGCAGTCTTCGGCGTGACATTACAAAATTGCTGGCCTCAGTTACGGATTCGCAACCGCTACCAAATATTTTATAAACCCAAAATAACGTGATTTCAACCACTCTCCCAGGTACAGGTTGCTACAATATTGCAACATTGGTTTCCTTGTCAACGACGCTAAAGCCGAACGAGTGCGACATTTGCTTAGTGGCTCTACATAAACGATTTGTTTGAATCATTTCTAAGGAAGCACAAACCAAATGGCCGGCCGCGCTGCCCTGAAGACAGAAAGTTGTTACAGCTATTTCGCGTTCACCCCTTGTTTTACGCAATTAAAATTATATTTAAAGAATTTTTATGGGCATCACGACAGACTTCAAGAAAATCAACTGTTAATACAACCACAGTCAACGAATAGAAAATAGTATTTTGTTATTTTTTGTGTAGAACAAGACCCCCTGAGCGTGTGCCGGATATGACCTCAACTTCTTTATGGTGTCAAAAGTGGAGGGTGGGCGTTTGCCCAGGCATGGGCTCTTACCCGGATAAGTACAGTACATATATAGGTACTACATGTGGACCTCTCTCAGATTTGTTCATTTTGTAATGATATCTTCAATTCTCTAATATTGGTGAATATTTTTGTCATTTTTGGTAAAAAGTGATATTTTCGACTTCTTGTTAAAAACTACAAGTCCAATTGCTTTGATATTACATATATAGGTACTACATGTGGACCTCTTTCAGATTTGTTAATTTCATGGTGATATCTTCAATTATCTAATTTTGATGATTGTTTTTGTCATTTTTGGTGAAAAGTGATATTTTTGAATTTTTGTTGAAAACAGCAAGTCCCATTGCTTTGATACTATACATATTGTTCATTTTGTGATGATATATTTTGTTCTTTAATTGAAATGTGCATTGCTAACAGCGGAGCTATCTCAGTCGACTGGCTGCTTGTTTCTGTAACTTTAGTAATTTTAAGTGACCTTACTGCTGTACTTTCCGAAGTCAGTGTTGTGTCAATAAACGTTATACACATTCGGGCTCAACTATCAGGCCGAAATCATGTCTTATTCAGGTAACCTTTCATTTCAATTATGGCAGAGACAACATTGTTTGTAATTTTGCTTAAATTCTGGCTTGACGAAGAGATACGCACCCTAATACCGTATCTATTTGGCAGAGTAAAAAAATACACTGTACTGTGATAGATTGATAGCTCAACAGGAAACAGAAAAATGGCATATTAAATTATGCGACAAAAACTTGGAAAGATGATCGAACATTGAAGAAAGACACGTCTGTACCCCGGTAGAAGCGGTCATGGTAACATGTTCCTACTAGGTTTAGGTTGCCAACTGTTACACATATCACACCAGTTGAACAATTACAAGATGGTAATTTTGCATGACAATAACTTAAAGCGCAGCTCCGTAATCCCAGGGATTGCACCAGTGCATCATGGGAAATGTAATTTGCATGGTTCGAATAGGCTGTAACACATTTAGTGTATTTTAGCTGCTGTATATCCTGTTTATTTGAGATACCTAAATCATAACACTAGTGCATTGTCTCAGACTCATGACTGTTTCTGTTTTGCATGCTCCCAGCTCTCCCAGCATCGTGCCGTGTAAAGAAACAACAACACAAGCATGACAACAAAATCATTTTCAACCACGTTGTTTACCATACGAAGTATTCAACGGCGCTATTCCGTATAGCTCTGATCTAACTGAATTGAACTCTGGCAGATCTCAACTCTCGTTTGTCCCCCGACCGTATGAACGCATTGTTAGTCGATGGGAGGAGCAGTAGTTCGGCTGCCATAGAATGCTGTCATGTAAACGTAATATAAACTATAAGCTGGCTGATTTGTTGTCCTTTGTACTTATGACAACTACATGTACAGGCAGAACATTAATGGAATCTGAGCTTGTAGTCTTGCTTCTGATTAAAATAAAATCCTAGCTCAGATTTTTGTAGTCAATGTGGATTCAATTATTAGTTTTTTATGTATTTACCGGTATTTAAATTTTTGATTTATTTACTTGTAGTTTTTTAATTTTTTTGTAATTGTCCACACAAAATAATACACACACACAAAAAAAAAATATGTGAAATAAAATAAACGCTGTAGAATTTAATCAGATTGCCTTGCTTCCTAATGTTGACTTTGCAGTTCACTATTGTGACATAAAAGAAATTTATTTCCAGTATTAAATGTATTTGCTTTGTAAAAACCTGTTCTTCAAAGCTGTATTGACAGCGATAATTTATTCTGAAAATTTTGATATATAATGTAATACCGGTAGGTGTCATATACCAAATGAAGTAGTTTAGCATTTGTAATACTGTCAACCACAAATGTATGCAAATTTTGCAAATCAGTGAAAAACGAAGAATTTTGTAGCAGCGAAAATTTTTCTGAAGTTATACGACACAGAGTGTCAGTGAATTTTGCGAAATTTTGCCTATAAAATCATCAAAACATGAGAGTTTTATTATATATCAGCATTTTAGGGCATCATTGCAGGGCCCCCTAGGCTGAGAAAAATGGTCATGAAGTCACAAAATTCCAGCCTACCATGTACCAGTAAAGCATTTAGCCACTTATTAATAAATTTAGTCTTTAAAAAATTTGTGATTGGGTTAGGGAGCTGAATAGTAGAAGTCACCGAATTGCATACAGAAATTTCCATATCACAATATCAAAATTTGATGTGAAATATTTTCCATTAGTTGGTCTGTGATACATACCAGACTCATGATTTATTTTCTGTATAGCCCTTCATTGTAGAATTTTCTCATGTTCGCACTGTGTCCATGGTTACAAGTAGTGACTGGACAAGTTGTGAACATTACGCCATTTTTATGTGATCCAAATTGGCAGACTGTCATTCATTTTAGTCGGGAAAAATATTTGAAGACGAAAAATAGAAAATATATCTGCAGAGAACAACTTAGAACAAAACAAATACTACTGGAAATTTATATTCATAAAAAAAATCCTACATACAATATACAAGATCATCATTATGGAAATTAATAATTATACAGTCAATAAATATCCCAGAATCGCAAATATTGTTTTTCCTGCCTGATTTCCCATTCAATTGTTTACAGGATTGTAGCAGTAATTCTTGCCAAAATTCTCAGCAAAATACTGAAAAAAGAAATTAGTATTGACTATATTGGGTTTTTCACTTTCCAAAATGTCCGGATCAACATGGAAAAAAGCAGCTTGGTAAGTTAATTTTTAAATCATTAGTAGTGTAGTGGTTGTACTGATTTCATGATTGGTTGGTCCAAATTTCAAATTATATCTGTGGTTGGTAGTGTGTGCCACAGTCTCCATTGAGAGGAAATGTCACTGTCCGAGATTTATTCACTAATTGATGCAACTTCAGGGAAATCTTGATTTATGCTAAACTTTCAAATTTACCCTTTGAGTGTTGAAGTCAACTTTAGGCACTATCCATAAAATAGTTCCATTTATAGCCTGCATTTTTTCATGTGAAATGTTGCAAAAATTTCAAAATTTTTGATCAAAAAATAGAAGTTATGTAAAATCTTGCCTGTTAGGTCTAAAATTAAGATTGAATTCGATGAAAATTACAGAAAATGTGAATATATTTACACAAATTTAAGCGGGGAAAAAAGGATTGTGGATTGGCATTTTCTTATAGTGATTCCCAATGAGAAAATGAAGAGGAATTTACAATTTATTATTACTGCGTCTTTATCACAAATGGGATTTCTTAAACCTGATTATGTAATTCAACCATCCCGAATTGATTGATTGATTGATGCATGCATGTAAGTGTATTAATTTATGATGCCAGGTAGTAACCGTGTGTTTTGTTAATTTTACAAATTATTACCAAAGTGTATGTATATATTCTATGCAGGTTGTTGATAGTATTGGTCTCAAGTGGAGGTTATTGAACCCAGAACAGAGGTGAGTGTTATGACAGGAAGACAAATGGGTAGAGAGATCTAGAAGGGGTCAATTGCTTTTTGCTTGATTACCCATAATTCCGTGTTTCCTAGTTGGCTTCATTTACATATGTATGTATGGTATGTTGCTTTAACCCTTTGACTGCCATTATCTTTCTTGCTAAAAATTTGACTATTTGTCTTTAGTTTTTTTTTGATAATTTTGAACCAAATGAACGGATTTTCTATTAGCTTTGAGTAATTTAATATTTTATCGTATAAAAAGTGATGTAAGTTGACTTTGGTACTTTAAGTTAAGTTATACATGAATATTACTGTGATTGATAAATGGCAAAACATAATTTCAGCGTTTGAAATTCATGGAGGCCTTAGACTATTTTTTGTTCACTGTTAGATTCTGTGTTACGTGTGAAATCGTATAAAAAACAGGGCAAACAAGGGAGTGAAGTGGCATCAAAACATGATCATGTGGAATTCAACAAATACAAAAGTGTTTTTTAGATATTTTAACACCTAAATATACTTATTTGATGATAGTCAATTTTCTCTCTCAAAGAACGACATTTCAAACTATAAAAAACTGATTTGTAGTTTCTCCACTTGAACAACTAGTTTTTTACTCTCCATTTGATGTAGTCAAAAATAGACTTTTGGGTCCTGTCCATTCACGAATCTTCGTGTTTATCCGTCCAACACCATTTCATTACATTCCTGGGCTGATTTTGGTAATAATATGAGACGTATGTTTGTTTGTTGCTTCATATCTTTTAACTGACAAATAGTCATTTTAGAAATAAAAACAAAAGAAAACAATATTTTAACATGTCATCAACTGTCTTTCAGTCATGTCTTGACTCACTCATGATAGTTTACTGATGTATGTCATTATGTTTTCGTGATTTGAATTGAGACTTGCGGCATGTGTTCCACCCATTTGTCAAATCCAATTTTACAGATTTGATTTAAATTTAGTAGAAAGGCAAGACTTAATGAGTTGAATATTGTCTTCAGTTATTTTATGATTATTTCTGTATAATTTAAAGGGGAACAGAGGTCTGGTTTTTGACACTCTGTACATGAAATTTGAGATCTATGAATGAATTCTGTCGATAAAAACAACTTGTATGTACTGTGAAATGCCCTAAATATCGGGTATAAAATGAATTGTGAAGAAAACGTTCGCTTTGCCTGGTGTCATTTCGTCTCTAGAGGGCTAGTTCAATGATGTCATCAGTGAACACTGATAATTGAACCCATTCATGCTAGTACATCCATCTCATAGAAGTACTACTATGTTGTTTTTTTATCGACAGAATTCATTCTAGATCTCAAATTTCATGTACAGAGTGTCAAAAACCAGACCTCTGCTCCCCTTTAACGTGGGTCAGATTTTGTAGATCTAAAGTCAAGGTGGCGTAGGTGGCGCCCTGGACTGCTGCGATTAGGTTGAACATTTAACTGGTACGTGTGTCCACAGCAATTTGACGCGTACTGTCGGCAACCTCACACATACTTTACAACGAGTTGGTAAACAATGGGCAGGAAGACGATCAGAAGTGATAAGTTGTTGTCTCAACAATCGCAACGCTTCGTGAATGGTTAAACTATGACGGATGTCAAAATCAACAGTTTCTGAAATCTGATTGGTGCCGACAAAAAGTTGTCGGAGATAAGAAAAAACTACACTATTCTGTCAGAAGTTAGTGGGGATCGCAGCAGTCCAGGGCGCCACCTACGCCAACTTGTCAGACTAGTGTCTCATCTTAGTAAACTCTGTAGTTCTGAGCTTGAATCTTAGAGATAGAGTTTTATGCTTAATGTTGCTTGACACTGATTTACTAATGAATGGCAATTCAATGGGGTGAATGGTTCTATACAGTTTTGGAATGTCTAACAGAATGAACGGAACTTTCTATTGAAATCATATTCACTGAGCCATTACGTGATCAATTATCCAGGACTAAGTTATCAAAGAAAATATACGAGCCAGAAAATCGTCTCTTTAATTCTCAAATTGAAAACTATTTTTTCTATCACGGAATGTGCTCATTGTTGTTGGTACGATTCAGCTTTTTTTATCGCTGTGGCAAAAGAGGAATGTTTTAGCTTGTAGTAGTTTGTCTTGTTATTGGTGGAACACTGTTATTAACAGCAGCTTAATAAGATCTTGTAAAACACCTACCATATTTGCTCTATTAGTAGCACATGTTCAAAATAAGTAATATGTCAATGAGTTATACTGCCAAGGTGAGTTTTAATTTAAATGCGCTTCTAATAGAGAAAATACGATATATGTATTCATGTGATTTATGATACACAACATTAAAATGGTAAAAAGTATTTGACAGATAAAATGATGTTGATACTTCTATTATTTGTTGACATCTGATCTGTCTTCTAATAAACTACACTGTTTAGACGTTGTAATGCCTTCATAATTTGTTCTACTTTAACCTTTTCACCACCAGACTTTCTCCCCTAAATGTTTCTGTACTTTTTGCTGAGAAAGGATTGACCAGCTTTGTTATTAGTCCAAGAAAATTGTTCAGCTTGGAATGTGTCTGAACCCCTCATTAGTATGCAAGAATGTAGGAATGTACCAAGAAAATTGTTTTTCTGGAGTAAATTGTAGTGTATTTTACTTATGAAAGGACAAAAAGTGCATGGAGATTTTATGAAAATGTGTGGATGTTAACAGAATGATGTCGTGTGGTCACAGTTGCGCAATAAATAATGGACTATTTTGGGCGTAGCTATAAAATGTGTCACTGAAGTACTCGCACGTGTTCATGGATTCCAATAGTTTATGCTGTGAAGAAACTCCATTAGAAAATAAGTAATTTGTGAGAATGTATTCAAATAGATTTATGTTTATGAATCTTGTTTCTTTTCAAAGTGTATTTATATAATAAAAATCGTTTGTGAAAATGTTTTTTGTACTTTTTCAATGGATTGAATTAACAAATGATGAGTTATTTTTGTTATTCCATCACTCGAATTATGTGTTATGACTTTCTGATAGTTTAGGCATTGTGTTCTTGCGAACGGGAAGACATTAAACTGTTGTACAGTGCACGTCGATAAAAGCGAATGTATTTCGAAAGTTGTGAAATCATGGTACTGTTTTGGCATTACACGACTTGCAGTTCCCTTTTGATGGATTGTATGTGACTGGCCATGTTATCGAACTGTAGTATTATGAAAATCTGCAAGCAAAGTTTGAATTGCTATTTTCACGCTGTGTATAGTGTGGAGTCGTCATCTAAGTATGCACAATTGTTCGTCTTGTGTTCCCCGGTGCATTTAAAAATCCCTTTTGAATTTGGGGGACTTTGTGTGACTGACCGTGGCGTTTGTAAACTTTAGTCGAACTGTAGTAGTGTGTATTAAATCTGCCACAACGTGGAGTTGCCATCGTCTTTTGTTTACCAACTCATTTAAATATGTTTATGCCCCAACAAGGACTGAAAAGTGATTTCCATTTACTTCATCTGTTATAAATCAACTGTATTAGCTTCCTTCAAACTTCCTCTTGCCATTGGGATTATGTCTACTACGCTCGGCGGTGTAGTTAGTATCGATCTTCTTGTATGAAACGCGCCAGAACCCGGAAATCGGCGGCAAATCGGGATGGTCTCGTCACGTAATTTCTTACCTTGTTCTTGACCGCAGTACGCTTGGCTATGAACTTCCACATACCCACGCTAATGGGAATAGTGCATCGTCGGTAATTAAACGTTCGGAGTTGAACAGCAGTCATTTCTAACATGATTATTTAATTTAGTTTAATTTCTTCAGTTAAAATTGAGTTTCCAAAATAAATAAATAATAATACGTACCCTCATGTATACTTCAAGTTTTCATTAACACAAAGTCAAAGTCTTTGAAATTGCTTTTCTGTCTGTTCACCAATCCATTGCTCCAAAACACACCTTTAAAACTCTTATTTTCCCAGCATTGAGGTGGCTCTGCCAACTCTTGTTTCTTAAATTCTTCAATATTTCTGGAAATGAACCCTAATTTTGGAGCCAACAGACAAAATTTGAGTCAATTTTCAGTTTTTACTCAAAAAATTTGGCAATTTTGTCCCATTCTTCTGAAGGAATATGATGAAATGAGTGAGCTGGTGGTGAAAAGGGTAAATATTACCAAGAATTTAGAAGATGAGAATATGTGAGTGAGGTCATATGAAAATCTCGCGAGATTTGAAGTAGTGACATAAATTGCGAGATGATCACAAAATCACACAACGAACATTAATTTCTAGAAATACAAATTGCAGAGTGAGTGGCTGAGGAAACTGGTTAGAGTTCGTCTTGAACTATTTTTTTTGTTTCTTTCTTCTTTGCTAAGTGTGTATCATGTGCTTTTTACATTTTTTGAATACATTGAATCTTTACAAGCGTCTCATGCATTCTGTGATATGTACATGATATATTAAGATCTTCATCGACTTTTTGGTAAAGAGTGATATTTTCCACTTTTTGTGAAAATCGCGAATTCGATTGCTTTGATATTATACATATAGGTACAACATGTAGACCTCTCTCAGATTTGTTCATTTCATGATGATATCTTCAATTCTCTAATTTTGATGAATATTTTTGTAATTTTTAGTAAAAAGTTATATTTTCGAGTTCATGTTAAAAACTGCTAGTCCGATTGCTTTGATGTTGTACATGTTGGTACCCCAGATAGACCTCTCTCAGATTTGTTCATTTTCTAATGATATCTTCTGTTCTTTAATTGAAACGTGAATTGCTAACAGCGGAGCTATCTCAGCCGAGACGCTGCTAGTCATTATCAAGAAACTTTTCTGATGTGCTATGATTTTTGATATTAAAACAAAGCTCTATTGTAAAAACTATAATATAATGATGAAACTATGGTTATGGCATTGTAAAATGACATATTGACTACAAATTAAGCTACACATATTTACAACAACGATTTGATTAGCCGAAACATTTTAATTTGCGGTAGCCGTGGTACGAAATAGTTAAATCATGGTCACTATACAGTTATTGCATACTTCCTGCTCGTACTGGTGATTTATATGTCGTAACCGCCCTGTGACCGTGATTTGTTTTGATTTCTCCTGTTTGTGCCTTTCAAAAGTTACACTTGGGTCACTGGGGTCATAGGTCATAGGTTACAGTATCACATTTATGATGATTTCCTCTATTTATATACAGACATCTTGTGTGTCTCTACATTGGAGACAGCAGAATACAGACAGAGTTGAATTCATCAACGTCAACCGTTGAGAGAAAAGTTAAGAGTGGCTCCAATACAGGTACATATGCAAATACGGATTTTTAGATCATCACCTGTTGTGGTATGTATTGTATAACATTACACAGAGGCATGACATATATTAATGTACGTTAGTGGGTGTACAGGGTGTGGTGCTGTGCAAAGTTATAGTCTGCCATATCACCATCGTATTCATGGTGAGATGTTTTTTTTGATGACATCACTGTATATAAAGGAGAGCCAACAGTGACATTCAATGTTCGTAGCTGTTTAAAAAAAAAACATGTGCATCACAGCTTTTGAAAAGTTTTTTTTGGAAAAATAAAGCCTTTTCATGACAAATCACTAACTGTCGCCTGGCACAAATACATTTAAAAAAAAAACATGTGCATCACAGATTTTTTGAAAAGTTCCTGTACAAAATTGTTGGGAAAACAGAAAAAAAGTAATCGCATTTTCATGACAAATCACAAAATTTTACAATAATATCAAAACTTGCATCGATTCTGAAAACAAATTGATGTGTTACTTTTTAATTTTTATTCTGGGTCTAATAAATCTATAGTTAACAAACCAGCATAGGCACAGTCAATTTGTTGATGAGAGTGACAGTCACTGTGAGTTCAGTATTAACTGACATATTTGATATTTTAGATTTCAAAATTTATAATTTCTTGTTACTTTTAACTATAATATCAGAGTATGATGCTGTGTTTTCTGCTGTTTATTTGTATGCAGCTTCAAAAATTCAGGAATGATGATAGTTTCAAAGTTTGTGAGTAATAAATGTAAATAAATCCCATAATGTTCGTTTTATAATTTCGTTATTTTTAATTATAGGTTTGCCTTTAAATTCATGGATTATATCCTTAGTTCGATTTGTAGTGACGGTAAGAATTTATACTTGCTATGTGTTCCAACTTTTGTTGTAAATGTCCGCAAATCTGATCCTGTTATATCTTCAGTACCACTGATCGGTGTTCAATACAATTAATATGCTGGAATATGTAATTGACTTTGATTTAACGTCTATATATTTGGATTGACATCATTGAACAAATGTTAAAGATAAAAGAACAACTTAAATAGTCTAGATTGAAACCTGATGTGTGTCCACCCAGTATCAGGGAGATTGTACTTTTGACTCTTGTTGTCAATTGTAAAACATTGTACATTTTACTCAATTGCCAGACTCGTGGTGTTCAGAGTTGGAAAAAATACTGTAAAATCTGTATCAGAAGCTACAGCTTCTATTAAAATGATACAATGCAACAGAATAGATGTAGCTTCTATTAGAGCATCTACACACATGAGAAATGGTGAATTTTTGGTTTCAAGTATTTCAAAAAGAAAGAGTATGGCTTCTATTAGGGATGCGGCCTCTAATACGGGTAGTGTCTAGCTGAGGAGACGTAGAACTGGCAACCATGAAGTGTTAGAACCAGCAGTTCACGTTCAAAAATCACTGTATCTTTGTCGCTGTAAGTACTGGATTACCATGAGATGACTGGAACTTGCCCTTAAAAAAAGAGCCCTATGATAAATGAAAAAATAAATGTTGCTTTATGCTAGTAATAAATGTATCTGTTTTATTATATTGCAGTGGATGTCTTTTCAGATTGAATCGTGTAATATAATGTTATTGAATGCAGTTACTTCTGATTCGTTGATGCATCTGACGATACAAGATGTGCAAATTATTGCCGATAATAGAGATGACAGGTAACACCATATTATACATCAATATTTGTCACTTTTAGTAAGTGTGTATGATGACTATGTATCAAAATATGTTTCTGGACATCACATATATACAGGGTATCTGTCACACTTAACATTAAGATTTGTCAGAAATTTTGAAAAATTAGATGAAAAATTAAATCAACATAAATTGTTATGACAATGCTAAAATAAAGCTAAAAAACACCCGCCTACACCAATTGTGGGAAACAAAGTGACCATGAAAGGTTTTGCTTTTTAATTTTGGGCCAAACCTGCATTTTGAGCACCAAATTTGGTTAAATTTATTAACTTTATTTAATTTATTTATTCTATTTTCTTAAAAAATCAGTTTGAATACAAAAATAAGTTTCTATAACGCAAAGAATAGATATTGGTATTAAGGTTTGTTTTCATTCGTTTTACTAGACTCTTGTGTACAGAGGCTTCATCAACTCAGATATCTTGGAAAGTATTGAAAAGTGCAAGATCTACAAATGTAAGTTTGAAATGTGTTTACTAGTACAATGTATACGTTTTAGGCACTATGACAAAAACTCACCAAGAAAAGCTGATTTTGGCTTTCACTCAGCATACTATCATCAGGACTGTCCACCGGTGTCTGTTTTGTAAACTTTGTATCAAATTGACTCACATCTTCCTTACCACTCTACAAAAGACACAAATATTAATCAATAACTACCAAGTACCATTGACAAATGTAATGCGGTTATGATTAAGTTTCCATTAACAGAAATTAGTTGATTACAGGTGTATCTAGTATAATTTATGATATTTCTGAAATTTCAATCACGACTGTGCATATGTAACGAGACATAACCTGCACCTGTTTTTCAATTTATTGTAGCCATTTGAGTGCTAATTTTAATTTTGTCACCATTTACAAAATAGCTCACATAATTGTTATAACTCTTTGTCAACAATTTTGATCAACACATGTAGCTAATCGATAAAGATGTTCATTTGTTCCAAAATTATCCAAAAAAATGTTTTGGTGGGAAAAAATATGGCTATTAAAAGGTTAATACTAAGTTAATATGAAACCTGATTTTTTATTTATATTACAGGATAGTTGTGATAGACCGTGTATTGCTGATTTCTCTTGTAACATTCAACTTTCTTCCGAACTGGATCTATTGGAACAAAAACTTGTCGTAAGTATAGAAATAAAAAAATAATTGAAGACCGACTTCAAAGATGAGAGATGTTATTGTAGGATTTTTATATAACATGACATTTTTTATTTCAAACCAATTATACTTCTTATCTTCTGGCTATAACTATGAGTGTATAAACACATAATATGAAAACATTTTATTTGTTATGAATCTACCATCGTTTGAATTGCACGGTTCTGTGTCTTCGATCTATAGACCTCTACACGATACTGTGCAGGATCGCATAGGCTAGTTGCGTATCTTAAGCAGTGAGATTGGATTGGGCGCGCCTCGAAACAAGGCGCCCAATCAGCTTGGACGTACCAAATTATAAAACAAAATTCCACTTCCTGTTTTTGTCGCTATGAAGACATCCTTCCGACACAAAACTGCATTGATTGCCTGTACCTGATGAGGCTTGAGGGCACCAACACCGAAAACTTTCGCAATTTTATCATCACAAATATCACGATTCATGGGCGCCGCCATTTTGTTTAAAATGAAACCCCAAAGAGGGATTTGTAACACGCAAACTGATTGGACAATGATTAGCCGCAAATGACTACTGGGGCGCTGTTAGAATACGCATATTTGATGGTCGTTCTGCCAAGGGTTGTTTAGAGGCTTGGCCGAATATTAAAGGGAGAAATATTTATTGTTTAATGTTAACAGATTTGATGCTGCAGGGATTTTCACTAGGTTTTAAATTCACTGGTTTGTGAAAGTAAAAAATACATTCTATTACCTTAAATTTGTATATTACCTGGGTTTTGATTTGGCACATTTTGCTATCAGCGAATCAAGTAAAAGTAAAACCCAGTGACTAATTCAGCCCTATGCAGTATGTATATTCTACTAATAAAGTTCCTCTACGATAGATAAACATTAGAATTATCTAAAAAAAAGTATGCGTATGGTATTTGCCAGTGCAGTGGTTGGAGGGTGATGGTTGTTATGTCATGACATGTTGTGTTCGATGTGGTTCTCATATATTGTACGTTAATGTGTGTAAAGTACATTGTTGCGTACACAACATTTGAACGCGCAGTGTGTGGCAGCCCCTAACCTTTAAAGCGGGCAAGTCAGTTGCGTCAGTTGACCATAGAGTATCATTGTTTACAAACAAGCATCTACCCATGAGCCTTTGCATTTTAGCGTGTGTTGTTATCGTTGCTTGGGATTCAATTTCAATGTGCAGGTGACGACCCTCTCGCTTTAAATGGAGAAGATGATGCATTTTGATTTTCTAAAATAATTTTCTAATGTGTTTGTATTTCAGGCTGTGCAAGTTGGAGTTGGTAAGCCAAGCATAGAAATTTATGAAGGTTAGTAAGTTAGCCAAATTATAGATGTGAGTGTGAGATGTGGGTTGTAAACCATACTGTGGAATACTTTATTTTTGCTTGGAATTAATTTTCGCTATTTTCACTGAAGGAATGATTCAGTGAAAATGAAATCCAGCGAATATATATTTTTTCCTATACTTACATTCAAATTGTCAAAAATCAGTGAAAAATATATTCCATACAAAACACCCAAAAAAGTCTTTTCAGCGAAAATTAATTCCAGCTAAAAAAAAGTATTTTACAGTAAGCAAAATCATATAATTGACTCACTTCTGCTTCACTTCACGTCCTGCTAGAGACTGAACCAGGCAGCTGTTATTTACTTCAATCCCCATACAATGCTCATGGCATGGTGAATAAAATGTTTCTGTTTGGATTTTGAAAGATCCAATCTTTAAATATTTCCTTAACTTGTTGATTTCTGTGTGCATGCTTTACATATATATTTGACACATGCTGTGTTTAACTTGTGATTTAAATCATATTTTTTATTCCGAAAATGTTTTCAGAACATATTAATCTTTCCTGTTGGTTTCAGACAGAGTATTTATAGTTTGTTGAATGTTTACCCTCAGTCGCTATGGAAACCTTTTCATCTGGAGCATACTGTTGTTCCTAGTATTCAACATAAATTTTCACTCTTGAAACAGAAATCATTTGTATCACATTCCACATTTCTTGCATATGATAATGTGTAGCAATTAATAACAATTGCTTCTTTGTATTTGTATTCCCAACAAGAAACAATTTATTTTTTTTTCAAAATGTATATATTTCACGAAATTGACAAAGGTTCCTGATTAAATAATTTTTAAATGAATTTTTATCATAATCTTAGACTTGCATACATTTACTTGTTTTTTTTTTGTTTTTTTTTTCTTCAATAAAATAAAATATTATTTGTGTGTATAAATGATGAAACCTTGGTTAAGATAAACAAGAGATTGTATCCATGTCTATCATAATCCGTGAAAATTACGGTACTTTTTCCATGGAAAATAAAAAAAATTCAGAAATGTATGCCCTTATCTGTAGAAACATTTCAGTGGTTATTGTTGTTCCAATGTTATTGTAATTTAATTTTTTGCATTTTTAGGTTTATTACAAACAAATTTTAAAACCCAAGAGCATGACAATGGTAAGAAAGTTTATTATTCATTATTATATCTGTATCACCTCAAATTTGTCTTTTTATATTATATTACTAGCCAAATCCGGGCGATTGCATATGAGCGTATTAGATCATTTACTGTATGAGAGTGAAAGCTCTCATTACATGTTTTTCGTTTATTTTGCTCTCCAAAATATAGTTAGTTAACAAAATCCAGCCAAACTTTTTCAGGCATTGCTATCTTTAACAAGTGTTCTCTGGATAGCAATGGACCGTACAAGTAGCAAAGGTCAATATATGCTTCATTGGACCGCAAAATACCCTGGATATTTCGATTCTAAACAATGTATCAGATTTGCTTGAAAGTGATGACATGTAATTTTGTCTCACTATTGTATAATAAAGAATAAATAATCTCCAGTTTCTTGATTAATGTCAAATTTTGCATACCCCTAATAGATATTGCTATGTGATGATCAAATAACAATCTCCACTAGACATAATCTCTGGAATAGCGCCCTCTATGGCCATGTTTTGATATTTCCCAGAATGTATGCATGGAGTGCCAAAATACAAATAAATAATTAATAACCAAAATATTTTTATTATAAATATAGTTTTATAAAAAAATTAAAGGGGGGTTGTCGTGCCATGCTGCGTCATGTTCAATATGGAACTCACAGCGATGTATACAACACATGTGAAATACATTGTTTGTTTACATGAAGACCACTGCCCTTTAAAGTAAAATCTGCTTAAAATTATTGTAAATTTTGTCATAACTTTATATTTTGACATTAATTTCTATTTTAACTTTTGTTACCTTTCATAAAACAAAATCCTAATTGTTACCCTATTTTGTCAGAAATTTTGATTAACAATTCTAGCCAATGGGAATTCTGGGTAATTAGTAATGAAATATTTACAAATTTGCATAATGTACGAACAATTTGGTGGAAAAATTATAGCATTTAAAGGGTTAATGCATCGACCTTTAACCCTGTGAATGACAACGTTATCTTTTGTCACTTTTCACAAAAGAAAAACCTGTCCAATTTCTTAAAAAATTTTCAAAATTTTGATATCTACCTCTAGCCAATGAGAAATAATGTTAATTTGAATTATTTGAAAATTTGAAGACAAAATATTGCATCAAAATCTTGAAAAGGAAAACTGGTGCTCAAAAGGGTTACTGGTATTACAGTAGAATACCAGTAGAGTCTCACATGATATGTCTGGGTTTAACTTGATTTTGGAGAGTATTTTTTATGTAAAATGGCTCTAAAAAAATGGTCAAAAAACAAAAATTTATTTTGTTATTATTAGATCCTGCAGTTAACGTCGTTGAGACAACACCTGATGCACAGAAGCTGAATAGTATTATGAAAATACTTCCACAGGTAATGATTTATACTGTTATTAGATGTGCCTATGTCATACAATAATTGTAGTGAATACAGGCTTTCATTAAATTTGAGAATTGATAACCTGCTTAAACTGAGTTCTATCTGGGCAAACCTCTCTTAGATTTGTTCATTTTGTGATGATATCTTTTATTTTGGTGAATATTTTTGTAATTTTTGGTAAAAAGTAATATTTTCGACTTCTTGTTAAAAACTGCAAGATTGATTGCTTTGAGTTTATTTCCATCAAAGGCATTGAATAAATATAGGAACACCACAGGACATTCATGGATGCGACTTTGAGGGTACCGTGATTAAGGTCCGCAAGTGCTTGTGTTTAACCGGTTCTGGTTGACTCTAGGATAGCACATTAAAATAGCCATTTGATAAAAAGATGGATCCACAGCCCTGTCATGTAGTCCCAAACATAAATATGGATTGTGTGACAAAAATGTGTCAGCACTTGCACTTGTAATTTGCACATAAAAAAAGTCAGGTAAGACAACAGTGACATTCAAAACACCGCACGACAGAGGGGTATTGTAATGGCAATTGCCAATTTAGTGAGTGTAAACAGGGAAAATCGTCAATAAGCTGTGCTTCGTGATGTCCTCTTTTTCTTGTAACCATATTTATTTATTTATTTTTTATATTTTGTGCATAATGTATTAACTGCAGATGGATACAAGAAAATAAAATTATTGTCATTGTTATTGTCTTATTGTCGTTTGGGCTTAACCAGAAACAACTCTTTTATATCCTGTGGTGTTAGCTACTTATACACTGGCTATTTCATTTTAATTTGAAGTACTAGGCAAAGTTAAACAAAATCCCTCACCAACGAATAACTCTTCATTTTCCATCATCTGTTGGCACTGACTACTCAGCAGCTAGAACCACACCTGCTTTTCAAGCCAGCTGTATTAAAGTTTGAAGCGAGGGAAACCATAACCAGCAACACCATGGCTTGTATTTTATTATTGCAGAAAATCAGCAGCTGTGTGTACTATCGTTGATAGTCTACTCGTGCTGTCGATCCCTTGGCCTCTGTATAACTTCTACAACTCTTATAATATGAGGGCATGCTGCTATCATTATTATGCAATGAAACAACAAGCTCCACACAGTATGCAATGACACTAGAAAAACAACCTGAAATGTAAACTAACCATTTCTGTTAAAAAATATTTGCATTATTTGTAGAAATGTGATTTTGTGATACAAGTCATGTGACCCATTGCATGCCATTAACTCTTTTACCACTAGACTTTCTTGCCCAAATTTGTCTGCACTTATTTGCTTACAACTCTTCAATATTTCTGGGAATGAACCCTAATATTGCAGCCAACAGGAAAAATTTTTAGTAAATTTACAGTTTTTACGAGTGTGATTGAGTTGCATTTGGGTTGAATGGGCAACTGGAATTGCAATAAAGTTTCTAGATTTGAGTTTTGACATCTTTAAAACTGATATATTCTGTATATTTTTAGTCTGTGAAAGTGGATATCAAAGGAATACATGCCAAGATATCTGTACAGAATAAAAATAGGTAAGTCTAGTCATCTTGTTACATTTGTGCTGACCGCTGCTAATTATGGCCACACTTGTGTCAAGCTATAAATTCTCTATTAGAGTAACATGTCTTGCGATCATTAGACCCAAGTTCAAATCCTTCCTGGGAGTTGAAGATCAAAAGTGGTAAGCTCCTGCCTGGGTGAGACCAAATATACTGGATGAGTTTTCTCCACTAATGGATGTTTGTGATTGACTCGGCCTAATTGACACTGGAAAAAATGCTTTAAATTGAGAATTTTTCGCTCACTGCGAGATCTCGCATAATGTGTGTTAGACACAGAACGTCTGCCACAAAAATTTAATGATTTGATTTTGAATTTGAATTTCTCGTTTTTCTAGTTCAATGTCAAAATTCCTATCTTTCATAAAGGAGTATGGCATTGAAGTATCACTACTTCATCAAAATTGACCATTACAAAATTTGTATAGCACATTAATAAGCATGGAAATACAAAAAAAAGTTTTGATGCTACTACGATACTATGACCTTTGTTGGTCCTGTTTTTACATTTGATTTCATGCATAAAGCCACAGTCAGCTGGCGCACAAGTGATAATAAAATTAATGCGATATCTACTATTTGGGGGACGCCGGCTTGAAACTAAATAAAGAGACAAGTTGTTAAACAGGTTTTTCAGATTACTAAAAATTGGGAAAAAAAGGCCAATAATATTAATGGGGGTAATATTAAGCCAATCGCTAACAAGATTCAGCCAAATTCATCATTTTTGTGTGGAAAAATACTTAAAATGCATATAGAACACTTTCCTGGGGTATTTGAAACTGAAATTGTCATCTAACTGTAAGACCATTGCTGATTGGCTCCTGAGTTGAATGACGATTTCGGTTTCAACAACACCCAAGATTGGACAGTTAAAATTGCAATAATTGCGATTTTGAACATTTTTTGTTTGAATATGACCACATATAGATGGCCAAATCTTACCAAAATATTGTTTTTTCTAATAATGTCACATAAAATGTGATGTAAAAACTAAGAAATTGATCACATGTTATGAGAAATTACACATAAAATCATCAGTGAGGGGCTGTCGGAGGGAGGCCCAGTATCTTAATAGGGTAACATATTTGACAAGGCCCTTGAAAGTTGCCATCTTGTAATGTAATTCTGAGGTTCACTTGACAAAACTGGATTTCAATAGATGGCGCCCTGTAGATACCTGAGCGCAACACTACGACCATCTTTTTTCACATGCACGTAATTTAACGTACAACATTGATTTGGCATATACTATTCTTTCAGTGTTCACATTTTGGCGATGGCCCTTACAAATTGACACTAATGACATAGAAAATGTTTTATTAAAAATACAAATAAAAATGATTGATAGTTACAGCTGTTTTAATAGAAACACTATAACAAATCTTGAGACAGTCGAGTATATTTCTGAAAAGTATTTACTCTGCTGTGTTTCTACAGAACTATCCGTTTATTACAAGTTTATGGTAGATTTCAGCAATAATTCCAAAAAGGTTGTTCATGAGATACAATAAGTAAACATTGAATTTTTGGTCCAGAAAGTTTACCACTTTCCATGGATACTTTATATAAAAGTACTTTATGCATATTTATAACTCAGAATATGAATGGGATTTGTGATGTATGTATAAACAAGTGAACGATTTTGTTGTTACAGATTTATATGTCTTGAGATTGGTTCGATATTACTACTTTGTAACACAGATAGTGATTTAGGATCACATAATATACTAGAAAACCTTATTTTACCGCATACTACACTGCAGTGTGTTATATCAGGTATGTATTAAAGTAATTGCTGTCATCTGTATTTTGATACAGGGACACTGTTTTGTCCGAGCACACTGTGTTACGGTAATGGCACCTGTATGGTTTGCTGATTCTGTAGGTGCTGATCTGAATTTTTAAGAGGACATTTCCCCCTCATTGGCTAGTGTGTTATGCATCAAAATGTATCCCAGAATGCCATGGTACAATCCCTGAGATTTATACTGTGGTAAGTCCCTGGGAAACTGGGATTTCCTAGCTGAGATGTTTTGCTCATACCAATGCCAGCCAAATTGCTTACTCGTAGATAACTTCCAGTAACTGGCAATTAGTTCACGTCACCATCTCGAAGCCTCTGATTGGAGATTTATGATTTGATATACAATTGATAACATTGATTTTGAAATTACTGAAGATCTGAAATCTTGTTGGTTCAGTCGCTGGATTGTGTGACTGTATCAAATATATATATACAGCACATTTTGGATTCTGATTGAAACCCTAAACCCTTCCTTGTAAATTTTAATTATAGGATATCAATATTCTAGGATAAATTAGCGCATTTTTTTTTGTATTTTTCTATACTAACATATATATTTTATTAAGTATTAGAATTATCTCAAGTTTTAGTTGTTTTTTTGTCTTTCATAATTTTTTTTAATTTTTTTATTCATATATTTTCCCAAAAAAGTACATTACTTCAAAATAATCTTACATGTCAAAAAGATATACATAAAGATAATTAACAACATAAAATGAACCAATATTAGAAATAAGAAAAGAAAAGGGGGAAAAGTGGAAATAAAAAGAATGGTGGGGGGGGGGGCTGTTGTTGCTAGTGTGTGTATGAGGGAGGGGTTCATTTCTTTTCTTTTATTAACTGTTGAATTTCATTAATTTACAATGACTACATGTTAAATAAACTTATAAAATTAACTTACAAATATCCTTCAATCACTTGCAGCACTTTGCTCCATTTCGTTTCAAACTTTGTTTCAGTTAAAACATATTTTTCAATGTTAATTTGGTTTTCTGGATTTTACTCATAAAATAGGCTATTGTTGGGCTATAACCAGTAAACCTGCTACAATACAAGACATATTTACCAATTAGTAACAACAAATTTAAAAGAGATTTGTTTTCCAGTACTGCGAAGATAATACTTGAACATGTGATTAAATTTGTGTTATCATCAGAGATCTTTCTCCAGAACTCGTCAAACGAATTCCAAAATCTTTGTGCAGTTGAACAATACCAGAACAAATGTTCTAAATTTTCCTCATTTTGACAATATTTTACACAAACTATCTGTTAAGTTATTTTTGTATAAGAATAAATTTGTTGTTACAATTCTGTGCAAAATTTTGAATTGAAAAATTCTCATTTTATCTTCACCTGTTACCTTATAAGGTAACTCCCAAATTGCCTTATAAGGTAACTCCCAAATTGCCTTCCATTTTCCTGCTGTGTCCTGCCCATAAATCATTGACCCATATTTAGTTTCTGAGCTTGGGGGTTCAAATTTACTTTTTATCAGTATTTTTTAGAAACCTTTATTTAGAAACCAGTATTTTATAGAAATCTTTTGTTTTACCCTTTCCATAATCAATTGTATTTTGAACATTTTGTCCAGTTACATGCACATGGTCATTAGATTTCAAAAGATTTTTCCATTTTGATGGAATTGCCGAAATAATACCTGTATATGTTATAAAATTCACAGCAATATTATATTTTTCAGTAAACTGATGGCACTTTAGAAATTTACCGTTATTATCTAACAAATTACAGATGTATCTTACCCAACTGATGTGCCATTTACTGTAATATACAGCGCTCCCATTTATCAAAATATATTTATTATTCCAAAGAGTTTGCGTTATAATTTCCTGTACACAACTTGGTTCCTTCTGTTTATTTATCTCACTCCAATATCTTATAATATCCATGTAAAAGGGAGGTATTCTACCATTTATTTGGCCCCAATCATAATTGCACTGGAGTAAAAATCGCAAACCCCCATAATTTCTAAAATAATAATGACTGAATACAGCTATAGTTGATTCTGTATCTATAATTTTAACAGCCCAGGAAAGTTTTATTGCTTTGTTCAAAATTTCAATATCCACCATACGAAGGCCTCCTTGATCATAGTTACCAATTAGGGTATTACCGTAAAATCTGTATTAGAAGCCGCATCCCTAATAGAAGTCGCACCCATTCTTTTTGAATAATTGAGAATCTAAAATTCACCATTTCTCATATGTGTAGATGCTCTAATAGAAGCCGCATCCCCTCTGTTGCATTGTACCATTTTAATAGAAGCCGCGGCTTCTAATACAGATTTTACAGTACGCTTTATATGATGTTTTTTACCCCTCCACAAGAAATTGAATAGCAAGGCATTACTCGGGGTTGAAATCGCAGTCATAGAATACACCAGATTTGATGCACCAAATACCTTAACTAAAATAACCTTTCCTTTGAGAGTTAAATTACGTGATTTCCAGTCTGACAGAATATTTGAAATTTTGGTTATCTTATCATCAAAATTTAATTTCTTATTACACCTTTTATTATGGCCCAGATAAATGTCTAAATATCTAATTGGCTCATCAGTGGGAGAAATATCATCTATTTCCCGCCATTGCCTTTTCATAGTACCTACTAATAAAAGCTGTGTTTTTTTGCAAGTTAATTCTAAGTCCGGAACACTTATGAAAGTACTTTAACAAAATAAGAATGTGCTTAACTGCCACCTGATCCCCCAAAAAGAGCGTGGTGTCATCTGCATACCCTAAAATTCGAATTTCATTGTCATAAGGCAAATGTACTCCTTCAATTTCTTTACTGGCACGTATAGAAATGACAAGGAGTTCGATAGCAATTACAAACAGTGCAGTCGATAAAGGACAGCCCTGTCGTATACCCCGTGATAATCCAAACCAACCTGTGGAAAACCCATTGTTTACAACACAACTCTTAATATCATTATAAAATACATTTACCCAACGTATAAATGAATCACCAAAATTAAACAATTTCAATGCCTTATTTATAAAGTTCCATTCCAAAGTATCGTAAGCTTTAGAGAAGTCCACAAACATCACTGCCCCTGGGTGCTCATACTCCTCACAATAATCGATAACATCAGAGATAAGCCTTATATTATCCATAATTTTCCTCCCCGAAATAAAAGCTGATTGATCTTCGTTGATAATCTTAGGCAAAATATTCTCAAGACGTTTTACAATACACCTACTTGCTAGCTTATAATCACTATTTAATAAAGAAACTGGTCTCCAATTTCCTAGATGAAGTTGGTCTTTGGTAATAAGGTAATGACTGCCTGTTTTTGTGTGTTTGACATCATGCCTTTTCTATAACCATGATTGAGTGAAGCAACTAGTGCATCTCCAATATATTCCCCAAAAAATAAATAAAACTCGGGGGGGGGGGGGTAGACCATCGCTACCTGGAGTCTTATTCTGAGGGGCTTTTTTAAGCACAGCAAAAACTTCCTCCTTTAATAGTAAGTAGGCCCTCACACTGTAGTGCAATCTCATTTGATAAAATAGGAATATTTTCTTTTACGAAAAATAAATTATCATTCTCACTAAATTCCAAATTGTTTTTTTCTGATGTATAGAGCTCCTTATAATACCTATTAATTTCCTTTAAAATGTCCCTTTCACTCGTCAAATATTCATTCCCTTTTTTCAACTCAACAATGGTCTTTTTTGAATTTTGTACTTTTCTCACCATTTTCAAACCATTGGACCCTTGACCTTACAATTCAACCTCTAATATTATTATCAATAATAGCATCTAATTCTTGTTTTTTAATTTCGTATTGGGCTAATACCATCTCATCTAAATTTTCATCTATTTGTTCTTCCAAATCCTGTAGTTCAAGCATTAGTTCCTGTTCCTTATTTCGTCTCTCTTGTGCTTTCTTTTTTGAAAATTCAACTGTCGCCTCTCGAATTTTATATTTTAAAAACTCAAACAAGGCTTGATCATCCATATGTTTGTTTTCACCCACGACACTAGAGATCTGTATTTTAATCATTTTAGAATATGAATCATCGTTTAATAAATCACAATTAAATTTCCAAAAACCTGGTCCCCTAACCTGCCTTTTACCAATTTCATAAGTTATTAAAATTGCATCATGGTCTGATTTAGTACAAGGCATGATGTCAAACTTCCTAATATTGCTAAATACAGATGGCGATGTCAAAAAATAATCTAGGCGAGATGCAGCATTAGCTCTTCGCCAAGTAAACCTATACTGTGCTGGGTTTAGTTTACGGTAAACATCAATAAGTGATAAGGAGTTAATAAATGTATACATGTCACGCCTGAAAGTATTCCTCAGCTCTGGCCTATCACCTCTTTTATCCATTACTGGATCAAGAGGGATGTTTAGATCACCTCCAATTATTAAATTACAATTTGGAAAGTTATAATCAATTAAACCTCTTACAGTGGCTAAGAATTCAATTTGTTCATTTTCCTTATTGGGTACATATAGATTTGCTATGACTAAAACCAGATCATTAATTTCCACTTCAACAAAAATATACCTCCCATCATTATCCACCAGCTTGTTTCTAATAGTAACATTTAAATTCTTATTAAAAAAATTTGTGTGCCATGCGAATAAATGACACTGCCACCCCACTCCACAACTATGAGTTTCTTGAACCAAAATAATGTCTCCCCTTTGCTGTCTAAAAAATCTAAAAACAGCTTTTCGTTTACTATACAAATGTCTCATCCCCCTAACATTCAAACTTAAAATTTTAAGTGAAGTCATAATAAATTATACCCACAAAAAAAAAGGAAAAAGAAAAAAAAAATTTACTGGCACTTAAATATTACTGACAAAATATGTATTAATGCAATAATGCTGCAGCTCCGTGAATCATAATTCACATCCCAATAACACACACTCAGTGCCATATTATTGTTTCAACAACCCCAACTATAAGTATGATACCAGTTTAAAAATGTTACACTTAATCAGATGATACATTCAACACGAGAAAGAAACTGTAAATTAATTACCACTGACTTAGTCATTAAGCAAAAAGTTATATTGCCAGTCTGGCACAACCCTAAAAAAATGACCATAAACAGTTTTCTAAATAAACCATATAAATACATAATTAAATAAAACTCAACAGTGTTTTTTTTTTTCCTTACCTCATGTCGGATATATAGCTATAACTAATTTGTCTGGAGTCACTTACACTTAATAATACATCCAACATGGGAAAGAAACTGTATAGTAATTACCACTTATTTAGTCATAATTGATAAATAAATCATATATAAAGACATACCTCAATAAAATTCAACAGGTTTTTTTTTCTTCTTACCCACTGTCAGATTTATAACTTTACACCACATCATCTTTTATTAGGCGAATACTGCTTTCCATCAATGTACAACACACCTCTTCGAAAAATAGGTCGTTTCCCCTCATCGTAAGCACGTTTAATAACAGCGTTCAATGTTTTCTTCAATTGAAAGTCTTCAATAATCATATCCCGTTTTACATATATTCCTGTATCCTTTAATGCAATTCGTTGTTTTCGTACGATTTCTTCTTTCTTTAGACGACTGAAGAACTTCACCAATACTTGTCTTGGGTAGGGCCGGTTCTTTGTTTTGGCTGCTTCACCAATATTTACCTGGTGGGCATTTTCCACTAAACCTGCTCGCATACCAAATTTATCCACTAGTATTTTCTCAATAACTTAAACACACTTCTCGTTGTCACCTTCCTGTATACCGTGGAACCACAAGTTATATTCATGTGAATACCTTTCTTGATTCTTTTGTTTTTCACTTGATTCACGTAGCTGTTTTTTCAAAACTTGATTTTCATTCTCCAGTTCAGTAACACGTGTCATAAGTTCATTGACCCTCCTATTCACATTCTCAAACGACAACGCAAATTCATGTTGATACTCCTCAAAATTCTCCTTGTTCTTCGTTAAATCACTCTCAACTGCATCCACTCTGCTGTTAATAGTTATATTTTCTGATACTAACTTCTCCATATTTTGATCAATGCGTGTTATTGTATTTATCATAAACTCCTTGAAGTCAGCTTCGCGGCCGTCACCTGCCATTACTGTATTGTCTTTATTCATGAAGTGTGTAATTTTACCTCGAGTTTCCAATGGCGTCGCCTTCGAAGATACAGCTTGACTTTCTACCAGTTTTTTCCTTTCTGCTCTCGTTCGACCATTTGGCATCTTTGTAATAAATATCAATTCCACCTTCCTGACATGCCATCAGCTATTCTAAGACGGGTTGTACAACCAATATAGCAAATTTTACTCAACTTTCCATGGAGCCACGTGCATTGCACTTATCTCAAGTTTTAGTTTTAAAATTTGCATATTGGTCACATGCTTGGTTGAAAAGAGTTTTCTGAAAGTCCTGAAAATAAGATTTATGGATTGACCCGTGTTTGTTGAGATGCATCTTGGGATACATAAGCATGTATCACAATCCAAAATCAAGCATTATTGCCATTTAAGAGCTAGATCTCAATCGTGTATGGATGGACTTTTTTCAAACTCAGTAAATACATTGGACATTATAGGACCTTGATGCACATTATATTGTTTTTCAGATATAAGGTTAAAACTGGCCAACTGGTGGCCATTTTGTTTTAATGAACGTGGTTGTAGACCTTTGTCTCTGACATGCCTTGTCGATCATGTTCAAACTTTTAATATACATCATGTCACACATATTCACATTTGACAATTGAATTCAAGATGGACGAATGGCAGCTATTTTAATGTTAAAAATTCATCAAAATCAAACATTCCATCAACTTCGAAACCAAGTCATGACTAGACAGATTTTTTTCAAACTTGGTAATATATTGAACATTATAGGACCTTGATGCATGTGATTACGTTTTCAGATCAGATTTGAAATGTTTGACTAGCTGGCATTTTGTTTTAATAAATGCTGTTCTATGTTTAAACATTATATATTTCTTAAACTTGATAACTCACAGAAAATACGTAGTGCTATTAATTTTCAATTAGACTACTTATACCGTACTTGTCCGACTCAGCACCAATACCCCATTTTTAGGACATCCCCCTTCAAAATGCCCCCAAATTCGACTGTCTACTCATAAATCTTGGTCTTGAATCATTTTCGTTTACCGGTGATCAATTTATATAATACAGCGTGGATATTGACCACCGGGAATATGATTTGAATGTGTAGACCACAGTTACTGTGCGTAAACTACGCTTTGACGCTGTTAAATAAAGTGAAAGGTGGTAAATGCTTCATTCCATATTTAATTTTCCTTTCAAAAATTCCTAATTACCAGTTTATAGAAAAAAAAATCATGCTGTTTTTTAGCTGAAATTAAATTCCAACAGATCATTGCATTCACTTCTGCATTGCATTACCATAATGCCAGGTCAAAGGACGTTGCTGCACGTTAAATCATACAAGAAAACACCATGGCAGAAAATGTATTGCATCAATAGTTTGTGTATGATCAAACACACTGATCGATTTTGACTTTGATAGTGTTCCAACAGACTCTAATAATTTCAACCTCATAATTCAGGTGGTACGTAATTAATATTGTAATAAAATGTGCATATGTTTTGAGATCATTTTTGTTTCTTCATTGTAAAAGTGTTGTTGAAATCAATGCCGCCACAAGCATCAGTAATTTTATTTTCCCCCAAAAAATGTATTAATCCCTCAATCTGTCATTTTGTGAGCTAAAATTGTCATTTGTACACTTTTCTGTTGTGGGTGTCGTATGAATGCCCATTTCTCTAAAACACGATTTTTTGAACCTATACTTCTCTGCCACCACCTGCAAGTCTCTATGGACATGTCCAGATCCTCTATGGTTAACTATGGTTCATTTCAAGCATACAGACATCTGGCATATGTGTCACAGTAGAACTCTAAGTGGCTGTTTTTATTATCACTGCAGAATACTTTTGACTGCATTGTGAGATGATTTCTATCTTTATCCTGATCTCTACTCTCTGTACTTATTTATTACCGGTATTTCCAGATTCTACTTGTTTTGTAGCTGAAATTAATTTCTGCTGCAAACATACAATACAAGTCGAGATATATAATGTATTTTCATTGATTTCTTACATGCAAACCATTTTCATTGGTTATTTTTGCAACCATGTGACAATATAGTATTGTACAGTACTGTATGAAAGATGATATCACATACAAGTTCAGTGTGATTGGTGTTTCCCATCACAGTGTATGGTTAGAGTCTAAGTTACCTGCCCTTAATTTTATCCACTCTTCACATGGAAAAATATGTTTTGTGGGTGTATATTCCAATTTGCTGAAATTAGCTTTACTCTACAAAGACTTTGATGCACTTATTGTCAAAATCCACTACAGCTATTTTACCATCATTACACACTGCTACACCCTGTGGACGACTCAGTCCATCGTTATCACAATCAATCCTACAAATAAACTGACCATAGCTGTCATACTTAGTGACTTTATGCCGACTACTCACATATACATAATTATTCTTATCTATAGCTACTCCCACAGGATACTCCATTGTATCGTTGTCACCAGTGGTAGAGAATTCAAACATAAACTGGTCGTCAGAATTAAATACCTGAATACGTTGATTGTTACGATCAGCGACATACACCATCCCTTTACTGTTAATAGCTAATATACAAGGTCTATTCAACTCTCCCTGTTTATTCCCCTGTATTCCAAGTGAGTTGATGTATCTCCCACCCTGTGTATATTTCCTAATGTACCCTTCACTATACTCACTCACATACACATTGTTAGTAATAGGATTTATTGCAATTCCAAGTGGATCATCAATTTCAGAGCTTCCAAACTTTGTAATTATCCTTCCATTTTCATCACTGACAACTATTTGTTTTTTATTGTCATCTGTTATAAAGTATTCATTATCATCTGATATTGCTACATCACATGGTGTGAATGGCTTTGCAAACTGATCAGTAAATTCAAATGATTGTTTGAAATTTCCGTCTCTGTCATGTATGACAACTCTTCGGTTACTCCTATCAGCTGTTACAAAGTCACCATGTTTATTTATTGCGAGTCCATGTGGACCCTTGAGCTGTCCTTTTCCCACTGTCTGTACCAATCCTTTTATAACAGGAATATGGTATGGTGATCCTGGTATTTGTTGGTTACCAATCGTCATGGCAACTTGCTGTTTTCCTTCCATATTTCCTGTTATCATCACATGATGTGTCCCATTGCTATCTTCTTTAACATCAATATTTTCCCATGATGCATCAGGTCTCCTTATCTTCACCTGGACATCTTGACAGGGAATGGTCTGTTTTCCTCTGGAGTCTCTGGTTGTGATGATCAAGTTGACAGATTCACCTTTCTGGAGTTGTTTTGGGATGTTTTCAACTGTACATTTGAATGGACAGGCATCGGATTTGACCACTCCTAGTAATGATTCTGCACCAAGGTCATTCCTGGGCTGGAACTCATTCATATCATGACTGATTGGTGGTTTTGTTTCCATGGCAACAATTTGCATAATTTGCTTATTAGTTTCAGTTCTGGTAGACAGCAGATGAACAGCGTTCCCATGATGCACCAGTGTTTGTAGGTAATGATGTGTACTGACTATGTTGCCATGGTGAAACTCCATTTCATCGATGTTTATTGCTGCTTCTTTTAATCCACTCTTGGCACGTTCATCCAAGGCATCTATCAGCATCTTCTCTTCTCTCTTTACTCTCTCTATCAATTCATTTGCTCTTCTTCTAACTTTCTTTTTCTCTGCTTCACACTGGTTTCTGATTTCTTCTCTTGCAGATTCAGCAGCAGCTTTTCCTTCATCCACTTGCTTCTCTTTCACTTTTAACTTTTCTAACATTTCCCTCACTTGTGTTTTATATTCTTCTGCCACCCCCTGCAAATCTCTATGGACATGGTCAGGTCCTCTATGGTTAACTATGGTGCATTTCAAGCATACAGGCACCTGACATGTGTCACAATAGAATTCTAAGTGGCTGTCTTCATGATCACTGCAGAATACTTTTGACTGCAATGTGAGATGACCCTTAGATTCTATCCTTCTGTACTTGTCAATATTTAGTACTTGGTGACCTTGGAGAGGTGGAATGTGTTCATGCATTTTAACACAGACATCACAGCTAAACTGGGGGCAGTCTACACACCTGTGAGTTGCTGTCTTCTCCTTGCATATCTCACACATTGGTGGATGGTCAGTACTCAGCTGCCTCCGTCTCTGGAACGTGTCAAGTAGGCTTGTTAAAAAGAAGTTGGATTTTAGTTCCTGAATAGGTGTGTCACACTGAATTCTGCATGTTGCACACTTCAAAACACCTTCAGATTTGGCTTTAAAAGTCACCAGGCATTGCTCACAGAATGTATGAAGACATGGTAGGACTTTAGGATTCTTGAAGAACTCCAAACAGATGGAACAGCTGAGGAAATCCTCACCAATTTCGTTCAGGAAAGACTTTTTAGATGCAGCCATAGCTGTATACATATGGCGGAAGTTTCTGATAAAAATCTTGTACTGAACTCCCTAGGAAAGTGAAAATTCACAATATGTATTTGTTTTTTATTGGTACCTATAATGGCTGGATGCAAGCTAGGTGTAATGCTTTTCAAATCATTATCAGCCTAGGGAGTATTCTATATACAGCCAGTCACCCACACTCTTCAACTCTTGGATTTATGCCAAATACACTATGCTTTGTAGAATATTGACCTTTGACCCATCGTCCCACTGCTTTTGATGTGGGACTGGTGAAAAGAATTCAAAGGTGAATAATTTGTGATTTTTCAAACTTATCGCAGTGATACTCTTATAATAAATAAATAATTTATAAGGTTATCAGCTTGGTGAATTTTCACCTATTTTTAGCTTGCCCATAATGTTAATGAAGGGATAGAGGTATATGAGTGAAAAATGCCAATTTATTGTCATCGTCTCTGTTGTAAACTTGTAGTTATCATAACTTAAACAATCCTTATCCAATCATCTTCAAACTTGGTTATCATATTAATAGGTATGCAATCTTAGCCAAGTTCAATTATGGTATGATTCGTTTGTTAATTAGCTCTGCTGTCGACTTCGTCGAGCGGAGCTTATCATATGAGTGATTGTCCACTGACGTCTGTCATTCGTGTCAACTTTTTACTTTTTCAGTTTCTTATTGCTTTAATATTGTTGTATATGTACCTTGGGTACATATTATCTTTTATATTACATATCTTAGATTTGTTCATTTTGTGATGATATCTTGAATTCTCTAATTTTGTTGAATATTTTTGTCATTTTTGGTAAAAAGTGATATTTTTTACTTCTTGTTGAAAACCGCAAGTCCAATTGCTTTGATATTACATGTATAAATACTACATGTGAACCTCTCTCAGATTTATTAATTTTGTAATGATATCTTCAGTTTTATTTAATATCTGTTTCCGATTGGATTCAAAATGTTAAATTGACTGACATTCAATTTATGATAATTCGCAGATAAGGTTTCAGTGGAAATCTGTGCATATTACTAATATATAATAGTGTTATACCTTTCCCTACTCCCAAATGAAATGCCATTTTTTTTGGGCAAAAACCTTTGAGTGACAGATCAATTTTATTTTTAATATTAAACTTCAGCATATCAGTTATCTGTTTTGAAAATTCCAATGCCCTGCTCTAAAATGGAATTTGTTAGTGTTGACTGGTCATCATTCGTGAGATGAATCCAAAAACAATTTTCTTTTGTCGTTATACACTGTAAAATACTTTATTTTTGCTTGGAGTTAATTTTTGCTATTTTCACTAGAGGTATGAAGGTGTGATTCAGTGAAAATAAAATCAAACGAATATTCTTTTTTTTACTATATTTCACATTTAACTCGTCAAAAATCAGTGAAAATAAATTCCATACAAAACACTCAAAAAATCTTTTCAGCGAAAATTAATTGCAGCTAAAATAAAGTATTTCACAGTATACATGTATGCATGATGTCATCATATCACCTTGCCCATGTAAAGAATATATGTATTGTCATACTTTTGTTTTTTTTTAGCTACACAACTATCCAATAGTTTATCGCGAAAGCTGTTTTCATTAGCAAAATTCCAGGCTGATATGAAGGTATTGATGGGTTTATTTGTTTATTTTCTGTGATTACCTCATTGCATGTACTGTATTTGCTCTATTAGTGGCACATGCATTTTGCCTGTGTAGGACAGAGGTGAAAATAATGGAGCAAATATGGTACATGGTATTATCAGAGCATGCTTTGAACTAATATGAAGTTATTATGAGGATACTGCAAAGTATACACGAAGACAGTACAGCTGGAATATCCACCGATGCGCAGCAACCTAGTACTGTCTGACTGCATACTTTGCAGTATCCTCATAATAACTTCATATTAGGAATACATCATGGAAATGCCGAAATCCAAAATGTTTGGAACATATTTAGCGAACTTCTTGTGTGGGCTACAGTCAAACCCTGGGGGCAGCCATGTTTGTTTTTATTATTAGAGAATGCTTACGCACGTAATCATTCCATATTTGGAATTCGCATTTCCTAATATGGTAAGATGAAAATACATGTACCCAGCAAAGTATCACAAAATTACGGCACGCTGTAACTTATGGTGTTACGGTGACAGATGTATAATAATAGAAATTATTTGAATGTATGAAAATGAGCAGGGATGTGTAGTGAAGATAACAAAGTTCGAAACCATGGGGTGTGCAACTATCTGGCTCTTTTCAAGGTATTTTTATCCTTTGGGGATTGAGCTACGTCACAGAACATTCTACGTTGCTAAGACGCACAGTACGAACAGTAAGAACGTTGGTCAAAGAGCAGCTAAAGTCGAGAAAACAACACAAACTCAACTACAGTATATGACGATCCTGAATAAACAAATTTCTATATGTTGCATATGTGGGGGCAATCTTGTTACACTGTTCAGGAGAGTCGCAACAACTTACCCAAAGTTCAGTTTTCTGAGGGTTTTTGGCCTTTGTTTTCACTGCCAGTTGCCAGCCCCCTGAAGATGCACTGTTATTCACAGTGAAGTGACGAGTCAAAATTATTCACACACTCATACTGTTCTTATCGTTTCTTATTATCACTACGTCACCACATTTCACTCGGTGTACGTTAGCAACATAAATGCTATAATGACCGTTGTTGTATGTATGTGTATTTCAGTTGACAGAGCTACAAGTCGGTTGCGTTCTGTTACTTCAGTCATGCCATATACAGTATTTACAAGATGAAGTGACATTCTGGTATCAAGAGTTTGATCACTTTCTGTTGCCATGGAAACAAACAGAGGAGCAGATTGATATCAATGAAGTAACAAAAAGCATAAGGTGAGGAGAGGAACTGAAATATCATGCAGTTAGATGGAAAACCAGTATAATCGGTTTATGCCAGTCAGTATTGAATTACATTTGTAATTGTATAAAATATATTTAATATTTGTTTATTTTCAGACCTAAATCTATTTTAAATAAGTTGAAACTACCGATGGAATTTATTGTGAATTTGTCCAATTTATCAGCTTCTGTCATACAGCCTGATGTCCCCGAATTTTCCGCAGTTGCCAGCACTGTCCAAGCTAAGGCATGTATTGAAAGTGGTCAACAAAACAATATAAACATAAAGTAAGTTTAAAGCATCCAATATTATTGCTGAATCTTGTCATTCAATATGGGAATTAATAGCAAGAGTCTCTTTAGACGAGGTTTAATAATTGGTCTTACTGGTATGTCACAAATTATAAACTTTCATTGAATTAAATGATTGCTGTTCACATGTACGAGGGGTGATCAATAAGTTCTCGGCCTTCCTCATAAAACGTTACAGAAGGATAATTTTTCCTACACTATTTTTTAACATGGTCTCCTCTAAGTTCAATGCACTTTGTCCATCGATGTTCCAGTATTCCTATTCCCTGCTGGAAGAAGGTTTCATCTCGTAGCTCGTGTAAGCCCATATTTCGGGCATAGCTCAAAGAATCACTCGTAGTACCGGTACTGGTTTGGGCGAAATCAAAGAAGGTCTACCATCAAATTCATATAGCCTGTCAAACTATTTGGCATGTTAATGGCCCAAACTTTTCAGATAAAATTAAAATAATTTAATTCTTTAAGTGTCAAAGTCGACTTTTGTCACCTTTTACAAATTTTATACCCACATAATTTTTTTTATAATTTTTCCATAATTTTTATCAAAACTTGTATTCAAAAATTATCAAAACAATTCCAGTCAAATATATAAAAACAGCAAAATATTGCATCAAAATTTTGCTGAGAAAAACTAAGTTGCTCAAAAGGTTAATTTCACCAGGATTTCACATATCTCAAGAAAAATATGATTTGTGATTCTCAACCGTGATTAATTAGGTGTGTGGATTATCCAAGTTTCATTTAAATTTGGTGAGTGGTACTGGAAATAACTGTGTCTCCGTCTGAATCCATATTGAGGATAACGATTCCATATGTCCACTACTACTTATCATATTATCTGCTCCACTCAGGGGCAAGATCCATGGTGAGCAGCTCTACTGTTATGTTGGTGAGGCAGCCAAATTCACCGGTCATTTCTCAACCAAGAAACACTTATGGGGAACACCATATGCAATGCATGCAATTGATATACAGGTAATGAACTTTTTATTTTTGTTACAATTTGAAATTGAGTAATATCACGATAAGAGATATAAGGTTTTATCTGGGTAACATGCTCAGAATCCTGTTGTCTTGGTAACATGCCTGAGCTATTACCATCTCTTAACCATTCATCAATGATATAATTACAATCAGGAATTACTAATTGTGCTGTAAAATGATAACAGTATTAAAAATGATACAAATAGAATGTTATTTTAGCAGTGATTCCCATAAAAAACAATAAAAACACATTTTCTTGTTAAAAACTCACTGAAAATATTGTTAATTGTTGAATATTTCTAAACATTAGAAAATACCTTGTAGGATACTATATATCTTTTTTTTTCACTATATGTCACATAGCAAAATTTTGACATGCTACTTTAACTATATTTTATTGATAGATTTTCTGAATGGAGTACGATGACCCTATATTTTTATTAGCTCCGCTGTCGACTTTGTCGAGCGGAGCTTATCATATGAGTGATTGTCCGTCGTCGTCGTCCGTCGTCGTCCGTCGTCGTCCGTGTCAATGTTTTACTTTTTCGACTTCTTCTTGAAAACTACAAGCCTAAATGCTTTGATACTTGGTGTATATGTACCTTGGGTAGACCTCTCTTAGATTTGTTCATTTCATGTTGATATCTTTAATTCTCTAATTTTGGTGAATATTTTTGTCATTTTTGGTAAAAACTATATTTTCGAGTTCTTGTTAAAAACCGCAGGTGCAATTGCTTTGATATTACATCTATAGGTACTACATGTGGACCTCTCTCAGATTTGTTAATTTTGTAATGATATCTTTAATTCTTTAATTTTGGTGAATATTTTTGTCATTTTTGGTAAAAACTGATATTTTCGACTTCTTGTTAAAAACCGCAAGTCCAATTGCTTTGATACTACATATATAGGTACTACATGTGGACCTCTCTCAGATTTGTTCATTTCGTGATGATATCTTCAATTCTCTAATTTTGGTGAATATTTTTGTCATTTTTGGTAAAAACTGATATTTTCGACTTCTTGTTAAAAACCGCAAGTGCAATTGCTTTGATATTATATATATAGGTACTACATGTGGACCTCTCTCAGATTTGTTCATTTCGTGATGATATCTTCAATTCTCTAATTTTGGTGAATATTTTTGTCATTTTTGGTAAAAACTGATATTTTCGACTTCTTGTTAAAAACCGCAAGTGCAATTGCTTTGATATTATATATATAGGTACTACATGTGGACCTCTCTCAGATTTGTTCAGTTTGTAATGATATCTTTAATTCTCTAATTTTGGTGAATATTTTTGTCATTTTTGGTAAAAACTGATATTTTCGACTTCTTGTTAAAAACAGCAAGTGCAATTGCTTTGATATTACATATATAGGTACTACATGTGGACCTCTCTCAGATTTGTTCATTTTGTAATGATATCTTTAATTCTCTAATTTTGGTGAATATTTTTGTCATTTTTGGTAAAAACTGATATTTTCGACTTCTTGTTAAAAACCGCAAGTGCAAATGCTTTGATATTACATATATAGGTACTACATGTGGACCTCTCTCAGATTTGTTCATTTTGTAATGATATCTTTAATTCTCTAATTTTGGTGAATATTTTTGTCATTTTTTGGTGAAAAGTGATATTTTCGACTTCTTGTTAAAAACCGCAAGTCCAATTGCTTTGATACTACATATATAGGTACTACATGTGGACCTCTCTCAGATTTGTTTATTTCGTGATGATATCTTCAATTCTCTAATTTTGGTGAATATTTTTGTCATTTTTGGTAAAAAGTGATATTTTTGACTTCTTGTTAAAAACCGCAAGTTCGATTGCTTTGATATTACATATATAGGTACTACATGTGGACCTCTCTCAGATTTGTTCATTTTGTGATGATATCTTCAATTCTCTAATTTTGGTGAATATTTTTGTCATTTTTGGTAAAAAGTGATATTTTCGACTTCTTGTTGAAAACTGTAAGTCCGATTGCTTTGATATTACATATATAGGTACTACATGTGGACCTCTCTCAGATTTGTTCGTTTTGTGATGATATCTTCAATTCTCTAATTAATTTATTTTGGTGAATATTTTTGTAATTTTTGGTAAAAAGTGATATTTTCGACTTCTTGTTAAAAACTGTAAGTCCGATTGCTTTGATACTATTCATATTGTTCATTTTCTAATGATGTCTTCACTTCTTTAATTGAAATGTGCATTGCTAACAGCGGAGCTATCTCAGCCGATAGGCTGCTTGTTTTATTTTCTTAATCCTTAAAAATAGAGCCACAACCGATGAGTTTGAAGTAATAATTTCTTAATTCTTAAAAATAGAGCCACAACCGATGAGTTTGAAGTAATAATTTCATAATTTTTTTTATTTTACAGTATTTCTCATCCTATGAGAGCCTCGAGTTGAAAGTGGACACTCAGTATTTACAGTTAGAATGTTCTAATGAGATTCTGGACGTCACCGAACATATACTAGAAACGTTTAAGATGTTACGGGAATCAGCGTCATCGGCGTCACCGACTTCACCAACTAAGAAGATTTTTAGTAGAAACAGAAAACTAGATATCCAATTTACTTTGCATGATATGAATGGATTTATTTGCAGTTCTGCCAATGGTCAGTTTTCAGACTACATTATACATTCTTTCATGTTGGTGCAATATTTGAACGTCTTCTGTGAGTTTGTCTAATTACACCCAAAAACTGAATATGATATTGCTCATTAAATTCTAACAAATATTTTTAATTTTGTCAATATTTTGTGATAGTAGAACAGATATACAATCAGACTATTTTGAGAAAAAAATACTAATTTTTTGGGCCAAATATGGTGTAACATTTTGCAAATTATTATCCATTTTTCTAAAATTTCTTTGTTAATTTTTGACCCAATAATCATAATTTTATGTTGCCTACTTGTTTTAATCAAAATCTTTTGAAAAATAGAAATAATTAAGGGTTTTTAATATTTTGAATTTTGACAAAAGTTTACTTTGATGCCCAAAGGGTTAAGAGTGGATGTGGCTTTATACTAGTAAAAATTGTGTCAAAATTTAAAAACACTACAAATTCTTTATATTTTGCTCAGCAAAAGGTTCTGTGAAAATAAAAATGAGCAAATAAAAGGAGTGGGTACCTGAGTTAGTTTCCATAGAAACAATGCTATTAAGATTTTCTATGGCATTCAACCCTAACTCTGTGGCCATTTGGAACTGAAAATTCAAACATTATTTTGGGTACCTAAAGTTTTTTCTATGGTCTTTCAAGTAGCCAGTCACATGAAATAATTTTTAAAACATTTCAGGAAATTGTTGTCAAAAGTGTGACAGCTACAGCAATTCATTGTGTTTATTAATATTAGTTAAGATTAATATTTTAGGCACTGTAGTTAATCCAAGCAGGCACAATCCAATTAAATTTCATTAAAAAAACATAAATTATTGTACAGTAGCAGATTTCTCTGGGTTCCTCATGTAATTTTTTTTTGCAAAGCAAAATTAAATTATAAAATAACAAACTTTTCAAATGGAAAAATGTTAACATTTTATAATGTATTCATATTTATTAAACATATTTAATTGTTGTACTTGCAGAGTGTTTAATGTTACGAATGGATAACCTAATGGTGGTGTCTAATTATTCGAGAAGCGAGGCTGACTTAGAGGGCATATTATTTACAAGAGTACAGAAAATTCACAAGGTAACAAGTCTACCATGGCTGAGTCCACTGTGATGTCAAGATGATAGACTGTAACATAAAATCTGATTGGTTGAATCAAAGAAAATTTACAAAACTAACCAATCAGATTGTCTTTTATGAATAAGTCATAATTTGCATGTTCATTCTTCGTTTTTTGTACGTGTTGATTGCAAAGGCACTCGTCATGCATGAACTATGGTTGACACCTTGTGCATTATTCTGTTGTGATGTTCGATGTTCATCATATTTTTTTTTGTGTTTTCCAATTTTCAGAGCCATGACTGTTTCACATTCGCTAAAAGTCCGAAGGGTATTGTCAATCTAGAAAGGTTGAATTTGACACTTAGTGGCGATCCTAAGGTAAAAGCCCAACTTATATATCCAGGGTTATGATTTGAAATGTTTATTCAAACCTGCTGCATGTATTGTAGAAGGTTCTTGTATAAAATGGTGGTTCGTATGTTAGGAGTGTCTCTGTCATTGCACAATCCTTGTTCAAGTTATGTGATGATAAACAAGCTTTTTTTACACATGTGTTAAACGAGACATGAGGGAGTCCCCATGCACCTTTGAATGAAGTCATCACTTGGGGGAGTCACCACCTTGGGAAAATTACTGCCTGTGGAAGTTACCTGGAGGAGTCAATGGCTGTAACCTTGGAAATAAAAAAAAATGACGAATTAGAAATATATAAAAATTATTTAGAGATATAGCTGTTACTAAATGATGTTGTTTGAAGATTTTGGTACTCCTGATGAGCATTGATACTCCCATGATGCATCTCACTATGAGAATGATAGAGTGATTTGCTAGTATAGAAATACATATTAATTAGTTTAGGTTTGAATGTCATTGTTAGTAAATACCTAATTTGAATAAATCAGCCAATTTATAGGTTCTCTACAGTTATCTCCAATACCACTCACCAAATTTAAATGAAACTTGGATAATCCAAGCACCTGATTTCTTTACAGCCGAGATTCATGCATATTTATCACCTAATTTACATAAATATTTTTTTTTTCTGATATCTCAAAAACCACTCAGAAACATACATACATGTTTGATGTTGAATACCATGCATACTAATGATTTAATTTACATAAATTAGCCAATTAATATGTTGATATTTCACAGATAGTTTCACTGCCACTTATCAAATTTGTATGTAATTAATTGCAATTAATATTCTCTATTTGTACTTCATGCCTCCTTTTTTAATTTGTAGCATTCTTTTTTTTTTTTGACCAAAGCTTATCAACAGCTTATTATTATGTTGTCTAAATCTTCGCTTCAATTTTCCTTATAGCATATTATTGAAGGGAATTGTCGATTCTTTTTCACAGTGTAAATTACTGTATATTTCTGTATTCATTTCCTTAAGTTCTGTATTTTTTTTCTTGAAGAGTAATAAAAAAATGTCAAAAAAAAAGCTTATTAACAATACTACTTCTGTGATTATTTTTGGGAATATAGAAATTAATAAATATCTGCATTAAAATATTGATCAGATAAAATACTTGCATGCAAAGTATAGTGTTAAATGCATGAAGGTTTTCTGAACTTGTTTCCTTTTTACTTTCAGGAAATTGGGGTTGAGATTTCCAGCAATTTCTGCATCCAGTGGACACCTACAGATCACATGACAATGTATCATTCAATTCAAGAGGTTCTACAACATATCACCAATATAAAAGAAATCATCCCTAAGTCACCGCAAAAAGAATCTAAGTCTATCAGCAGTATTAGGTTACATGTTCACCAATTACAGTTTTATTACACCATATCAAAAACACAGAGGTATGATAATAAAAATTATTCTCTGTTTTTTATTAGCCAGTATATTGGCCAGCATGTTTTTATAAAACAATATTATTATTATATTTGCCAGTTATTTGTATATGTCAATATATTAGTCAAATATTGTTTTATATACAGATTTATTGGATATTTTTTTTCATTGGCCGATAAAAATATTAACCAATATATTGACATATAAAACAATACAGTAGTGTTATTATATTGGCCAGATGTTTGCATATAACAATATAATTTTCAAATATTGTTCTATATTCCAACATATTGGCTAATATTTTTTTCATTGGCAACCATCAATACAAAATTGACCAATTAAAAAAATTTAAATAAATAAATAATGTTTATTGTCTTTTAGGCCACAGGCCCATGTGACTATACATAACAAAAAAAAAAAAAAAGAATACACAAGCACTGGAGAATGTACAGAAATTGTAAAATACATATATATATATAACAAAATTCTTATACCGATAGTAACGAAAACTCCCTTCTAAGGTTGAATGCTTTATGTAGAAATTTACCAAGATTACGTAGTACCTTTGCTGATTTTGGGAAGATGCCAAAAATACTCAGGAATTAACTGTTTTCGCATAGAGTGAAATAATGGGCAAATAAGAACAAAATGGTATTCGTCCTCTACATTAGATAAACAAAACTTGCATATTCTTTCATCAATTTCCAACCCTGTATAGCGCCCCTCTTCAATGCGCAATCTATGACTAGAACAGCGAATACGTGCTAGAAAAATTTAAATCCTAGTTAAACTAGTTATACAATCATGTTATCATGTTAGAAATTGGCCAAAAAAAGAAATTTCTCAAGATTTTATGGATTATATGAAATGACTCCTGATGCAGATTAAAATTGTTCTCCGTTGAATTTGGTACAAATGATGAGCTGTAGATAGGAGCAACCGTAAAGTCTAATATAAGATACAAGCCAACCTGGTACTTATAATTTGTGAGAAAGTTGGTCATCAATCACATGACTATGTTTATTGGTTAATTATTTACACCCATGGACCTACAGGTATATTCTTTTATTTATTATGTTTTGGAAATTAGCTCAAAATTATCCAAAAAATTAGGTTTTTAAAAAATTCTATAGAACACAATGTTAAAAAAAATAGTCACTTTTTGCCGCTTATGAAATCACAAATTTGTTTCAAAATAATTAAGGATAAAATAAAAAGTTCCAATAACAATTTGAGATATGTCTTAATATCAAATTCTTTTTGTTTTTCAGAAATTTCATTAATGTAAATAAATTAACTGTGATGAAGAAAGGGACATCTGTGAATATAACTGCAACACAGAGTACATTGCACTTTGATGACTATTCTATTATCGACATAGAGGTCAGTCTTTATAGTTGAAGTGGTCTATCGTGTAGCTTTGTATCAAACTTTCAGTTTATTTTGCTGTGTCTGAATAGTGTGTACAGAGTAGGCCTGAATATTGCACTATCATTATCAATGTGTCTAAGTACATGTGTTATGTATACATGTATATCTTAAGCTGTACTGTTACCTTCTAAAAGGATTTTTGTTTTTTTAATACCGTATTTGCTTTATGCACAGTACATATAAAAATGAAGTAGGTGTGTCTATGATCCAGTATAAAATAAATGACAGTATTATACATCTGTCACCGTAACGACATAAGTTACAGTGTGCCGTAATTTTGCGGTATTTTATGGGGTATTTTCATCCTACCATATAAGATTATGCGATTTCCAAATATGGAATGATTACATGTGTAAGCGTCCTCTAATAATAAAAACAAACATGGCTGCCACCAGGGTTTGACCGGACGCCACACAAAGAAGTTCGCGGATTCTGTTCTAAACTTTCGGCATTCCCATGATGTATCCTTGGAAGGAAAAGATGTATAATGATAAAGTTATTACGAGAATACCTCAAAGTATGCACTCAGACAGTACTCTGCGCATCGACCTCCGCTGCGCGTCAGTGGATACTCCACTGTACTGTCTTCATGCATACTTTGAGGTGTTCTCATCATAACCTTATATTCATGATAATAACATACAAAGAGTTGGGAAAATAATTTTTATTCAAAGAAAATTTCACTTTCTTGCTGTTTTGGCTGGTGTTTGCATATGCCTAATGGTAGCATTCCATTATGGGTTACTCTCTTGGGACGTATTATATAGGAACTTGTCTTTAACAACAAGTATATTTTTCTGTTAATGTTCAAAAATATTGTGTATAATTGTGTCTTATTTATTGTTGTAGAATATCAGTGTTCAAAGACAAATTGATAACGAACATATTCTTCGAGAAAGACAGACCTTTGACAGTTTGGTTACTACAACTAATGCAGGATGGTAAGTGGTTTGAAACATGGTATATTTTATTTCTGAATTGCATAAAATCTGTGAATTAGTTGAAAAGTTTTACGTGGTATGGGTCATTTATTCAATCGATTAAAAATTGTTCATTTGTCCCAAGATGTGTGTTGTATTTTTAATTCCCATCAGGGAGGATGAGGATTGAGTGATGTTTGTGGTTTTAAAATTATTTCTTACCTGTGTGTAGAAGGATTTTCATTCAAACTTTGTACATGGTGGGTTGCTATGGCATGTTGTTTTGTCTCATGATTAGAATCAATTTCTGGTGTTTTGTTTTTTGTGATTTCAAGTAAAGAAATCTACTTGTAATCAGTGAGAAGAATCTAATTTGCATATTGGACAAATATTAGTAGTTGAACAGCAAATATACTGGTTGTAGGGCCCTCTCTAGAAAGTCACTGTTTTGTTATGAAATTCCAGCCCACCATATGTGAGTAATAATACAGTGAAGGATTTAGCTAAATTTATTGTTGTTTAGCCATTTATCTATAAATTTAGTCTTTAGGGGAATTGGCAAATGGCTAACAGTAGTCTTGGTTTGATTTCAGTTACATTGCTTTGTTTTATGATGTGATTATTAAAATTTTTATTAAAATTAAAAAATTTTTTTGCCAACTTATCACTAAATGCCTGATTCATTCATTATTATCACCTTTTCAGGATACTTAATATGAAAATATTGGATATCAGTTTTCCGCATCAATATAACTTTGCTGCCAACTGGGATCAGGTAAACGTTTACAGCATTATGTTAACCTTTTCACCATTAGACTTTCTTGCCCAAATTTTTCTGTAATTTTTTCTTATATTTTTCAATATTTCTTGGAAATGAACCCTAATTTTGGAGCCAACAGACAAAATTTGAGTCAATTTTCAGTTTGAACTAAAAAAAGTTTGGCTATTTTTGTCCCAATCTTCTGAAGGAAAGTGCAGACTATAAACGGGACTATTTTGTAAATTTGTGATGAAAAGAGGGACCTGGTAGTGAAAAGGTTAAGGCAGTCCAAACCAAATTCAAATTTTACACGACTGACTATGTTACTGCACATAATTGCAGTGCATTATGGGAGATAACATTTCTTTGTATGTAATAACAAACTATGATCACCTTAGGAACTCGCTAAACTTGAATGTCAATTATTTAAAATCTATTAAAAATATTAGGAATTATATCAATATTAATATAAGACTTTTCCATCCTATGTCACCAAGCACAATTTTGAAATATGAATAAATAGTTTCACCGTAGAAACCAGTGTAAAAATGAAAAAATTGACAGTTTTCCATGAGGCTAATCTTAAAATTTGAATTAATGTAATTATGTTTCTAAAACACTCAGCACACGGGAGTTCTTTCTAAGCTTTCTTTGATATTTATTGTTTAATTTTTTGTGATTATATAATATACAAGTAACAGCATTCTTAGAGGATAACAATTTTGGGAAAGTTGCTGTAATTATGTGTCTTCAGTACCCCAGTAAATGTTGCTGTACTACATGTGAACATTTTCATTGCTCTAAAATTTTGCAATTTCACTAAAATGTGTAAAAATTTTCCTCTTACGCAATTTCTGCTCCAAAATTTTACAATTTCACCAAGATTTGGCCTCTTCTGTAATTTCTGATTAAAAATTTTACAATTTCACCAACATTTGTAAAAATTTTCCTCTTCTGTAATTTCTGATCCAAAATTTTACGATTTCATTAAAATTTGCCTTTTGCAAAACTATAGTCAGGTTAACAGTCTTTTGCGTAACCATAGTAAAACACAGAATATAAACACATGTAATTACTACAAAGAATTATGCGATGACTTGGTTTTATATTACTTGCAGGTAATCAATATATTCAAATGGTTAAAGTCTGTGCATAAACGTACAAAGAACAACACCTTATCAGCTGATATGCTAATTCAGATACAGGTATGTACGATTACAAATATGGGTACATGGTTACGAGGGAGGGTGCACGATCTGTACGGCTGGATTGGGAGGTTGATTCATAACACGTTAATGTGGATTTGTAGACTTCTGATCAATATTGTGAAATTGAAATATTATTTTTCTCATTGTCATGTGACAGTGTTCATGTTTGATCCAAAGATACTAATTCAATACAAATGAATGTACTCCATCCATTTTTGTGAGGTCATTAACAGTGAACTTTCACATCCCAAATCAGTGACAAGACACAGTGTTATTTAAAAACACGTCAACTCAGTGATACCAGCAACTCTAAAACCATTATAGTTACATTATTTAAACATTGTTTAAAGTAATAAAAAAAAATAAGTTGACTAGTCTACTTATTCCTGTACAGGTGAACAGACCTGCCTATTTTGTGTCCTTGCAGTTCATTGAAAATCTTCTCTTCTTTCAAGTTATATATTGTTTGTTTGTTTCAGACGATATCTATAAAAATCTGTGATGATCCATTTGAAGTGAAACTGGGTGACAATTATGAGGTACTGTCTATTTCAGTAATTACAACACCACCACGTGACCTTGCTTTCAAGTACTGTAAAATAGTTTATTTGTGCTTGGAATTAATTTTCGCTATTTTCGCTAAAGGAATGATTAAGTGATAATAAAATCCAGCAAATATACTTGTTTTCTTATATTTTACATTCAACTAGTCAAAAATCAGTGAAAATAAATTCCATACAAAACACCCAAAAAGTCTTTTCAGCGAAAATTAATTCCAGTTAAAATAAAGTATTTTACAGTACAATATTTATGTACCTAGCAAGGTGGTTTCACCAGGAGGGTCGGGGTGGGGAAGTGCGAGACTAACAGGGGATTTTTTTATCAGCCATGTCAAATTTCAGACTCACAGGATAAAAAATATATCCAAGAGCAAGACCAAAAAATGCCCAAAAGTGGAATAGTCAAAATTACCCCTTTGTCAGATACATCACAGTATTCTAATTCTCAAGAGATGGAGTAATTTGTGCACTTTATTACCTCTCTTCTGTCTTGCACATGGCATTACTCACAATATGGCCGCATCACTTGTGTAAATAACCATACCACAATTTAAAGTCAGCGTCTATCGTATTTTGGCATCTCAACGATAATGTTGTTGTTTGTTTACAGTTAATGAGAGATGAACATGCTGAAAGTGATCACAGAAGAGAATTATTAAACAATAAAGTAGCTGAGTTACGCCAGTCACACGGAGAATTGCTGCCAGGTATCTATCTCAAGTTGTTTATTCAGCGCAGTGAATGGAACATTGATATCTGGGTCCACTCATTAACTGTTTTACCCCCAGTGACCACTTTTGTATCCTTCCGCAGAATAAATGTAGTTCTGTATTATAATTCTGTTAAACCGTTTTGTCCAAACTTAAAAAGAACAAACAGATATTTGAAAATGAAATAATTTAAAAGAAAGAAACAAAACATATTGAATATTTTTTTAATATTTATTAATAATTCAATGCACTCTGGTGTCAACCGTACTCAGTCAAACAAAAGCACCTGCAACAGGTGATCATTTTTCTTCCAAGTTGCATCTATATGTACTGTAAAATACTTTATTTTCACTGAAGGAAGTATTCAGTGAAAATAAAATCCAGCAAATATACCTTTTTTCCTAAATTTTACATTCAACTCGTCAAAAATCAGTGAAAATAAATTCCATACAAAACACCCAAAATGTCTTTTCAGCGAAAATTAATTCCAGCTAAAATAAAGTATTTTGAAGAATATGATTTTCAACCAGTGGTTTTGATGTCCTGATTAAATCTGGCATACTCAAAAATTTAATTTATTAAAAGTAAATTGTCTTCATGGCAACTAACTCTTTAATGAATCAATCTCCATGGCAGCCAAGAAGATTGCTGAGTTGTACTACTCACTGGACAGAAAGCATGTAGATATTTACATGAAGAGATCAAAACAACTTTACAAGACATCACCAATGAGGCAAACACTGTTACAATGGAGTATGAGTGGACTGGAGATTACAGCCATCTGTGATGAAACACTACACGGGAAAGATAACATTGTTAAACAGATGAGAGATATAGACAATACCAGGTAATGAATAAAACTTTTCACTTGATATGTTCATAAACATAAACTGTTTTTAATTCACAACGAAAAGTTCTGAAAGTGCACAGATTCCTGGCAGTGGAAATTAATTGGTTTACAGTACTATATTTATTTTTCATGCATTGTCACATTAGTTTTGTGGAGATAAGCTCCATATTCAGTGTTTCCTCTAATGGAACTGATTTTGTCAAGATCTTAAAGCGGGAGGGTCATCACCTGCCCACGCGCGGGAATTGAGTCCCAAGCGACGATGACACACGCTAAAAACGCAAAGGCTTATGGGTGGACGCTTGTTTGTAAACAGTGACACGCTATGGCCATCTGATGTATGCACAGATGACGACTCCCCCGCTTTAAGTCAAAATAGAATCAAGTTGGGTTAGTTTGTTGACAGTCAGGAAATGTTTTCAAATAAAATTTTATGGAGTTGTTTACTTCTGAAGTCGCATAATAAAATGCTGTGACCTCTGTTTTTCTTTGTTTTTATACTCATTTTGTTTATTAAAATGTAAATCATTTAACCAAATCACAAAAACTATAGTTGGAAGTTTTCTTCAAAATCACTCTATGACTGTATGTTTTTCTGTTGCGATGCTGACCTGTGAGAAAATGAGCATGACGAAAAAGTTACATCAACTTAGGGGGCACACTGGGCATCTTTTGGAAAAGAGAATGACGAAAAAGTTACATAAACTTAGGGGGTACACTGGACCTCTCTTGGAAAAGAGAATGACAAAAAAGTTACATCAACTTAGGGGTACACTGGACCTCTCTTGGAAAAGAGAATGACAAAAAAGTTACATCAACTTAGGGGGTACACTGGACCTCTCTTGGAAAAGAGAATGACAAAAAAGTTACATCAACTTAGGGGGCACCCTGGACCTCTCTTAGCTCATTTTAATACCATAATGACATTTTTATTTATTTATACAACAAGGGTGGACAACTAGAGTCATCAAATTGAAAGAGAATCACACATTGCTAGCAAATAAGTATATGAAATGCTTGCAGGTCTGTGTAATGTGTGTTCGTTTTGTCTTGAATAAGGTATTTAATATCCTGCTTTTCTGTTTCGGCAATCAAAGTTCACCCTAGTAAGTGTGAATGGTGCCCAAGATGGGATATGCAGTGCATATCATAACACATTGTTAAAAAGCAAAAAAAAATAGATTTTTGTCAGAAAAGAAATGTCACAAAATATTGTAAAAATAGAAAAAAAATGCACATCATTGCATAATTGTTTTTTAAATTCTCAGAATCCAAAACAAATTGTTTTCCCTTAAAAGTTTCCGCTTGTTCCGTTTCGTTCATTTTCAAACATTCATATATTTTTTGTTTTTTCAGTCCTTATCCAAGTGATGGACTACAATTCACAACCCTCTGGTGTCGAATGGTACGTGGGTTTGTCAGACAATTTGATTTGAAACTACGAGATTATCCACAAAGCATGTTAACAATAAAAGATTGGCAATGGTGGGGTAGATTGGTTGGTGCTGAACAAATAGCCGCTCAGAGAGGTAAGTTGAAGGGAAGTCATGCCTTGCATATGTGAGATTTGTGTTGATAGTTATGTGATGGGGTAGACTGGTAGGTGTAGGGGCATTGTATACTTTATTGTAACAACTTTGAACCAAATCGGCCAAATCATGTCTGAAAAAAGATGTCCATTTTGAACTAAAAACAAAAAAAAAGCAAAGGTAAGTCGAAAACGTGAGCATGTGTATAACGTGCATATCAAATTTAAAAAAAAAATTTAATATACATGTCAGAAAATTTTTTTAATTGGGACAAAAATAGCAACATTTTTTGAGTAGAAACCAAAAAATTGCAGCTGTTGGCTCTAAAATTAGGATTCGTTTCCAGAAATATTGAAGAATATAAAAAAAAGTGTAGACAAATTTGGGCAAGAAAATCTGGTGATGTAAAGGTTAGAGGTATTTAACATATTATTTGTTTATATTGCAGCCAAACGTGAAGGTGTCATTAGTCTGGATCCTCCATGGTGTGACGCTATAGTGCAGCGAAGTATGCCCCCGTTGAAATTCTTCCACGATCTTAGTACAGGTAATTACATGTTTGAACATAAAGATGTGTGCATCCTGCTTGTATGCAAAAGTAGTGGTGGCAGTGGTGGTGAGGTTGGGGGGTCAGGGGACATTCTTGAAATATTGGCATCCCTAACTTCACTAGATGTGTGTGGCACATTTCTTTTTACCGACAAGTAATTCTCTTTTCAGCCTCGCGTGTTAAGAGCGTTGGTCTTCGCAATCATATGTATTGAAAATTTATGTAAATGAACAACGCTCCTGGCCCTCATGCATGCTTATTGCTATGCATATAGTATGGGACCCACATCAATCTTATGTGATGTTAACTTCCATCACCCTTTATCTTTTTAAGTATGGACATATTACTAATAAAAGCAGAATCGATTGAATAAAAAAATCTTCAACAATTTTTTGCTGTTGCATAAGCTCAAAGAATAGTCATTGAAAAATAAATATGTTACTTTATAATTTTTTTTTTAAAGCAAAAAAACAAAACTTTTGCCTCTATTGTAATATAATAAATCATGAATCACATACTTTTCTTTCCAGATATGTCTTCCTATACATTGTCTTGGGGTTATTGTTGGGAGAATACATGGGCGCAAGTTAATCTTGCTATGGACTTAATCAATAGGCCGTCTAAAGATCCCAGTTATCCATTATCTGCTTGGGATAAACTTAGATTATTAATCCATGGTAGATTAGTGATGTCAATGGATCAGTTTACAATCCTCTGGTTAGCCTCGTTTGATCCCTATAACACCAGGGAAGTACTGGAATGGAAATGGAAAAATGTCTTCCTTGATTGGACGAATGGTACGTAGGATTTATATCAAAATTCTACTTATTCTAAGTGGGCTTAATATCTTCAGTATGAATGTATTAACCTTTTCACCTTCACTTTCTCACCCAAATTTGTCTGCTTCTGCTTTTCTTATATTTATGGAAATGAACCCTAATTTTGCAGCCAACAGACAAAATTTGAGTCAATTTTGCTGTTTTTGTCTCAATCTTCTGAAAGAACGTGCAGAATATAAACGGGACTATTTTGTGAATTTGTGATAGGAAAGGGAACTGGTGGTGAAAAGGTTACTTGTAACACTGTTTTGTGCATCGCATTCTGGGAAAAGTTTGACAGAAAAGATATTTGCATCAAACAAATGCATTTGTGAAGTTTTGTTTTTACAAATGCCATATAATCGTGAAAGAACAAAAATTTCTAGCAGGGAAAATTAAACTGTTTACAGTATTCCATCAACTGAAACCCAATACCCTAAAACATTTCCATCAAAACAAGGCACATTTTGCATGGTGGAATATCAAATTTGGTGATCACAGATGTTTGAAATTGATCACCACCGAATAGAATAGTCCTAACGTGTTGTGATGCTTAGAATTTCACTAAACGAATTGTCACTAAATGCTGACTGAGTAACAGACTTTAGTTTAACCTCTCTAATGTATCTGTGTGTGTAAAATTTTATCAGAAGTATGCAATAATTATTCTGTTCATTTGAAAGAAATATATCAACAATACATACATGGAAGGCTATTTAGCAGCTTAACTCACCAAAATTTGGGTGCAAGCATTTGCATAATGTACATCTTTTTTTTTGTTAGTTTTGAATTAAATTAACATAGTTTTTCAAATGTTTTTTCAAAGGTTGATGAAAAAATTGTACAAAGTATATTACATTATAGTACATTATATTAAAACATTATATGACAAAATTTGGCATTCTAAGGAATCAAAGAATAAATCATTTACTGATGGAAGTAACCATAGAAACATTGATCATATTTTATTGTGTTCACAGCTCATTTTCTGGTGAAAGGAGATTTAGATGTGTATGTTCGAACACCGTCCAAGTATGATGACTGTCGTTTCTTCCATCTCCCGAACTTTCGTTTAGAGTAAGTTTCACCTTCTCACACAGAATTTGGCAATTTTTCATATGCTCCTTGCTACATTGGATAAGTCTACATATAAAGTTTAAAACCCAAGTCTCAAATTTATGTACAGTCACATGACAGATTTTAAAGGATGGACATTGCCATGCCTCTCGTTTTCAAATTTCATGTAAACAAACAATGTATTTTTACTCGCTGTACATGTGATCACTGCATGGGACCAAAGATTTATAAAACAATGGTATGCAACTGATGTTAATATGTGATAGAATTCTCAGTTTCACATCACATGGGTGATGAGATAACCATATGAAATCACAACACATGTACTCCTAGAAATTCTTACTTTAAATGAGCGAGTCTTTGTAAAAACTGGTTAGTGTCTTTTTTGTGAAGTGGTTTACTTGTATTCCTGGATATTTGCAGAATATGTTTAACTATTTTGCATAATGTAATAACCTCACTTAGTTCATCCAATTAAACCTTTCTAAGTGCCTACTCACTGTGTTCTGTGATATCAATGGTCAGAAATATGTTTCATATGACATGTGTAAGGAACTTAAGCCGACTGAGATGTGACGTCGCATATAACCATGCATGGATATCTAATTTGCATATCTTTATCTGACGTTTAATATATATTAAACTGCAAATAAACTTGGTAATGTTTTACTTTATAAAACTCAATGATGTCATTGTGTGAGGTGATGAATAATTGAGTTTATTTTTTTTTTGTACAGGATTGATTTAAATTGGATCTGTACTGGAGATGCCAATGACCATCATTCCGTAATGCCTTGTGCACCGGACAAAGTACCGGAACATTCTGATAAGGTAATTTACGATTAGGTGCAATCATTCGGTGTTGCCATGTTATTATCTTTAGTATTTTCTAATAACTAAATCTTGTTTCAGGGTCATGACTCGTACGCTGCATTCCGATCGCAGAACGTTGATGTTAACATATCACTGGATGTACTCGGCACAAAGAAGGTAATCAAAGCTCTTATTGGTTGATGTATAGTTGAGATTTAAATGATGTCAGTTTGATTGTTGGACAGTGTGATGTTGTCATGGTAACATACTGTATATTAAATTTTATTGGGAATAAAGGATGCCACGCTTCTCATTATTGTGCAGCAAAGACAGGGATGTGCAAAATAATGGGCAGTGCTGAGTTCTTTATTTCAATTATAGTACCCCAAAATGTTGAATAAAGAAGAAAGAAAGAGATCGTGTGGTTATAAGTATGTCAATGATGCTTGCATCTCAGGTATTGATAAAACATTCATAATCAAAAGACATGCAAAAACACACACAGAATTTTGCAGATGAAATAACCAAAATATCTTAACTAGAACAATTATAATGTTATTTAAACATTCTTACAACTATTGGCAAACATTGGATATCACCAAGTTACACACAAACCTATCCATTCATCCCATGCATTGCTCAGTTATTGTCTGATAACGTCATAGCACATTATGGTACCGATTGGCCAATGAGAATGCTCGGTTGAAGTGCACTGTATTATAAATTACTACAATATATCAGCTCCCTATTTAATTGCAATAATTATTGTTTTACACAATGAAATTTTTTCATAATCTTGTGATTGTTTTATATTTGTAGGGTGACACACTTGGTGATGTACCTTCCTCTCTGTTCTATGCAAGTACTATGAGATGGTTACAGAACTTTCAGGTAATACAAAACAAGAATCATTAATCGACAAAAATGTTCTGACAAGTAATTTTTGAGTTGTTGACTGCTGATAAAACCTGGAAATTAACATCATAATATCTTATCTCATATTTTCATTTGGTTCCAAGGTGATTTTTAGTGCCATTTCAGATTAAATCCTAAAATAGAAACTGGTAAATTGTAAATTTATCTATTGTGTGTCCATACATGCATCCATCTGTCTGTCTGTCTGTCTGTCTGCACTTGTATCTTGTACATGCCTGGACCAATCACATTCAACTTTTACACATGCATCATACATCATGGAAAGATATGCACATGCAATTGATTCAATTCAAGATGGATGCATGCATGGCAGCCATTTTAATGTTAAAAAAATGCTTCTGCTAATCTGAAATCGGTTCTTGTTCAATGGTCAAACTTAGGACATACATTCAACATAAAGCGATCTTGAAGCTATTCATATTTTTTCAAATCAGATTGTTGGCCATTTTGTTTTTGAATTAATGAATGTCATATCTCTGACATGCTTTGACTGATTACAATCAAACATTACAACTACATTATACATCATGTCATCATGCATGCATATGCATTTTGTTTTGATTCAAAATGGCTGACTCATTTTAGTTTTGTTTACAAGGCTGTGTTATGTTTTATGGCTCAGTGTTACATGGATTAAAAAACAATTCTGAACAAATTTTATATTGTATTCAAGTTGGATTATTCAAAATTATGATATCTTTTTACTTTATATACATTGTATTATTTTTGTTTTTTTTACTTAAAGTCTATTTTGAGGGAAGTAACACGACCTACAAAGCGAGGTAAACTATTTAAGAACACCAAACCAAAGAAGCCATTACTGAGCAGACACTACAGGTATTATTATTGCTGGGAAAGGATTGACCAGCTTTGTTATTAGTCCAAGAAAGGTGTTCCACTTGGAATGTGTCTGAACCCCTCATTTAATATGCAAGAATGTAGAAATGTACTAAAAATTGTTTTTCTGGAGTAAATTGTAGTGTATTTTACTTATGAATGGTCAAAAAGTGCATGGAGATTTTATGAAAATGTGTGGATGTTAACAGAATGATGTCGTTTGGTCGCAGTTGCGCAATAAATAATGAACTATGTGTCAGCAAAGTACTCACACGTGTGCATGATTCTAAGAGTTTGTGCTGTGAAGAAACACCATTGAAAAATAAGTATTGTGTGATTTGTAGTGAGAATGTATTCAAATAGATTTATGTTTATGAATCCATGAATGATAAATGGTGAGATTCTTTAATACTCTGTTCCAGGTTTGTGGAGTTTAATGTCAAGTGGCCCCAAGTAGTTGTATCATACTGGGCTTCATTTGCTAAGCAACATGGGATAGAAGTCAACCTAGGGTCTGGGTCATTTGGTTTGAAGACGATAAGAACTTTGACAACATTCACTGATGGATTGGTCAGGAGAAAAGAGGTAGGAAAGAGAATTATTTCTTCAATTCATATTTGTTTGTTTCAATTGATTTGTTTTCTTTGGATCAGTTTAAATAGCTGGCTTTGTTGTTCTGCGACATTGTACTACCACTTTATCATCTTGCATTATTGTCATAACACTTTATCGTCTTGCAACATTTCTTGCAACATTGTTGTTCCTCTTTATCGTTTTACAACATTGTTGTACCACTTCATTGTTTTACAACATTCTTGTACCACTTTATTGTTTTACAACATTCTTGTACCACTTTAGTTGCGTTCATGCACAGCTCCTTAGCACGGGCTAAGAGGTCAAATTCCTTAGCCCGTGCTAAGAAAACGTGCGTGAACGCTTAGCACGGGCTAAGGAATGCTATGTACGGGTTAAATCTGATCCGAATTTAAGACGCGGTCTAGACCCTTAGCACGGGCTAACGAAGTATGCGCGAACGCTTAGCCCTGGGCTAAGCGCCCTCTGCGGCGACCTTTGGGTGTGAAATTGTCCCATGTTCGACTCTATTTCACCAGTCATTACTACGCGCTCGCTTCCACACTGATCGGGTCGCTGTAGTAGAGCGTACAGCAGCTCCAATTGTGGACAAAATAAATTTGGTTCGCTGTCTACGACATGCATTAATAAAACTCTGTATTCTGTTACGCCCGTTGTATACTGTTTCTGTGCATCCAAATAAGTTGGGTCCGTCTTCTCTCGCGTTCCTGTGCACGTCGCTTCAAAATTAGAACGAAACATGCCAGCAGCAGAAATAGAATCTCGCGCATATCATCCATTTTTCGGTCATAAATAGCGGCTTACCAAAGGTCACCGACTAATGGCACCCCTTAGCCCGTGCTAACGACTGGCCCTCCCTGTGCGTGGACGCAATTGGGTCTAGCCAAAATGCAAATATGCTAGATAAGCCTAAATCAGCTTAAATCTTAGCCCGTACTTCGTGTAACATGAACACAACTATTATCATTTTACAACATTGTTGTACCACTTTATTGTTTTACAACATTGTTGTACCACTTTATTGTTTTACAACATTGTTGTACCACATGGTCTTGCCTCATTTCTGATTTCTATCAATTCTTCGTTTCTATTGTCTACTTCTTTGAAATCCTCATGTTAGATGGCGGTGGTCACATGTGCATAATTAATGAAATATGATACTTTGCAATTTAGTTGAATTTTGACAACTTTTAATGCAAATTCGATTTACTCATATTTTGATCAGGGAAAGTACACACCAGGTTGACTATGTTTAATAAATATTTCTGTCATGAACATTTTATTTTAGTTTCACTTGTAATATTGTTTACTAATATGCTCAACTCCAAACCTGACATTTGTAACCATATTTCTCATTGCATCTTACACCTTAAGTACTGTGAAATTCAGAACATGACTACCGGTACTGTAAAATCTGTATTTGAAGCCACGTCTTCTATTAAAATGGTACAATGCAACAGAAGGGATGCGGCTTCTATTAGAGCGTCTACACATATGAGAAATGGTGATTTTTCGGTTCTCAATTATTCAAAAAGAATGGGTGTGGCTTATATTAGAGATGCGGCTTCTAATACAGATTTTATGGTAGTATTCATATGTTCAGTATATACACAAACAACCTTTGATAATAATAGATTTTCTATGCGTGATGTGTTAGCTATTTGTGAATTTTTTTATAATTTACTAGCTGTATTTTCTTTTTAGGACTGAAGAGAAGAATACATTTTATGTAACTGTGATTTTATTCCCAGTGAATAATAGTATGTGCTGGTAAAAGACTGTCCTAATTCTCTAGTTTTCTGTTATTTTCTCTATTAGGCAAGTTGGACTATAATAAATTGTGCAAGTGATATCGGTGAGAGCCATGTGTATTTATGTACAACTAAAAACCAAGATAATCAGCAACTGACACTGATGAGAAGATCTATTGATAAGAATGATTTCTTAAGTGTTCTCAGGTAACTGACTTTATCTGTACTATTGTGAAGGCACTCTGAGTTCACACACCAACACACATACACAGAAGATTAAGTGCAAACAGTGGGTGGGCATCGGACTAGTGTGTAGATTTCAATCAAATATAACAGTGAGGCTAAAATAATAAAATAAACAATACATAAGTGTGTCAAAAACATATAAGTTGAGATGATTGTTGTAAAATGTAGACTATAATAGAAGGAAAAAATTATGTATTGATTGAGTGAAAGATTTAGATGAAATTTGAGTGCGGAAATTAACATACAATAATGAAATGTGCTGATCAAAATGGTGGGAACTGATGAGAAAAGATAAATAAAAACAAAAGAATTGGTAGAGGGCGCCAAAGTGAAATGTTGATTCCCGGTAAATCACATTCAATGTTTCAGTAGTTTTCTTGGTCGCAGTCACAAGTAAAAAAAGTTGTTCTGTGAATGTTTAGATAGTCAAACCTAAAGGCTGTACAGAAATACAAACATTGTGTGTGTATTGCAGGCCAATTCTAATGGAAATCACTTCACATTGAATTTTTATTTTCTAATAATTCATCTTATGATACGATGCTGACCACTAAATCGTGAAATTAAACAAATCTACCGAAATTCTCAGTAATTTGTAGTTGTTTGGAAAATATCATTTAGTATAGCACAAGTTACTGTAAAAATCTGTATTAGGAGCCACGGCTTCTATTAAAATGATACAATGCAACAGAGGGGATGTGGCTTTAATTAGAACGTCTACATATATGAGAAATTTAAAAAACAAATTGTTCAAAAAAAATCGGTGTGGTTTCTATTAGATATACTACTCCTAATACAGATTTTATGGTACTTTAATAAGCTTCCAATAAACTATATGAGATAATATATCTTTAATTAGCACATGTAATAATTAATAATTATGCTAATATTCCTGCAGCAGGCTGCTACATCAATTACACATGTTCAGATATAATAATTAATATCATATTATGTTTTTATAGATTAGTCTATGGCAGACAACAAGTGGACAATAATGAAAGTGGTGAACCATCAAATCAGTTAAAGGTAGGAGTTTTATGTCACAGACATCATCAATGTCTTAGCTAGATGTGTTGATCTTAACATGTACTCAAAGCTGAGTTGAGATTTGTGTGGATTACAAATGAATTTCCTATTTCAACAAGATCGATATTTTCTTTGTAGCGGTACTCATACTTTATTCTCAATTTTTGACAGTAATACAAATGAAAAATTTCATGAATGTTTTTGAAAATCAAACATATTTTTTTTTTTAAATATCTGTGTTTTCTTTGGAATTGCACTGAGTTTAATTTTTTTTTATTCCAGGATTATGTGCATAAGTTAGTTGTATATGATCTAAGAGCTGCCTGGACGACAAATAACAGAGATGTAGTGTTTGGCTTATATGACCAGTATAATAAAGTACAGGTAATGATATTCCCATATACAGAATTAATACCATAATTGCTTCATTAGTAGTACACCTGCGATATAAGCACATATAAACTTACAGTTGTATGTACTGTAGTGTATTTACTCTATTAAAAGCAGATCTCCAATAAAAGCACATGTAAACAAAAAATCTCATTGGCTGTATTATTAAAACATTACTTATTTTTATCATAGAAAAATCTTTTTAATTTTAATTTTAATGTAAGGGCATGCATTACTTTTACAATAGAGAAAATACTGGATACTGGATCAATGAAATATGACTTGTTTTGACCATAGATATAATGTTCAGAAATCTTGTTCATTACGATTATAATTGTTTTCTAGAGTGCTCATCAAATACTATGCATTGTTTTTCTTATCGTGTCTTTTCAGCATGGCTGTTTTACCATGTGAATTTTGTTGATACTATCAAATTCTAATTTCTTAGTACCATTATTTTCATTTCAGATGTTAAAACACAACTTATCTACTGCAGCTGTGAAAGTGAAGATGGAGAGTAACGCTAATACACCCATCTCCCAAGTATGTACTCTCGCTAGTTTGACATAGTACTGGTATATCCAAATATTTAATTCAATCAGTTTCAAATTTTGGCCACCATTTCGGCTTCAAAGTTTATTTGTTATTATTAGTTTATTATTTTATTTCCTAAACATTTTGTATTGTGTTTAGATGTGCACAAGTTGATACAAAATTTACTCTATCAAAACCTTAAATATTCCTGCATTTTCTGCATATTTGTAATAAATAATTTGCATACTACAGTAGTTGCATGTCCCCAATGAAGCTATGGGAACAATCTCAAATTGCAACATTAAATAGTGTAGCGGGTCATTACAATCCATATTTGATATGGGTCCCATGATACATCTACATACATGTGAATGCGTTGCATTTAACGATAATTGTTTATTATGTTATTGTTGCAGAAAACTAATCGTAGTAGTTCTGTTACACCAAGCCCCGTTACACGGTTACAGTCCGGACACGGAGATACAATGTTACAACAATTACTTTCTGAAGCTGCGACTAAATTTGTCGCGTTCTCCGATTCAGAAGAGGTAATATTTCCTAATTACTCATAAACGTAGTTTGATAACCATGATTAATATTCCTATCACTCTAACACTACACTAAGTATGCATACATTTCCTACAGAAATTTATTTATTTATTTATTTATTTATTTATTTATTTATTTATTCATTTATTCATTCATTCATTCATTCATTCATTCATTCATTCATTCATTCATTCATTCATTCATTCATTCATTCATTCATTCATTTATTTATTTAAAGGTATAGGCCTACTCATAATTTTTGAGAAAGTTGCTCATAAATCGCACAACAATGTTCATTGGTTTTATATGTAAAATCATGAAGCTATTGTCCCATGGCACCATAAAGCTTCTAAATGAAATTATTCTAAAATATCCATTTTTTCATTGTTTTAGGCAGTATTTCCCCTCAAAAATACTGGGTGAACAAAGTTGATGAGGTGTCATAATCAATAATTACATGACACTTTTGATTAAAAAAAAATTATGATGAACTTTACATTCTTATTTATCAGGTCTAATTACTGTGATTGACCTTAACCAACTCTCTCTTAAAATTACATTTCATATGAAGATTGCCCAACAGCTTGCCAATTTATGCCCCCTTCCCCCTTCTCATCAGAAATCTATCTTTTTTTCTTGTATATTTCTTTTATTGTATGGTGATGATTGTTTTCAGTCTGCTGGTATTGGAGAACAATTATATGGTATAGCGGCATGTAGTACTGATGATATATTATTGCAAAATTGGAGAAGTAAGTTCACTTATCTTTTCACTTATCTTACTAAATATCTGTGCTATGTTTTCATTTTTTATGTAATTCATTGCTTAAATTTCATGAGTTTAGCCTCCTAAAATTATTACATTCTGTGACGTTCCAGTCAGTAACTAAAAACACAACTTGTTTAGAGCTACGTCAGTTATCTAAGGTGTTCTAAAACCTGTGCATGTGTTTTTAAACCCTAGTTTTCATTAGTTGTCTGAAATCAGTGTGATAGGGCAATGCTACTTTAGTTTCACTATGTTTTCTCTCTTAGTTGAATTTATCAATAGTCAAGTGATGCTTAAAGGCTGTGAGACATCGGGCTATGTGATCGTCAGTGCCCAGAGAGCTCAAGTATTGCAATCGTTACACGAGCCAACATGGAGGGACGGTAAGGTTACAAATAAAACAACCTGGAAAGGAACGCTCGATAGCATGCAGGTATGAAACACAGGTAGTAACAGCACTGTCTTTAACGCATGGAACGCCATTTTTTTTATGGCTACTCTTTTTGTGTGCAACTTTTTGCATTTTTTTGGTATTTTTTTTATATGTTAGTTATAGTTAGTTTTGGATCTAACTGACATGAGTTCCAATTGCATACAGTACATGTTTGATAAAATATGGAAAAAATTATTTCGTTTGTGAAATTTGACAGAGATTGATTTTGGTGTTTTTAACAGTTGAGAAACTATGCATGATCTGCATGGCAGCATTTCACACTGAATTGGTGAATATTGGGGGATTGTGGAATGATTTGATTATCGTCATAGAAATGTAGTATTGTCTTTATGTATAATCTTGATGAGAATATGGGGTTTCTGTGAAATAGACTTGACCTTATAGCAGCTACCCAGAGGTGTACATTTCACTTTGGTACATGTATCTGTTACCGGTAATATGTTCTTGTTGCGCTTCAGAATTATTTGTTAAGATTTTTGTGTGTATGATTTACAATTCCACTTTTATAATACGATACAGTTTGAGAATTCATGAATATTTTTGTTGATTTTTGCTTCCCAGTTATTTACAAACTAGGATCATAATTATACACCATGTCATGTGACATGTCACAGTGTGTTTACTCATTTGGTAAAACAAATTTAACTTTGACTCTTTGATTTATTAATTACATCGATGAAAACAAGTATGAAAAACAAAATGGTGAAAAATGCAGCTCTGTACTTTTCCGGATAGCAAAATAGTTCTCGGTAATTTTAGTAATTCACATTCATGATGGTTATATGAACTTCAGCATTTAAAACATATGTTTGTTTTCTGACAACTTTATCATGCATAATGTTCGTTGTGTTTATAGTACTTTGCCACAGTAGACCAAGGTCTGTCAGAACGTCATGAGATACCGTGGCTATCAGTGTCTAACATAGAAGAGAGATCGTCTGTGTCGACTATTGGTAATGTCGCGGACATGGTTGGTAGCGGTCAGTCTGCGGGTGGTATCGTTAGCAACACTGTTGGTGCTACTTCATCTGTTATGGAAGACCAATCCGCCGTCCAGTTACAGAGAATGATATCACGATGTAGTTGTCAGTTTTTTTATGCGAGTTATACGGCAGATATTGATTCAGAACTTGCCACACAAGCACATTCGGATTTAGTAAGTATTCTCTCTTAGTTGATCACTAAAATAGATTAGTACTCCTTAGGTGGCCAAAAAAAGTATACTCCCTAAGTAGGTTAAAAATATAGCTGAGTACACCCATTGGTTTCCATTAAAAGTATAATTTTAGACATGAAATTGTCTAATTCCACCTTTGCTGTGATTAAGAGTGTACTTTTTAAGTGGGTAATAAATATAATTGAGTTAAAAGTGTACATGTACTCCCTATGCTGGTAATAAATATAATTGAGTATACCTTAGGTGGCCAATAAAAGAGTGCTCTCTAAGTGGGTGTGAAAAAAGCTGATTACACCTAGATGTTCCCATTAAAAGTGTACATGTACTCCCTATGCTGGTAATAAATATAATTGAGTATACCTTAGGTGGCCAATAAAAGAGTGCTCTCTAAGTGGGTCTGAAAAAAGCTGATTACACCTACATGTTCCCATTAAAAGTGTACATGTACTCCCTATGTTGGTAATAAATATAATTGAGTATACCTTAAGTGACCAATAAAAGAGTGCTCTCCAAGTGGGGCCTGAAAAAAGCTGATTACACCCACATGTTCCCATTAAAAGTGTACTTGTACTCCCTATGTTGGTAATAAATATAATTGAGTATACCTTAGGTGACCAATAAAAGAGTGCTCTCTAAGTGGGCCTGAAAAAGCTGATTACACCTACATATTCCCATTAAAAGTGTACTTGTACTCCCTATGTTGGTAATAAATATAATTGAGTATACCTTAATTGGCCAATAAAAGAGTGCTCTCCAAGTGGGGCCTGAAAAAGCTGATTACACCTACATGTTCCCATTAAAAGTGTACTTGTACTCCCTATGTTGGTAATAAATATAATTGAGTATACCTTAATTGGCCAATAAAAGAGTGCTCTCCAAGTGGGGCCTGAAAAAGCTGATTACACCTACATGTTCCCATTAAAAGTGTACTTGTACTCCCTATGTTGGTAATAAATATAATTGAGTATACCTTAGGTGACCAATAAAAGAGTGCTCTCTAAGTGGGCCTGAAAAAGCTGATTACACCTACATGTTCCATTAAAAGTGTACTTGTACTCCCTATGTTGGTCATAAATATAGCTCAGTATCCCATGGCCATTAAAAGTGTACTCCTCAAGTTGGCCTGAAAAAAGCTGATCACACCTACATGTTCCCATTAAAAGTGTACTCCTCAAGTTGACATGAAATTAGCTGTTTATATTACTAAGTGGTCATTAAAATTGGCATTAATTTGTATAATATTATGAATTGTTGGTTTCTTTGGTAACACTGAGAATGTATAGTATGGCCATCACCATTTCTTTATGTGTTTATTTGTATATTTCAGAATTGCAGTACTGATAGTGATCTACTAAGTAGAGAGGAGGCTGTCGATTCATTTACATTATTACATCATGATTTAAATATTTGTACAAATTCATCTCAGTATGCCATGATTTTAGATATTGTTAATAATTTATTACTTTATGTGGAACCAAAGAGAAAAGTGAGTATCATTATTGTTATTATTAATATGAGGTTATTACGAGGATACCTCAATGTATGCACGAAGATAGTTCAGCTGAAGTATGAACCGACGCGCGATGTACTGTCTGAGTGCATACTTTGAGGTATTCTCGTAATAGCCTTATTATTATACATCTTTTCCTTCCAAGTATACATCATGAGAATCCAGAAATCCAAAATGTTTCAGAAACAGAATCAGCGAACTTCTTTGTGTGGAGTCCGGTCAAACTCTGGCAGCCATGTTTGTTTTTATCATTAGAAGACGCTTACATGCATGATCATTCCATATTTGGAATTCGCATTTCCTAATATGGTAGGATGAAAATGCCTCGTAAATTAACGCAAAATTACGGCACGCTGTAACTTATGGCATTACAGTGAGAGATGTATTATAATAAAATCATTTATGATTTTCACATTGTTATTTTATAATATCTAATTTTAGTTATTGTTCAAAACTCTGATAAAATTGTTTGTATTTATGACCATGGTGGGCTTCAGTCAAAATTGTATGCGTAGATTGTTTACAAAATTTTTGAGTCAATTGTCAGGAAAAATAAAAATAATATTTTAAAATTGAAATAAAAAGATAAATGTTCACATTGATTTTAGAATGCACATTCACCAGAAGCCTTTTTGAAATCGGTTGTGAATTGGTTGGTTGTTTGTTTGTTAACAGGAAGCAAGTGAAAGACTTCAACGAACTAAGTTTCAAATGCAATTGACAAGCATCGAAGATCAGCGGAGTCCTTTATTGCAGTTACAAGACACTGTCAGGTATGACATGACATTGAGGAATTCACTGTCATGTTTTTGTTTATCAACTTCATCAATTTTGTGCTCTTCACTGTTATGGGAATCATTATCAACAATTTATTACCAATAACAATTTCTCTTTATGCATTTATGAAACAATTATGGTATTTGACGTGTTACTATATTAAGTGTAAGTCAATGTTCTTATCTGTAGATTTCTACTATCCAATTTACGCAAATTAGAAAGAGAACTTTATCTGGTACAACGAGAACTTGAAGACAATGCTAACGATGCTAAGTAAGTAATACCATATGTTGCATTATCTTTGCACTGTATTGCAGCAAGTCTTACAAGTTTGAGGGAAGCCAATTTGCAAACACGCTAGCAAATTGGCTAACTGCTTGGGTTTTTACTAAACAGTTGGCTTTCGGATCTCGCTGTAACAGACTTTTTACCTTCACTAAAATGCAATAGAACATACCGGGTATACCGATTCATGCATTACCCCTATTAAATAAATCCTAAAATTGTTTGAAAACAGACACAAATTCTCTAGGGAGTGCAAATGCCAACGTCAATGACAGCACTGATGAATATGATGTAAACATATTTAAAAAAAAGCTAATAATTATTTGATTATGGTTATGATATTTCTAATATATTGGCAAAATGTGGTTCATTGTTCGCAAACCGTGACTGTTCAAAAACTGCATAGTAAAGGATGTTGGGAATGACTAGCAAGCAATTGTGCAGAAGCACTTTGGGTATCAAGAGTTTATATTTGAATATGGCTCTTACTGTTCATCTGCAGAACCCACTTCGTTTTGTTTTGGGTTGTCAAAAATAATTGTGTAGCTTATTGGGGGTTATTCAGTAGGTTTTTATGTTTGTCTTTGGACAATTATATGTTCTGTAAGTGACAATTTGATGGAGATAATACAATCAAATAGTTAAATGAAAAATATCAAAAATTTGTTTCAAAGCTAGATTGGTTTTGAAATTATTGTCCTATATGTTTTTTTTTTAAATTGTCATATTTTTGAATTCATTTGTTAAGCAAGGATTTAAATGCTGGATATCACTCTAATATATTTTCAGTTTACTGCAAGAGAGCACTGATCTAGAACAACAGTTAAATGACTGCAAGGAAAGTTTATTGAACTCAAGTGAAGATCTCAGGATTATGGTCAGGTGTGTGGGAATAATTTGTACTTTTATAATTTTAATAAAATTTCAAGTAACATAGTTTTAGCAATTAATATAGTGAACACGAATCCAAACATGAATCAGTGTGATGTTTGTTTTGATATCTGTTTTTAATTTAGTTGTTTCATGATTTGATGTTATTATTATATTATGTCATTATATCGATTTACCTGCACATAGGTGTGTCTGTTGTCAAAATTAGTCATATTCTGTGACCCAGCATACAGTAGAAAGGTTAAATGTAATTTTTGGTTCATCTATTGGGGGTGAACTTCTAATAGAGCTAATATGGTATCTCCATAAGTAATCATTTGTAACTTTGCCTTATTTAGGAATTAGAAGGCATCTCCATTAGAAGCACACAGAAGTCATTCATTATATTCTGGATCATTGTATATGATTTATTTCAACCATAGATACACCTTTTATTCACATGCTACTAATTTGTGCCAATACAGTACCTATAATGTATGTGTTAATACATATTACAATTTTTGAATGTTTCCAGTTTTTGTATTAATATTTGTATTAATAATTTCTTTACATTCTTTATTTCAGTTGTTTTAAAGAAAGCCAACTACAAAATAAAATACAACTACAACCAAAACGAGGTAATAAACTTGAAACATATAAATACAATTTCAAGGGTAACCCTGTCATTGTTGCCAATTATTTTTATATTTTTTTTTAATTTTTCTTCAACTCATTTTAACAGTTGTCCAAACAGATGTGTCTATGAGTAGAATCTGACAATTAAATATAATGTGTTAGTCTGAATCTAATCCAAGTGAGACGAAAATCATATGCAAGTTGAGACGTTGATCGTTGGTGTAGAGTATCTCTGTTTACAAACAATTAAACCACTGCATCCACTCCATAAGTAGAGTATGCACTTGTATAAATTACAGAGATGGTTCTATGGTAAAAATAAGTACAATTATAATGATTCAGTGGACAACAAATGTAAGTTTTGGTTTACGTGTGCTTCTATATTGGAGATGTGCTTCTAATAGAACAAATATGGTATGCCAGCTTACCTCTGTCAAGACTGATTGACCAATTAAAGAACGGTCTGTAACAGACATTCTGATTGGTTGATAACCTCACTAGACTTGAACATGATTTGTATCCTGTTATATAATTGGCCAGATTGAAAGCGACCAGAGGCTACATCTTATTTAAATTGGGTCATAGGTCATATAAGATGAATATTCTGTACAAGTCTAAATGTGTACCCCTACTTGTATAGTACATGATGAAAATTGGAGTCAATGCAAATCTACATGCAAGAATGTACCTGATTGGCTACCCAACCCTAGCATATAACAGTCTGACCAATCAGAGAGCAGCTTGTTTGTAGACATGTTTTTTTGACGTATCAAATTCTGCCTTGTACTTGATTACATAATTGCGGGATATGCATGTCTTGTATGTGAACAATGTAGTATTTGTGTTCACTTGAGTCATGACAGGCATAAACCTAACTATTAGCACCACTAGCCTCACTCCCAATACAATACATGTATATGTAGCTGGTAAAATAATAATAATAATAATTTTTCGTATCCTTATTAGGATTTTGACTTGAAAAGTACAAATAATAATAAAAAGAAAAATATACAGGAACAATGTAAAAAAAAAAACATTCATCAGTGCTTTATTGAAGAAATTACATACTAGATTTAATAAGTTAAACATATGTAATGCCCATACATGGTCATGTGACCTCATTAAAATGATGTTATCATAAAAATTAAAGACTTAAGATTCAGTAAAGTTTTAAAAAATTGTAATTTTTTGTAAAATGTTCTAAATGTAATTGTCTAAATTTACAACCTTAACAAAGGGCTAGTATTGAAAGTATTAATAACGTCTCATGCATTTTCTTTCCAGAGGGGAGTAGTAGTGTTGTTAGAAGAGCTGAAGTATGCTTTGCCAGTGCAAGATGGAAACTGACTGAAGAAGATGGACAGTTAGCACTTGCTGATATGGAACTTAGACAATTTAAGTGAGTATTAGTTTACTACATTCACTGTGCTAGTTTTTAACATGATATTCACTTTCATTTCAGAGGATAATTTTAAATACATGTACAGCAATGTTTAATTTCACATGGATTAAGTCTTGCTGAATGCATAGAAAGTCTGTACCTTGTAACAATGTAGCCTCATAGATATTTATTTGATTGCCTAGGGAGTCTAGTAAAAGTAATTTTTGATTAATACCTAGGGAGCCTTTATGTCAATAAAGTCTGTAGCTTGGCACAATGTATCTGACAGATAGTTAATATGTAATTGCCTAGGGGGTCCAGTGACTATTATGGTGTATTAAATATTCTAATTGTTTGAAATTTTTAATTATTTCTTATTAGGTACAGCAAAGTGACAAAAAGTGATGATAGTGGTGAACATTTAATGGAACTGGGGTGGATTACTATGACTAATCTGTTGCCTAATCCCATATACAAGGTATCATAGCTGTATAGTGCCCTCTATAGTTAAACATAGCATTATTTTGTTTTTCTGCGATAAAATGGCAAGCTACCCTGTTTTCAATATGAAAATATTTTACAATCATGTTCATAGTGAGATGTATGATGTTATGATTCTTGTTTGCTCCTCTCTCCATTAAATCTTGCATATTTTGTTAAGATCCTTTTTTCTCACATCTGCTTTGCAAGTCTTCTTATTTGGCATAAAACTATAGTGTGGGAGCAACCACTGGCCAGAGACAACTTCTGATTTGTGTTTTTCAAAGAAAATAACTTGAATGTATTTGTATGCTATAAAAAAGCAGTAGTTTTCCTGACACCAATAATAATGTATTTTTCCATTAACAGGATGTATTGGCTCCTCAGGATCCCAGTGGCAAAGGTCATCTGAGTAGGCAGAAAGCACTCAGAGTCTTCTGTAAAGCTAAACCACCTGGTAAGTAATCCTTAAATGCCAGGTGGCTTTAGTAACTGGTGGGTTAGTTAAATCTATCAATCGACTTTGTGTGCTGCTGGATGGTTAGTATTCCGAAATCCTGCTGTTTCAAACTTAGCAGTGAAGACACTTCATGCCCACTTGCCTGACAGAGGAGGCTTTTATTTATACCATTGACTCGAACCTAAAATAAAAGAAGATTTTTGTATATTTATTGATGATTGTGTATAAAATTCATGAATTTAAGATAATCTGTCATTAGAGATGAAAAATATTATATTTCATTTTTGAGAACAAAGATTGCTTTTCATATCAATATTTCAGATGATAGTTTTGATTATTAATTTTTGTGATTTTGCTACAAAAAGTCGTTTTTGTGTATCAACAAAATCATTTGCTCTAATTCATATTAGTTGCATCCAGTGTGGACATTAAATTTAGGTCAACCATTGCTGAGTATCAGTGTTCCCTCTCAGTGTTCCCTCTCAGTGTTCCCTCTCAGTGTTCCCATTCAGTGTTCCCATTCAGTGTTCCCTCTCAGTGTTCCCTCTCAGTGTTCCTTCTCAGTGTTCCCTCTCAGTGTTCCCTCTCAGTGTTCCCATTCAGTGTTCCCTCTCAGTGTTCCCTCTCAGTGTTCCCTCTCAGTGTTCCCTGTCAGTGTTCCCTCTCAGTGTTCCATCTCAGTGTTCCCTCTCAGTGCTCCCTCTTGGTGTTCCCTCTTGGTGTTCCCTCTTGGTGTTCCATCTCGGTGTTCCATCTCAGTGTTCCATCTCAGTGTTCCATCTCAGTGTTCCCTCTCAGTGCTCCCTCTTGGTGTTCCCTTTTGGTGTTCCCTCTCAGTGTTCCATCTCAGTGTTCCCTCTCAGTGTTCCCTCTCAGTGTTCCATCTCAGTGTTCCATCTCAGTGTTCCATCTCAGTGTTCCATCTCAGTGTTCCATCTCAGTGTTCCCTCTCAGTGCTCCCTCTTGGTGTTCCCTTTTGGTGTTCCCTCTCAGTGTTCCCTCTCAGTGTTCCATCTCAGTGTTCCCTCTCAGTGTTCCATCTCAGTGCTCCCTCTCGGTGTTCCCTCTCGGTGTTCCCTCTCGGTGTTCCATCTCAGTGTTCCATCTCAGTGTTCCATCTCCGTGTTCCATCTCCGTGTTCCATCTCAGTGTTCCATCTCAGTGTTCCCTCTCAGTGCTCCCTCTTGGTGTTCCCTCTCAGTGTTCCATCTCAGTGTTCCATCTCAGTGTTCCATCTCAGTGTTCCATCTCAGTGTTCCCTCTCAGTGTTCCCTCTCAGTGTTCCCTCTCGGTGTTCCCTCTCGGTGTTCCCTCTCGGTGTTCCCTCTCGGTGTTCCCTCTCGGTGTTCCATCTTTGTGATCCCTCTCAGTGCTCCCTCTCAGTGTTCCCTCTCAGTGTTCCATCTCAGTGCTCCCTCTCAGTGCTCCCGCTCAGTGCTCCCTCTCAGTGCTCCCTCTCAGTGTTCCCTCTCAGTGTTCCATCTCAGTGTTCCCTCTCAGTGTCCCCTCTCAGTGTCCCCTCTCAGTGTCCCCTCTCAGTGTCCCCTCTCAGTGTTCCCTCTCAGTGTTCCCTCTCAGTGTTTCCTCTCAGTGTTCCCTCTCAGTGTTCCCTCAGTGTTCCCTCTCAGTGTTCCCTCTCAGTGAAATTGATTAGTTTGAAAAACATTCCTTGTCATTTACTGCATTTGTATTTGAATACAAGTTGATTTTTGAGATGAAATCACAGTATGTTCTACTGGCTTTGGCCTCCCACTGTACTGTACTGCACTACCCTTGGTATTCATAACTGCGTGGGACTGAATCTAGTGGGTTTGGCCCCCACTCTATTGCACTACCCTTGTAGTCATAACTGCGTGGGACTGAATCTAGTGGCTTAGGCCCCCACTGTACTGCACTACCCTTGGTAGTCGCAACTGCGTGGGACTGAATCTAGTGGGTATGGCCTCCCACTGTACTACACTACCCTAGTTAGTATGTAAACTGTGGAAATAACATAGCTCCACAACGACTATACTAGCTGTCATCAGGATATCACAAATAGAAAGTATCGCAACTCAGTAATTTCACATTTTGTATCTTTTCTTAGTTGGTGGTATATCCATTAAGGACCATTTTGAAGTAAATATAGTTCCAGTGAAAATTCAATTGACTTACAGGCTTTTTAAAACGATGATGACTTTCTTCTTTCCTGGGAGAAACATTGAACCACAATCAGAGTCCATCGTTGCTGAGGACCAGGTTTTCTTACAAAAACCAGGTGAGTAAAATATTTATAAAAATGAAACTGAATTATAATGTTTCATTTTTTTATTCTACTTGATCAGGCCTTTTAATGTTTTCTCTGTACATAAATTAAATAACAACACAGCATCCAAGTTTTTTATTATTTTGGCCGTACACATCCAAAACCATGATGTATTAATGACTGACGACAAGACACACATTTGCGTGAGGTACCTAAACACAGATACATGCAATCAGGTCACATAACAGCCACTATATAGCATCTTGAAAAACCATTCCACCTTTTGTTTAAATTATCATAATTTGTACCATGTGGTTTATTATCACTTTATCTGTCTGATTGCACGTGGCACTGTTAACAAATTTGTAATTTGTTACATTTGTTACATTATGGTTTAAGAGCAAATTGAAATACGGCATAAATTGTCTTACCATTTGGGTTTATTGTATATTTATTAAAAAGTTGCTTAAAATCATCATAAGTTTAAAGTAGGAATAAGTGGATGTAGAACTTGAACCAAAAAGCTTAGATTCTGCACTGATGACTTTTTCATGTTCATGTTCATTTTCTTCAATACTAACCATTACACATCACTTGTAATGCAGTATCTTACTAAGAAATGAACATGGATCATTTGCACAGCAAGGTACTAATAAAAAAACAACACACATGATTGGCAAGGTGAACACAGTTTTACTCTGTTTTAATTTATCTTTCATTAGGATTTGATGATGATTTGGAATCTATTGGACAAGGACTACATAGGGTATGTACTTGGAGTTGATGTGTAACATGTTTGATGGATGTACATGACTTTACGTCTTGTGGCAAGATACACTGATCATGATCAATGATCTTGTTACAACAACAAAATCAAAAACACCTATATTCTGCTTTTGACTTTTCACTTGGAAGATTGGCAATTAGGTTCTATAATGAAGGATTTACAGTTATATTGATATCTGTGTTATGATGACGAACTACACGTTTTTGTATTTCTCAGACTGGTAGTATTAGATCTACAAGTAGTGATGACTCTGTATCCACGACAACAAGTGGATCTGTCTCTACACCATCTAAGGTATAGTGATTTTTTGCTTTTTTTCATAATTCTGCTGTCTCTGTTCCTTTTGGTTATCTATGCATCAATAAGAACACTGACATTTAAACTGTTTATTTGGGAAGTTCATTTTGAATATAGTAATTTTGTTTGATTCTAACTTGCTCGTGTTACAAATAAATTTATCATCATAGCTTGTATGACTATTGTTCAACTGTGTTAGTAAGCCAACCTCATCCATGACTTGTAGTAAGTTTTTTACTGCCTAATTTTTGTGATTTTATGGCAATATTTTTGCTAAAGTTGTTGAAATTTTGTGTCATAGGACTCCTGATAAATTGTCACAAAATTTCCCAATTTTCACTGACTGGTGAAAATTTGTCACTAGCAAAATTAAAGTTAGCCAATCACATCATGGCTTTTATAATTATGATTCAACTGTATGAGTGGGCCAATCACATCTTGGCTTTTATAATTATGATTCAAATTTGAGTGATCGATTAGCTAAATGTATATTTTTTCTATAAATGAGATGCAGTAAACATTTCAAACTGGAAATTGAGAAGATGAACATTTTCTTTTTTCAGACATCAAAGAAAAAGAAAATAGCAGTTCCCAAAATTCTGATGAGTACTAATGCTATAGACAAGATGAGAGAGAGGGCTGCTAGTAACATGTTCCTGTACATAAAGATTCCAGCAGTGCCTCTTTGTGTCAGTTACAAGGTAAGGCCCTAGTGTGGCTTTGTGTCAGTTACAAGGTAAGGCCCTAGTGTGGCTTTGTGTCAGTTACAAGGTAAGCCTTAGTATGGCTTTGTGTCAGTTACTAGGTAAGGGCCTAGTGTGACTTTGAGCCAGTTACAAGGTAAGAGCCTAGTGTGATTTTGTGTCAGTTACAAGGTAAGGCCCTAGTGTGGCTTTGCGTCAGTTACAAGGTAAGGCCCTAGTGTGGCTTTGTGTCAGTTACAAGGTAAGGCCCTAGTGTGGCTTTGTGTCAGTTACAAGGTAAGGCACTAGTATGGCTTTGTGTCAGTTACAAGGTAAGGCCCTAGTGTGGCTTTGTGTCAGTTACAAGGTAAGGCACTAGTATGGCTTTGTGTCAGTTACAAGGTAAGGCCCTAGTGTGGCTTTGTGTCAGTTACAAGGTAAGGGCCTAGTGTGGCTTTGTGTCAGTTACAAGGTAAGGCCCTAGTGTGGCTTTGTGTCAGTTACAAAGTAAAGCTCTAGTGTGGCTTTGTGTCAGTTACAAGGTAAGGCCCTAGTATGACTTTGTGTCAGTTACAACGTAAGGCCCTAGTGTGGCTTTGTGTCAGTTACAAGGTAAGGCCCTAGTGTGGCTTTGTGTCAGTTACAAGGTAAGGCCCTAGTGTGGCTTTGTGTCAGTTACAAGGTAAGGCACTAGTATGGCTTTGTGTCAGTTACAAGGTAAGGCCCTAGTGTGGCTTTGTGTCAGTTACAAGGTAAGGGCCTAGTGTGGCTTTGTGTCAGTTACAAGGTAAATCCTTAGTATGGCTTTGTGTCAGTTACAAGGTAAGGCCTAGTGTGGCTTTGTGTCAGTTACAAGGTAAGGGCCAAGTGTGACTTTGTGCCAGTTACAAGGTAAGGCCCTAGTGCGGCTTTGTGTCAGTTACAATGTAAGGCCCTAGTGTGGCTTTGTGTCAGTTACAAGGTAAGGCCCTAGTGTGGCTTTGTGTCAGTTACAAGGTAAGGGCCTAGTGTGGCTTTGTGTCAGTTACAAGGTTAGGGTCTAGTGTGGCTTTGTGTCAGTTAAAAGGTAAGGGCCTAGTATGACTTTGTGTCAGTTACAAAGTAAGGCCCTAGTGTGGCTTTTGTGTGAGTTACAAGGTAAGGCTCTAGTGTGGCTTTGTGTCAGTTACAAGGTAAGGCCCCAGTGTGGCTTGTGTCAGTTACTAGGTGAGGCTCTAGTATGGCTTTGTGTCAGTTACAAGGTAAGGGCCTAGTATGGCTTTGTGTCAGTTACAAGGTAAGGGCCTAGTATGGCTTTGTGTCAGTTACAAGGTAAGGGCCTAGTAAGGCTTTGTGTCAGTTACAAGGTAAGGGCCTAGTACGGCTTTGTGTCAGTTACAATGTAAGGCACTAGTGTGGCTTTGTGTCAGTTACAAGGTAAGGGCCTAGTGTGGCTTTGTGTCAGTTACAAGGTAAGGGCCTAGCGTTGCTTTGTGTCAGTTACAAGGTAAGGGCCTAGCGTGGCTTTGTGTGAGTTACAAGGTAAGGGCCTACTGTGGCTTTATGTCAGTTACAAGATAAGGGCCTAGTATGGCTTTGTGTCAGTTACAAGGTAAGGGCCTACTATGGCTTTGTGTCAGTTACAAGGTAAGGGCCTAGTATGGCTTTGTGTCATTTACAAGGTAAGGGCCTAGCGTTGCTTTGTGTGAGTTACAAGGTAAGGGCCTAGCGTGGCTTCGTGTGAGTCACAAGGTAAGGGCCTAGTGTGGCTTTGTGTCAGTTACAAGGTAAGGGCCTAGCATGGCTTTGTGTCAGTTACAAGGTAAGGCCGTAGTGTGGCTTTGTGTCAGTTACAAGGTAAGGCCTAGTGTGGCTTTGTGTCAGTTACAAGGTAAGGCCCTAGTATGGCTTTGTGTCAGTTACAAGGTAAGGCCCAGTGTGGCTTTGTGTCAGTTACAAGGTAAGGCCCTAGTATGGCTTTGTGTCAGTTACAAGGTAAGGCCCTAGTATGGCTTTGTGTCAGTTACAAAGTAAGGCTCTAGTGTGGCTTTGTGTCAGTTACAAGGTAAGGGCCTAGTATGACTTTGTGTCAGTTACAAGGTAAGGCCCTAGTGTGGCTTTTTGTCAGTTACAAGGTAAGGGCCTAGTGTGGCTTTGTGTCAGTTACAAGGTTAGGGTCTAGTGTGGCTTTGTGTCAGTTACAAGGTAAGGCCCTAGTGTGGCTTTGTGTCAGTTACAAGGTAAGGCCCTAGTGTGGCTTTGTGTCAGTTACAAGGTAATGTCCTAGTGAGGCTTTGTGTCAGTTACAAGGTTAGGGTCTAGTGTGGCTTTGTGTCAGTTACAAGGTTAGGGTCTAGTGTGGCTTTGTGTCAGTTACAAGGTAAGGCCCTAGTGTGGCTTTGTGTCAGTTACAAGGTAAGGGCCTAGTGTGGCTTTGTGTCAGTTACAAGGTAAGGCCCTAGTGTGGCTTTGTGTCAGTTACAAGGTAAAGCCCTAGTATGGCTTTGTGTCAGTTACAAGGTAAGGCCCTAGTGTGGCTTTGTGTCAGTTACAAGGTATGGGCCTAGTGTGGCTTTGTGTCAGTTACAAGGTAAGGGCCTAGTGTGGCTTTGTGTCAGTTACAAGGTTAGGGTCTATTGTGGCTTTGTGTCAGTTACAAGGTAAGGCCCTAGTGAAGCTTTGTGTCAGTTACAAGGTAAGGGTCTAGTGTGGCTTTGTGTCAGTTACAAGGTATGGGCCTAGTGTGGCTTTGTGTCAGTTACAAGGTAAGGGCCTAGTGTGGCTTTGTGTCAGTTACAAGGTAAGGCCCTAGTGTGGCTTTGTGTCAGTTACAAGGTAAGGCCCTAGTGTGGCTTTGTGTCAGTTACAAGGTAAGGGCCTAGTATGGCTTTGTGTCATTTACAAGGTAAGGGCCTAGCGTTGCTTTGTGTGAGTTACAAGGTAAGGGCCTAGCGTGGCTTCGTGTGAGTCACAAGGTAAGGGCCTAGTGTGGCTTTGTGTCAGTTACAAGGTAAGGGCCTAGCATGGCTTTGTGTCAGTTACAATGTAAGGCCGTAGTGTGGCTTTGTGTCAGTTACAAGGTAAGGCCTAGTGTGGCTTTGTGTCAGTTACAAGGTAAGGCCCTAGTATGGCTTTGTGTCAGTTACAAGGTAAGGCCCAGTGTGGCTTTGTGTCAGTTACAAGGTAAGGCCCTAGTATGGCTTTGTGTCAGTTACAAGGTAAGGCCCTAGTATGGCTTTGTGTCAGTTACAAAGTAAGGCTCTAGTGTGGCTTTGTGTCAGTTACAAGGTAAGGGCCTAGTATGACTTTGTGTCAGTTACAAGGTAAGGCCCTAGTGTGGCTTTTTGTCAGTTACAAGGTAAGGGCCTAGTGTGGCTTTGTGTCAGTTACAAGGTTAGGGTCTAGTGTGGCTTTGTGTCAGTTACAAGGTAAGGCCCTAGTGTGGCTTTGTGTCAGTTACAAGGTAAGGCCCTAGTGTGGCTTTGTGTCAGTTACAAGGTAATGTCCTAGTGAGGCTTTGTGTCAGTTACAAGGTTAGGGTCTAGTGTGGCTTTGTGTCAGTTACAAGGTTAGGGTCTAGTGTGGCTTTGTGTCAGTTACAAGGTAAGGGTCTAGTGTGGCTTTGTGTCAGTTACAAGGTAAGGCCCTAGTGTGGCTTTGTGTCAGTTACAAGGTAAGGGCCTAGTGTGGCTTTGTGTCAGTTACAAGGTAAGGCCCTAGTGTGGCTTTGTGTCAGTTACAAGGTAAAGCCCTAGTATGGCTTTGTGTCAGTTACAAGGTAAGGCCCTAGTGTGGCTTTGTGTCAGTTACAAGGTATGGGCCTAGTGTGGCTTTGTGTCAGTTACAAGGTAAGGGCCTAGTGTGGCTTTGTGTCAGTTACAAGGTTAGGGTCTATTGTGGCTTTGTGTCAGTTACAAGGTAAGGCCCTAGTGAAGCTTTGTGTCAGTTACAAGGTAAGGGTCTAGTGTGGCTTTGTGTCAGTTACAAGGTATGGGCCTAGTGTGGCTTTGTGTCAGTTACAAGGTAAGGGCCTAGTGTGGCTTTGTGTCAGTTACAAGGTAAGGCCCTAGTGTGGCTTTGTGTCAGTTACAAGGTAAGGCCCTAGTGTGGCTTTGTGTCAGTTACAAGGTAAGGCCCTAGTGTGGCTTTGTGTCAGTTACAAGGTAAGGCCCTAGTGTGGCTTTTGTGTGAGTTACAAGGTAAGGCTCTAGTGTGGCTTTGTGTCAGTTACAAGGTAAGGCCCTAGTATGACTTTGTGTCAGTTACAACGTAAGGCCCTAGTGTGGCTTTGTGTCAGTTACAAGGTAAGGCCCTAGTGTGGCTTTGTGTCAGTTTCAAGGTAAGGCCCTAGTGTGGCTTTGTGTCAGTTACAAGGTAAGGCCCTAGTGTGGCTTTGTGTCAGTTACAAGGTAAGGCCCTAGTGTGGCTTTTGTGTGAGTTACAAGGTAAGGCTCTATGTGGCTTTGTGTCAGTTACAAGGTAAGGCCCTAGTATGACTTTGTGTCAGTTACAAGGTAAGGCCCTAGTGTGGCTTTGTGTCAGTTACAAGGTTAGGGTCTAGTGTGGCTTTTGTGTGAGTTACAAGGTAAGGCCCTAGTGTGGCTTTGTGTCAGTTACAAGGTAAGGCCCTAGTGTGGCTTGTGTCAGTTATAGGTGAGGCCCTAGTATGGCTTTGTGTCAGTTACAAGGTAAGGGCCTAGTATAGCTTTGTGTCAGTTACAAGGTAAGGGCCTAGTATGGCTTTGTGTCAAATACAAGGTAAGGCCCTAGTAAGGCTTTGTGTCAGTTACAAGGTAAGGGCCTAGTACGGCTTTGTGTCAGTTACAATGTAAGGCCCTAGTGTGGCTTTGTGTCAGTTGCATGGTAATGGCCTAGTGTGGCTTTGTGTCAGTTACAAGGTAAAGGCCTAGCGTTGCTTTGTGTCAGTTACAAGGTAAGGGCCTACTGTGACTTTGTGTCATTTACAAGGTAAGCGCCTAGCGTGGCATTGCGTGAGTTACAAGGTAAGGGCCTACTGTGGCTTTATGTCAGTTACAAGGTAAGGGCCTAGTATGGCTTTGTGTCAGTTACAAGGTAAGGCCCTAGTATGACTTTGTGTCAGTTACAAGGTAAGGCCCTAGTATGACTTTGTGTCCGTTACAAGGTAAGGCCCTAGTGTGGCTTTGTGTCAGTTACAAGGTAAGGCCCTAGTGTGGCTTTTGTGTGAGTTACAGGGTAAGGCTCTAGTGTGGCTTTGTGTCAGTTACAAGGTAAGGCCCTAGTGTGGCTTGTGTCAGTTACTAGGTGAGGCCCTAGTGTGGCTTTGTTTCAGTTACAAGGTAAGGCCCTAGTGTGGCTTTGTGTCAGTTACAAGGTAAGGCCCTAGTGTGGCTTTTGTGTGAGTTACAAGGTAAGGGCCTAGTATGGCTTTGTGTCAGTTACAAGGTAAGGCCTAGTGTGGCTTTGTGTCAGTTACAAGGTAAGGCCCTAGTATGGCTTTGTGTCAGTTACAAGGTAAGGCCCAGTGTGGCTTTGTGTCAGTTACAAGGTAAGGCCCTAGTATGGCTTTGTGTCAGTTACAAGGTAAGGCCCTAGTATGGCTTTGTGTCAGTTACAAAGTAAGGCTCTAGTGTGGCTTTGTGTCAGTTACAAGGTAAGGGCCTAGTATGACTTTGTGTCAGTTACAAGGTAAGGCCCTAGTGTGGCTTTTTGTCAGTTACAAGGTAAGGGCCTAGTGTGGCTTTGTGTCAGTTACAAGGTTAGGGTCTAGTGTGGCTTTGTGTCAGTTACAAGGTAAGGCCCTAGTGTGGCTTTGTGTCAGTTACAAGGTAAGGCCCTAGTGTGGCTTTGTGTCAGTTACAAGGTAATGTCCTAGTGAGGCTTTGTGTCAGTTACAAGGTTAGGGTCTAGTGTGGCTTTGTGTCAGTTACAAGGTTAGGGTCTAGTGTGGCTTTGTGTCAGTTACAAGGTAAGGCCCTAGTGTGGCTTTGTGTCAGTTACAAGGTAAGGGCCTAGTGTGGCTTTGTGTCAGTTACAAGGTAAGGCCCTAGTGTGGCTTTGTGTCAGTTACAAGGTAAAGCCCTAGTATGGCTTTGTGTCAGTTACAAGGTAAGGCCCTAGTGTGGCTTTGTGTCAGTTACAAGGTATGGGCCTAGTGTGGCTTTGTGTCAGTTACAAGGTAAGGGCCTAGTGTGGCTTTGTGTCAGTTACAAGGTTAGGGTCTATTGTGGCTTTGTGTCAGTTACAAGGTAAGGCCCTAGTGAAGCTTTGTGTCAGTTACAAGGTAAGGGTCTAGTGTGGCTTTGTGTCAGTTACAAGGTATGGGCCTAGTGTGGCTTTGTGTCAGTTACAAGATAAGGGCCTAGTGTGGCTTTGTGTCAGTTACAAGGTAAGGCCCTAGTGTGGCTTTGTGTCAGTTACAAGGTAAGGCCCTAGTGTGGCTTTGTGTCAGTTACAAGGTAAGGCCCTAGTGTGGCTTTGTGTCAGTTACAAGGTAAGGCCCTAGTGTGGCTTTTGTGTGAGTTACAAGGTAAGGCTCTAGTGTGGCTTTGTGTCAGTTACAAGGTAAGGCCCTAGTATGACTTTGTGTCAGTTACAACGTAAGGCCCTAGTGTGGCTTTGTGTCAGTTACAAGGTAAGGCCCTAGTGTGGCTTTGTGTCAGTTACAAGGTAAGGCCCTAGTGTGGCTTTGTGTCAGTTACAAGGTAAGGCCCTAGTGTGGCTTTGTGTCAGTTACAAGGTAAGGCCCTAGTGTGGCTTTTGTGTGAGTTACAAGGTAAGGCTCTATGTGGCTTTGTGTCAGTTACAAGGTAAGGCCCTAGTATGACTTTGTGTCAGTTACAAGGTAAGGCCCTAGTGTGGCTTTGTGTCAGTTACAAGGTTAGGGTCTAGTGTGGCTTTTGTGTGAGTTACAAGGTAAGGCCCTAGTGTGGCTTTGTGTCAGTTACAAGGTAAGGCCCTAGTGTGGCTTGTGTCAGTTATAGGTGAGGCCCTAGTATGGCTTTGTGTCAGTTACAAGGTAAGGGCCTAGTATAGCTTTGTGTCAGTTACAAGGTAAGGGCCTAGTATGGCTTTGTGTCAAATACAAGGTAAGGCCCTAGTAAGGCTTTGTGTCAGTTACAAGGTAAGGGCCTAGTACGGCTTTGTGTCAGTTACAATGTAAGGCCCTAGTGTGGCTTTGTGTCAGTTGCATGGTAATGGCCTAGTGTGGCTTTGTGTCAGTTACAAGGTAAAGGCCTAGCGTTGCTTTGTGTCAGTTACAAGGTAAGGGCCTACTGTGACTTTGTGTCATTTACAAGGTAAGCGCCTAGCGTGGCATTGCGTGAGTTACAAGGTAAGGGCCTACTGTGGCTTTATGTCAGTTACAAGGTAAGGGCCTAGTATGGCTTTGTGTCAGTTACAAGGTAAGGCCCTAGTATGACTTTGTGTCAGTTACAAGGTAAGGCCCTAGTATGACTTTGTGTCCGTTACAAGGTAAGGCCCTAGTGTGGCTTTTGTGTGAGTTACAGGGTAAGGCTCTAGTGTGGCTTTGTGTCAGTTACAAGGTAAGGCCCTAGTGTGGCTTGTGTCAGTTACTAGGTGAGGCCCTAGTGTGGCTTTGTTTCAGTTACAAGGTAAGGCCCTAGTGTGGCTTTGTGTCAGTTACAAGGTAAGGCCCTAGTGTGGCTTTTGTGTGAGTTACAAGGTAAGGGCCTAGTATGGCTTTGTGTCAGTTACAAGGTAAGGGCCTAGTAAGGCTTTGTGTCAGTTACAAGGTAAGGGCCTAGTACGGCTTTGTGTCAGTTACAATGTAAGGCCCTAGTGTGGCTTTGTGTCAGTTACATGGTAAGGGCCTAGTGTGGCTTTGTGTCAGTTACAAGGTAAGGGCCTAGCGTTGCTTTGTGTCAGTTACAAGGTAAGGGTCTACTGTGACTTTATGTCAGTTACAAGATAAGGGCCTAGTGAGGCTTTACGTCAGTTACAAGGTAAGGGCCTACTGTGGCTTTGTGTCATTTACAAGGTAAGGGCCTAGCGTGGCTTTGTGTGAGTTACAAGGTAAGGGCCTACTGTGGCTTTATGTCTGTTACAAGGTAAGGGCCTAGTATGGCTTTGTGTCAGCTACACGGTAATGGCCTACTATGGCTTTGTGTCAGTTACAAGGTAAGGGTCTAGCGTTGCTTTGTGTGAGTTACAAGGTAAGGGCCTAGCGCGGCTTCGTGTGAGTCACAAGGTAAGGGCCTAGCGCGGCTTCGTGTGAGTCACAAGGTAAGGGCCTAGTGTGGCTTTGTGTCAGTTACAAGGTAAGGGCCTAGCATGGCTTTGTGTCAGTTACAAGGTAAGGACCTAGTGTGGCTTTGTGTCAGTTACAATGTAAGGCCCCAGTGTGGCTTTGTGTCAGTTACAAGGTAAGGGCCTAGTGTGGCTTGGTGTCAGTTACAAGGTAAGGGCCTAGCGTGGCTTGTGTCAGTTACTAGGTGAGGCCCTAGTATGGCTTTGTGTCAGTTACTAGGTAAGGGCCTAGTATGGCTTTGTGTCAGTTACAAGGTAAGGGCCTAGTAAGGCTTTGTGTCAGTTACAAGGTAAGGGCCTAGTACGGCTTTGTGTCAGTTACAATGTAAGGCCCTAGTGTGGCTTTGTGTCAGTTACAAGGTAAGGGCCTAGTGTGGCTTTGTGTCAGTTACAATGTAAGGCACCAGTGTGGCTTTGTGTCAGTTACAAGGTAAGGGCCTAGTGTGGCTTGGTGTCAGTTACAAGGTAAGGGCCTAGCGTTGCTTTGTGTCAGTTACAAGGTAAGGGCCTACTGTGACTTTATGTCAGTTAAAAGATAAGGGCCTAGTATGGCTTTGTGTCAGTTACAAGGTAAGGGCCTACTATGGCTTTGTGTCAGTTACAAGGTATGGGCCTAGTATGGCTTTGTGTCATTTGCAAGGTAAGGGCCTAGCGTTGCTTTGTGTGAGTTACAAAGTAAGGGCCTAGCGTGGCTTTGTGTGAGTCACAACGTAAGGGCCTAGTGTGGCTTTGTGTCAGTTACAAGGTAAGGGCCTAGCGTGGCTTTGTGTCATTTACAAGGTAAGGGCCTAGCGTGGCTTTGTGTGAGTTACAAGGTAAGGCCCGAGTGAGGCTTTGTGTCAGTTACAAGGTATGGCCCTAGTGAGGCTTCGTGTCAGTTTCAAAGTAAGGCCCTAGTGTTGCTTTGTGTCAGTTACAAGGTAAGGCCTAGTATGGCTTTGTGTCAGTTACAAGGTAAGGCCCTAGTGTGGCTTTGTGTTAGTTACAAGGTAAGGCCCTAGTGAGGCTTTGTGTCAGTTTCAAAGTAAGGCCCTAGTGTTGCTTTGTGTCAGTTACAAGGTAAGGCCTAGTATGGCTTTGTGTCAGTTACAAAGTAAGGCCCTAGTGTGGCTTTGTGTCAGTTACAAAGTAAAGCTCTAGTGTGGCTTTGTGTCAGTTACAAGGTAAGGGCCTAGTTTGACTTTGTGTCAGTTACAAGGTAAGGCCCTAATGTGGCTTTGTGTCAGTTACAAGGTAAGGGCCTAGTGTGGCTTTGTGTCAGTTACAAGGTTAGGGTCTAGTGTGGCTTTGTGTCAGTAACAAGGTAAGGCCCTAGTATGACTTTGTGTCAGTTACAAGGTAAGGCCCTAGTGTGGCTTTTGTGTGAGTTACAAGGTAAGGCCCTAGTGTGGCTTTGTGTCAGTTACAAGGTAAGGCCCTAGTGTGGCTTGTGTCAGTTACAAGGTAAGGGCCTAGTATGGCTTTGTGTCAATTACAAGGTAAGGGCCTAGTAAGGCTTTGTGTCAGTTACAAGGTAAGGGCCTAGTACGACTTTGTGTCAGTTACAATGTAAGGCCCTAGTGTGGCTTTGTGTCAGTTACAAGGTAAGGGCCTCCTGTGGCTTTGTGTTAGTTACAAGGTAAGGGCCTACTGTGACTTTATGTCAGTTACAAGATAAGGGCCTAGTGAGGCTTTCCGTCAGTTACAAGGTAAGGGCCTACTGTGGCTTTGTGTCATTTACAAGGTAAGGGCCTAGCGTGGCTTTGTGTCAGTTACAAGGTAAGGGCCTACTGTGGCTTTATGTCAGTTACAAGGTAAGGGCCTACTATGGCTTTGTGTCAGTTACAAGGTAAGGGCCTAGTATGGCTTTGTGTCATTTACAAGGTAAGGGTCTAGCATTGCTTTGTGTGAGTTACAAGGTAAGGGCCTAGCATGGCTTCGTGTGAGTCACAAGGTAAGGGCCTAGCGTGGCTTTGTGTCAGTTACAAGGTAAGGCCCGAGTGAGGCTTTGTGTCAGTTACAAGGTAAGGCCCAGTGAGGCTTTGTGTCAGTTTCAAAGTAAAGCCCTAGTGTGGCTTTGTGTCAGTTACAAGGTAAGGCCCTAGCGTGGCTTGTGTCAGTTACTAGGTGAGGCCCTAGTATGGCTTTGTGTCAGTTACATGGTAAGGGCCTAGTATGGCTTTGTGTCAGTTACAATGTAAGGCCCTAGTGTGGCTTTGTGTCAGTTACAAGGTAAGGGCCTAGTGTGGCTTTGTGTCAGTTACAAGGTAAGGCCCTAGTGAGGCTTTGTGTCAGTTTCAAAGTAAGGCCCTAGTGTTGCTTTGTGTCAGTTACAAGGTAAGGCCTAGTATGGCTTTGTGTCAGTTACAAAGTAAGGCCCTAGTGTGGCTTTGTGTCAGTTACAAAGTAAAGCTCTAGTGTGGCTTTGTGTCAGTTACAAGGTAAGGGCCTAGTTTGACTTTGTGTCAGTTACAAGGTAAGGCCCTAATGTGGCTTTGTGTCAGTTACAAGGTAAGGGCCTAGTGTGGCTTTGTGTCAGTTACAAGGTTAGGGTCTAGTGTGGCTTTGTGTCAGTAACAAGGTAAGGCCCTAGTGAGGCTTTGTGTCAGTTACAAGGTAAGGGCCTAGTGTGGCTTTGTGTCAGTTACAAGGTTAGGGTCTAGTGTGGCTTTGTGTCAGTAACAAGGTAAGGCCCTAGTGAGGCTTTGTGTCAGTTACAAGGTTAGGGTCTAGTGTGGCTTTGTGTCAGTTACAAGGTTAGGGTCTAGTGTGGCTTTGTGTCAGTTACAAGGTAAGGGCCTAGTGTGGCTTTGTGTCAGTTACAAGGTAAGGCCCTAGTATGGCTTTGTGTCAGTTACGAGGTAAGGCCCTAGTGTGGCTTTTGTGTGAGTTACAAGGTAAGGCTCTAGTGTGGCTTTGTGTCAGTTACAAGGTAAGGCCCTAGTATGACTTTGTGTCAGTTACAAGGTAAGGCCCTAGTGTGGCTTTTGTGTGAGTTACAAGGTAAGGCCCTAGTGTGGCTTTGTGTCAGTTACAAGGTAAGGCCCTAGTGTGGCTTGTGTCAGTTACAAGGTAAGGGCCTAGTATGGCTTTGTGTCAGTTACAAGATAAGGGCCTAGTATGGCTTTGTGTCAATTACAAGGTAAGGGCCTAGTAAGGCTTTGTGTCAGTTACAAGGTAAGGGCCTAGTACGACTTTGTGTCAGTTACAATGTAAGGCCCTAGTGTGGCTTTGTGTCAGTTACAAGGTAAGGGCCTAGTGTGGCTTTGTGTTAGTTACAAGGTAAGGGCCTACTGTGACTTTATGTCAGTTACAAGATAAGGGCCTAGTGAGGCTTTCCATCAGTTACAAGGTAAGGGCCTACTGTGGCTTTGTGTCATTTACAAGGTAAGGGCCTAGCGTGGCTTTGTGTGAGTTACAAGGTAAGGGCCTACTGTGGCTTTATGTCAGTTACAAGGTAAGGGCCTAGTATGGCTTTGTGTCAGTTACAAGGTAAGGGCCTACTATGGCTTTGTGTCAGTTACAAGGTAAGGGCCTAGTATGGCTTTGTGTCATTTACAAGGTAAGGGTCTAGCATTGCTTTGTGTGAGTTACAAGGTAAGGGCCTAGCGTGGCTTCGTGTGAGTCACAAGGTAAGGGCCTAGCGTGGCTTTGTGTCAGTTACAAGGTAAGGCCCGAGTGAGGCTTTGTGTCAGTTACAAGATAAGGCCCAGTGAAGCTTTGTGTCAGTTTCAAAGTAAAGCCCTAGTGTGGCTTTGTGTCAGTTACAATGTAAGGCACTAGTGTGGCTTTGTGTCAGTTACAAGGTAAGGGCCTAGTGTGGCTTTGTGTCAGTTACAAGGTAAGGGCCTAGCGTTGCTTTGTGTCAGTTACAAGGTAAGGGCCTACTGTGACTTTATGTCAGTTACAAGATAAGGGCCTAGTGAGGCTTTACGTCAGTTACAAGGTAAGGGCCTACTGTGGCTTTGTGTCATTTACAAGGTAAGGGCCTACTGTGGCTTTATGTCAGTTACAAGATAAGGGCCTAGTATGGCTTTGTGTCAGTTACAAGGTAAGGGCCTAGTATGGCTTTGTGTCAGTTACAAGGTAAGGGCCTAGTATGGCTTTGTGTCATTTACAAGGTAAGGGCCTAGCGTTGCTTTGTGTGAGTTACAAGGTAAGGGCCTAGCGTGGCTTCGTGTGAGTCACAAGGTAAGGGCCTAGTGTGGCTTTGTGTCAGTTACAAGGTAAGGGCCTAGCGTGGCTTTGTGTCAGTTACAAGGTAAGGCCGTAGTGTGGCTTTGTGTCAGTTACAAGGTAAGGCCTAGTGTGGCTTTGTGTCAGTTACAAGGTAAGGCCCTAGTATGGCTTTGTGTCAGTTACAAGGTAAGGCCCAGTGTGGCTTTGTGTCAGTTACAAGGTAAGGCCCTAGTATGGCTTTGTGTCAGTTACAAGGTAAGGCCCTAGTATGGCTTTGTGTCAGTTACAAAGTAAGGCTCTAGTGTGGCTTTGTGTCAGTTACAAGGTAAGGGCCTAGTATGACTTTGTGTCAGTTACAAGGTAAGGCCCTAGTGTGGCTTTTTGTCAGTTACAAGGTAAGGGCCTAGTGTGGCTTTGTGTCAGTTACAAGGTTAGGGTCTAGTGTGGCTTTGTGTCAGTTACAAGGTAAGGCCCTAGTGTGGCTTTGTGTCAGTTACAAGGTAAGGCCCTAGTGTGGCTTTGTGTCAGTTACAAGGTAAGGTCCTAGTGAGGCTTTGTGTCAGTTACAAGGTTAGGGTCTAGTGTGGCTTTGTGTCAGTTACAAGGTTAGGGTCTAGTGTGGCTTTGTGTCAGTTACAAGGTAAGGCCCTAGTGTGGCTTTGTGTCAGTTACAAGGTAAGGGCCTAGTGTGGCTTTGTGTCAGTTACAAGGTAAGGCCCTAGTGTGGCTTTGTGTCAGTTACAAGGTAAAGCCCTAGTATGGCTTTGTGTCAGTTACAAGGTAAGGCCCTAGTGTGGCTTTGTGTCAGTTACAAGGTATGGGCCTAGTGTGGCTTTGTGTCAGTTACAAGGTAAGGGCCTAGTGTGGCTTTGTGTCAGTTACAAGGTTAGGGTCTATTGTGGCTTTGTGTCAGTTACAAGGTAAGGCCCTAGTGAAGCTTAGTGTCAGTTACAAGGTAAGGGTCTAGTGTGGCTTTGTGTCAGTTACAAGGTATGGGCCTAGTGTGGCTTTGTGTCAGTTACAAGGTAAGGGCCTAGTGTGGCTTTGTGTCAGTTACAAGGTAAGGCCCTAGTGTGGCTTTGTGTCAGTTACAAGGTAAGGCCCTAGTGTGGCTTTGTGTCAGTTACAAGGTAAGGCCCTAGTGTGGCTTTGTGTCAGTTACAAGGTAAGGCCCTAGTGTGGCTTTTGTGTGAGTTACAAGGTAAGGCTCTAGTGTGGCTTTGTGTCAGTTACAAGGTAAGGCCCTAGTATGACTTTGTGTCAGTTACAACGTAAGGCCCTAGTGTGGCTTTGTGTCAGTTACAAGGTAAGGCCCTAGTGTGGCTTTGTGTCAGTTACAAGGTAAGGCCCTAGTGTGGCTTTGTGTCAGTTACAAGGTAAGGCCCTAGCGTGGCTTGTGTCAGTTACTAGGTGAGGCCCTAGTATGGCTTTGTGTCAGTTACATGGTAAGGGCCTAGTATGGCTTTGTGTCAGTTACAATGTAAGGCCCTAGTGTGGCTTTGTGTCAGTTACAAGGTAAGGGCCTAGTGTGGCTTTGTGTCAGTTACAAGGTAAGGCCCTAGTGAGGCTTTGTGTCAGTTTCAAAGTAAGGCCCTAGTGTTGCTTTGTGTCAGTTACAAGGTAAGGCCTAATATGGCTTTGTGTCAGTTACAAAGTAAGGCCCTAGTGTGGCTTTGTGTCAGTTACAAAGTAAAGCTCTAGTGTGGCTTTGTGTCAGTTACAAGGTAAGGGCCTAGTTTGACTTTCTGTCAGTTACAAGGTAAGGCCCTAATGTGGCTTTGTGTCAGTTACAAGGTAAGGGCCTGGTGTGGCTTTGTGTCAGTTACAAGGTTAGGGTCTAGTGTGGCTTTGTGTCAGTAACAAGGTAAGGCCCTAGTGAGGCTTTGTGTCAGTTACAAGGTAAGGGCCTAGTGTGGCTTTGTGTCAGTTACAAGGTTAGGGTCTAGTGTGGCTTTGTGTCAGTAACAAGGTAAGGCCCTAGTGAGGCTTTGTGTCAGTTACAAGGTTAGGGTCTAGTGTGGCTTTGTGTCAGTTACAAGGTAAGGGCCTAGCGTGGCTTCGTGTGAGTCACAAGGTAAGGGCCTAGTGTGGCTTTGTGTCAGTTACAAGGTAAGGGCCTAGCGTGGCTTTGTGTCAGTTACAAGGTAAGGCCGTAGTGTGGCTTTGTGTCAGTTACAAGGTAAGGCCTAGTGTGGCTTTGTGTCAGTTACAAGGTAAGGCCCTAGTATGGCTTTGTGTCAGTTACAAGGTAAGGCCCAGTGTGGCTTTGTGTCAGTTACAAGGTAAGGCCCTAGTATGGCTTTGTGTCAGTTACATGGTAAGGCCCTAGTATGGCTTTGTGTCAGTTACAAAGTAAGGCTCTAGTGTGGCTTTGTGTCAGTTACAAGGTAAGGGCCTAGTATGACTTTGTGTCAGTTACAAGGTAAGGCCCTAGTGTGGCTTTTTGTCAGTTACAAGGTAAGGGCCTAGTGTGGCTTTGTGTCAGTTACAAGGTTAGGGTCTAGTGTGGCTTTGTGTCAGTTACAAGGTAAGGCCCTAGTGTGGCTTTGTGTCAGTTACAAGGTAAGGCCCTAGTGTGGCTTTGTGTCAGTTACAAGGTAAGGTCCTAGTGAGGCTTTGTGTCAGTTACAAGGTTAGGGTCTAGTGTGGCTTTGTGTCAGTTACAAGGTTAGGGTCTAGTGTGGCTTTGTGTCAGTTACAAGGTAAGGCCCTAGTGTGGCTTTGTGTCAGTTACAAGGTAAGGGCCTAGTGTGGCTTTGTGTCAGTTACAAGGTAAGGCCCTAGTGTGGCTTTGTGTCAGTTACAAGGTAAAGCCCTAGTATGGCTTTGTGTCAGTTACAAGGTAAGGCCCTAGTGTGGCTTTGTGTCAGTTACAAGGTATGGGCCTAGTGTGGCTTTGTGTCAGTTACAAGGTAAGGGCCTAGTGTGGCTTTGTGTCAGTTACAAGGTTAGGGTCTATTGTGGCTTTGTGTCAGTTACAAGGTAAGGCCCTAGTGAAGCTTTGTGTCAGTTACAAGGTAAGGGTCTAGTGTGGCTTTGTGTCAGTTACAAGGTATGGGCCTAGTGTGGCTTTGTGTCAGTTACAAGGTAAGGGCCTAGTGTGGCTTTGTGTCAGTTACAAGGTAAGGCCCTAGTGTGGCTTTGTGTCAGTTACAAGGTAAGGCCCTAGTGTGGCTTTGTGTCAGTTACAAGGTAAGGCCCTAGTGTGGCTTTGTGTCAGTTACAAGGTAAGGCCCTAGTGTGGCTTTTGTGTGAGTTACAAGGTAAGGCTCTAGTGTGGCTTTGTGTCAGTTACAAGGTAAGGCCCTAGTATGACTTTGTGTCAGTTACAACGTAAGGCCCTAGTGTGGCTTTGTGTCAGTTACAAGGTAAGGCCCTAGTGTGGCTTTGTGTCAGTTACAAGGTAAGGCCCTAGTGTGGCTTTGTGTCAGTTACAAGGTAAGGCCCTAGCGTGGCTTGTGTCAGTTACTAGGTGAGGCCCTAGTATGGCTTTGTGTCAGTTACATGGTAAGGGCCTAGTATGGCTTTGTGTCAGTTACAATGTAAGGCCCTAGTGTGGCTTTGTGTCAGTTACAAGGTAAGGGCCTAGTGTGGCTTTGTGTCAGTTACAAGGTAAGGCCCTAGTGAGGCTTTGTGTCAGTTTCAAAGTAAGGCCCTAGTGTTGCTTTGTGTCAGTTACAAGGTAAGGCCTAGTATGGCTTTGTGTCAGTTACAAAGTAAGGCCCTAGTGTGGCTTTGTGTCAGTTACAAAGTAAAGCTCTAGTGTGGCTTTGTGTCAGTTACAAGGTAAGGGCCTAGTTTGACTTTCTGTCAGTTACAAGGTAAGGCCCTAATGTGGCTTTGTGTCAGTTACAAGGTAAGGGCCTAGTGTGGCTTTGTGTCAGTTACAAGGTTAGGGTCTAGTGTGGCTTTGTGTCAGTAACAAGGTAAGGCCCTAGTGAGGCTTTGTGTCAGTTACAAGGTAAGGGCCTAGTGTGGCTTTGTGTCAGTTACAAGGTTAGGGTCTAGTGTGGCTTTGTGTCAGTAACAAGGTAAGGCCCTAGTGAGGCTTTGTGTCAGTTACAAGGTTAGGGTCTAGTGTGGCTTTGTGTCAGTTACAAGGTTAGGGTCTAGTGTGGCTTTGTGTCAGTTACAAGGTAAGGCCCTAGTATGGCTTTGTGTCAGTTACGAGGTAAGGCCCTAGTGTGGCTTTTGTGTGAGTTACAAGGTAAGGCTCTAGTGTGGCTTTGTGTCAGTTACAAGGTAAGGCCCTAGTATGACTTTGTGTCAGTTACAAGGTAAGGCCCTAGTGTGGCTTTTGTGTGAGTTACAAGGTAAGGCCCTAGTGAGGCTTTGTGTCAGTTACAAGGTTAGGGTCTAGTGTGGCTTTGTGTCAGTTACAAGGTAAGGGCCTAGTATGGCTTTGTGTCAGTTACAAGATAAGGGCCTAGTATGGCTTTGTGGTCAATTACAAGGTAAGGGCCTAGTAAGGCTTTGTGTCAGTTACAAGGTAAGGGCCTAGTACGACTTTGTGTCAGTTACAATGTAAGGCCCTAGTGTGGCTTTGTGTCAGTTACAAGGTAAGGGCCTAGTGTGGCTTTGTGTTAGTTACAAGGTAAGGGCCTACTGTGACTTTATGTCAGTTACAAGATAAGGGCCTAGTGAGGCTTTCCGTCAGTTACAAGGTAAGGGCCTACTGTGGCTTTGTGTCATTTACAAGGTAAGGGCCTAGCGTGGCTTTGTGTGAGTTACAAGGTAAGGGCCTACTGTGGCTTTATGTCAGTTACAAGGTAAGGGCCTAGTATGGCTTTGTGTCAGTTACAAGGTAAGGGCCTACTATGGCTTTGTGTCAGTTACAAGGTAAGGGCCTAGTATGGCTTCGTGTCATTTACAAGGTAAGGGTCTAGCATTGCTTTGTGTGAGTTACAAGGTAAGGGCCTAGCGTGGCTTCGTGTGAGTCACAAGGTAAGGGCCTAGCGTGGCTTTGTGTCAGTTACAAGGTAAGACCCGAGTGAGGCTTAGTGTCAGTTACAAGGTAAGGCCCAGTGAGGCTTTGTGTCAGTTTCAAAGTAAAGCCCTAGTGTGGCTTTGTGTCAGTTACAAGGTAAGGCCCTAGCGTGGCTTGTGTCAGTTACTAGGTGAGGCCCTAGTATGGCTTTGTGTCAGTTACATGGTAAGGGCCTAGTATGGCTTTGTGTCAGTTACAATGTAAGGCCCTAGTGTGGCTTTGTGTCAGTTACAAGGTAAGGGCCTAGTGTGGCTTTGTGTCAGTTACAATGTAAGGCCCTAGTGTGGCTTTGTGTCAGTTACAAGGTAAGGGCCTAGTGTGGCTTGGTGTCAGTTACAAGGTAAGGGTCTAGCGTTGCTTTGTGTCAGTTACAAGGTAAGGGCCTAGTGTGGCTTTGTGTCAGTTACAATGTAAGGCCCTAGTGTGGCTTTGTGTCAGTTACAATGTAAGGCCCTAGTGTGGCTTTGTGTCAGTTACAAGGTAAGGGCCTAGTGTGGCTTTGTGTCAGTTACAATGTAAGGCCCTAGTGTGGCTTGGTGTCAGTTACAATGTAAGGGCCCAGCGTTGCTTTGTGTCAGTTACGAGGTAAGGGCCTACTGTGACTTTATGTCAGTTACAAGATAAGGGCCTAGTGAGGCTTTACATCAGTTACAAGGTAAGGGCCTACTGTGGCTTTGTGTTAGTTACAAGGTAAGGGCCTAGCGTGGCTTTGTGTGAATTACAAGGTAAGGGCCTACTGTGGCTTTATGTCAGTTACAAGGTAAGGGCCTAGTATGGCTTTGTGTCAGTTACAAGGTAAGGGCCTACTATGGCTTTGTGTCAGTTACAAGGTAAGGGCCTAGTATGGCTTTGTGTCATTTACAAGGTACGGGCCTAGCGTTGCTTTGTGTGAGTTACAAGGTAAGGGCCTAGTGTGGCTTTGTGTCAGTTACAAGGTAAGGGCCTAGCGTGGCTTTGTGTCATTTACAAGGTAAGGGCCTAGCGTGGCTTTGTGTCATTTACAAGGTAAGGGCCTAGCGTGGCTTTGTGTGAGTTACAAGGTAAGGCCCGAGTGAGGCTTTGTGTGAGTTACAAGGTAAGGCCCTAGTGAGGCTTTGTGTCAGTTTCAAAGTAAGGCCCTAGTGTTGCTTTGTGTCAGTTACAAGGTTAGGGCCTAGTAAGGCTTTGTGTCAGTTACAAGGTAAGGGCCTAGCTTGGCTTTGTGTCAGTTACAAGGTAAGGGCCTAGTGTGGCTTTGTGTCAGTTACAAGGTAAGGGCCTAGTGTGGCTTTGTGTCAGTTACAAGGTAAGGGCCTAGTGTGGCTTTGTGTCAGTTACAATGTAAGGCCCTAGTGTGGTTTTGTGTCAGTTACAAGGTAAGGGCCTAGTGTGGCTTTGTGTCAGTTGCAAGGTAAGGGCCTAGCGTTGCTTTGTGTCAGTTACAAGGTAAGGGCCTACTGTGACTTTATGTCAGTTACAAGATAAGGGCCTAGTGAGGCTTTACGTCAGTTACAAGGTAAGGGCCTACTGTGGCTTTGTGTCAGTTACAAGATAAGGGCCTAGCGTGGCTTTGTGTGAGTTACAAGGTAAGGGCCTACTGTGGCTTTATGTCAGTTACAAGGTAAGGGCCTACTATGGCTTTGTGTCAGTTACAATGTAAGGGCCTAGTATGGCTTTGTGTCATTTACAAGGTAAGGGCCTAGCGTTGCTTTGTGTGAGTTACAAGGTAAGGGCCTAGCGTGGCTTCGTGTGAGTTACAAGGTAAGGGCCTAGTGTGGCTTTGTGTCAGTTACAAGGTAAGTGCCTAGCGTGGCTTTGTGTCAGTTACAAGGTAAGTGCCTAGCGTGGCTTTGTGTCAGTTACAAGGTAAGTCCCTAGTGAGGCTTTGTGTCAGTTTCAAAGTAAGGCCCTAGTGTTGCTTTGTGTCAGTTACAAGGTAAGGCCCTAGTGGGGCTTTGTGTCAGTTACAAGGTAAGGGCCTAGTAAGGCTTTGTGTCAGTTACAAGGTAAGGGCCCAGTGCGGCTTTGTGTCAGTTACAAGGTAAGGGCGTAATGTGGCTTTGTGTGAGTTAGTATGTAAGACCCTAGTTGGCATTTCTGCCAGTTACAAGCTAGATTTAGTTGCTGAGACCATACTTGCTTTTTGATATCTTTTCCTGTTTCCATGGTAACACAAACTTTGTTATAAATTTTCTATTTGCTTCTTCCTTCTTTTTTTTTGACCACAGTCATTAACTATTGTGGATATTAGAATAAATTTAGAATTCACTATTTGATGAGATATTACTTATCTATCATATTTTCAGCATATTGTCAAAATTGTTTTCGTTTTAGGGTGAAAAGGAAAAGAATATTGAAGATTGTCATAATTTTAATTTAGTATTGCCCACGTTGGAGTATCATGATCAAACCTGGACATGGTTGGATTTAGCAATGGCATTAAAAAAGGACAGTAAACAAGCATTGTTATCACAGGTAACCAATATTGGAATTCTGAGAATGTTCTTCTGTGTATATTTTACTAAACTATACTTGGTCAGAAAAGGGAAAAACTGTCATCGTTTACCCATGGAAGAAAATTTCCATTATGATTGACCAGTAGGCATTGCTGACTATGCTATAGTTGAACAGTAGGCATTGCTCTGACCATGCTATGGTTGACCAGTGGGCATTGCTGACTATGCTATCATTGACCAGTAGGCATTGTTGACTATGTTATGGTTGACCAGTAGGCATTGCTCCGACTATGCTATGGTTGAACAGTAGGCATTGATCTGTCTATACCATGGTTGACCAGTGAGCATTGCTCCGACTATGCTACACTTGACCAGTAGGCATTGCTTTGACAATGTTATGGTTGACCAGTAGACATTGCTCTGACTATGCTATGGTTGACTAGTAGGCATTGCTCCGACTATGCTACACTTGGCCAGTAGGCATTGTTCTGACAATGTTATGGTTGACCAGTAGGCATTGCTTTGACAATGTTATGGTTGACCAGTAGGCATTGCTCTGACTATGTTATCGTTGACCAGTAGGCATTGCTCTGACAATGTTATGGTTGACTGTTAGGCATTGCTCTGACAATGTTATGGTTGACCAGTAGGCATTGCTCCGACTATGCTATGGTTGAACAGTAGGCATTGATCTGTCTATACCATGGTTGACCAGTGAGCATTGCTCCGACTATGCTACACTTGACCAGTAGGCATTGCTTTGACAATGTTATGGTTGACCAGTAGACATTGCTCTGACTATGCTATGGTTGACTAGTAGGCATTGCTCCGACTATGCTACACTTGGCCAGTAGGCATTGTTCTGACAATGTTATGGTTGACCAGTAGACATTGCTTTGACAATGTTATGGTTGACCAGTAGGCATTGCTCTGACTATGTTATCGTTGACCAGTAGGCATTGCTTTGACAATGTTATGGTTGACTGTTAGGCATTGCTCTGACAATGTTATGGTTGACCAGTAGGCATTGCTCTGACAATGTTATGGTTGACCAGTAGGCATTGCTTTGACAATGTTATCGTTGACCAGTAGACATTGCTCTGATAATGTTATCGTTGACTAGTAGGCATTGCTCTGACAATGTTATGGCAGACCAGTAGACATTGCTCTGACCATGCTATAACACAGTAGGCATTGCTCTGACCAAGTTATGGTTGCCAGGTGACATTGAATTTGTCATTCCATGCCTTATCAGTTGGCATTGAATCTGTCATACATTGTGTAGATTTTACTTTTTGATACATTGTAAATTTCACATTCTGATACATTGTAGATTTAACTTTTTGATGCATTGTAGATTTCACATTCTGATACATTGTAGATTTCACATTCTGATACATTGTAGATTTCACTTTCCGATACATTGTAGATTTCACTTTCCCATACATTGTGGATTTCACTTTCTGATACATTGTAGATTTCACATTCTGATACATTGTAGATTTCACTTTTTGATACATTGTAGATTTCACTTTTTGATACATTGATTTCTTTAGGCTATTAAAGAGAAGTTGAGAATAAAAAGCAGCAGAGAAGGAAGTGGGTTAACAGATGTATCCACAAGGTAAATGACGTTTATATAACACTATATTTATGAATTTCATATCCCATGCTGACTTGTCTTTTCTTACAATACATATTAATGTATCAAACCAACTGGAACCAAAAACAGTTTTATTTCATCAAGCATATTGTAATGGCAACATAACCAACATTGTTTGTAATAAATAATCATTTCGTGGAACATTATGCAAATACCTCATACTTCATGTTTTACTTGGGCTTACAGAGAGGATGACGAAAAAGCAAAGTTACTTCTTGGAGCCAAGGTAATAATCTCAATCTTTTTAATATGTAAATTAGAATTTAACTTTGTTGAAAGCAAATATTTGGATTACTACATCGTGATATGTTTTTTTTATGTTTCCGCTCAAATAAGTAACATTTTCTCTGATGTCATTAAATCGCAATGAAAATATTTATTTATACAGTGTCCGCTCTCTGGAAAGACATCTCTAATAGATACACATATGTGAATTCTTTTAAGACAGGGTAATATTTATACACCAGTATTTAAAACATATTCCAAGTAAGCAAGGTTTGTGTACAATCGCATTCGTCCAAGAAATAATCTAAATTCCTCTGTATTACAGGTTACAATACAACCAACGGAGAAGTCAAGCAAGAAAGCACTCTTTACAAAATCTACAAAACATTGATGGTTACTCAGAAGTTTCTAGACAACCATTACAGAAATGTCTTGAATTCCGTGGGCCTATGCGTTGTATAGTGCAGTGTGATATAGCAGATAAAAAAAGATTATACATTTTGTGCAATATTGTAATTATTGTATATTTATTATGAGAATATTTGTATGTCCGTATTTGAAATGATAACCCAGTCTTCCACAAGATTGATGGTCTTCTCGTCAGTTGTTATACTGATTGTACCATACCCATGCTCATGTTTGTGTTTTGGAAGTTGCCAGCTGAACAAACTTTTTATTGACTACTATTTTTAGCTGTTACAAGAGTTTATGAGGGTCTGGGTTTAAGGTACGTTGATTATGGGAGCTTATGCGATTCTAGGTTTAAGGTAAACTCATAGAAGCTAACAAAACGGTTCTATTTGATTAACATATTATTAATCCTGCCGTGATTATCGTATTTATCTTGTCGTGTATTTGGTGTTATTTTATAGGTATTAGGTATCCTGGTTATGGAAACTTAAGGTAGTTTCAATGTAGTTTGGTTATGGGAGCTTATGAGCGTTCAGGATTAAGGTAGCTTGATTATGGGAACTTGAGGTGTCGAGGATTAAGGTAGCATGGTTATGGGAACTTATTGGAGTCTAGGTTTAAAATAGCATGGTTGTGAGAACTTATTGGGGTCTAGGTAGCATGGTTGTGGGAACTTATGGGGGTTTAGGTTTAAGGTAGCATGGTTTAGGAAACTAATGGGGGTCTAGGTTTAAGGTAGCATGGTTGTGGGAACTTATGGGGGTTTAGGTTTAAGGTAGCATGGTTTAGGAAACTAATGGGGGTCTAGGTTTAAGGTAGTCTGGTTATAGGAACTTAGAATTATAGTAGCATATGAAATCTGGTTTTACTAACTGAATAAACATGAAAAATACGAGATTGTTTATAACTTCTGAAATTAAAAACTTTTACTTCCCTCCTCATAAAACTACATTGTCACAAAATGTTTGAAGGAAATATCTCAATTGTGGCCTTCTTTCAAACAAAGCAATCAAAGAATGAGGATGGTCAGTTTGTAATCATAACTCATACATTAGATGCAATCAATGTCAGGGTAACAAATCAAAACAAATTTTTCATATTGTGAACAATTATTGAATTGCATTATTAAGAATCCTTTGAAAAAATTAGTATTAATATTACTATCATGCAATCACGCTTTATATATAGACGAACTAGTATGCAAAAGCTTTTAATTGCCATAGATACAAAGAAGAATACTATTTGTTTTATGGGGCTAGTGAAAGAATCATGTATGTTCCTGTTGATTAAATTCAACTTTCTGAGTAAAATGATGGTTTGCATATTAACCATGGCGAATGATATTTGCATATTACCAGTACCAACCTCTGTGCACACATCAAATTTAAATGAGAACACGCATATGGTTCTGTTGTGAAATTGTTTTTGGAGACATACTGTTAATTACCTTTCAAAATGTGACAAATTAAATCTGTACAGTTGAAATTAAACATTTTCTAAAAAACATCATTGTCGTGCATGGTAATGTATGGTAACTATAAAATAACAGACCAAGTTTTCATTTTACTCTGATTATTGGGTTAATATGCTGGTATCTATAAGAAAAAGGAATACTGGCCATTCTCATTATAATATTTAAAAAAAAAAGATAATAAAACAATTTATCAGAAACTGTATTTAAAAATCAAAATTATGGAAACACTTCTGTGTTGAACTGTTTTTAATATATAATCAAATGCAGCTGAATGTTGAAGTTATTTTCTAAGCCATGCTCTTTTATTTGCAATGTCTTGTATATGGTATATTTTCTTCAATCACCTCTTTAATCACTTCTATCATTTAGGCTGATGCAAATTCAATGCCAGTTTATTTAGTTTCCAAATTCATTTATTACACTGATTGTAAATATTTTATTTCCTCATTTGAATAATAAACTCCATGTCTTTCCAAATTATGTACATCTTATATTTATTAGTCCCCTTTCGGACAAAGTCCGAAAACAGGGACTTATAATTCGATCTTCGTCCGTTCGTGCATATGTGCGTCCGTCCGGAGTCATATCTCAGAATCCCTTGGACCGATTTCATTCATTCTTTGCATGTGCCTAGTACTTTATGTGGGACAAATGCACATGCAGTGGTTTAGCGATTCAATTCAAAATGGCCGACTGGCAGCCATCTTAATTTTTGAAAATGTCGTATTTTGGACATGCTTTGTCAGTTTGCATTCAAATTTAGTACATAGATCATACATGTTAGGATACATGTCCTGACCATCCGTGAGTTCCTGACTCTGTGTGTCTGTCCGACTGTCCGTGCGTCAGTCTGTCCAGAGTCATATTTCAGAATCCTGTGAACCGATCCCGTTCATTCTTTGCATGTGCCTAGTATCTTATGTTGGACATATGTAAATGCAGTGGTTTAGCGATTCAATTCAAAATGGCCGACTGGCAGCCATCTTGTTTTTATGAAAATGTTGTATTTTGGACATGCTTTGTCAGTTGTCATTCAAACTTGGTACATAGATTATACATGTTAGGATACATGTCCATGATGATTTATTTCGTAATTGGATCAAAGATGGTCAACTGGCAGGCATCTTGTTTTTTTTTTTTATGCGGTATCTTGTCAGTTTTTATTCAAATTTGGCACATACATGTACTTTATACGTGTTAGAATGCATGTCCATGACAATTTGTTTCAAAATCTGGTCAAGGATGGCCGATTGACAGCCATCTGACTTTTTGGCCTTACTACTATATTTCCACAATTTATATACCATTTTCATTCATATTTGGCACATACATCATACATATTTTGATGTAAATAAACAATCTGTTGTATACGCCACTTGGAACTCAAGTTTCAAGGACACGCTCGCGGACAACCCCTCCGCTTTAATATGACGAGCACAACGAGAACTTCCAAAAATTTAATGGGGACTGTGTCATTTTAGATGACTTGTTGAGGATAGTATGCCTAGACATATCTCAAACAGTGCTGCCATGACATAACCATGAAAGTCATGAGCCTGTCTAGTGTATGTGTATTCCCACCTTTATACTGCTCTCTAAAGAAATGTTTCAATCTTGCATTTGACTTTTTGTACTTTATAGGTAAATCTACCCATGTTTCAGGCTTATTTTCCGACCAACACAATTTTCTTCCAAAACTTATTTTTAAACAAAATAGTTTTCGGACATTCCAAACACATTTTCTGCTTCCAAATACTTTCTGATATTCCAGAAAATTTTTTAGTCCCCATTCAGTCTCTGTCGGTTCGTCCGTCCGTCTGTGCGTCCATCCGTCCGGAGTCATATCTCAGAATCTTTCAGACCGATTTCGTTCATTCTTTGCATGTGCCTAGCACTTTATGTGGGACATATGCACATGCAGTGGTTTAGCGATTCAATTCAAAATGGCCGACTGGCAGCCATCTTGTTTTTTGAAAATGTTGTATTTTGGACATGCTTTGTCAGTTTTCATTCAAATTTGGTATATAGATTATACATGTTATGATACATATTCCCGACTGTCCGTGAGTCCGTGCATCAGTCCGTCCAGAGTCATATTTCAGAATCCTTTTGGTCGATTCTGTTCATGCTTTGCATGTGCCTAGTACTTTATGTGGGACATATGCACATGTAGTGGTTTAGCGATTCGATCAATATGGCTGACTGGCAGCCATCTTGTTTTTTGAAAATGTCGTATTTTTTACATGTTTTGTCAGTTTTCATTGAAATTTGGTACATAGATTGTACATGTTAGGATACATGTCCATGACAATTTCTTTCGCAATTGGATCAAAGATGGCCGACTGGCTGGCATCTTGTTTTGTTTTTTATATGTGGTATCTTGGACATCCTTTGTCGGTTTTCATTCAAATTTGGCACATACTTTATACATGTTAGGATACATGTCCAGGAGGACAATTTGTTTCAAAATCAGATCAAGGATGGTCGATTGACAGCCATCTGACTTTTTGGCCTTACTACTATATTTCCAAGATTTATGTACCATTTTCATTTGTATTTGGCACTTACATCATACATGTCAGTTTGTTTCATAATCAGATCAAAGATAGCTGAATAACGGCTGTTTTTATTTTTGGCCATATTACTAGCATATATATCTGTAACCCATTTATCTGTTTCATTGATAATTAGCATGTCATAAATGGATACATTTACATGTCAATTCAATTTGCAATTTGATCAAATATGGCCAATTGGTGGCCATCTTGTTTGTTTAAAATGTGATAACTTGGACATGCTTTCACTTGTGATCTATGTTTTTCTTTGCTGTCTTAAACCGGAGTGGTCGTCACGCAATATGTGTTCGAATTTGATGTGAATAAATAATCTGTTGGGACTGAAGTTTCAAGGACACGCTCGCGACAACCCCTCCGCTTTAATATGACGAGCACAAAGAGACCTTTCTAAACTTTAACGGGGACTGTGTCATTTTCAATGACTTGTATTTTGTCTGTAATATCTGAAAGAGTTGATAACTTGTCAGAATAGTTGTTTTGCAGGAGAAAAAAACGTTGCCCAAAGTTAAAAGTTGTCACAAAAGTTGCCTGCACAACCCAAAATTTGACTGGAAAGTCAGGAAAGTTGCCAGATGAGTTCCACATTCTATTTGGTTGATCAATATCAAACTTGTGTATATGGTTAATCTGTATGCATCAATGACTCCCTCCACCTTATTGATCTTTTTATCTTATACAGTGATCTTCCTTACCCTATGTAGTCATCTTCCCATTTTTCTCATCTTTGTAATGATATCCCCACCCTATGCTGTGATCTCTTTATCCTATGTAGTGATCTTCCCTACCCTATGTAGTCATCAGCCCATTTTTCCAACCTATGTAATGATATCCCCACCCTATGCTATGATCTCTTTACCCTATGTAGTCATCTGTAATGATATCCCCACCCTATGCTGTGATCTCTTTATCCTACGTAGTGATCTTCCTTACCCTATGTAGTCATCTTCCCATTTTTTACCCACTTATGCAATGATATCACCACCCTATGCTATTTATCCCGTTACCCTATGTAGTCATCTTCCCATTTTTTACCCACTTATGCAATGATATCACCACCCTATGCTATTTATCCCGTTACCCTATGTAGTCATCTTCCCATTTTTTACCCACTTATGCAATGATATCACCACCCTATGCTATTTATCCCGTTACCCTATGTAGTCATCTTCCCATTTTTCCCCACCTATGTAATGATATCCCCACTATATGCTGTAATCTCTTTATCCTATGTAGCGATCTTCCTTACCCTATGTAGTCATCTTTCCATTTTCCCCACCTATGTAATAATATCCCCACCCTATGCTATGATCTCTTTATCCTATGTAGCGATCTTCCTTACCCTATGTAGTCATCTTTCCATTTTCCCCATCTATGTAATGATATCCCCACCCTATGCTGTGATCTCTTTATCCTATGTAGTCATCTTCCCATTTTCCCCCACCTATGTAATGATATCCCCACCCTATGCTGTGATCGCTTTATCCTATGTAGTCATCTTCCCATTTTTTCCCTACCTATGTAATGATATCCCCACCTTATGCTTTGATCTTCTTTGCCTATAATCATCTTCCCATCTTTTCCCCACCTATGTAATAATATCCCCACCCTATGCTGTAATCTCTTTATCCTATGTAGCCATCTTCCCTACCCTATGTAGTCATCTTCCCATCTTTCCCAACTTATATAATAATATCCCCACCCTATGCTGTGATCTCTTTATCCTATGTAGTGATCTTCCCTACCCTATGTAGTCATCTTCCCATTTTTCTCCACCTGTGTAATGATATCCCCACCCTATGCTATGATCTTTTTATCCTATGTAGTGATATTCCCTAGCCTATGTAGTCATCTTCCCATTTTTCTCCACATGTATAATGATATCCCCACCATATGCTATGATCTCTTTATCCTATGTAGTCATCTTCCCTACCCTATGTAGTCATCTTCCCATTTTTCTCCACCTGTGTAATGATATCCCCACCCTATGCTATGATCTTTTTATCCTATGTAGTGATATTCCCTAGCCTATGTAGTCATCTTCCCATATTTCTCCACCTGTATAATGATATCCCCACCATATGCTATGATCTCTTTATCCTATGTAGTAATCTTCCCTACCCTATGTAGTCATCTTCCCATTTTTCTCCACCTGTGTAATGATATCTCCACCCTATGCTATGATCTCTTTATCCTGTGCAGTGATATACCCTATGCAGTCATTTTCCCATCTCATGTAATGATATCCCCACCCAATGTTCTGACTAGTGGGCATTCTGTTTCAATAAATGTTGTTCCAAAGCCATATCTGTTCATGTTAAAAAAATTATAATATTTTATGTAATGCTATTGCCTGTCAATAAGTCAATTTTAGGGTTATATTAATTTTTATATAGCTTTAACTGTTTCCTGTATGATTTATCACATACAAACCATAAACACAGAAATAAATTAAGTATTTCCATTGATTTTTTTATTTTTGCATGCCAACCATCCGACAATCAATTATTGTTCAATTCTGAGAATCACAGCTTATTGCGTATGCAAAGATTACATCACACATGAGTTCAGTGTGATTGGTGTCTTCTATCACAATGTATGATTGGAGTTGCCCTTACTTTTATTTACCCTTCACATGGAAAAATATGCCCTCTTTGTTTTGTGCAAATTTCAATTTGCTAAAATTATCTTCACTCAACAAACACTTTGATGCAGTAATTTTCCCAATCCACTACAGCTATTTTACCATCACTACACACTGCTACACCACTGGGCTTACTCAGTCTATTGTTATCACAATTTATCCTACAAATAAACTGACCATAGCTGTCATACTTTGTGACTTTATGCCGACTACTCACATATACATAATCATTCTTATCTATAGCTACTCCCACAGGATACTCCATTGTATAGTTGTCACCAGTGGTAGAGAATTCAAACATAAACTGGTCGTCAGAATTAAATACCTGAATGCGTAGATTGTTAAAATCAGCCACATACACCATCCCTTTACTGTTAATAGCTAATATACAAGGTCCATTCAACTCTCCCTGTTTATCTCCTTGTATTCCAAGTGAGTTGATATATCTCCCACCCTGTGTATATTTCCTAATGTACCCTTTACTATACTCACTCACATACACATTGTTAGTAACAGGATTGATTGCAATGCCATATGGATCATCAATTTCAGAGCTTCCAAACTTTCTAATCAACTTTCCGTTTTCATCACTCACAACTATTTGTTTGTTATTGTCATCTGTCATAAAGTATTCATTATCATCTGATATTGCTACATCACTTGGTGTGAATTGCTTTGCAAACTGATCAGTAAATTCAAACGATTCTTTGTAGTTTCCGTCTCTGTCATGTATGACAACTCTTCGGTTACCCCTATCAGCTGTTACAAAGTCACCATGTTTATTTATGGTGAGTCCAAGTGGATCCTTGAGCTGTCCTTTTCCCACTGTCTGTACCTATCCTTTTATAACAGGAATATGGAATGGTGATCCTGGTATTTGTGTGTCACCAATCGTCATGGCAACTTGCTGTTTTTCTTCCATCTTTCCTGTTATCATCACATGATGTGTCCCATTGCTATTTTCTGTAACATCAATATTTTCCCATAATGCATCAGATCTCCTTATCTTCACCTGGACATTTTGACGGGGAATGGTCTCTTTTCCTCTGGAGTCTCTGGTTGTGATGAGTAGGTTGACAGATTCACCTTTCAGGAGTTGTTTTGGGATGTACATTTGGATGAACAGGCATCAGATTTGATCACTCCTAGTAATGTATTTGCACCAAGGTCACTTCTGGGTTGGAACTCATTGATCTCATGACTGATTGGTGGTTTTATTTCCATGGCAACCATTTGCATAATTTGCTTATTAGTTTCAGTTCTGGTAGATAGCAGATGAACAGCATTCCCAAGATGCACCAGTGTTTGGAGGTAATGATGTGTACTGACTATGTTGCCATGGTGAAAGTCCATCTCATCAATGTTTATTGCTGCTTCTTTTAATCCACTCTTGGCACGTTCATCCAAGTCATCTATCAGCATCTTCTCTTCTCTCTTTACTCTTTCTATCAATTCCTTTGCTCTTCTTCTAACTTTCTTTTTCTCTGCTCCACACTGGTTTCTGATTTCTTCTCTTGCAGATTCAGTAGCAGCTTTTCCTTCATCCGCTTGCTTCTCTTTCACTTTTAACTTTTCTAACATTTCCCTCACTTGTGTTTTATATTCTTCGGCCACCACCTGTAAATCTCTATGGACATGTTCAGGTCCTCTATGGTTAACTATAGTGCATTTCAAGCATACAGGCACCTGACACGTGTCACAATAGAATTCTAAGTTGCTGTCTTTATGATCACTGCAGAAAACCTTTGACTGCACTGTGAGATGACCTTTAGATTCTATCTCTCTGTACTTGTCAATTTTTAGTACTTGGTGACCTCTGAGAGGTGGAACGTGTTCATGTATTTTAACACAAACATCACAGCTAAACTGGTGGCAGTCTACACACCTGTGAGTTGCTGTCTTCTTTTTGCATATCTTACACATTGGTGGATGGTCTGTACTCAGCTGCCTCAGTCTCTGGAACGTGTCAAGTAGGCTTGTTAAAAAGAAGTTGGATTTTAGTTCCTGAATAGATGTGTCACACTGAATTCTACATGTTGCACACTTCAAATCACCTTCAGATTTGGCTTTAAAAGTCACCAGGCATTGCTCACAGAATGTATGAAGACATGGTAGGACTTTAGGATTCTTGAAGAACTCCAAACAGATGGAACAGCTGAGGAAATCCTCACCAATTTCATTCAGCAAAGACTTTTTGGATGCAGCCATAGCCCTATACATATGGCGGAAGTTTCTGATAAAAATATTGTACTGAACTCCCTAGGAAAGTGAACATTCACAATATGTATTTGTTTTTAATTGGTATCTATCACAGTCAGCTGGCGCACATCTGATATAATAAAATAAATGTGATATTTACTATATGGGGGCCGCCATCTTGAATGACGCATGAAACTAAATAAGAGACAAGTTGTGAAACGCGTTTTTCAGATTCCTACAAATCAGGACAAAAATACCAATCTTTCACAAAAATACGGTTGGGGTTATATTAAGCCAACTGATAACAAAATTCGGCCGAATTCGTCGTTTTTGTGTGGAAAAATCCCTTGCATACGAACACCTTTTGTTTCTTGTAGTTACAATAACTTAAACAATTCTTATCCAATCATCTTCAAACCTTGCTATCATATTAATAGGTATACAATCTTAGCCAAATTCAATTATGGCTTCGCTGTCAACTTTGTCGAGCAGAGCTTATCATATGAGTGATTGTCCATCGTCATCCGTGTCAACTTTTTACTCTTCTGACTTCTTGAAAACTACTAGCCTGAATGCTTTGATACTTGGTGTATATGTACCTTGGGTAGAGCTCTCTTCAATTTGTTCATTTCATGATGATATCTTCAAATCTCTAATTTTATTGAATATTTTTGTAATTTTTGCTAAAAAGGTGATATTTTTGACTTCTTGTTAAAAACCGCAAGTCCGATTGCTTTGATACATATAAGTACCTCAGGTTGACCTCTCTCAGATTTGTTCATTTTTAGTCCCCGTTCGGACGCATTCCAAAAACGGGGAATTATGTTTTGACCCTTGTGCGTGCGTGCGTCCGGACCTGTATCTCAGAAACGCCTGGATCAATCATAATCAAACTTCACACATACATAATATTATACATATGCACATCAATTTGTTTCACGATCTGATTCAAAATGGTCAAAAGGCAGCCATTTTGTGCTAAAAAATCATCAAAAATCAAGCATTTCTTGGCTGTTTACAGATGGATTTTATTCAAACTTGGTATATACACTAGGAATTATAGGACCTTGATGCAAATAATTTTGTTTTTCACATAATATTCTAAATGGGCGACTGGCGGTCATTTTGTTTTAATGGATGTGGTTCTCGTGCCATATCTCTGACTTGTATTGACTGATTATGTTCAAATTTTAAATATTCATTATGCATCATGTCATAGATATACAAATATATTGATTTGATGATCCTATTCAAAATGGCCGAATGGTAGCCATTTTTGTGCTAAAAAATCATCACATATCAAGCATTTCTGGCATTTATGGATGGATTTTGTTCAAACTTGGTACATACATTAGACATTACGGGTTCCAGATGCACCTCATTTTATTTTTCAGATCGGATTCAAAATGGCTGGCTGGTGGCCATTTTGTTTTAATGAATGGGCTTCTGGAGCCATATCTCTGACATGCTTTGACTGATTTTGTTCAAATTTTATATATTCGTTATACATCATGTTATAGATATATACATGTATTAAAAATGGATTGTTTTAAATAATGCTGTTCCAGAGCAATATCTCTCAATATGGACAAGTACTTGTTTGATCATCAGATAAATATTCCTGACATGGTTATATTCCAGCTAAATTACTATAAACAAAACTATATATCTAAAATTCGATAACTAACGAGAACTGTGCCATGCATGGCTTGTCTAATGATATCTTCAGTTCTTTATTTGAAATGTGCATTGCTAACAGCAGAGTTTTTGCTCAGTCTGGTACACATTTGCAAACCTACCAATAAAATCTTCAATATAAGCACTCCTATGAATTGGGGGCCAAATTTTCATCAAGATCTGAAGCTAATAGAAAATCTGTTTAGTCCATGGTTATCAAATCAAAAACAATACATAAATATAGCTGCATAGCAGCTATTAACGGCTTTCAGGTAAAGGACCATAATACCATCGAACTTGGAAGAAAAAGTTTGGAAAATTTGATTTGTGCAATCTATATACATGTAGGTTACACGATGGTCTGGTCCAATACCTTCAATATAGCATTACTTTCATGTCTCTTATTTCAATAGTGCTTGAGATATTATAGATATGCATATTTAATGAGTTATATGACCATATATGGTCATTGAACATGTTAGCAATTTCTTGTCCAATGCCTTCAATATAGCATTGGTTCCATGTTATGTGCAATAGTGCATGAGATATTAGAGACATGCATATTTAATGAGTTCTATGACCATATATGTTCATTGAACATGTTAGCAATTTCCCTTTTTCAATGCCTTCATTATAGCATTGATTCCATGTTTATATGTACAATAGTGCATGAGATATTATAGATATGCATATTTAATGAGTTCTATGACCATATATGTTCATTGAACATGTTAGCAATTTCCCCTTTTCAATGCCTTCATTATAGCATTGATTCCATGTTTATTTGTACAATATATGTAGTGCATGAGATATTATAGATATGCATATTTAATGAGTTCTATGACCATATATGGTCATTGAACATGTTAGCAATTTCCCTTTTTCAATGCCTTCATTATAGCATTGATTCCATGTTTATATGTACAATATATGTAGTGCATGAGATATTATAGATATGCATATTTAATGAGTTCTATGACCATATATGGTCATTGAACATGTTAGCAATTTCCCTTTTTCAATGCCTTCATTATAGCATTGATTCCATGTTTATTTGTACAATATATGTAGTGCATGAGATATTATAGATATGCATATTTAATGAGTTCTATGACCATATATGTTCATTGAACATGTTAGCAATTTCCCTTTTTCAATGCCTTCATTATAGCATTGATTCCATGTTTATATGTACAATATATGTAGTGCATGAGATATTATAGATATGCATATTTAATGAGTTCTATGACCATATATGGTCATTGAACATGTTAGCAATTTCCCTTTTGCAATGCCTTCAATATAGCATTGATTCCATGTTTATATGTACAATAGTGCATGAGATATTATAGATATGCATATTTAATGAGTTATATGACCATATATGGTCAAAGAATATGTTGGTAAATTCTCCTGTCCATTGCCTTCAATATAGCGTTAGTTCTATGTTTTTACATGCAATAGTGCTTGAGATATTAGAGACATGCATATTTAATGAGGTGCAAGATGGCGGCCGAACCACGTGACTAATCGGAAATCTGTTTATGTCACTTTTTTGGGCATGACATATAGAAGGTATATCCAAATTTTCATGCAAAATGTGCAGCCGTTTTAGAGAAGAAGTCGTTTGAAAGTGCCAGAAAATAAACATTACAATAACAATTGGCTTTCAAGCTTGACAGGACTTGAAAGCCTAAAAAATACATAAAAGGCAAAACATTGCATCCACATTTTGAAAAGAAAATTGTAGTAAAAAATATGTATTCTGTAATTGACAAACAGGTCATTCGACAAATGGAAGTAAAGATTCACAGGAATTTGTTTCAGCTATTAGAACAGAATGATAGAGCTTTTATAATACTAATTTAAAAATGCACTTCAAAAACAAAGATTGCAGTGTTTGAAGATGTAGATTCTCAGGAGGCAACAGTACTGTTGACTTCCCTCCTCACTGGACACCAACTAACTATTTAAGTTGATTTGCATACAAAGCAGAGCTTGCAACATGATAGCTATTCATAGAGGGCGTTTTTTTACTTTTCATATAATACAGTAGTCACACAATGAATATAATAAGGCAGTTCATATTTGTCTCAGTGAATCATTGATTATTGACATCTAATACAGCACTTTTGTTTTTACACTAAAATATTTGAATTATTTCGAATAAAGCTGGAAATTATGTCCCTTAAAATAATTAAACAAATTAGGCACCAATTGTTTGTGAGATATTTACATCAATCAAGGACATTCAGTAGACTGCTTTTTCCACTGTTGTTTCAACCCCAAAACCTGTTTGTATACAAAATTAATTATGACAATGCATATTCATATTGAAACAAACTATGATAAGGGGATTAATATTATATAACAAAGGGCAAGGTCACCAGAGTTCAACTATGTTTTGAGGTGGGTGGTATACCCATCTAAAATGTACAATATTTTGGGATAAGTATCTTGGGCGCAGTATGGTATACTCCACTGACAGAAAATGTATTGTATCAAGAGTTTGTATATTATCAAACACATCGATCGATTTTGACTTTGATTGTGTTCTAACAGACTAATAATTTTAACCTCATAATTCAGGTGGTACGTAAATAATAAAATGTGCATATGTTTTGAGACCATTTCTGTTTCTTCATTGTAAAAGTGTTGTTGAAATCAATGACGCAGCAAGTATCAGTAATTTTATTTTTCCCCCAAAACGTATTAATCCCCTCAATGTGTCATTTTGTGAACTAAAATTGTCATTTGTACACTTTTTCGTTGTGGGTGTCAGGTAAATACCCATCTCTCTAAAACACGATTTTGGCGCTAAGTCGGATATGTACGGTATACTCCTCTGCCACCCCCTGTAAGTCTCTATGGACATGTGCAGGTCCTCTATGGTTAACTATGGTTCATTTCAAGCATACAGACACATGGCATGTGTCACAGTTGAATTATAAGTGGCTGTTTTTATTATCACTGCAGAATACTTTTGACTACATTGTGAGATGACCCCAATCTGATTAAAATCTGATGTAGTGTACGGGCTTTAATTATTTTGGCTATAAACTTGTTTTAATTTTTTTTTTTACTTTTGTTATTAATGCCCTTTTATTTTATTATTTTACTTTGATTTTGATTTTTTTTAATTCCGCCCTACCTACATCTGATCCGACGCCTATGTAAGTCCCGTTCAAATCTCGCGTAAGTAACAGCCAATCACAGTCCCCCTTTTATAAAGGCTGTCGGTTGCTTACTTTTCAGTGTATACGGGCAATCTTTCTGTACATTTATATTTTGCCCACTTGAATAAACCATTAATAGAAAATTGCTAGTATATTTTTATTTGAGAAAGAAATTCCACAGCATTTTATAATTTTTGTCATTTCATTGAATATTTTTGTCACTTCCAACAAATGTGTACACTTCCAGATACATCTTCGCCAGCCAAGGTTCGTTCATTCAGTCATCGCTTCAATTTTACATCACTGAGCATAATTATCTAGAATGGAAGCAAAAAAAAGTAAATCGTAATGATTAGAACACTGTAAACAGCTATAGTAAACAATGCAAACTGATTTTAAATTGTATAGCGGTCACCGGCCCACGGCATCGACGCAGAAAATTGGAGCAAAACAATATTTTCTGATCAATTGCGATGTGTTCCAAATAACAAATATTTTATTCCAGTCCAAATCAGCTCAATTACTTTAATAAAGTGTTATTGTATAATGTACAAAATGTTGGTACAATTTGATGAATATTTACAGCTAAGGCTTCAATACCGTAGACGATTTTGGCCCGATTGTCAACAAAACATCACCCGTCTCCAGGGCAGGCGACTGGAAAAAGACACTGGTGTTCGGTCGAACCGGTGGAAACAAAATCGTCACTCCCAGAATAACTATGCAAAAAAAAACGATCTAAAGTCGAACCATTCGAGCCACAATATTAACATAAAAATGACTTTCGTTGCATTTGACAATGATAAACTTACCGAAAAGCCGTGTTTTTCTCGGTCGGTATAATCCGCCATTTTATTTGTGTATTGGCCACCAGGCTCTGCCCGGTGACGTCATCATGTGCGCTATAGAAGGAGGTTTGTGATTCGTTGACTAAAATCGTCGATAGTGGGTCTCGTTGAAATCTCGTTACATAGGCATCGGTTCAGATGTAGGTAGGGCGGAATTAAAAAAAATCACAAAATCAAAATCAAAGTAAAATAATAAAATAAAAGGGCATTAATAACAAAAGTAATAAAAAATAAAATTAAAATAAGTTTATAGCCAAAATAATTAAAGCCCGTACACTACATCAGATTTTAATCAGATTGAGATGACCCCTATCTCTATCCCGATCTCTACTCTCTGTACTTATTTATTACCGGTATTTCCAGATTCTACTTTTTTGTAGCTGAAATTAATTTTTGCTGCAAACATACAATACGAGTCAAGATATATAACTCATTTTCATTGATTTATTACATGCAAACCATTTCCATTGGTTAATTTTGCAAACATGTGACAATATAGTATTGTACAGTACTGTATGAAAGATGACATCACATACAAGTTCAATGTGATTGGTGTTTCCCATAACAGTGTATGGTTAGAGTCTCAGTTGCCTGCCCTTACTTTTATCCACCCTTCACATGGAAAATTATGTCTTCTTTGTTTTGTGATTGTTATATTCTAATTTGGTGAAATTAGCTTCACTCTACAAAGAATTTTATGCACTTATTGTCAAAATCCACTACAGCTATTTTACCATCATTACACACTGCTACACCACAGGGATTACTCAGTCCATCTTTATCACAATCTATCCTACAAATAAACTGACCATAGCCGTCATACTTAGTGACTTTATGCTGACTACTCACATATACATAATCATTCTTATCTATAGCTACTCCCCTAGGATACTTCATTGTATTGTTGTCACCGGTGGTAGAGAATTCAAACATAAACTGGTCATCAGAATTAAATACCTGAATACAGTGATTGTAAGAATCTGCCACATACACAATTCCTTTACTGTTAATAGCTAATATACAAGGTCTATTCAACTCTCTCTGTTTATCTCCCTGTATTCCAAGTGAGTTGATATATCTCCCACCCTGTGTATATTTCCTAATGTACCCTTTACTATACTCACTCACATACACATTGTTAGTAACAGGATTGATTGCAATTCCAAGTGAATCATCAATTTCGGAGCTTCCAAACTTTCTAATCAACTTCCCGTTGTCATCACTCACAACTATTTGTTTGTTATTGTCATCTGTCATAAAGTATTCATTATCATGTGATATTGCTACATCACTTGGTGTGAATGGCTCTGCAAACTGATCAGTAAATTCAAAAGATTGTTTGAAATGTCCGTCTCTGTCATGTATGACAACTCTTCGGATACTCCTATCAGCTGTTACAAAGTCACCATGTTTATTTATGGCGAGTCCATGTGGAGACTTGAGCTGTCCTTTTCCCACTGTCTGTACCAATCCTTTTATAACAGGAATATGGAATGATGATCCTGGTATTTGTTGGTTACCAATCGTCATGGCAACTTGCTGTTTTCCTTCTATCTTTCCTGTTATCATCACATGATGTGTCCCATTGCTATTTTCTGTAACGTCAATATTTTCCCATGATGCATCAGATCTCCTTATCTTCACCTGAACATCTTGATCTGTTTTCCTCTGAAGTCTCTGGTTGTGATGATCAAGTTGACAGATTCACCTATCTTGAGTTGTTTTGGGATGTTTTGAACTGTACATTTGAATGGACATGCATCAGATTTGACCACTCCTAGTAATGATTCTGCACCAAGGTCACTCCTGGGCTGGAACTCATTCATATCATGATTGATTGGTTGGTGGTTTTGTTTCCATGACAAAGATTTGCATAACTTGCTTATTAGTTTCCAACCTTGTAGGCAGCAGATGAATAGCGTTCCCATGATGTACCAGTATTTGGGGGTAATGATGTGTACTGACTATGTTGCCATAGTGAAACTCTATCTGATCGATGTTTATTGCTGCTTCTTTTAATCCACTCATAGCACGTTCATCCAAGTCATCTATCAGCATCTTCTCTTTTCTCTTTACTCTTTCTATCAATTCCCTTGCTCTTCTTCTAACTTTCTTTTTCTCTACTTCACACTGGTTTCTGATTTCTTCTCTTGCAGATTCAGCAGCAGCTTTTCCTTCATCCGCTTGCTTCTCTTTCACTTTTAACTTTTCTAACATTTCCCTCACTTGTGTTTTATATTCTTCTGCCACCCCCTGCAAATCTCTATGGACATGTTCAGGTCCTCTATGGTTAACTATGGTGCATTTCAAGCATACAGGCACCTGACATGTGTCACAATAGAATTCTAAGTGGCTGTCTTCATGATCACTGCAGAATACTTTTGACTGCAATGTGAGATGACCCTTAGATTCTATCTCTCTGTACTTGTCAATATTTAGTACTTGGTGACCTTGGAGAAGTGGAATGTGTTCATGCATTTTAACACAGACATCACAGCTAAACTGGGGGCAGTCTACACACCTGTGAGTTGCTGTCTTCTCTTTGCATATCTCACACATTAGTGGATGGTCTGTACTCAGCTGCCTCTGTCTCTGGAACGTGTCAAGTAGGCTTGTTAAAAAGAAGTTGGATTTTAGTTCCTGAATAGGTGTGTCACACTGAATTCTGCATGTTGCACACTTCAAAACACCTTCAGATTTGGCTTTAAAAGTCACCAGACATTGCTCACAGAATGTATGAAGACATGGTAGGACTTTAGGATTCTTGAAGAACTCCAAACAGATAGAACAGCTGAGGAATTCCTCACCAATTTCGTTCAGGAAAGACTTTTTGGATGCAGCCATAGCTGTATACATATGACGGAAGTTTCTGATAAAAATATCGTTCTGAACTCCCTAGGAAAGTGAAAATTCACAATATGCATTTGTTTTTAATTGGTATCTATAATGGCTGGATGCAGGCTAGGTGTAATGCTTTTCAAATCATTATCAGCCTAGGGAGTATTCTATATACAGCCAGTCACGCACACTCTTCAACTTTTGGATTTATTCCAAGAATCCTAAAGTCTTACCATGTCCAAATTCACAGAAATTTGTTTCAGCTATTAGAACAGAATGATAGAGCTTTTATAATACTAATTTAAAAACGCACTTTAAAAACAAAGATTGCAGTGTTTGAAGATGTAGATTCTCAGGAGGCAACAGTACTGTTGACTTCTCTCTCCACTGGACACCAACTAACTATTTAAGTTGATTTGCATACAAAGCAGAGCTTGCAACATGATAGCTATTCATAGAGGGCGTTTTTTACTTTTCATATAATACAGTAGTCACGCAATGAATATAAGAAGGCAGTTCATATTTGTCTCAGTGAATCATTGATTTTTGACATCTAAATACAGCATTTGTTTTTACACTAAAATATTTGAATTATTTCGAATAAAGCTGGAAATTATGTCCCTTAAAATAATTAAACAAATTAGGCACCAATTTTTTTGTAAGATATTTACATCAATCAAGGACAATCTGTGGCTGCCGTTGCCCGAGCAACCGAAACTTTGCTGCGTTCCCGCGCTTTGTTTAGCCTCGTTCATTTGTCTGCGTGCTATGTACACGTGAAAGACGAATTTTACTACAGGTTATACTAATAGGTACTGTAGTTTTGTTGTTTGACATGTTCCTGATTCTTTTAGTGCTTCCACTCGTTTATTTATCTCACGGCAGTTTTTGGTGTTGTGCGCGCTCTGTACGAGGATTGGGGCAGTCGCCATTTTTCGCTTTCACTGGAAGTGAAACGCTCGTTTCACTGCACCTAGTTTTCGTCTTTTTCGCTGCCCAAGTATTGTTTATGCTGCCAACGAGGTAGGTAACGTTTGAGGAGTTACTAGAGAATTATTTGAGAAGAGATTTGTTATGTTTAGAGTAGTTTGGTAGCCTTATCGATTTAGTTGATTTATCGTTGGCGTAGTTTACATGCCGAGTCGCCGTCAGTCGTGTAGTTGAGTTGACACTCGTGTAGTTGAGTTTACACTCACCTAAAATTCTCAGTCGTTTTCTATACGATTATGCAAGTCACATTCCATGTACAGTTTGTAATCTATTCGTATGAGCTCAGATTCATGTATAACTTTACCATATTGTGTGTGTACATGTACGATAGATTCGTCTAGTCTCGCCACTAGGTGGCGCACTATGCTGTATATCATTGCCTATCTATTTACATAGTAGCACTGGTACTTATGACAATATAAATACGCAAGATCATGTTATTATTTTCTGAACGTATACTCTTGTATTTCACAGTTTTGACGGTGTTACAATCTTCTCAATATTGTTCGTCGTAAATAAAGTGAAGGTTACATCAGTATTTTGCGTTGGTTACTGGGGCAGCTACAGTCAAAACTCGACAGTCAACAATTTCTGGTCGAAACTATAGTCATTGCTGTGAGGTCAAAGAAAGGAATTGCCTGTGCTATTCACTGCATTGTATCGTATACTAAGCTGAACGTCCAGATGTCACTCGGATAGCTACTATCAAGACAATCAGTGGACACTCGTAAGCACTGTATACAGCAGATGGAGGATACAGCTATTCTACAGAATACCGTTGACAAAGACTGTTAGACACAAGATTGCGAAATCCAGTACATTTAAACACTGTATGAAACATACATGTCATATATAACATTTGACATTTGTGTACACAAACAGACAGTGAATGTCATTGATTTAACTATCGAACTTGAACTGTGTTGGACATTGAGTTACTTGCTTAAATTCAGTATAGCTCTCAGGTGTCGCCGCCAATGAGAATTGTGATATAGAATAAGACTCAATCTGCATACTGAGGATACTCTGTATTTATAATTCAAATATATGTTGAACTTGGTGTAATTTTAGTGTCATATTTAGGATCTGTGCTATTAGCAGGCTTGATATCTGTACTTGGCTTACCCTTGCGCTCTGTGCTTTTCTGTTGTAGTCGCAATTGTTTGTTTACCACACTCCCAGCCAAATAGTGAGCGTATCTGCCTTTTCATATCGATTGTTAAGTTAGTGTTTAGTCAATTTTGATTCAATTTAACCATATAGTTTAATAGTCTCTTTTCAGATATGGCTGATGAAGCCATCACACCAACAGACATAAGCCTACATAACAACGAAGTGCCACCAGTGAGTGGAATTCCCGTTGAAAGTCAAACTGAGGAAGAGACAAGTCAACTGCGGGGGTCAGAAAGAACACGGAAACTTACAGAAAAAGCAATACAGTATAGAAGTGTACTAACAGGTAAATTCTGGGAAAATCATTTTGATCTAATAACCATTATAGATAATGCACAGAAACTTGTAACTGAGCCAACTATAGACGAAGAGAAATTGACAGCAGTCAAATTGGATATTGAAAACTGCTTAAAGGTATTGCAGGATGTGGTTGAAGAGCATCTTTGTGTCCTGCCCGGCGAAGAGAGTACAGTGTTGGGGAAAAGCTCTCGACAAGATTTCTGAAAGCTCCAGACAGGCCATCAATCAACTTGATAAAGCTCAAATAGTATTTCACAACAATAAAGACCTCATGTCAAGATTGCATCTCAAGCATGAGGGATCAAAAACATCTTCAGTCTCCAGATATTCCAAAGCTTCAAGCAGTTCATACCGACGTCGAGAAGCCGCAGCAGAGGCAGCTGCCTTGAAAACTAAGTTGGAGGCCCAAATACTCCTTAACAAGAAACAAGAAATGATAGAACAAATCGAGTTTGAAAAAAACACAAAGAAGTTTGCAAACAGAAAGGAAAATGTCTAATTTGAGACGAGAATTAGAAGAACAGAAACTAGCTGCCGAGTTGAAGGCAGAAGAAGCAAGACTGAAAGTGTATAGCGATGAAGAAGATGACTCTGATTCAATTTGCAGCACATCTCAACTGTCAAAGAAAGTGCCTGATCTTAAGCACTTGTTCACAAGTCCAACTGTAAAGAAGGAAAACGTACCTCCTGAGAAATGTGCTCCTTCAACGCCATACACCAAGAACATGAACACAGACACTCAAGCTCACCTACCATCTTCAGAGTCGACAGCAGAAATGTTTGCCCGGACAATTGCTATGAGCCGTCTACCTACTGCTGAACCCCAAGTCTTTACTGGAGACCCACTTCAATACCCAGATTGGATATCGTCATTCACCACCTTGATCGGAGGCATTCCACAGGGTGAGAAAATTCATTACCTGAAACGTTATTTAGGAGGCCAGGCAAGGGAAGCAGTGAGTGGATTCTTTCTTCTACGGAGACAAAATGCATTTGATGAAGCAAAATGTGTTCTTGAAAAGAGATTTGGCAATCCCTTCGTCATTGCGGAAGCCTTCAGATCAAAGCTTGATTCGTGGCAAAAGATTCAAACCAGGGACAAAACAGGTTTACGAAGATATGCTGACTTTCTACAACAGTGTGTTGTGAGTGCTACTGAAATCCGAGAACTCCATATACTTGATGACATGAGAGAGAACGGGAGATTAGTATCTAAACTACCAGAATTGTTAGGTCATAGGTGGAATCGTCTTATTGCTAGAAACAAAAGAGAGCGTGGATGTTACCCGTTGTTTCGAGACTTCGCTACCTTTGTTATGGAGGAGTCAGAAATATTAAATGATCCTGTCGTAGTCTTTGAACCAGATGGTAATCATACTTACAGGAAGTTGAATAATTACTCTCGTTCGCAACCCTCGAAAAGGTCGTTAGCAACTACGGTTCAAACAGTTGATAAATCAAATGAATGTATATTCTGTGATAAGGGAAATCACACTGTTTAAGATTGTCGAAACTTTTCCCGGAGAACCATGGACGAAAGAAGAGACTTTATAATGAAGAAAGGCCTCTGTTTTGGATGTTTTGGAGAAGGCCACATGTTGAGACAGTGCACCAACAGGTGTGAGTGCAAGGTTTGTCATAACAAACACCCTACTAGTTTGCATGACAGAGATAAATACTCAGAATTAGGTAACAAGACATCTGAAACCCATGAGATTGAACAAAGGGAAGCTACCTGTCACAAAGTGTTAAGCAGTAACAAAGAATCAGTTTCCTCCATGGTAGTGCCAGTATGGGTATCGTGCAAGGAAAACCCAGACAGTGAGATGCTGGTCTATGCTCTGCTCGACACTATGTCAGATGTCACATTTATATTGGACCAGATCAAAGAGGACCTACAAGCACACTCTAGCCCAGCAAAGCTACGTTTGTCAACGATGACTTCAAAGGGAGACCTTGTAGAAAGTCATAAATATGAAAATCTTGTGGTGAAAGGATTTAACTCTATGTCAAGGATTCCTCTCCCAACAACATATTCCAGAGATCATATCCCACTGGACAGGTCCCACATTGCTACACCTGAAACTGCTCATGAATGGTCTCACCTACGTAGGATTGCAGATCTGCTGACTCCTAAGCAGGACTGCCCAGTTGGTTTGTTAATTGGATACAACTGCCCAAGTGCTTTAGCACCTCAGAATTGCGTCTTAGGCAGTGGCAATCAACCATATGGTGTGGAAACTAAACTCGGTTAAGACTATGTCTCAAGAAGACATGAAGTTTATAGAAATCGTATCAAATGGTATTCGGCAGAGAGAAGATGGGTATTATGAAATGCCACTACCATTCAGAGAGGGAAAACCTTCACAGTTACCAAATAATCGTCAAGCAGCCATGCATCGTGCTATAGGCTTGTTGAAACAATTCCAGAGAAAACCAGAATATCAAAATCATTACACCACTTTCATGAGAGAGATACTAAAGAGAGGTTATGCAGTAATGGTCCCACATGATGAGCCACTGACATCAACACCATGGTATATACCTCATCATGGAGTATACCATCCCAGAAAACCGAATAAAGTAAGAGTTGTCTTTGATTGTAGCGCTCGTTACCAGGGTTCAAGCTTGAATGACCACCTTTTGTCAGGTCCAGACTTGATCAACCCCGTAATTGAAGTACTCTGCAGGTTCCGTGAACACCCAATTGCCTTGACATGTGATGTGGAGAAAATGTTCCATAAGTTTCGTGTGAAGCTTGAACACCAAGACTTTCTCAGGTTTTTGTGGTGGGATGACGAAGACTTCACACAGCCCCCAGTTGATTTTAGAATGAAAGTCCATTTGTTTGGAGCTGTTTCATCTCCAGCATGTGCAAACTTCGGCTTAAAACAACTTGCCAAGGACTACAAGCACCTTGGAGAGAACGCTTCAGAATTTTTGAAAAACAACTTCTATGTTGATGATGGGTTGAAGTCGGAACAAAGTGTAGAAGCTATGAAGGATCTCATTCACAATGCTGTTGAGATCTGTGAAAAGAGTAACTTGCGGCTACACAAAATAAGTTGTAATAATTCTGAGGTAATGTTAAGTCTACCAGAGTCCGAAAGAGCTACTATAACACAGACTGACTTTGAACCCAGTCAGAAGAGTTTTTCGCCAGAGAAGGTTTTAGGTATACAGTGGTGCATCGAATCAGATACCTTTTGTTTCAAGTTGATGTTAAAGGAACACCCCTTGACTCGTCGTGGGATTCTAGCAACAGTTGCCTCAATTTACGACCCCTGAGGTCTTATTTCGCCTTTAGTCTTAGTTGGGAAGATGATACTCCAAAGAATGTGCCAGGACAGAGCAGATTGGGATGACCCATTACCAGATGATCTTCGTCCAGACTGGAAACGCTGGAAAGCTGAGCTGTTGAAACTGAGTGAGATCAAAATTCCGCGATGCTTCATTCCAGATGGTTTAGGTCAAGCAGTCTCAGTACAACTTCACCACTTTTCTGACACATCGTTTTCTGGTTATGGACAATGTTCATATGTGCATCTGAAGACAACAGATGAAAAGGTACACTGTGCCTTGGTCATGGCGAAGGTCAGAGTTGCCCCATTAAAGCCTGTAACTATACCTAGATTGGAACTACAAGCTGCAACAATTTCAGCAAAGGTTTCTAAGGTTCTCGAAACAGAAATGGGCTATAAAGACATGTCACATAATTTTTGGATGGATTCCAAGGTAGTCTTGGGATATATAAAGAATGATACAAAGAGACTCAAGATGTTCGTCGCAAACAGGGTTCAACGAATTAGAGAAGTTTCCCAGCCAGCACAGTGGAAATATGTTCCAACCACTGATAACCCTGCAGATCATGCCACACGTGGTCTAACAGCTGATGAAATCGGCAAATCCAACTGGCTTACAGGCCCTAAGTTTTTGTGGGAAACAGAGGCTTCACCTCAGACTGCAGACATTGCTTTGGAAATCCCACCAGATGATGTAGAGGTTAAACCGACAGTTGTACATATTGTATGGCGAATGAAGTTCACTAGCTTCACAGAGAGGATGAGCAGATTTTCTAGCTATTCAAAGGCAGTGACAGCAGTGGCGGTCATTGTTGAATGTTCACTTAAGAAACGGGGAAAGCTATTCTCCAAAATACAGGTTAGAAACTTAGCAGAGACAAACCTTTCAGAGTTATACAGCAAGAAACATTCAAAGACAGTATACAGAATTTCCAGAAGAGATACACTTCTAGTTGTAGAGACGATCCTCTAAAGAGCCTGGACCCCTTTCTCGATAAGAATGGTTTGCTACGGGTGGGAGGCAGATTGAAAAGGTCAGCCTTCTTACATGGAGTGAAGCATCCAATTTTGTTGCCAAAGAGAAACCATTTCTCAACGTTGGTTGCAATTCATTATCATGGCCGCATAGGTCATCAAGGTCGAGGCATGACTATCAACAAAATTCGGAATCATGGATACTGGATTGTTGGGTGTCGTTCAACAGTGTCCTCCCTGATCCAAAACTGCGTTACGTGCAAAATATTTGTACAATCTTCAGTCAAGGAAAACCTGGCAAGGTACCAAAGAAAATATCAGAGTTGGTGATATAGTTATGCTAAAGGACGAGAACATCTTTCACTCTGATTGGAGATTAGCTAAAGTGGTAGAGACCTATCCCTCTAATGATGGTCTTGTGAGAAAGGTAAAGCTACTGATGGCCACTCCGAACTTAGATAAAACAGGTAAGCCAATTTACAATAGAACGTTTTTAGACCGTCCAATTCATAAGCTGATTCTTCTCATTTCCTGTCATGAAGGATTGAAATGATGTTACTTCTTCTACTGAGTAGACACAGTAGTTGACCTTGATCGTTCACATGTTTTACATTGATAAGGCGATATTCGTTTATTCCGAATAACCCCTCTTTTAGAAATCATCTTGGATGATTTGGGTGGGAGTGTGGCTGCCGTTGCCCGAGCAACCGAAACTTTGCTGCATTCCTGCGCTTTGTTTAGCCTCGTTCATTTGTCGGCATGCTATGTACATGTGAAAGGCGTCTTCTTCCGAATTTTACTACAGGTTATACTAATAGGTACTGTAGTTTTGTTGTTTGACTTGTTCCTGATTCTTTTAGTGCTCCCACTCGTTTATTTATCTCACGGCAGTTTTTGGTGTTGTGCGCGCTCTGTATGAGGATTGGGGCAGTCGACATTTTTCGCTTTCACTGGAAGTGAAACGCTCGTTTCACTGCATCTAGTTTTCGTCTTTTTCGCTGCCCAATTATCGTTTATGCTGCCAATGAGGTAGGTAACGTTTGAGGAGTTACTAGAGAATTATTTGAGAAGACATTTGTTATGTTTAGAGTAGTTTGGTAGCCTTATCGATTTAGTTGATTTATCGTTGGCGTAGTTTGCATGCCGAGTCGCCGTCAGTCTTGTAGTTGAGTTGACACTCGTGTAGTTGAGTTTACACTCATCTAAAATTCTCAGTCATTTTCTATACGATTATGCAAGTCACATTCCATGTACAGTTTGTAATCTATTCGTATGAGCTCAGATTCATGTATAACGTTACCATATTTTGTGTGTACATGTACGATAGATTCGTCTAGTCTCGCCACTAGGTGGCGCACTATGCTGTATATCATTGCCTATCTATTTACATAGTAGCACTGGTACTTATGACAATATAAATACGCAAGTTCATGTTATTATTTTCTGAACGTATACTCTTGTATTTCACAGTTTTGACGGTGTTACAATCTTCTCAATATTGTTCGTCGTAAATAAAGTGAAGGTTACATCAGTATTTTGCATTCGTTACTGGGGCAGCTACACATTCGGTAAACTGCTTTCCTGCTGTTGTTTCAACCCCAAAACTTGTTTGTATTCAAAATTAATTATGACAATGCATATTCATATTGAAACAAACTATGATAAGGGGATTAATATTATATAACAAAGGGTCACCAGAGTTCAACTATGTTTTGAGGTGGGTGCTCTACCCCTCTAAAATGTACAATATTTTGGGATGAGTATCTTGGGCGCAGTATGGTATACTCCACTGACAGAAAATGTATTGCATCAAGAGTTTGTATATTATCAAACACATCGATCGATTTTCACTTTGATTGTGTTCCAACAGACTAATAATTTTAACCTCATAATTCAGGTGGTACGTAATTAATAAAATGTGCATATGTTTTGAGACCATTTGTTTCTTCATTGTAAAAGTGTTGTTGAAATCAATGACGCCGCAAGTATCAGTAATTTTATTAAATACCAAAAAGACGTATTAATCCCTCAATTTGTCATGTGGTGAGCTAAAATTGTCTTTTGTACACTTTTCTGTTTTGGGTGTCGTATAAATGCCCATCTCTCTAAGACACGATTTTTGGACCTGAGTACCCTCGGTGCTAAGTCGAATATGTAGGGTATACTCATCTGCCACCACCTGTAAGTCTCTATGGACATGTCCAGGTCTTCTATGGTTAACTATGGTTCATTTTAAGCATACAGACACAAACAAGTGTCACAGTAGAATTCTAAGTGTCTGTTTTTATTATCACTGCAGAATACTTTTGACTACATTGTGAGATGACCCCTATCTCTATCCCGATCTCTACTCTCTACTCTCTGTACTTATTTATTACCGGTATTTCCAGATTCTACTTTTTTGTAGCTGAAATTAATTTCTGCTGCAAACATACAATACAAGTCGAGATATATAACTCATTTTCATTGATTTATTACATGCAAACCATTTCCATTGGTTATTTTTGCAACCATGTGACAATATAGTATTGTACAGTACTGTATGAAAGATGATATCACATACAAGTTCAGTGTGATTGGTGTTTTCCATCACAGTGTATGGTTAGAGTCTAAGTTACCTGCCTTTACTTTTATCCATCCTTCACATGGAAAAATATGTCCTCTTTGTTTTGTGGGTGTATATTCCAATTTGCTGAAATTAGCTTTACTCTACAAAGAATTTTATGCACTTATTGTCAAAATCCACTACAGCTATTTTACCATCATTACACACTGCTACACCCTGTGGACGACTCAGTCCATCATTATCACAATCCATCCTACAAATAAACTGACCATAGCTGTCATACTTAGTGACTTCATGTTCACTACTCACATATACATAATCATTCTTATCTGTAGCTACTCCCCTAGGATACTTCATTGTATCGTTGTCACCAGTGGTAGAGAATTCAAACATAAACTGGTCGTCAGAATTAAATGCCTGAATACGGTGATTGTTATGATCAGCCACATACACCATCCCTTTACTGTTAATAGCTAATATACAAGGTTCATTCAACTCTCCCTGTTTATCCCCCCTGTATTCCAAGTGAGTTGATGTATCTCCCATCCTGTGTATATTTCCTAATGTACCCTTCACTATACTCACTCACATACACATTGTTAGTAACAGGATTGATTGCAATTCCAAGTGGATCATCAATTTCAGAGCTTCCAAACTTTCTAATCAACTTCCCGTAGTCATCACTCACAACTATTTGTTTGTTATTGTCATCTGTCATAAAGTATTCATTATCATCTGATATTGCTACATCACATGGTGTGAATGGCTCTGCAAACTGATCAGTAAATTCAAATGATTGTTTGAAATGTCCGTCTCTGTCACATATGACAACGCTTTGGTTACCCCTATCAGATGTTACAAAGTCACCATGTTTATTTATGGTGAGTCCATGTGGAAGATTGAGCTCTCCTTTTCCCACTGTCTGTACCAATCTACTTACCAGTATATGGAATGGTGATCCTGGTATTTGTTGGTTACCAATCGTTATGACAACTTGCTGTTTTTCTTCCATCTTTCCTGTTATCATCACATGATGTGTCCCATTGCTATTTTCTGTAACATCTATATTTTCCTATGATGCATCAGGTCTCCTTATCTTCACCTGGACATCTTGACGGGGAATGGTCTGTTTTCCTCTGAAGAGTTGTTTTGGAATGTTTTCAACTGTACACTTGAATGGACAGGCATCAGATTTGACCACTCCTAGTAATGATTCTGCACCAAGGTCACTTTTGGACTGGAACACACTGATCCCATGACTGATTGGTGGTTTTGTTTCCATGGCAACGATTTGCATAATTTGCTTATTAGTTTCAGTCCTGGTAGACAGCAGATGAACAGCGTTCCCATGATGCACCAGTGTTTGGAGGTAATGATGTGTACTGACTATGTTGCCATGGTGAAACTCTATCTGATCGATGTTTATTGCTGCTTCTTTTAATCCACTCATAGCACGTTCATCCAAGTCATCTATCAGCATCTTCTCTTCTCTCTTTATTCTTTCTATCAATTCCTTTGCTCTTCTTCTAACTTTCTTTTTCTCTGCCTCACACTGGTTTCTGATTTCTTCTCTTGCAGATTCAGCAGCAGCTTTTCCTTCACCCACTTGCTTCTCTTTCACTTTTAACTTTTCTAACATTTCCTTCACTTGTGTTTTATACTCCTCTGCCACCACCTGTAAGTCTCTATGTACATGTTCAGGAACTCTGTGTTTAACTATGGTACAATCACTGCACACTGGTACCTGGCAAGTATCACAGTAGAATTTCAGCTTGCTGTCTTTATGATCACTGCAGAAAACCTCAGTCTGCAATTCGAGATGACCCTTAGATTCTATCTCTCTGTACTTGTCAATTTTTAGTACTTGGTGACCTCGAAGAGGTGGAATGTGTTCATGCATTTTAACACAGACATCACAGCTACAGTCTACACACCTGTGAGTTGCTGTCTTCTCTTTGCATATCTCACACATTGGTGGATGGTCTGTACTCAGCTGCCTCTGTCTCTGGAACGTGTCAAGTAGGCTTGTTAAAAAGAAGTTGGATTTTAGTTCCTGAATAGATGTGTCACACTGAATTCTACATGTTGCACACTTCAAAATACCTTCAGATTTGGCTTTAAAAGTCACCAGGCATTGCTCACAGAATGTATGAAGACATGGTAGGACTTTAGGATTCTTGAAGAACTCCAAACAGATGGAACAGCTGAGGAAATCCTCACCAATTTCGTTCAAGAAAGACTTTTTGGATGCGGCCATAGCTGTATAAATATGGCGGAAGTTTCTGATAAAAATATTGTACTTAACTCCCTAGGAAAGTGAAAATTCACACGATGTATTTGTTTTTTATTGGTACCTATAATGGCTGGATGCAAGCTCGGTGTAATGCTTTTCAAATCATTATCAGCCTAGGGAGTATTATATATACAGCCAGTCACCCACACTCTTCAACTCTTGGATTCATGCCAAATGCACTATGCATTGTAGAATATTGACCTTTGATCCATCGTCCCACTGCTTCTGATGTGGGACTGGTGAAAAGAATTCAAAGGTGAATAATTGTTTTTTCAAACTTATCGCAGTGATACTCTTATAATAAATAAATAATTTATAGGGTTATCAGCTTGGTGAATTTTCACCTATTTTTAGCTTGCCCATAATGTTAATGAAGGGATAGAGGTGTATGCCATTGAGTGAAAAATGCTGTTTTATTGTCATCGTCCCTGTTGTAAACTCTGTTTCTTGTAGTTATAATAACTTGTTAACAAACAATTCTTATCCAATTATCTTCAAACTTGGTTATCATATTAATAAATATGCAATCTTAGCCAAGTTCAATTATGGTATGATTCGTTTGTTAATTAGCTCTGCTGTCGACTTCGTCGAGCGGAGCTTATCATATGAGTGATTGTCCGCTGTTGTCTGTCATTTGTGTCAACTTGTTACTTTTTCAGCTTCTTATTGCTTTGATACTTGTTGTATATGTTCCTTGGGTAGACCTCCCTCAGATTTGTTCATTTCGTAATGATATCTTCAAATCTTTAATTTTGATGAATATTTTTGTCATTTTTGGTAAAAAGTGATATTTTTTACTTTTTATTAAAAACTGCTAGTCTGATTGCTTTGATATTGTATATGTAGGTACATCAGGTGGACCTCTGTCAGATTTGTTGATTCTGTGACGTCATCTTCAATTCTCTAATTTTGATTAATATTTTTGTCATTTTTGGTAAAAAGTGATATTTTTGACACTCTTGTTAAACAACGCAAGTCTGATTGCTTTGATACTATACATATAAGTACCTCAGGTTGACCTCTCTCAAATTTGTTCATTTTCTAATGATATCTGCAGTTCTTTATTTGAAATGTCATTGCTAACAGCGGAGCTATCTCAGTCGAGAGGCTGCTTGTTAGTCCCCGTTCGGACGCAGTTCGAAAACGGGGACTTATGTTTTGACCCTTGTGCGTCCTTGTGTCCGTGTGTGCGTCCGGACTTGTATCTTAGACATGGCTGGACCAATCACAATCAAACTTCACACATACATTATAAATATTATAATACATATGCACATCAATTTGTTTCACGATCTGATTAAAGATGGCCGAATGACGGCCATTTTTTGCTGAACAATCATCAAAACAAATAAGTGTGGTGTGGTAAAGTCACAACGGCCCTCATGCAAGAAAGTGGGAGAAAACCATCCCGAATAGAACAAACAAAAACTTCACAGAGGTCTCTACCAATGATATTCCAGACTTTTTGAAAAAAATCGTATGGTAAACCATCAATAGCGGGAGCACCCACTGGCAAGAACTTTCTGTTTTCGTTATTTCTTCAAAAGAAATGGGTTCATCAAGATGTTCACGATCTGCTTCACTGAGATTTTGCAACCCTTCAAGAATAGTATTTTGTGCATTTTCATTAGTGTGTGTAAAGCAATGCATAAAATTTGTGAGTGATATTAAGTATCTCACAAGTGTCATCAGTTAGATGGTCATTTTCACGCTGAATATGAGCTATTGCTTTTTTGTGTCTATTTAGTTTCTCAAATTTGAAAAAAAATATGAACTGGGGGCGTCAGACTCATTCAGATATTTGTGACGGGCTCGAATGGCAAAACCTCTGTTTTCGTGCTGTTGAAGGCATGACAGAGTCGCCTTCTTTTCCTGATAAGCACGAGAAGGAGAAGCAATGTTTGTTACATGTTCCATTTTATTGATTTAGTATAGTATAGTATAGTTCATACCATTGCCCATGTATTTAACAATTGCAGTTCTGAATCCATATATTTGAAATGTTTCAACCATTCATGTCTAAACTGTATTACGATAAACAAAACTATATTTCTTAAACTTGATAACTAATAGGGACTATGTATTGCAATTACTTGTTTTATTATGTCACGTTTTTGTAAGTACGATATTATCAATGGAGGGTACACTTTAACTTTTTGTTCATTATTTCAATGTTCAACTGTTTCAATGTATTTAAAAACAAATATCTATTAGAATCGTTTGATTTTTTTTTTACTAAATTAAAGGGACAATGCTGGTATTAATTAGGGCTAAACCATTCAGCAAAATATTGAATGATCTGCAGTCGTGATTTGTAGCATTTAACTAATTTAATCAGGTTAATTGGGACAATTTGTTGAAGTTCATGATCAACAAATTAACACTATTATGACTTTGTGAATATAAGGGCAGATCATTCAACTTAATAGTGGTGGGGAATGTTGTAAATCAACAACATTGATAACTTCAACACTTTTGTTTCTGTAATGCTGTATATTATACACACTTGCTTTTGAATGTTTCACATTCTATTTGGTTGATCAATATCAAAATTGTGTATATGGTTAATCTGTATGCATAAATGACTCCCTCCAACCTAAGCTGTGATCTCTTTATCCTATGTAGTGATCTTCCCTACCCTATGTAGTCATCTTTCCATCTTTTCCCCACCTATGTAATGATATCCCCACCCTATGCTGTGATCTCATTATCCAATGTAGTGATCTTCCTTACCCTATGTAGTCATCTTCCCATCATTTTCCCAACCTATGTAATGATATCCCCACCCTATGCTATGATCTCTTTATCCTATGCAATGATCTTCCTTACCCTATGTAGTCAACTTCCCATGTTTTCCCCACCTATGTAATGATATCCCCACCCTATGCTGTGATCTCTTTATCCTATGTAGTGATCTTCCTTACCCTATGTAGTCATTGTCCCATCTTTTTCCCACCTATGTAATAATATCCCCACCCTATGCTGTGATCTCTTTATCCTATGTAGTGATCTTCGTTACCCTATGTAGTCATCTTCCCATTGTTTCCAAACCTATGTAATGATATCCCCACCCTATGCTGTGATCTCTTTATCCTATGTAGTGATCTTCCTTACCCTATGTAGTCATCTTCCAATCTTTTTCCCACCTATGTAATGATATCTCACCCTATGCTGTGATCTCTTTATCCTATGTAGTGATCTTCCTTACCCTATGTAGTCATCTTCCCATTTTTTCCAAACCTATGTAATGATATCCCCACCCTATGCTGTGATCTCTTTATCCTATGTAGTGATCTTCCCTACCCTATGTAGTCATCTTCCCATCTTTTCCCAACCTAGGTAATGATATCCCCACCCTATGCTATGATCTCTTTATCCTATGTAGTGATCTTCCTTATCCTATGTAGTCATCTTCCCATCTTTTCCCAACCTATGTAATGATATCTCCACCCTGTGCTGTGATCTCTTTATCCTATGTAGTGATCTTCCTTACCCTATGTAGTCATCTTTCCATCTTTTCCCACCTATGTAATGATATACCCACCCTATGCTGTGATCTCTTTATTCTATGTAGTGATCTTCCCTACCCCATGTAGTCATCTTCCCATCTTTTCCCAACCTATGTAATGATATCCCCACCCTATGCTATGATCTCTTTATTCTATGTAGTGATCTTCCTTATCCTATGTAGTCATCTTCCCATCTTTTCCCAACCTATGTAATGATATCCCCACCCTATGCTATGATCTCTTTATCCTATGTAGTGATCTTCCTTATCCTATGTAGTCATCTTCCCATCTTTTCCCAACCTATGTAATGATATCTCCACCCTGTGCTGATACCTCTTTATCCTATGTAGTGATCTTTGTTACCCTATGTAGTCATCTTCTCATCTTTTCCCAACCTATGTAATGATATCCCCACCCTATGCTATGATCTCGTTATCCTATGTAGTGATCTTCCTTATCCTATGTAGTCATCTTCCCATCTTTTCCCAACCTATGTAATGATATCTCCACCCTATGCCGTGATCTCTTTATCCTATGTAGTGATCTTCCTTACCCTATGTAGTCATCTTCCCATCTTTTCCCAACCTATGTAATATCTCCACCCTATGCCGTGATCTCTTTATCCTATGTAGTGATCTTCCTTATCCTATGTAGTCATCTTCCCATTTTTTCCCAATCTATGTAATGATATCCCCACCCTATGCTGTGATCTCTTTATCCTATGTAGTGATCTTCCCTACCCTATGTAGTCAACTTCCCATCTTTTCCCCACCTATGTAATAATATCCCCACCCTATGCTGTGATCTCTTTATCCTATGTAGTGATCTTCCCTACCCTATGTAGTCATCTTCCCATCTTTTCCAAACTTATGTAATAATATCCCCACCCTATGCTGTGATCTCTTTATCCTATGTAGTGATCTTTCCTACCCTATGTAGTCATCTTCCCATATTTTCCCAACCTATGTAATGATATCCCCCACCCTATGCTGTGATCTCTTTATCCTATGTAGTGATCTTCCCTACCCTATGTAGTCATCTTCTCATTTTTCCCAACCTATGCAATGATATCCCCACCGTATGATGTGATCTCTTTATCCTATGTAGTGATCTTCGTTACCCTATGTAGTCATCTTCCCATCTTTTCCCAACCTATGTAATGATATCTCCACCCTATACTGTGATCTCTTTATCCTATGTAGTGATCTTCCTTACCCTATGTAGTCATCTTCCCATCTTTTTCCCAATCTATGTAATGATATCCCCATCCAATGTTATGATCTCTTTATCCCATGCAATGATCTTCCTTACCCTATGTAGTCAACTTCCCATATTTTCACCACCTATGTAATGATATCCCCACCCTATGCTGTGATCTCTTTATCCTATGTAGTGATCTTCCTTACCCTATGTCGTCATCTTCCCATTGTTTCCAAACCTATGTAAGGATATCCCCACCCTATGCTGTGATCTCTTTTTCCTATGTAGTGATCTTCCTTACCCTATGTAGTCATCTTCCCATCTTTTCCCCACCTATGTAATGATATCCCCACCCTATGCTGTGATCTCTTTATCCTATGTAGTGATCTTCCTTACCCTATGTAGTCATCTTCCCATTTTTTCCCAACCTATGTAATGATATCCCCACCCTATGCTGTGATCTCTTTATCCTATGTAGTGATATTCCCTACCCTATGTAGTCATCTTCCCATCTTTTCCCAACCTATGTAATGATATCCCCACCCTATGCTATGATCTCTTTATCCTATGTAGTGATCTTTGTTGCCCTATGTAGTCATCTTCCCATCTTTCCCCAACTTATGTAATGATATCCCAACCCTATGCTATGATCTCTTTATCCTATGTAGTGATCTTCCTTACCCTATGTAGTAATCTTCCCATCTTTTCCCCACCTATGTAATATTATCCCCACCCTAAGATGTGATCTCTTTACCCTATGTAGTGATCTTCGTTACCCTATGTAGTCATCTTCCCATTGTTTCCAAACCTTTGTAATGATATCCCCACCCTATGCTGTGATCTCTTTATCCTATGTAGTGATCTTCCTTACCCTATGTAGTCATCTTCCCATCTTTTGCCCACCTATGTAATGATATCCCCACCGTATGCTGTGATCTCTTTATCCTATGTAGTGATCTTCCTTACCCTATGTAGTCATCTTCACATCTTTTCCCAACCTATGTAATATCTCCACCCTATGCCGTGATCTCTTTATCCTATGTAGTGATCTTCCTTATCCTATGTAGTCATCTTCCATTTTTTCCCAACCTATGTAATGATATCCCCACCCTATGCTATGATCTCTTTATCCTATGTAGTGATCTTCCTTACCCTATGTAGTCATCTTCCCATCTTTTCCCCACCTATGTATTGATATCCCCCACCCTAATCTATGATCTCTTTATCCTATGTAGTGATCTTTGTTACCCTATGTAGTCATCTTCCCACATTTTCCCACCTATGTAATGATATCCCCACCCTATGCTGTGATCTCGTTATCCTATGTAGTGATCTTCCTTACCCTATGTAGTCATCTTCCCATCTTTTTCCCAACCTATGTAATGATATCCCCATCCTATGTTATGATCTCTTTATCCTATGCAATGATCTTCCTTACCCTATGTAGTCAACTTCACATCTTTTCCCCACCTAAGTAATGATATCCCCACCCTATGCTGTGATCTCTTTATCCTATGTACTGATCTTCCTTACCCTATGTAGTCATCTTCCCATCTTTTTCCCACCTATGTAATAATATCCCCACCCTATGCTGTGATCTCTTTATCCTATGTAGTGATCTTCCTTACCCTATGTAGTCATCTTCCCATCTTTTTCCCACCTATGTAATGATATCCCCACCCTATGCTGTGATCTCTTTATCCTATGTAGTGATCTTCCTTACCCTATGTAGTCATCTTCCCATTTTTTCCCAACCTATGTAATGATATCCCACCCTATGCTGTGATCTCTTTATCCTATGTAGTGATCTTCCATACCATATGTAGTCATCTTCCCATCTTTTCCCAACCTATGTAATGATATCCCCACCCTATGCTATGATCTCTTTATCCTATGTAGTGATCTTTGTTACCCTATGTAGTCATCTTCCCATCTTTCCCCAACTTATGTAATGATATCCCCACCCTATGCTATGATCTCTTTATCCTATGTAGTGATCTTCCTTACCCTATGTAGTAATCTTCCCATCTTTTCCCCACCTATGTAATAATATCCCCACCCTATGATGTGGTCTCTTTATCCTATGTAGTGATCTTCGTTACCCTATGTAGTCATCTTCCCATTGTTTCCAAACCTATGTAATGATATCCCCACCCTATGCTGTGATCTCTTTATCCTATGTAGTGATCTTATTTACCCTATGTAGTCATCTTCCCATCTTTTGCCCACCTATGTAATGATATCCCCACCGTATGCTGTGATCTCTTTATCCTATGTAGTGATCTTCCTTACCCTATGTAGTCATCTTCCCATCTTTTCCCAACCTATGTAATGATATCCCCACCCTAAGCTGTGATCTCTTTATCCTATGTAGTGATCTTCCCTACCCTATGTAGTCATCTTCCCATCTTTTCCCAACCTATGTAATGATATCCCCACCCTATGCTATGATCTCTTTATCCTATGTAGTGATCTTCCTTATCCTATGTAGTCATCTTCCCATATTTTCCCAACCTATGTAATGATATCCCTCACTCTATGCTGTGATCTCTTTATCCTATGTAGTGATCTTCCCTACCCTATGTAGTCATCTTCCCACATTTTTCTAACCTATGAAATGATATCTCTTTATCCTATGTAGTGATCTTCCTTACCCTATGTAGTCATCTTCTCATTTTTCCCAACCTATGCAATGATATCCCCACCCTATGCTATTATCTCTTTATCCTATGTAGTGATCTTCGTTACCCTATGTAGTCATCTTCCCATGTTTTCCCAACCTATGTAATGATATCTCCACCCTATGCTGTGATCTCTTTATCCTATGTAGTGATCTTCCTTACCCTATGTAGTCATCTTTCCATCTTTTCCCCACCTATGTAATGATATCCCCCACCCTATGCTATGATCTCTTTATCCTATGTAGTGATCTTTGTTACCCTATGTAGTCATCTTCCCACCTTTTTCCCAACCTATGTAATGATATCCCCACCCTATGCTGTGATCTCTTTATCCTATGTAGTGATCTTCCCTACCCTATGTAGTCATCTTCCCATCTTTTCGAACTTATGTAATGGTATCCCCACCATATGCTATGATCTCTTTAGCCTATGTAGTGATCTTCCTTACCCTATGTAGTCATCTTCCCATCTTTTTCCCACCTATGTAATAATATCCCCACCCTATGCTGTGATCTCTTTATCCTATGTAGTGATCTTCCTTACCCTATGTAGTCATCTTCCCATTTTTTCCCAACCTATGTAATGATATCCCCACCCTATGCTGTGATCTCTTTATCCTATGTAGTGATCTTCCCTACCCTATGTAGTCATGTTACCATCTTTTCCCAACTTATGTAATGATATCCCCACCCTATGCTATGATCTCTTTAGCCTATGTAGTGATCTTCCTTACCCTATGTAGTCATCTTCCCATCTTTTTCCCACCTATGTAATAATATCCCTACCCTATGCTGTGATCTCTTTATCCTATGTAGTGATCTTCGTTATCCTATGTAGTCATCTTCCCATTATTTCCAAACCTATGTAATGATATCCCCACCCTATGCTGTGATCTCTTTATCCTATGTAGTGATCTTCCTTACCCTACGTAGTCATCTTCCCATTTTTTCCCAACCTATGTAATGATATCCCCACCCTATGCTGTGATCTCTTTATCCTATGTAGTGATCTTTCCTACCCTATGTAGTCACCTTCCCATCTTTTCCCAACCTATGTAATGATATCCCCACCCTATGCTATGATCTCTTTATCCTATGTAGTGATCTTCCTTATCCTATGTAGTCATCTTCCCATCTTTTCCCAACCTATGTAATGATATCCCCACCCTATGCTATGACCTCTTTATCCTATGTAGTCATCTTGCTTATCCTATGTAGTCATCTTCCCATCTTTTCCCAACCTATGTAATGATATCCCCACCCTATGCTATGATCTCTTTATCCTATGTAGTGATCTTCCTTACCCTATGTAGTCATCTTCCCATCTTTTCCGAACCTATGTAATGATATCCCCACCCTATGCTATGATCTCTTTATCCTATGTAGTGATCTTCCTTACCCTATGTAGTCATCTTCCCATTTTCCCCTACCTATGTAATGATATCCCCACCCTATGCTATGATCTTTTTATCTTATGTAGTGATCTTCCTTACCCTATGTATTCATCTTCCCATTTTCCTCACCTATGTAATGATATCCCCACCCTATGCTATGATCTCTTTATCCTATGCAGTGATCTTCCTTACCCTGTGTAGTCATCTTCCCATTATTTCCCCACCAATGTAATGATGTCCCCACCCTATGCTATGATCTCTTTATACTATGTAGTGATCTTCCTTACCCTAAGTAGTCATCTTCCCATCTTTTCCCACCTATGTAATGATATCCCCACCTTATGCTGTGATCTCTTTATCCTATGTGGTGATCTTCCTTACCCTATGTAGTCATCTTCCATTGTCCTCACCTATGTAATGATATCCCAACCCTATGCTATGATCTTTATCCTATGTAGTGATCTTCCTTACCCTATGTAGTCATCTTCCCATTTTCCTCATCTATGTAATGATATTCCCACCCTATGCTATGATCTCTTTATCCTATGTAGTGATCTTCCTTATCCTATGTAGTCATCTTCCCATCTTTTCCCACCTATGTAATGATATACCCACCCTATGCTGTGATCTCTTTATTGTATGTAGTGATCTTCCCTACCCCATGTAGTCATCTTCCCATCTTTTCCCAACCTATGTAATGATATTCCCACCCTATGCTATGATCTCTTTATCCTATGTAGTGATCTTCCTTATCCTATGTAGTCATCTTCCCATCTTTTCCCAACCTATGTAATGATATCCCCACCCTATGCTATGATCTCTTTATCCTATGTAGTGATCTTCCTTATCCTATGTAGTCATCTTCCCATCTTTTCCCAACCTATGTAATGATATCTCCACCCTGTGCTGTGATCTCTTTATCCTATGTAGTGATCTTTGTTACCCTATGTAGTCATCTTCCCATCTTTTCCCAACCTATGTAATGATATCCCCACCATATGCTATGATCTCTTTATCCTATGTAGTGATCTTCCTTACACTATGTAGTCATCTTCCCATCTTTTCGCAACCTATGTAATGATATCCCCAGCCTATGCTATGATCTCGTTATCCTATGTAGTGATCTTCCTTATCCTATGTAGTCATCTTCCCATCTTTTCCCAACCTATGTAATGATATCTCCACCCTATGCAGTGATCTCTTTATCCTATGTAGTGATCTTCCTTACCCTATGTAGTCATCTTCCCATCTTTTCCCATCCTATGTAATATCTCCACCCTATGCCGTGATCTCTTTATCCTATGTAGTGATCTTCCTTATCCTATGTAGTCATCTTCCCATCTTTTCCCAACCTATGTAATGATATCCCCACCCTATGAAAGATCTCTTTATCCTATGTAGTGATCTTCCTTACCCTATGTAGTCATCTTCCCATCTTTTCCCAACCTATGTAATATCTCCACCCTATGCCGTGATCTCTTTATCCTATGTAGTGATCTTCCTTATCCTATGTAGTCATCTTCCAATTTTTTCCCAACCTATGTAATGATATCCCCACCCTATGCTGTGATCTCTTTATCCTATGTAGTCATCTTGCTTATCCTATGTAGTCATCTTCCCATCTTTTCCCAACCTATGTAATGATATCCCCACCCTATGAAAGATCTCTTTATCCTATGTAGTGATCTTCCTTACCCTATGTAGTCATCTTCCCATCTTTTCCCAACCTATGTAATGATATCCCCACCCTATGCTATGATCTCTTTATCCTATGTAGTGATCTTCCTTACCCTATGTAGTCATCTTCCCATCTTTTCCCAACCTATGTAATGATATCCCCACCCTATGCTATGATCTCTTTATCCTATGTAGTGATCTTCCTTACCCTATGTAGTCATCTTCCCATTTTCCCCTACCTATGTAATGATATCTCCACCCTATGCTATGATCTTTTTATCTTATATAGTGATCTTCCTTACCCTATGTAGTCATCTTCCCATTTTCCTCACCTATGTAATGATATCCCCACCCTATGCTATGATCTCTTTATCCTATGCAGTGATCTTCCTTACCCTGTGTAGTCATCTTCCCACTATTTCCCCACCAATGTAATGATGTCCCCACCTTATGCTGTGATCTCTTTATACTATGTAGTGATCTTCCTTACCCTATGTAGTCATCTTCCATTTTCCTCACCTATGTAATGATATCCCAACCCTATGCTATGATCTTTATCCTATGTAGTGATCTTCCTTACCCTATGTAGTCATCTTCCCATTTTCCTCATCTATGTAATGATATCCCCACCCTATGCTGTGATCTCTTTATTCTATGTAGTGATCTTCCCTACCCCATGTAGTCATCTTCCCATCTTTTCCCAACCTATGTAATGATATCCCCACCCTATGCTATGATCTCTTTATCATATGTAGTGATATTCCTTATCCTATGTAGTCATCTTCCCATCTTTTCCCAACCTATGTAATGATATCCCCACCCTATGCTATGATCTCTTTATCCTATGTAGTGATCTTCTTTATCCTATGTAGTCATCTTCCCATCTTTTCCCAACCTATGTAATGATATCTCCACCCTGTGCTGTGATCTCTTTATCCTATGTAGTGATCTTTGTTACCCTATGTAGCCATCTTCCCATCTTTTCCCAACCTATGTAATGATATCCCCACCCTATGCTATGATCTCTTTATCCTATGTAGTGATCTTCCTTACCCTATGTAGTCATCTTCCCATCTTTTCCCAACCTATGTAATGATATCCCCACCCTATGCTATGATCTCTTTATCCTATGTAGTGATCTTCCTTACCCTGTGTAGTCATCTTCCCATCTTTTCCCAACCTATGTAATATCTCCACCCTATGCCGTAATCTCTTTATCCTATGTAGTGATCTTCCTTATCCTATGTAGTCATCTTCCAATTTTTTCCCAACCTATGTAATGATATCCCCACCCTATGCTATGATCTCTTTATGCTATGTAGTGATCTTCCTTACCCTATGTAGTCATCTTCCCATCTTTTCCCCACCTATGTAATGATATCCCCCACCCTATGCTACGATCTCTTTATCCTATGTAGTGATCTTTGTTACCCTATGTAGTCATCTTCCCACCTTTTCCCACCTATGTAATGTTATCCCCACCCTATGCTGTGATCTCGTTATTCTATGTAGTGATCTTCCTTACCCTATGTAGTCATCTTCCCATCTTTTTCCCAACCTATGTAATGATATCCCCATCCTATGTTATGATCTCTTTATCCTATGCAATGATCTTCCCTACCCTATGTAGTCATCTTCCATCTTTTTCTCACCTATGTAATGATATCCCCACCCTATGCTGTGATCTCTTTATCCTATGTAGTGATCTTCCTTACCATATGTAGTCATCCTCCCATTTTTTCCCAACCTATGTAATGATATCCCCACCCTATGCTGTGATCTCTTTATCCTATGTAGTGATCTTCCCTACCCTATGTAGTCATCTTCCCATCTTTTCCCAACCTATGTAATGATATCCCCACCCTATGCTATGATCTCTTTATCCTATGTAGTGATCTTTGTTACCCTATGTAGTCATCTTCCCATCTTTCCCCAACTTATGTAATAATATCCCCACCCTATGATGTGATCTCTTTATCCTATGTAGTGATCTTCGTAATCCTATGTAGTCATCTTCCCATTGTTTCCAAACCTATGTAATGATATCCCCACCCTATGCTGTGATCTCTTTATCCTATGTAGTGATCTTCCTTACCCTATGTAGTCATCTTCCCATCTTTTGCCCACCTATGTAATGATATCCCCACCGTATGCTGTGATCTCTTTATCCTATGTAGTGATCTTCCTTACCCTATGTAGTTATCTTCCCATCTTTTCCCAACCTATGTAATGATATCCCCACCCTATGCTGTGATCTCTTTATCCTATGTAGTGATCTTCCCTACCCTATGTAGTCATCTTCCCATCTTTTCCCAACCTATGTAATGATATCCCCACCCTATGCTATGATCTCTTTATCCTATGTAGTGATCTTGCTTATCCTATGTAGTCATCTTCCCATATTTTCCCAACCTATGTAATGATATCCCCCACTCTATGCTGTGATCTCTTTATCCTATGTAGTGATCTTCCCTACCCTATGTAGTCATCTTCCCACATTTTTCTAACCTATGTAATGATATCTCTTTATCCTATGTAGTGATCTTCCTTACCCTATGTAGTCATCTTCTCATTTTTCCCAACCTATGCAATGATATCCCCACCCTATGCTATGATCTCGTTATTCTATGTAGTGATCTTCCTTACCCTATGTAGTCATCTTCCCATCTTTTTCCCAACATATGTAATGATATCCCCATCCTATGTTATGATCTCTTTATCCTATGCAATGATCTTCCTTACCCTATGTAGTCATCTTCCCATCTTTTTCCCACCTATGTAATGATATCCCCACCCTATGCTGTGATCTCTTTATCCTATGTAGTGATCTTCCTTACCCTATGTAGTCATCTTCCCATTTTTTCCCAACCTATGTAATGATATCCCCACCCTATGCTGTGATCTCTTTATCCTATGTAGTGATCTTCCCTACCCTATGTAGTCATCTTCCCATCTTTTCCCACCCTATGTAATGATATCCCCACCCTATGCTATGATCTCTTTATCCTATGTAGTGTTCTTTGTTACCCTATGTAGTCATCTTCCCATCTTTCCCCAACTTATGTAATGATATCCCCACCCTATGCTATGATCTCTTTATCCTATGTAGTGATCTTCCCTACCCTATGTAGTCATCTTCCCACATTTTTCTAACCTATGTAATGATATCTCTTTATCCTATGTAGTGATCTTCCTTACCCTATGTAGTCATCTTCTCATTTTTCCCAACCTATGCAATGATATCCCCACCCTATGCTATGATCTCTTTATCCTATGTAGTGATCTTCGTTACCCTATGTAGTCATCTTCCCATGTTTTCCCAACCTATGTAATGATATCTCCACCCTATGCTGTGATCTCTTTATCCTATGTAGTGATCTTCCCTACCCTATGTAGTCAACTTCCCATCTTTTCCCCACCTATGTAATGATATCCCCACCCTATGCTATGATCTCTTTATCCTATGTAGTGATCTTCCTTACCCTATGTAGTCATCTTTCCATCTTTTTCCCACCTATGTAATAATATCCCCACCCTATGCTGTGATCTCTTTATCCTATGTAGTGATCTTCCTTACCCTATGTAGTCATCTTCCCATTTTTTCCCAACCTATGTAATGATATCCCCACCCTATGCTGTGATCTCTTTATCCTATGTAGTTATCTTCCCTACCCTATGTAGTCATGTTACCATCTTTTCCCAACTTATGTAATGATATCCCCACCCTATGATATGATCTCTTTAGCCTATGTAGTGATCTTCCTTACCCTATGTAGTCATCTTCCCATCTTTTTCCCACCTATGTAATAATATCCCTACCCTATGCTGTGATCTCTTTATCCTATGTAGTGATCTTCGTTATCCTATGTAGTCATCTTCCCATTATTTCCAAACCTATGTAATGATATCCCCACCCTATGCTGTGATCTCTTTATCCTATGTAGTGATCTTCCTTACCCTATGTAGTCATCTTCCCATCTTTTGCCCACCTATGTAATGATATCCCCACCCTATGCTATGATCTCTTTATCCTATGTAGTGATCTTCCTTACCCTATGTAGTCATCTTCTCATTTTTCCCAACCTATGCAATGATATCCCCACCCTATGCTATGATCTCGTTATTCTATGTAGTGATCTTCCTTACCCTATGTAGTCATCTTCCCATCTTTTTCCCAACATATGTAATGATATCCCCATCCTATGTTATGATCTCTTTATCCTATGCAATGATCTTCCTTACCCTATGTAGTCATCTTCCCATCTTTTTCCCACCTATGTAATGATATCCCCACCCTATGCTGTGATCTCTTTATCCTATGTAGTGATCTTCCTTACCCTATGTAGTCATCTTCCCATTTTTTCCCAACCTATGTAATGATATCCCCACCCTATGCTGTGATCTCTTTATCCTATGTAGTGATCTTCCCTACCCTATGTAGTCATCTTCCCATCTTTTCCCACCCTATGTAATGATATCCCCACCCTATGCTATGATCTCTTTATCCTATGTAGTGTTCTTTGTTACCCTATGTAGTCATCTTCCCATCTTTCCCCAACTTATGTAATGATATCCCCACCCTATGCTATGATCTCTTTATCCTATGTAGTGATCTTCCCTACCCTATGTAGTCATCTTCCCACATTTTTCTAACCTATGTAATGATATCTCTTTATCCTATGTAGTGATCTTCCTTACCCTATGTAGTCATCTTCTCATTTTTCCCAACCTATGCAATGATATCCCCACCCTATGCTATGATCTCTTTATCCTATGTAGTGATCTTCGTTACCCTATGTAGTCATCTTCCCATGTTTTCCCAACCTATGTAATGATATCTCCACCCTATGCTGTGATCTCTTTATCCTATGTAGTGATCTTCCCTACCCTATGTAGTCAACTTCCCATCTTTTCCCCACCTATGTAATGATATCCCCACCCTATGCTATGATCTCTTTATCCTATGTAGTGATCTTCCTTACCCTATGTAGTCATCTTTCCATCTTTTTCCCACCTATGTAATAATATCCCCACCCTATGCTGTGATCTCTTTATCCTATGTAGTGATCTTCCTTACCCTATGTAGTCATCTTCCCATGTTTTCCCAACCTATGTAATGATATCCCCACCCTATGCTGTGATCTCTTTATCCTATGTAGTTATCTTCCCTACCCTATGTAGTCATGTTACCATCTTTTCCCAACTTATGTAATGATATCCCCACCCTATGATATGATCTCTTTAGCCTATGTAGTGATCTTCCTTACCCTATGTAGTCATCTTCCCATCTTTTTCCCACCTATGTAATAATATCCCTACCCTATGCTGTGATCTCTTTATCCTATGTAGTGATCTTCGTTATCCTATGTAGTCATCTTCCCATTATTTCCAAACCTATGTAATGATATCCCCACCCTATGCTGTGATCTCTTTATCCTATGTAGTGATCTTCCTTACCCTATGTAGTCATCTTCCCATCTTTTCCCAACCTATGTAATGATATCCCCACCCTATGCTATGATCTTTTTATCTTATGTAGTAATCTTCCTTACCCTATGTAGTCATCTTTCCATCTTTTCCCTACCTATGTAATGATATCCCCACCCTATGCTATGATCTCTTTATCCTATGTAGTGATCTTCCTTACCCTATGTAGTCATCTTTCCATCTTTTCCCTACCAATGTAATGATATCCCCACCCTATGCTATGATCTCTTTATCCTATGCAGTGATCTTCCTTACCCTATGTAGTCATCTTCCCATTTTCCTCACCTATGTAATGATATCCCCACCCTATGCTATGATCTCTTTATCCTATGCAGTGATCTTCCTTACCCTGTGTAGTCATCTTCCCATTTTTTACCCACCAATGTAATGATATCCCCACCCTATGCTATGATCTCTTTATACTATGTAGTGATCTTCCTTACCCTAAGTAGTCATCTTCCCATCTTTTCCCACCTATGTAATGATATCCCCACCCTATGCTGTGATCTCTTTATCCTATGTAGTGATCTTCCTTACCCTATGTAGTCATCTTCCCATTTTCCTCACCTATGTAATGATATCCCAACCCTATGCTATGATCTTTATCCTATGTAGTGATCTTCCTTACCCTATGTAGTCATCTTCCCATTTTCCTCATCTATGTAATAATATCCCCACCCTATGCTATGATCTCTTTATCCTATGCAGTGATCTTCCTTACCCTATGTAGTCATCTTCCCATTATCCTCATCTATGTAATGATATCCCCATCCTATGCTATGACCTCTTTATCTTATGTAGTGATCTTCCTTACCCTATGTAGTCATCTTCCCATCTTTTCCCAACCTATGTAATGATATCCCCACCCTATGCTGTGATCTCTTTATCCTATGTAGTGATCTTCCTTACCTATATTCATCTTCCCATTTTCCCCACCTATGTAATGTTATCCCCACCCTATGCTGTGATCTCTTTATCCAATGTAGTGATCTTCCTTACCCTATGTAGTCATCTTCCCATTCTTTCCCAACCTATGTAATGATATTCCCGCCCTATGCTGTGATCTCTTTATCCTATGTAGTGATCTTCCTTTCCCTATGTAGTCATCTTCCCATTTTCCCCACCTATGTAATGTTATCCCCACCCTATGCTGTGATCTCTTTATTCAATGTAGTGATCTTCCTTACCCTATGTAGTCATCTTCCCATTTTCCCCACCAATGTAATGTTATCCCCACCCTATGCTGTGATCTCTTTATCCAATGTAGTGATCTTCCTTACCCTATGTAGTCATCTTTCCATCTTTTCCCTACCTATGTAATGATATCCCCACCCTATGCTATGATCTCTTTATCCTATGCAGTGATCTTCCTTACCCTATGTAGTCATCTTCCCATTTTCCTCACCTATGTAATGATATCCCCACCCTATGCTGTGATTTCTTTATCCAATGTAGTGATCTTCCTTACCCTATGTAGTCATCTTCCCATTTTCCTCACCTATGTAATGATATCCCCACCCTATGCTGTGATTTCTTTATCCTATGTTGTGATCTTCCTTACCTATAGTCATCTTCCCATTTTCCCCACCTATGTAATGTTATCCCCACCCTATGCTGTGATCTCTTTATCCTATGTAGTGATCTTCCTTACCCTATGTAGTCATCTTCCCATTTTGCCCACCTATGTAATGTTATCCCCACCCTATGATGTGATCTCTTTATCCAATATATTGATCTTCCTTACCCTGTGTAGTCATCTTCCCATTCTTTCCCAACCTGTGTAATGATATCCCCGCCCTATGCTGTGATCTCTTTATTCTATGTAGTGATCTTCCTTGCCATATGTAGTCATCTTCCCATTTTCCCCACCTATGTAATGTTATCCCCACCCTATGCTGTGATCTCTTTATCCAATGTAGTGATCTTCCTTACCCTATGTAGTCATCTTCCCATTCTTTCCCAACCTATGTAATGATATCCCCGCCCTATGCTGTGATCTCTTTATCCTATGTAGTGATCTTCCTTACCCTATGTAGTCATCTTCCCATTTTCCCTCCAATGTAATGTTATTCCCACCCTATGCTCTGATCACTTTATCCAATGTAGTGATCTTCATTACCCTATGTAGTCATCTTCCCATTCTTTCCCAACCTATGTAATGATATCCCCGCCCTATGCTGTGATCTATATATCCTATGTAGTGATCTTCCTTACCCTATGTAGTCATCTTCCCATTTTCCCCACCAATGTAATGATATCCCCACCCTATGCTATGATCTCTTTATCCTATGTAGTGATCTTCCTTACCCTATGTAGTCATCTTCCCATCTTTTCCCAACCTATGTAATGATATCCCCACCCTATGCTATGATCTCTTTATCCTATGTAGTGATCTTCCTTACCCTATGTAGTCATCTTCCCATTTTTCCCTACCTATGTAATGATATCCTCACCCTATGCTATGATCTTTTTATCTTATGTAGTGATCTTCCTTACCCTATGTAGTCATCTTCGCATTTTCCTCACCTATGTAATGATATCCCCACCCTATGCTATGATCTCTTTATCCTATGTAGTGATCTTCCTTACCCTATGTAGTCATCTTCCCATCTTTTCCCACCTATGTAATGATATCCCCACCTTATGCTGTGATCTCTTTATCCTATGTGGTGATCTTCCTTACCCTATGTAGTCATCTTCCATTTTCCTCACCTATGTACTGATATCCCAACCCTATGCTATGATCTTTATCCTATGTAGTGATCTTCCTTACCCTATGTAGTCATCTTCCCATTTTCCTCATCTATGTAATGATATTCCCACCCTATGCTATGATCTCTTTATCCTATGCAGTGATCTTCCTTACCCTATGTAGTCATCTTCCCATTTTCCTCATCTATGTAATGATATCCCCACCCTATGCTATGACATCTTTATCTTATGTAGTGATCTTCCTTACCCTATGTAGTCATCTTCCCATCTTTTCCCAACCTATGTAATGATATCCCCACCCTATGCTATGATCTTTTTATCTTATGTAGTAATCTTCCTTACCCTATGTAGTCATCTTTCCATCTTTTCCCTACCTATGTAATGATATCCCCACCCTATGCTATGATCTCTTTATCCTATGTAGTGATCTTCCTTACCCTATGTAGTCATCTTTCCATCTTTTCCCTACCAATGTAATGATATCCCCACTCTATGCTATGATCTCTTTATCCTATGCAGTGATCTTCCTTACCCTATGTAGTCATCTTCCCATTTTCCTCACCTATGTAATGATATCCCCACCCTATGCTATGATCTCTTTATCCTATGCAGTGATCTTCCTTACCCTGTGTAGTCATCTTCCCATTTTTTACCAACCAATGTAATGATATCCCCACCCTATGCTATGATCTCTTTATACTATGTAGTGATCTTCCTTACCCTAAGTAGTCATCTTCCCATCTTTTCCCACCTATGTAATGATATCCCCACCCTATGCTGTGATCTCTTTATCCTATGTAGTGATCTTCCTTACCCTATGTAGTCATCTTCCCATTTTCCTCACCTATGTAATGATATCCCAACCCTATGCTATGATCTTTATCCTATGTAGTGATCTTCCTTACCCTATGTAGTCATCTTCCCATTTTCCTCATCTATGTAATAATATCCCCACCCTATGCTATGATCTCTTTATCCTATGCAGTGATCTTCCTTACCCTATGTAGTCATCTTCCCATTTTCCTCATCTATGTAATGATATCCCCATCCTATGCTATGACCTCTTTATCTTATGTAGTGATCTTCCTTACCCTATGTAGTCATCTTCCCATCTTTTCCCAACCTATGTAATGATATCCCCACCCTATGCTGTGATCTCTTTATCCTATGTAGTGATCTTCCTTACCTATATTCATCTTCCCATTTTCCCCACCTATGTAATGTTATCCCCACCCTATGCTGTGATCTCTTTATCCAATGTAGTGATCTTCCTTACCCTATGTAGTCATCTTCCCATTCTTTCCCAAGCTATGTAATGATATCCCCGCCCTATGCTGTGATCTATATATCCTATGTAGTGATCTTCCTTACCCTATGTAGCCATCTTCCCATTTTCCCCACCAATGTAATGATATCCCCACCCTATGCTATGATCTCTTTATCCTATGTAGTGATCTTCCTTACCCTATGTAGTCATCTTCCCATCTTTTCCCAACCTATGTAATGATATCCCCACCCTATGCTATGATCTCTTTATCCTATGTAGTGATCTTCCTTACCCTATGTAGTCATCTTCCCATTTTTCCCTACCTATGTAATGATATCCCCACCCTATGCTATGATCTTTTTATCTTATGTAGTGATCTTCCTTACCCTATGTAGTCATCTTCGCATTTTCCTCACCTATGTAATGATATCCCCACCCTATGCTATGATCTCTTTATCCTATGTAGTGATCTTCCTTACCCTATGTAGTCATCTTCCCATCTTTTCCCACCTATGTAATGATATCCCCACCTTATGCTGTGATCTCTTTATCCTATGTGGTGATCTTCCTTACCCTATGTAGTCATCTTCCATTTTCCTCACCTATGTACTGATATCCCAACCCTATGCTATGATCTTTATCCTATGTAGTGATCTTCCTTACCCTATGTAGTCATCTTCCCATTTTCCTCATCTATGTAATGATATTCCCACCCTATGCTATGATCTCTTTATCCTATGCAGTGATCTTCCTTACCCTATGTAGTCATCTTCCCATTTTCCTCATCTATGTAATGATATCCCCACCCTATGCTATGACATCTTTATCTTATGTAGTGATCTTCCTTACCCTATGTAGTCATCTTCCCATCTTTTCCCAACCTATGTAATGATATCCCCACCCTATGCTATGATCTTTTTATCTTATGTAGTAATCTTCCTTACCCTATGTAGTCATCTTTCCATCTTTTCCCTACCTATGTAATGATATCCCCACCCTATGCTATGATCTCTTTATCCTATGTAGTGATCTTCCTTACCCTATGTAGTCATCTTTCCATCTTTTCCCTACCAATGTAATGATATCCCCACCCTATGCTATGATCTCTTTATCCTATGCAGTGATCTTCCTTACCCTATGTAGTCATCTTCCCATTTTCCTCACCTATGTAATGATATCCCCACCCTATGCTATGATCTCTTTATCCTATGCAGTGATCTTCCTTACCCTGTGTAGTCATCTTCCCATTTTTTACCCACCAATGTAATGATATCCCCACCCTATGCTATGATCTCTTTATACTATGTAGTGATCTTCCTTACCCTAAGTAGTCATCTTCCCATCTTTTCCCACCTATGTAATGATATCCCCACCCTATGCTGTGATCTCTTTATCCTATGTAGTGATCTTCCTTACCCTATGTAGTCATCTTCCCATTTTCCTCACCTATGTAATGATATCCCAACCCTATGCTATGATCTTTATCCTATGTAGTGATCTTCCTTACCCTATGTAGTCATCTTCCCATTTTCCTCATCTATGTAATAATATCCCCACCCTATGCTATGATCTCTTTATCCTATGCAGTGATCTTCCTTACCCTATGTAGTCATCTTCCCATTTTCCTCATCTATGTAATGATATCCCCATCCTATGCTATGACCTCTTTATCTTATGTAGTGATCTTCCTTACCCTATGTAGTCATCTTCCCATCTTTTCCCAACCTATGTAATGATATCCCCACCCTATGCTGTGATCTCTTTATCCTATGTAGTGATCTTCCTTACCTATATTCATCTTCCCATTTTCCCCACCTATGTAATGTTATCCCCACCCTATGCTGTGATCTCTTTATCCAATGTAGTGATCTTCCTTACCCTATGTAGTCATCTTCCCATTCTTTCCCAACCTATGTAATGATATTCCCGCCCTATGCTGTGATCTCTTTATCCTATGTAGTGATCTTCCTTTCCCTATGTAGTCATCTTCCCATTTTCCCCACCTATGTAATGTTATCCCCACCCTATGCTGTGATCTCTTTATTCAATGTAGTGATCTTCCTTACCCTATGTAGTCATCTTCCCATTTTCCCCACCAATGTAATGTTATCCCCACCCTATGCTGTGATCTCTTTATCCAATGTAGTGATCTTCCTTACCCTATGTAGTCATCTTTCCATCTTTTCCCTACCTATGTAATGATATCCCCACCCTATGCTATGATCTCTTTATCCTATGCAGTGATCTTCCTTACCCTATGTAGTCATCTTCCCATTTTCCTCACCTATGTAATGATATCCCCACCCTATGCTGTGATTTCTTTATCCAATGTAGTGATCTTCCTTACCCTATGTAGTCATCTTCCCATTTTCCTCACCTATGTAATGATATCCCCACCCTATGCTGTGATTTCTTTATCCTATGTTGTGATCTTCCTTACCTATAGTCATCTTCCCATTTCCCCCACCTATGTAATGTTATCCCCACCCTATGCTGTGATCTCTTTATCCTATGTAGTGATCTTCCTTACCCTATGTAGTCATCTTCCCATTTTGCCCACCTATGTAATGTTATCCCCACCCTATGATGTGATCTCTTTATCCAATGTATTGATCTTCCTTACCCTGTGTAGTCATCTTCCCATTCTTTCCCAACCTGTGTAATGATATCCCCGCCCTATGCTGTGATCTCTTTATTCTATGTAGTGATCTTCCTTGCCATATGTAGTCATCTTCCCATTTTCCCCACCTATGTAATGTTATCCCCACCCTATGCTGTGATCTCTTTATCCAATGTAGTGATCTTCCTTACCCTATGTAGTCATCTTCCCATTCTTTCCCAACCTATGTAATGATATCCCCGCCCTATGCTGTGATCTCTTTATCCTATGTAGTGATCTTCCTTACCCTATGTAGTCATCTTCCCATTTTCCCTCCAATGTAATGTTATTCCCACCCTATGCTGTGATCACTTTATCCAATGTAGTGATCTTCATTACCCTATGTAGTCATCTTCCCATTCTTTCCCAACCTATGTAATGATATCCCCGCCCTATGCTGTGATCTATATATCCTATGTAGTGATCTTCCTTACCCTATGTAGTCATCTTCCCATTTTCCCCACCAATGTAATGTTATCCCCACCCTATGCTGTGATCTCTTTATCCAATGTAGTGATCTTCCTTACCCTATGTAGTCATCTTCCCATTCTTTCCCAACCTATGTAATGATATCCCCGCCCTATGCTGTGATCTCTTTATCCTATGTAGTGATCTTCCTTACCCTATGTAGTCATCTTCCCATTTTCCCCACCTATGTAATGATATCCCCTCCCTATGCTGTGATCTCTTTATCCTATGTTGTGATCTTCCTTACCCTATGTAGTCATCTTCCCATTTTCCCTCCAATGTAATGTTATCCCCATTCTATGCTGTGATCTCTTTATCCAATGTAGTGATCTTCCTTACCCTATGTAGTCATCTTCCCATTCTTTTCCCACCTATGTAATGATATCCCCACCCTATGCTGTGATCTCTTTATCCTATGTAGTGATCTTCATTGCCCTAAGTAGTCATCTTCCAATTTTTCCCTACCTATGTAATGATATCCCAACCCTATACTATGATCTCTTTATCCTGTGCAGTGATATACCCTATGCAGTTATTTTCCCTTCTCATGTAATGATATCCCCACCCAATGTTCTGACTAGTGGGCATTCTGTTTCAATAAATGTTGTTCCAAAGCCATATCTGTTCATTTAAAAAAAATTATAATATTTTATGTAATGCAATTGCCAGTCAATAAGTCAATTTATTTATTGGGGTTATATTGATTTTTATATAGCTTTAACTGTTTCCTGTATGATTTATCACATAAAAACCATAAACAAAAAATTTAAGTATTTCCATTGATTTTTTGATTTTTGCATGCCACCCATCCAACAATCAAGTATTGTTCTATTCTGAGAATCACAGCTTATTGCGTATGCAAAGATGACATCAGTGTGATTGGTGTCTTCTATCACAATGTATGATTGGAGTTGGCTGTATTTACTTTTATCTACCCTTCACCCTATGTATCTTCTGTTTTTTTACTATTAAATTAGTTTCACTGTACAAACACTTTGATGCATTGATTGAAAGCATCCAGTACTACTATCTTTTCATCAATAACAATTATTAAAATAACACTTTATTATCACCGTAAAGAAATTACAATTTTTTGGGGGCTCTCTGAGTAATTAAGTTAAATTTTTAAACATGAACACGAATTAATTATCATAAGTATCAAAAAACAAAGAAAGTTACTAAATGCTTCTTTTCAAGTTTGCATTATCAATGTATTGGATCAGTGTTTTCAGTAAATGTGTATATGATGCATTGATGATTGTCTTGAATGTTTCTGTTTTGTCCATCTCGTGTAAATTAGTAAATATTTTGTTAAATTCATAGTAAAGAATCTTTCTTTCAGAAGAGTAAGCTTTGCTTTACAAGATGTCATGAAGTGCATTTCATCCTCCAATACATTGCATGTTTTGTATAGTCTTTTGCTGAGTGGTGCTTTTGGACGAGTATGTCTTCCTACTTACTTATCTTACCATCGTTATATACTGCAAAAATACCTTTCAAGTTATCTACGGCTGTATCTAGTCCATTGTTATCACAATCAATCCTACAAATACAAGTAAACTGACCATAGCTGTCATAATATTTTATGTAATGCAATTACCAGTCAATAAGTCAATTTATTTATTAGGGTTATATTAATTTTTAAATAGCTTTAAATGTTTTCTGGAATTTATTTCTCCTGAATATATAATATATTTTCACTGATTTATCGCATAAAAACCATAAACATAAAAGTATTTCAATTTTGTGTGTGTGTTCCAGCCATGCGACAATCAAGTAAGTGTACAGCTGATTGTGTATGCAAAAATGACATCACATCAGTGTGATTGGTGTCTTCTATCACAGTGTATGATTGCAGTTGGCTGTACTTTTACCTACCCTTCTTATGGAAATACTGTATATGTTCCCTTTGTTTTTGTGGGTGTATATTCCATTTTGTAGGAAATTAGCTTCACTCAACAAACACTTTGATGCAGTTATTGTCCCTATCTGCTACAGCTATTTTACCCTCACTACACACAGCTACACCACAGGGATAACTCAGTTCATCGTTATCACAATCAATTCTACAAATAAACTGACCATAGCTGTCATGCTTAGTGACTTTATGTTGACTACTCACATATACATTATTATTATTATCTATAGCTACTCCCCTAGGATAGTCAAGTGTATTGCTGTCACCAGTGGTAGAGAATTCAAACATAAACTGGTCATCAGAATTAAATACCTGAATACGATGATTGTTAAAATCAGCCACATACACCATCCCTTTACTGTTAATAGCTAATATACAAGGTCCATTTAACTCTCCCTGTTTATCTCCCTGTATTCCAAGTGAGATGATGTATCTCCCTCCCTGTGTATATTTCCTAATGTACCCTTTACTGCACTCACTCACATACACATTGTTAGTAACAGGATTGATTGCAATTCCAAATGGATCATCAGTTTCAGAGCTTCCAAACTTTCTAATCAACTTCCCGTTTTCATCACTCACAACTATTTGTTTGTTATTGTCATCTGTCATAAAGTATTCATTATCATCTGATATTGCTACATCACATGGTGTGAATGGCTCTGCAAACTGATCAGTAAATTTAAATGATTGTTTGTAATTTCCGTCTCTGTCATGTATGACAACTCTATGGTTACCCCTATCAGATATTACAAAGTCACCATGTTTATTTATGGCGAGTCCATGTGGAGACTTGAGCTGTTTTTCTCCCACTGTCTGTACCAAACCTTTTATAACAGAAATATGGAATGGGGATCCTGGTATTTGTTGGTTACCAATCGTCATGGCAACTTGCTGTTTTCCTTCTATCTTTCCTGTTATCATCACATGATGTGTCCCATTGCTATTTTCTGTAACATCAATATTTTCCCATGATGCATCAGGTCTCCTTATCTTCACCTGGACATCTTGACAGGGAATGGTCTGTTTTCCTCTGACGTCTCTGGTTGTGATGATCAAGTTGACAGATTCACCTTTCTGGAGTTGTTCTGGGATGTTTTCAACTGTACATTTGAATGGACAGGCATCAGATTTGACCACTCCTAGTAATGATTCTGCACCAAGGTCACTTCTGGACTGGAACTCATTGGTCTCATGACTGATTGGTGGTTTTGTTTCCATGGCAACGATTTGCATAATTTGCTTATTAGTTTCAGTCCTGGTAGACAGCAGATGAACAGCATTCCCATGATGCATCAGTGTTTGGAGGTAATGATGTGTACTGACTATGTTGCCATGGTGAAACTCTATCTGATCGATGTTTATTGCTGCTTCTTTTAATCCACTCATAGCACGTTCATCCAAGTCATCTATCAGCATCTTCTCTTCTCTCTTTATTCTTTCTATCAATTCCTTTGCTCTTCTTCTAACTTTCTTTTTCTCTGCCTCACACTGGTTTTTGATTTCTTCTCTTGCAGATTCAGCAGCAGCTTTTCCTTCATCCACTTGCTTCTCTTTCACTTTTAACTTTTCTAACATTTCCTTCACTTGTGTTTTATATTCCTCTGCCACCACCTGTAAGTCTCTATGGACATGTTCAGGTCCTCTGTGGTTAACTATGGTGCATTTCAAGCATACAGGCACCTGACACGTGTCACAAAAGAATTCTAAGTGGCTGTCTTCATGATCACTGCAGAATACTTTCGACTGCACTGTGAGATGACCCGTAGATTCTATCTCTCTGTACTTGTCAATTTTTAGTACTTGGTGACCTTTGAGAGGTGGAACGTGTTCATGTATTTTAACACAGACATCACAGCTAAACTGGGGGCAGTCTACACACCTGTGAGATGCTGTCTTCTCTTTGCATATCTCACACATTGGTGGATGGTCTGTACTTAGCTGCCTCTCTCTCTGGAACGTGTCAAGTAGGCCTGTTAAAAAGAAGTTGGATTTTAGTTCCTGAATAGATGTGTCACACTGAATTCTGCATGTTGCACACTTCAAAACACCTTCACATTTGGCTTTAAAAGTCACCAGACATTGCTCACAGAATGTATGAAGACATGGTAGGACTTTAGGATTCTTGAAGAACTCCAAACAGATGGAACAGCTGAGGAAATCCTCACCAATTTCGTTCAGAAAAGACTTTTTGGATGCAGCCATAGCTGTATACATATAGCGGAAGTTTCTGATAAAAATATTGTACTGAACTCCATAGGAAAATGAAAATTCACAATATGTATTTGTTTTTTATTGGTACCTATAATGGCTGGATGCAAGCTAGGTGTAATGCTTTTCAAATCATTATCAGCCTAGGGAGTATTTTATATACAGCCAGTCACCCACACTCTTCAACTCTTGGATTTATGCCAAATGCACTATGCTTTGTAGAATATTGACCTTTGACCCATCGTCCCACTGCTTTTGATGTGGGACTGGTGAAAAGAATTCAAAGGTGAATAATTGATTTTTCAAACTTATCGCAGTGATACTCTTATAATAAATAAATAATTTATAGGGTTATCAGCTTGGTGAATTTTCACCTATTTTTAGCTTGCCCATAATGCTAATGAAGGGATAGAGGTATATGAGTGAAAAATACCATTTTATTGTCATCGTCCCTGTTGTAATTAAACTCTGTTTCTTGTAGTTATCATAACTTAAACAATTCTTATCCAATCATCTTCAAACTTGGTTATCATATTAATAAATATGCAATCTTAGCCAAGTTCAATTAAGGTATGATTCGTTTGTTAATTAGCTCTGCTGTCGACTTTGTCGAGCGGAGCTTATCATATGAGTGATTGTCCGCTGTCGTCTGTCATTTGTGTCAACTTGTTACTTTTTCAACTTCTTGTTGATTTGATACTTGTAGTATATGTTCCTTGGGTAGACCTCTCTTATATTTGTTCATTTTATGATGATATCTGGAATTATCTAATTTTATTTTTGGTAAAAAGTGATATTTTTTACTTCTTGTAAAAAGAATTAGGTTACAGTTCATATATCAAATTACAACAAATGTCTCAGCTAATATAACCCATATAAAATAAACACTGCATACCCGTTACCAGTTAGGTGTGGAAAGCCATTAACAATTAATATGTTAAATAATTGTTAAATGTCTTCAGTTCTTTATTATCTGTTTCTGATTGTATTCATAATGATGGACTGGCAGACATTCAATTTAAATATTTAAAATGCTAATCCAAAACCATAAATGTTCGTGTTAAAACAGGAACTATGTAAACTGGGTACTCACTAAAACGAAGGACCATGATTATATCATAAATAAGAGCAAAAGACCATGATTACGTGGCAAATATGAGCGAAGGACCGTGATTACGTGGCAAATATGAGCGAAGGACCTCGATTATATTATAAATATGAGCGAAGGACCACGATTATATTATAAATAAGAGCGAAGGACCAATATTACGTGGCAAATATGAGCGAAAGACCTCGATTATATTATAAATATGAGCGAAGGACCACGATTATATTATAAATAAGAGTGAAGGACCATGATTACGTGGCAAATATGACCGAAGGACCGTGATTACGTGGCAAATATGAGCGAAGTCCTCGATTATATTATAAATATAAGCGAAGGACCACGATTATATTATAAATAAGAGCGAAGGACCATGATTACGTGGCAAATATGAGCGAAGGACCGTGATTACGTGGCAAATATGAGCGAAGGACCTCGATTATATTATAAATATGAGCGAAGGACCACGATTATATTATAAATAAGAGCGAAGGACCATAATTGCGTGGCAAATATGAGCGAAGAACCGTGATTACGTGGCAAATATGAGCGAAGGACCTCGATTATATTATAAATATGAGCGAAGGACCACGATTATATTATAAATAAGAGCGAAGGACCATGATTACGTGGCAAATATGAGTGAAGGACCGTGATTACAGGGCAAATATGAGCGAAGGACCTCGATTATATTATAAATATGAGCGAAAGACCACGATTATATTATAAATAAGAGCGAAGGACCATGATTACATGGCAAATATGAGCGAAGGACCGTGATTACGTGGCAAATATGAGTGAAGGACCGTGATTAAAAGGCAAATATGTGCGAAGGACCTCGATTATATTATAAATATGAGCGAAAGACCACGATTATATTATAAATAAGAGTGAAGGACCATGATTACATGGCAAATATGAGCGAAGGACCGTGATTACGTGGCAAATATGAGCGAAGGACCTCGATTATATTATAAATATGAGCGAAGGACCACGATTATATTATAAATAAGAGCGAAGGACCATGATTACGTGGCAAATATGTGCGAAGGACCTCGATTATATTATAAATATGAGTGAAAGACCACGATTATATTATAAATAAGTGCGAAGGACCAATATTACGTGGCAAATATGAGCGAAGGACCTCGATTATATCATAAATATGAGCGAAGGACCACGATTATATTATAAATAAGAGCGAAGGACCATGATTACGTGGCAAATAAGACCGAAGGACCGTGATTACGTGGCAAATATGAGCGAAGGACCTCGATTATATTATAAATATGAACGAAAGTCCACGATTATATTATAAATAAGTGCGAAGGACCAATATTACGTGGCAAATATGAGAGAAGGACCTCGATTATATTATAAATATGAGCGAAGGACCACGATTATTATAAATAAGAGCGAAGGACCATGATTACGTGGCAAATATGAGCGAAGGACCTCAATTATATTATCAATATGAGCGAAGGACCACGATTATATTATAAATGAGAGCGAAGGACCATGATTACGTGGCAAATATAAGAGCGAAGGACCATGATTTTATTATAAATAAGAGCGAAGAACCAATATTACGTGGCAACTATGAGCGAAGGACCTCGATTATATTATAAATATGAGTGAAAGACCACGATTATATTATAAATAAGTGCGAAGGACCAATATTACGTGGCAAATATGAGCGAAGGACCTCGATTATATTATAAATATGAGCGAAGGACCACGATTATATTATAAATAAGAGAGAAGGACCATGATTACGTGGCAAATAAGACCGAAGGACCGTGATTACGTGGCAAATATGAGCGAAGGACCTCGATTATATTATAAATATGAACGAAAGTCCACGATTATATTATAAATAAGAGCGAAGGACCAATATTACGTGGCAAATATGAGCGAAGGACCTCGATTATATTATAAATATGAGCGAAGGACGACGATTATTATAAATAAGAGCGAAGGACCATGATTACGTGGCAAATATGAGCGAAGGACCTCGATTATATTATAAATATGAGCGAAGGACCACGATTATATTATAAATGAGAGCGAAGGACCATGATTACATGGCAAATATGAGCGAAGTACCGTGATTACGTGGCAAATATGAGCGAAGGACCTCGATTATATTATAAATATGAGCGAAGGACCACGATTATATTATAAATAAGAGTGAAGGACCATGATTACGTGGCAAATATGAGCGAAGGACCTCGATTATATTATAAATATGAGCGAAAGACCACGATTATATTATAAATAAGAGCGAAGGACCAATATTACGTGGCAAATATGAGCGAAGAACCTTGATTATATTATAAATATGAGCGAAGGACCACGATTATATTATAAATAAGTGCGAAGGACCATGATTACGTGGCAAATATAAGCGAAACCGTGATTACGTGGCAAATATGAGCGAAGGACCTCGATTATATTATTAATATGAGCGAAGGACCACGATTATATTATAAATAAGAGCGAAGGACCATGATTACGTGGAAAATATGAGCGAAGGACCATGATTACGTGGCAAATATGAGCGAAGGACCTCTGTTGTAGGAAAATCTGCCTAGTTTTCTGCTATGTAAATGCGAGCTAAATTTATCAATAAAATTGGCCCGACCCTTGGTCGAGCCTAACCAAACCAAGTGTTGTATTTGCTTTGTACAGCGTATGATGTGGGTATTTGCGTATGAATGGGAATGTAAGGTTGTATGCGTCTTGCAGGTGGCTTTGTTATGCAAATTGATGTGAGTTGCGTGGTGGACGTGGCAAGTCGGTACACCATGAGCCGTCGAAGTATGAGCACCGTATTCAGCTCTGCCTAGCAGCAGTTTGCAAGGGCATTTCAGGCTCTTAGTCACCTTGCTCATGCTGCAGAACCCGACTTATAGACAACCAGCGTTACGTTTATGCCTGTGTACAGACAGGACGAGTCTGTTGGTTTCAGTGGTTCTGTCCCTTGCTGAATGGAACAGGGAGGGGTGACGGCATATAAACCTTGGCTTGGTAATTGTGAACTGGTGTATCGTGGTCGTGTGGACGTACGTTAATATTGGCAATTGGTGGTGGTGAATGGTTTCTATTATATCTACCCGGATCGGTTACTGGTGGCACAGGCAGTGTTAGAAGCTCTATTGACTTGATGTGGATGGTAGCTAAAGTATCATCGATGCCAAGATTTGAGGAGCGTAACAGAACACTGCAGGACTACAATAGGACACTGATACTGTAAACTTTATCACAGTTTTGCTTTGCCTTAATTCCCTGATCCGAAGGCCTTGTATGGCCCAACTTAGTTTTACGTAACTATGTATTAAGCATATTGTTTTATTTCGCATAAATGGATAATAGATTGAAGTTGATTTGTCGATTAATGTGATTTATTAGTGATAAGTTCTTGTGCACTAGTTTCATGTTAATTTCATGTTAATTTCTGAATATGAATATCTGTTGATGAGGTTTAGAGAATAAAATAGCTTAGTTAACTGTATGCACTTTGTCATCACCATTCATTGTGTGCTCCCGCGTGCTTAGCCAATCCTCGGATCTGTGACAACCTAGATTATATAATAAATATGAGCGAAGGACCACGATTATTATAAATAAGAGCGAAGGACCATAATTGCGTGGCAATTATGAGCGAAGGACCGTGATTACGTGGCAAATATGAGCGAAGGACCTCGATTATATTATAAATATGAGCGAAGGACCACGATTATATTATAAATAAGAGCGAAGGACCATGATTACGTGGCAAATATGAGTGAAGGACCGTGATTACAGGGCAAATATGAGCGAAGGACCTCGATTATATTATAAATATGAGCGGAAGACCACGATTATATTTTAAATAAGAGCGAAGGACCATGATTACATGGCAAAAATGAGCGAAGGAAAGTGATTACGTGGCAAATATGAGTGAAGGACCGTGATTACAGGGAAAATATGAGCGAAGGACCTCGATTATATTATAAATATGAGCGAAAGACCACGATTATATTATAAATAAGAGCGAAGGACCATGATTACATGGCAAATATGAGCGAAGGACCGTGATTACGTGGCGAATATGAGCGAAGGACCTCGATTATATTATAAATATGAGCGAAGGACCACGATTATATTATAAATAAGAGCGAAGGACCATGATTACGTGGCAAATATGTGCGAAGGACCTCGATTATATTATAAATATGAGTGAAAGACCACGATTATATTATAAATAAGTGCGAAGGACCAATATTACGTGGCAAATATGAGCGAAGGACCTCGATTATATTATAAATATGAGAGAAGGACCACGATTATATTATAAATAAGAGCGAAGGACCATGATTACGTGGCAAATAAGACCGAAGGACCGTGATTACGTGGCAAATATGAGCGAAGGACCTCGATTATATTATAAATATGAGCGAAGGACCACGATTATTATAAATAAGAGCGAAGGACCATAATTACGTGGCAAATATGAGCGAAGGACCTCAATTATATTATAAATATGAGCGAAGGACCACGATTATTATAAATAAGAGCGAAGGACCATAATTACGTGGCAAATATGAGCGAAGGACCTCAATTATATTATCAATATGAGCGAAGGACCACGATTATATTATAAATGAGAGCGAAGGACCATGATTACGTGGCAAATATAAGAGCGAAGGACCATGATTATATTATAAATAAGAGCGAAGGACCAATATTACGTGGCAAATATGAGCGAAGGACCTCGATTATATTATAAATATGAGTGAAAGACCACGATTATATTATAAATAAGTGCGAAGGACCAATATTACGTGGCAAATATGAGCAAAGGACCTCGATTATATTATAAATATGAGCGAAGGACCACGATTATATTATAAATAAGAGCGAAGGACCATGATTACATGGCAAATATGAGCGAAGTACCGTGATTACGTGGCAAATATGAGCGAAGGACCTCGATTATATTATAAATATGAGCGAAGGACCACGATTATATTATAAATAAGAGTGAAGGACCATGATTACGTGGCAAATATGAGCGAAGGACCTCGATTATATTATAAATATGAGCGAAAGACCACGATTATATTATAAATAAGAGCGAAGGACCAATATTACGTGGCAAATATGAGCGAAGGACCTCGATTATATTATAAATATGAGCGAAGGACCACGATTATATTATAAATAAGTGCGAAGGACCATGATTACGTGGCAAATATAAGCGAAGGACCGTGATTACGTGGCAAATATGAGCGAAGGACCTCGATTATATTATTAATATGAGCGAAGGACCATGATTATATTATAAATAAGAGCGAAGGACCATGATTACGTGGAAAATATGAGCGAAGGACCATGATTACGTGGCAAATATGAGCGAAGGACCTCTGTTGTAGGAAAATCAGCCTAGTTTTCTGCTATGTAAATGCGAGCTAAATTTATCAATAAAATTGGCCCGACCCTTGGTCGAGCCTAACCAAACCAAGTGTTGTATTTGCTTTGTACAGCGTATGATGTGGGTATTTGCGTATGAATGGGAATGTAAGGTTGTATGCGTCTTGCAGGTGGCTTTGTTATGCAAATTGATGTGAGTTGCGTGGTGGACGTGGCAAGTCGGTACACCACGAGCCGTCGAAGTATGAGCACCGTATTCAGCTCTGCCTAGCAGCAGTTTGTAAGGGCATTTCAGGCTCTTAGTCACCTTGCTCATGCTGCAGAACCCGACTTATAGTCAACCAGCGTTACGTTTATGCCTGTGTACAGACAGGACGAGTCTGTTGGTTTCAGTGGTTCTGTCCCTTGCTGAATGGAACAGGGAGGGGTGACGGCATATAAACCTTGGCTTGGTAATTGTGAACTGGTGTATCGTGGTCGTGTGGACGTACGTTAATATTGGCAACTGGTGGTGGTGAATGGTTTCTATTATATCTACCCAGATCGGTTACTGGTGGCACAGGCAGTGTTAGAAGCTCTATTGACTTGATGTGGATGGTAGCTGAAGTATCATCGATGCCAAGATTTGAGGAGCGTAACAGAACACTGCAGGACTACAATAGGACACTGATACTGTAAACTTTATCACAGTTTTGCTTTGCCTTAATTCCCTGACCCGAAGGCCTTGTATGGCCCAACTTAGTTTTACGTAACTATGTATTAAGCATATTGTTTTATTTCGCATAAATGGATAATAGATTGAAGTCGTTGATTTGTCGATTAACGTGATTTAATAGTGATAAGTTCTTGTGCACTAGTTTCATGTTAATTTCATGTTAATTTCTGAATATGAATATCTGTTGATGAGGTTTAGAGAATAAAATAGCTTAGTTAACTGTATGCACTTTGTCATCACCATTCATTGTGTGCTCCCGCGTGCTTAGCCAATCCTCGGATCTGTGACAACCTAGATTATATTATAAATATGAGCGAAGGACCACGATTATTATAAATAAGAGCGAAGGACCATGATTACGTGGCAAATATGAGCGAAGGACCTCGATTATATTATAAATATGAGCGAAGGACCTCGATTATATTATAAATATGAGCGAAGGACCACGATTATATTATAAATAAGAGCGAAGGACCATGATTACGTGGCAAATATGAGCGAAGGACCTCGATTATATTATAAATATGAGCGAAAGACCACGATTATATTATAAATAAGAGCGAAGGACCAATATTACGTGGCAAAAATGAGCGAAGGACCGTGATTACGTGGCAAATATGAGCGAAGGACCTCGATTATATTATAAATATGAACGAAAGTCCACGATTATATTATAAATAAGAGCGAAGGACCAATATTACGTGGCAAATATGAGCGAAGGACAACGATTATATTATAAATATGAGCGAAGGACCACGATTATTATAAATAAGAGCGAAGGACCATGATTACGTGGCAAATATGAGCGAAGGACCTCGATTATATTATAAATATGAGCGAAGGACCACGATTATATTATAAATAAGAGCGAAGGACCATGATTACGTGGCAAATATGAGCAAAGGACCGTGATTACGTGGCAAATATGAGCGAAGGACCTCGATTATATTATAAATATGAGCGAAGGACCACGATTATATTATAAATAAGAGCGAAGGACCATGATTACGTGGCAAATATGAGCAAAGGACCTCGATTATATTATAAATATGAGCGAAAGACCACGATTATATTATAAATAAGAGCGAAGGACCAATATTACGTGGCAAATATGAGCGAAGGACCTCGATTATATTATAAATATGAGCTAAGGACCACGATTATATTATAAATAAGAGCGAAGGACCACGATTATTATAAATAAGAGCGAAGGACCATGATTACGTGGCAAATATGAGCGAATGACCTCGATTATATTATAAATATGAGCGAAGGACCACGATTATATTATAAATAAGAGCGAAGAACCATGATTACGTGGCAAATATGAGCGAAGGACCGTGATTACGTGGCAAATATGAGCGAAGGACCTCGATTATATTATAAATATGAGCGAAGGACCACGATTATATTATAAATAAGAGCGAAGGACCAATATTACGTGGCAAATATGAGCGAAGGACCTCGATTATATTATAAATATGAGCGAAGGACCACGATTATATTATAAATAAGTGCGAAGGACCATGATTACGTGGCAAATATGAGCGAAGGACCGTGATTACGTGGCAAATATGAGCGAAGGACCTCGATTATATTATTAATATGAGCGAAGGACCACGATTATATTATAAATAAGAGCGAAGGACCATGATTACGTGGAAAATATGAGTGAAGGACCATAATTACGTGGCAAATATGAGCGAAGGACCTCTGTTGTAGGAAAATCAGCCTAGTTTTCTGCTATGTAAATGCGAGCTAAATTTATCAATAAAATTGGCCCGACCCTTGGTCGAGCCTAACCAAGCCAAGTGTTGTATTTGCTTTGTACAGCGTATGATGTGGGTATTTGCGTATGAATGGGAATGTAAGGTTGTATGCGTCTTGCAGGTGGCTTTGTTATGCAAATTGATGTGAGTTGCGTGGTGGACGTGGCAAGTCGGTACACCACGAGCCGTCGAAGTATGAGCACCGTATTCAGCTCTGCCTAGCAGTAGTTTGTAAGGGCATTTCAGGCTCTTAGTCACCTTGCTCATGCTGCAGAACCCGACTTATAGTCAACCAGCGTTACGTTTATGCCTGCGTACAGACAGGACGAGTCTGTTGGTTTCAGTGGTTCTGTCCCTTGCTGAATGGAACAGGGAGGGGTGACGGCATATAAACCTTGGCTTGGTAATTGTGAACTGGTGTATCGTGGTCGTGTGGACGTACGTTAATATTGGCAACTGGTGGTGGTGAATGGTTTCTATTATATCTACCCGGATCGGTTACTGGTGGCACAGGCAGTGTTAGAAGCTCTATTGACTTGATGTGGATGGTAGCTGAAGTATCATTGATGCCAAGATTTGAGGAGCGTAACAGAACACTGCAGGACTACAATAGGACACTGATACTGTAAACTTTATCACAGTTTTGCTTTGCCTTAATTCCCTGACCCGAAGGCCTTGTATGGCCCAACTTAGTTTTACGTAACTATGTATTAAGCATATTGTTTTATTTCGCATAAATGGATAATAGATTGAAGTCGTTGATTTGTCGATTAACGTGATTTATTAGTGATAAGATCTTGTGCACTAGTTTCATGTTAATTTCATGTTAATTTCTGAATATGAATATCTGTTGATGAGGTTTAGAGAATAAAATAGCTTAGTTAACTGTATGCACTTTGTCATCACCATTCATTGTGTGCTCCCGCGTGCTTAGCCAATCCTCGGTTCTGTGACAACCTAGATTATATTGTAAATATGAGCGAAGGACCACGATTATTATAAATAAGAGCGAAGGACCATGATTACGTGGCAAATATGAGCGAAGGACCTCGATTATATTATAAATATGAGCGAAGGACCACGATTATATTATAAATAAGAGTGAAGGACCATGATTACGTGGCAAATATGAGCGAAGGACCTCGATTATATTATAAATATGAGCGAAGGACCACGATTATATTATAAATAAGAGCGAAGGACCATGATTACGTGGCAAATATGAGCAAAGGACCGTGATTACGTGGCAAATATGAGCGAAGGACCTCGATTATATTATAAATATGAGCGAAGGACCACGATTATATTATAAATAAGAGCGAAGGACCATGATTACGTGGCAAATATGAGCAAAGGACCTCGATTATATTATAAATATAAGCGAAAGACCACGATTATATTATAAATAAGAGCGAAGGACCAATATTACGTGGCAAATATGAGCGAAGGACCTCGATTATATTATAAATATGAGCTAAGGACCACGATTATATTATAAATAAGAGCGAAGATCCATGACTACGTGGCAAATATGAGCGAAGGACCGTGATTACGTGGCAAATATGAGCGAAGGACCTCGATTATATTATAAATATGAGCGAAGGACCATGATTATATTATAAATAAGAGCGAAGGACCATGATTACGTGGTAAATATGAGCGAAGGACCGTGATTACGTGGCAAATATGAGCGAAGGACCTCGATTATATTATAAATATGAGCGAAGGACCACGATTATATTATAAATATGAGCGAAAGACCACGATTATATTATAAATAAGTGCGAAGGACCAATATTACATGGCAAATATGAGCGAAGGACCTCGATTATATTATAAATATGAGCAAAGGACCACGATTATATTATAAATAAGAGCGAAGGACCATGATTACGTGGCAAATATGAGCGAAGGACCGTGATTACGTGGCAAATATGACCGAAGGACCGTGATTACGTGGCAAATATGAGTGAAGGACCTCGATTATATTATAAATATGAGCGAATAACCGCGATTATATTATAAATAAGATCGAAGGACCATGATTACATGTACATTTGTACGTGGCAAATATGAGCGAAGGACCTTGATTACGTGGCAAATATGAGCGAAGGACCTCGATTATATTATAAATATGAGCGAAGGACCACGATTATATTATAAATAAGAGCGAAGGACCATGATTACGTGGCAAATATGAGCGAAGGACCTCGATTATATTATAAATAAGAGCGAAGGACCACGATTATTATAAATAAGAGTGAAGGACCATGATTACGTGGCAAATATGAGCGAATGACCTCGATTATATTATAAATATGAGCGAAGGACCACGATTATATTATAAATAAGAGCGAAGAACCATGATTACGTGGCAAATATGAGCGAAGGACCGTGATTACGTGGCAAATATGAGCGAAGGAACTCGATTATATTATAAATATGAGCGAAGGACCACGATTATATTATAAATAAGAGCGAAGGACCAATATTACGTGGCAAATATGAGCGAAGGACCTCGATTACGTGGCAAATATGAGCGAAGGACCTCGATTATATTATTAATATGAGCGAAGGACCACGATTATATTATAAATAAGAGCGAAGGACCATGATTACGTGGAAAATATGAGTGAAGGACCATAATTACGTGGCAAATATGAGCGAAGGACCTCTGTTGTAGGAAAATCAGCCTAGTTTTCTGCTATGTAAATGCGAGCTAAATTTATCAATAAAATTGGCCCGACCCTTGGTCGAGCCTAACCAAGCCAAGTGTTGTATTTGCTTTGTACAGCATATGATGTGGGTATTTGCGTATGAATGGGAATGTAAGGTTGTATGCGTCTTGCAGGTGGCTTTGTTATGCAAATTGTGTGAGTTGCGTGGTGGACGTGGCAAGTCGGTACACCACGAGCCGTCGAAGTATGAGCACCGTATTCAGCTCTGCCTAGCAGTAGTTTGTAAGGGCATTTCAGGCTCTTAGTCACCTTGCTCATGCTGCAGAACCCGACTTATAGTCAACCAGCGTTACGTTTATGCCTGTGTACAGACAGGACGAGTCTGTTGGTTTCAGTGGTTCTGTCCCTTGCTGAATGGAACAGGGAGGGGTGACGGCATATAAACCTTGGCTTGGTAATTGTGAACTGGTGTATCGTGGTCGTGTGGACGTACGTTAATATTGGCAACTGGTGGTGGTGAATGGTTTCTATTATATCTACCCGGATCGGTTACTGGTGGCACAGGCAGTGTTAGAAGCTCTATTGACTTGATGTAGATGGTAGCTGAAGTATCATCGATGCCAAGATTTGAGGAGCGTAACAGAACACTGCAGGACTACAATAGGACACTGATACTGTAAACTTTATCACAGTTTTGCTTTGCCTTAATTCCCTGACCCGAAGGCCTTGTATGGCCCAACTTAGTTTTACGTAACTATGGATTAAGCATATTGTTTTATTTCGCATAAATGGATAATAGATTGAAGTCGTTGATTTGTCGATTAACGTGATTTATTAGTGATAAGATCTTGTGCACTAGTTTCATGTTAATTTCATGTTAATTTCTGAATATGAATATCTGTTGATGAGGTTTAGAGAATAAAATAGCTTAGTTAACTGTATGCACTTTGTCATCACCATTCATTGTGTGCTCCCGCGTGCTTAGCCAATCCTCGGTTCTGTGACAACCTAGATTATATTGTAAATATGAGCGAAGGACCACGATTATTATAAATAAGAGCGAAGGACCATGATTACGTGGCAAATATGAGCGAAGGACCTCGATTATATTATAAATATGAGCGAAGGACCACGATTATATTATAAATAAGAGCGAAGGACCATGATTACGTGGCAAATATGAGCAAAGGACCGTGATTACGTGGCAAATATGAGCGAAGGACCTCGATTATATTATAAATATGAGCGAAGGACCACGATTATATTATAAATAAGAGCGAAGGACCATGATTACGTGGCAAATATGAGCAAAGGACCTCGATTATATTATAAATATGAGCGAAAGACCACGATTATATTATAAATAAGAGCGAAGGACCAATATTACGTGGCAAATATGAGCGAAGGACCTCGATTATATTATAAATATGAGCGAAGGACCACGATTATATTATAAATAAGAGCGAAGATCCATGATTACGTGGCAAATATGAGCGAAGGACCGTGATTACGTGGCAAATATGAGCGAAGGACCTCGATTATATTATAAATATGAGCGAAGGACCATGATTATATTATAAATAAGAGCGAAGGACCATGATTACGTGGTAAATATGAGCGAAGGACCGTGATTACGTGGCAAATATGAGCGAAGGACCTCGATTATATTATAAATATGAGCGAAGGACCACGATTATATTATAAATATGAGCGAAAGACCACGATTATATTATAAATAAGAGCGAAGGACCAATATTACGTGGCAAATATGAGCGAAGGACCTCGATTATATTATAAATATGAGTGAAGGACCACGATTATATTATAAATAAGAGCGAAGGACCATGATTACGTGGCAAATATGAGCGAAGGACCGTGATTACATGGCAAATATGACCGAAGGACCGTGATTACGTGGCAAATATGAGTGAAGGACCTCGATTATATTATAAATATGAGCGAATAACCGCGATTATATTATAAATAAGATCGAAGGACCATGATTACATGTACATTTGTACGTGGCAAATATGAGCGAAGGACCTTGATTACGTGGCAAATATGAGCGAAGGACCTCGATTATATTATAAATATGAGCGAAGGACCACGATTATATTATAAATAAGAGCGAAGGACCATGATTACGTGGCAAATATGAGCGAAGGACCTCGATTATATTATAAATAAGAGCGAAGGACCACGATTATTATAAATAAGAGCGAAGGACCATGATTACGTGGCAAATATGAGCGAATGACCTCGATTATATTATAAATATGAGCGAAGGACCACGATTATATTATAAATAAGAGCGAAGGACCATGATTACGTGGCAAATATGAGCGAAGGACCGTGATTACGTGGCAAATATGAGCGAAGGAACTCGATTATATTATAAATATGAGCAAAGGACCACGATTATATTATAAATAAGAGCGAAGGACCAATATTACGTGGCAAATATGAGCGAAGGACCTCGATTATATTATAAATATGAGCGAAGGACCACGATTATATTATAAATAAGTGCGAAGGACCATGATTACGTGGCAAATATGAGCGAAGGACCGTGATTACGTGGCAAATATGAGCGAAGGACCTCGATTATATTATTAATATGAGCGAAGGACCACGATTATATTATAAATAAGAGTGAAGGACCATGATTACGTGGAAAATATGAGTGAAGGACCATAATTACGTGGCAAATATGATCGAAGGACCTCTGTTGTAGGAAAATCAGCTTAGTTTTCTGCTATGTAAATGCGAGCTAAATTTATCAATAAAATTGGCCCGACCCTTGGTCGAGCCTAACCAAGCCAAGTGTTGTATTTGCTTTGTACAGCGTATGATGTGGGTATTTGCGTATGAATGGGAATGTAAGGTTGTATGCGTCTTGCAGGTGGCTTTGTTATGCAAATTGATGTGAGTTGCGTGGTGGACGTGGCAAGTCGGTACACCACGAGCCGTCGAAGTATGAGCACCGTATTCAGCTCTGCCTAGCAGTAGTTTGTAAGGGCATTTCAGGCTCTTAGTCACCTTGCTCATGCTGCAGAACCCGACTTATAGTCAACCAGCGTTACGTTTATGCCTGTGTACAGACAGGACGAGTCTGTTGGTTTCAGTGGTTCTGTCCCTTGCTGAATGGAACAGGGAGGGGTGACGGCATATAAACCTTGGCTTGGTAATTGTGAACTGGTGTATCGTGGTCGTGTGGACGTACGTTAATATTGGCAACTGGTGGTGGTGAATGGTTTCTATTATATCTACCCGGATCGGCTACTTGTGGCACAGGCAGTGTTAGAAGCTCTATTGACTTGATGTGGATGGTAGCTGAAGTATCATCGATGCCAAGATTTGAGGAGCGTAACAGAACACTGCAGGACTACAATAGGACACTGATACTGTAAACTTTATCACAGTTTTGCTTTGCCTTAATTCCCTGACCCGAAGGCCTTGTATGGCCCAACTTAGTTTTTCGTAACTATGTATTAAGCATATTGTTTTATTTCGCATAAATGGATAATAGATTGAAGTCGTTGATTTGTCGATTAACGTGATTTATTAGTGATAAAATCTTGTGCACTAGTTTCATGTTAATTTCATGTTAATTTCTGAATATGAATATCTGTTGATGAGGTTTAGAGAATAAAATAGCTTAGTTAACTGTATGCACTTTGTCATCACCATTCATTGTGTGCTCCCGCGTGCTTAGCCAATCCTCGGATCTGTGACAACCTAGATTATATTATAAATATGAGCGAAGGACCACGATTATTATAAATAAGAGCGAAGGACCATGATTACGTGGCAAATATGAGCGAAGGACCTCGATTATATTATAAATATGAGCGAAGGACCACGATTATATTATAAATAAGAGCGAAGGACCATGATTACGTGGCAAATATGAGCGAAGGACCTCGATTATATTATAAATATGAGCGAAAGACCACGATTATATTATAAATAAGAGCGAAGGACCAATATTACGTGGCAAATATGAGCGAAGGACCGTGATTACGTGGCAAATATGAGCGAAGGACCTCGATTATATTATAAATATGAACGAAAGTCCATGATTATATTATAAATAAGAGCGAAGGACCAATATTACGTGGCAAATATGAGCGAAGGACCACGATTATATTATAAATATGAGCGAAGAACCACGATTATTATAAATAAGAGCGAAGGACCATGATTACGTGGCAAATATGAGCGAAGGACCTCGATTATATTATAAATATGAGCGAAGGACCACGATTATATTATAAATAAGAGCGAAGGACCATGATTACGTGGCAAATATGAGCGAAGGACCGTGATTACGTGGCAAATATGAGCGAAGGATCTCGATTATATTATAAATATGAGCGAAGGACCACGATTATATTATAAATAAGAGCGAAGGACCATGATTACGTGGCAAATATGAGCAAAGGACCTCGATTATATTATAAATATGAGCGAAAGACCACGATTATATTATAAATAAGAGCGAAGGACCAATATTACGTGGCAAATATGAGCGATGGACCTCGATTATATTATAAATATGAGCGAAGGACCACGATTATATTATAAATAAGAGCGAAGATCCATGATTACGTAGCAAATATGAGCGAAGGACCGTGATTACGTGGCAAATATGAGCGAAGGACCTCGATTATATTATAAATATGAGCGAAGGACCATGATTATATTATAAATAAGAGCGAAGGACCATGATTACGTGGTAAATATGAGCGAAGGACCGTGATTACGTGGCAAATATGAGCGAAGGAACTCGATTATATTATAAATATGAGCGAAGGACCACGATTATATTATAAATATGAGCGAAAGACCACGATTATATTATAAATAAGAGCGAAGGACCAATATTACGTGGCAAATATGAGCGAAGGACCTCGATTATATTATAAATATGAGCGAAGGACCATGATTATATTATAAATAAGAGCGAAGGACCATGATTACGTGGCAAATATGAGCGAAGGACCGTGATTACGTGGCAAATATGACCGAAGGACCGTGATTACGTGGCAAATATGAGTGAAGGACCTCGATTATATTATAAATATGAGCGAACAACCGCGATTATATTATAAATAAGAGCGAAGGACCATGATTACATGTACATTTGTACGTGGCAAATATGAGCGAAGGACCTTGATTACGTGGCAAATATGAGCGAAGGACCTCGATTATATTATAAATATGAGCGAAGGACCACGATTATATTATAAATAAGAGCGAAGGACCATGATTACGTGGCAAATATGAGCGAAGGACCTCGATTATATTATAAATAAGAGCGAAGGACCACGATTATTATAAATAAGAGCGAAGGACCATGATTACGTGGCAAATATGAGCGAAGGACCTCGATTATATTATAAATATGAGTGAAGGACCACTATTATTATAAATAAGAACGAAGGACCATGATTACGTGGTAAATATGAGCGAAGGACCTCGATTATATTATAAATATGAGCGAAGGACCACGATTATATTATAAATAAGAGCGAAGGACCATGATTACGTGGCAAATATGAGCGAAGGACCGTGATTACGTGGCAATTATGAGCGATGGACCTCGATTATATTATAAATATGAGCGAAGGACCACGATTATATTATAAATAAGAGCGAAGGACCATGATTACGTGGCAAATATGAGCGAAGGACCTCAATTATATGATAAATATGAGCGAAAGACCACGATTATATTATAAATAAGAGCGAAGGACCAATATTACGTGGAAAATATGAGCGAAGGACCTCGATTATATGAGCGAAGGACCACGATTATATTATAAATAAGAGCGAAGGACCAATATTACGTGGCAAATATGAGCGAAGGACCGTGATTACGTGGCAAATATGAGCGAAGGACCACGATTATATTATAAACAAGAGCGAAGGAACATGATTACGTGGCGAATATGAGCGAAGGACCTCGATTACGTGATTAATATGAGCGAAGGACCTCGATTATATTATAAATATGAGCGAAGGACCACGATTATATTATAAATAAGAGCGAAGGACCATGAGTACGTGGCGAATATGAGCGAAGGACCTCGATTACGTGATTAATATGAGCGAAGGACCTCGATTATATTATAAATATGAGCGAAGGACCTCGATTATATTATAAATATGAGCGAAGGACCACGATTATATTATAAATAAGAGCGAAGGACCATGAGTACGTGGCGAATATGAGCGAAGGACCTCGATTACGTGATTAATATGAGCGAAGGACCTCGATTATATTATAAATATGAGCGAAGGACCTCGATTATATTATAAATATGAGCGAAGGACCACGATTATATTATAAATAAGAGCGAAGGACCATGATTACGTGGCAAATATGAGCAAAGGACCTCGATTATATTATAAATATGAGCGAAAGACCACGATTATATTATAAATAAGAGCGAAGGACCAATATTACGTGGCAAATATGAGCGAAGGACCTCGATTATATTATAAATATGAGCGAAGGACCACGATTATATTATAAATAAGAGCGAAGATCCATGATTACGTGGCAAATATGAGCGAAGGACCGTGATTACGTGGCAAATATGAGCGAAGGACCTCGATTATATTATAAATATGAGCGAAGGACCATGATTATATTATAAATAAGAGCGAAGGACCATGATTACGTGGTAAATATGAGCGAAGGACCGTGATTACGTGGCAAATATGAGCGAAGGACCTCGATTATATTATAAATATGAGCGAAGGACCACGATTATATTATAAATATGAGCGAAAGACCACGATTATATTATAAATAAGAGCGAAGGACCAATATTACGTGGCAAATATGAGCGAAGGACCTCGATTATATTATAAATATGAGTGAAGGACCACGATTATATTATAAATAAGAGCGAAGGACCATGATTACGTGGCAAATATGAGCGAAGGACCGTGATTACATGGCAAATATGACCGAAGGACCGTGATTACGTGGCAAATATGAGTGAAGGACCTCGATTATATTATAAATATGAGCGAATAACCGCGATTATATTATAAATAAGATCGAAGGACCATGATTACATGTACATTTGTACGTGGCAAATATGAGCGAAGGACCTTGATTACGTGGCAAATATGAGCGAAGGACCTCGATTATATTATAAATATGAGCGAAGGACCACGATTATATTATAAATAAGAGCGAAGGACCATGATTACGTGGCAAATATGAGCGAAGGACCTCGATTATATTATAAATAAGAGCGAAGGACCACGATTATTATAAATAAGAGCGAAGGACCATGATTACGTGGCAAATATGAGCGAATGACCTCGATTATATTATAAATATGAGCGAAGGACCACGATTATATTATAAATAAGAGCGAAGGACCATGATTACGTGGCAAATATGAGCGAAGGACCGTGATTACGTGGCAAATATGAGCGAAGGAACTCGATTATATTATAAATATGAGCAAAGGACCACGATTATATTATAAATAAGAGCGAAGGACCAATATTACGTGGCAAATATGAGCGAAGGACCTCGATTATATTATAAATATGAGCGAAGGACCACGATTATATTATAAATAAGTGCGAAGGACCATGATTACGTGGCAAATATGAGCGAAGGACCGTGATTACGTGGCAAATATGAGCGAAGGACCTCGATTATATTATTAATATGAGCGAAGGACCACGATTATATTATAAATAAGAGTGAAGGACCATGATTACGTGGAAAATATGAGTGAAGGACCATAATTACGTGGCAAATATGATCGAAGGACCTCTGTTGTAGGAAAATCAGCTTAGTTTTCTGCTATGTAAATGCGAGCTAAATTTATCAATAAAATTGGCCCGACCCTTGGTCGAGCCTAACCAAGCCAAGTGTTGTATTTGCTTTGTACAGCGTATGATGTGGGTATTTGCGTATGAATGGGAATGTAAGGTTGTATGCGTCTTGCAGGTGGCTTTGTTATGCAAATTGATGTGAGTTGCGTGGTGGACGTGGCAAGTCGGTACACCACGAGCCGTCGAAGTATGAGCACCGTATTCAGCTCTGCCTAGCAGTAGTTTGTAAGGGCATTTCAGGCTCTTAGTCACCTTGCTCATGCTGCAGAACCCGACTTATAGTCAACCAGCGTTACGTTTATGCCTGTGTACAGACAGGACGAGTCTGTTGGTTTCAGTGGTTCTGTCCCTTGCTGAATGGAACAGGGAGGGGTGACGGCATATAAACCTTGGCTTGGTAATTGTGAACTGGTGTATCGTGGTCGTGTGGACGTACGTTAATATTGGCAACTGGTGGTGGTGAATGGTTTCTATTATATCTACCCGGATCGGCTACTTGTGGCACAGGCAGTGTTAGAAGCTCTATTGACTTGATGTGGATGGTAGCTGAAGTATCATCGATGCCAAGATTTGAGGAGCGTAACAGAACACTGCAGGACTACAATAGGACACTGATACTGTAAACTTTATCACAGTTTTGCTTTGCCTTAATTCCCTGACCCGAAGGCCTTGTATGGCCCAACTTAGTTTTTCGTAACTATGTATTAAGCATATTGTTTTATTTCGCATAAATGGATAATAGATTGAAGTCGTTGATTTGTCGATTAACGTGATTTATTAGTGATAAAATCTTGTGCACTAGTTTCATGTTAATTTCATGTTAATTTCTGAATATGAATATCTGTTGATGAGGTTTAGAGAATAAAATAGCTTAGTTAACTGTATGCACTTTGTCATCACCATTCATTGTGTGCTCCCGCGTGCTTAGCCAATCCTCGGATCTGTGACAACCTAGATTATATTATAAATATGAGCGAAGGACCACGATTATTATAAATAAGAGCGAAGGACCATGATTACGTGGCAAATATGAGCGAAGGACCTCGATTATATTATAAATATGAGCGAAGGACCACGATTATATTATAAATAAGAGCGAAGGACCATGATTACGTGGCAAATATGAGCGAAGGACCTCGATTATATTATAAATATGAGCGAAAGACCACGATTATATTATAAATAAGAGCGAAGGACCAATATTACGTGGCAAATATGAGCGAAGGACCGTGATTACGTGGCAAATATGAGCGAAGGACCTCGATTATATTATAAATATGAACGAAAGTCCATGATTATATTATAAATAAGAGCGAAGGACCAATATTACGTGGCAAATATGAGCGAAGGACCACGATTATATTATAAATATGAGCGAAGAACCACGATTATTATAAATAAGAGCGAAGGACCATGATTACGTGGCAAATATGAGCGAAGGACCTCGATTATATTATAAATATGAGCGAAGGACCACGATTATATTATAAATAAGAGCGAAGGACCATGATTACGTGGCAAATATGAGCGAAGGACCGTGATTACGTGGCAAATATGAGCGAAGGATCTCGATTATATTATAAATATGAGCGAAGGACCACGATTATATTATAAATAAGAGCGAAGGACCATGATTACGTGGCAAATATGAGCAAAGGACCTCGATTATATTATAAATATGAGCGAAAGACCACGATTATATTATAAATAAGAGCGAAGGACCAATATTACGTGGCAAATATGAGCGATGGACCTCGATTATATTATAAATATGAGCGAAGGACCACGATTATATTATAAATAAGAGCGAAGATCCATGATTACGTAGCAAATATGAGCGAAGGACCGTGATTACGTGGCAAATATGAGCGAAGGACCTCGATTATATTATAAATATGAGCGAAGGACCATGATTATATTATAAATAAGAGCGAAGGACCATGATTACGTGGTAAATATGAGCGAAGGACCGTGATTACGTGGCAAATATGAGCGAAGGAACTCGATTATATTATAAATATGAGCGAAGGACCACGATTATATTATAAATATGAGCGAAAGACCACGATTATATTATAAATAAGAGCGAAGGACCAATATTACGTGGCAAATATGAGCGAAGGACCTCGATTATATTATAAATATGAGCGAAGGACCATGATTATATTATAAATAAGAGCGAAGGACCATGATTACGTGGCAAATATGAGCGAAGGACCGTGATTACGTGGCAAATATGACCGAAGGACCGTGATTACGTGGCAAATATGAGTGAAGGACCTCGATTATATTATAAATATGAGCGAACAACCGCGATTATATTATAAATAAGAGCGAAGGACCATGATTACATGTACATTTGTACGTGGCAAATATGAGCGAAGGACCTTGATTACGTGGCAAATATGAGCGAAGGACCTCGATTATATTATAAATATGAGCGAAGGACCACGATTATATTATAAATAAGAGCGAAGGACCATGATTACGTGGCAAATATGAGCGAAGGACCTCGATTATATTATAAATAAGAGCGAAGGACCACGATTATTATAAATAAGAGCGAAGGACCATGATTACGTGGCAAATATGAGCGAAGGACCTCGATTATATTATAAATATGAGTGAAGGACCACTATTATTATAAATAAGAACGAAGGACCATGATTACGTGGTAAATATGAGCGAAGGACCTCGATTATATTATAAATATGAGCGAAGGACCACGATTATATTATAAATAAGAGCGAAGGACCATGATTACGTGGCAAATATGAGCGAAGGACCGTGATTACGTGGCAATTATGAGCGATGGACCTCGATTATATTATAAATATGAGCGAAGGACCACGATTATATTATAAATAAGAGCGAAGGACCATGATTACGTGGCAAATATGAGCGAAGGACCTCAATTATATGATAAATATGAGCGAAAGACCACGATTATATTATAAATAAGAGCGAAGGACCAATATTACGTGGAAAATATGAGCGAAGGACCTCGATTATATGAGCGAAGGACCACGATTATATTATAAATAAGAGCGAAGGACCAATATTACGTGGCAAATATGAGCGAAGGACCGTGATTACGTGGCAAATATGAGCGAAGGACCACGATTATATTATAAACAAGAGCGAAGGAACATGATTACGTGGCGAATATGAGCGAAGGACCTCGATTACGTGATTAATATGAGCGAAGGACCTCGATTATATTATAAATATGAGCGAAGGACCACGATTATATTATAAATAAGAGCGAAGGACCATGAGTACGTGGCGAATATGAGCGAAGGACCTCGATTACGTGATTAATATGAGCGAAGGACCTCGATTATATTATAAATATGAGCGAAGGACCTCGATTATATTATAAATATGAGCGAAGGACCACGATTATATTATAAATAAGAGCGAAGGACCATGAGTACGTGGCGAATATGAGCGAAGGACCTCGATTACGTGATTAATATGAGCGAAGGACCTCGATTATATTATAAATATGAGCGAAGGACCTCGATTATATTATAAATATGAGCGAAGGACCACGATTATATTATAAATAAGAGCGAAGGACCATGATTACGTGGCAAATATGAGCAAAGGACCTCGATTATATTATAAATATGAGCGAAAGACCACGATTATATTATAAATAAGAGCGAAGGACCAATATTACGTGGCAAATATGAGCGAAGGACCTCGATTATATTGTAAATATGAGCGAAGGACCACGATTATATTATAAATAAGAGCGAAGATCCATGATTACGTGGCAAATATGAGCGAAGGACCGTGATTACGTGGCAAATATGAGTGAAGGACCTCGATTATATTATAAATATGAGCGAACAACCGCGATTATATTATAAATAAGAGCGAAGGACCATGATTACATGTACATTTGTACGTGGCAAATATGAGCGAAGGACCTTGATTACGTGGCAAATATGAGCGAAGGACCTCGATTATATTATAAATATGAGCGAAGGACCACGATTATATTATAAATAAGAGCGAAGGACCATGATTACGTGGCAAATATGAGCGAAGGACCTCGATTATATTATAAATAAGAGCGAAGGACCACGATTATTATAAATAAGAGCGAAGGACCATGATTACGTGGCAAATATGAGCGAAGGACCTCGATTATATTATAAATATGAGTGAAGGACCACTATTATTATAAATAAGAACGAAGGACCATGATTACGTGGTAAATATGAGCGAAGGACCTCGATTATATTATAAATATGAGCGAAGGACCACGATTATATTATAAATAAGAGCGAAGGACCATGATTACGTGGCAAATATGAGCGAAGGACCTCGATTATATTATAAATAAGAGCGAAGGACCACGATTATTATAAATAAGAGCGAAGGACCATGATTACGTGGCAAATATGAGCGAATGACCTCGATTATATTATAAATATGAGCGAAGGACCACGATTATATTATAAATAAGAGCGAAGGACCATGATTACGTGGCAAATATGAGCGAAGGACCGTGATTACGTGGCAAATATGAGCGAAGGAACTCGATTATATTATAAATATGAGCGAAGGACCACGATTATATTATAAATAAGAGCGAAGGACCAATATTACGTGGCAAATATGAGCGAAGGACCTCGATTATATTATAAATATGAGCGAAGGACCACGATTATATTATAAATAAGTGCGAAGGACCATGATTACGTGGCAAATATGAGCGAAGGACCGTGATTACGTGGCAAATATGAGCGAAGGACCTCGATTATATTATTAATATGAGCGAAGGACCACGATTATATTATAAATAAGAGCGAAGGACCATGATTACGTGGAAAATATGAGTGAAGGACCATAATTACGTGGCAAATATGATCGAAGGACCTCTGTTGTAGGAAAATCAGCTTAGTTTTCTGCTATGTAAATGCGAGCTAAATTTATCAATAAAATTGGCCCGACCCTTGGTCGAGCCTAACCAAGCCAAGTGTTGTATTTGCTTTGTACAGCGTATGATGTGGGTATTTGCGTATGAATGGGAATGTAAGGTTGTATGCGTCTTGCAGGTGGCTTTGTTATGCAAATTGATGTGAGTTGCGTGGTGGACGTGGCAAGTCGGTACACCACGAGCCGTCGAAGTATGAGCACCGTATTCACCTCTGCCTAGCAGTAGTTTGTAAGGGCATTTCAGGCTCTTAGTCACCTTGCTCATGCTGCAGAACCCGACTTATAGTCAACCAGCGTTACGTTTATGCCTGTGTACAGACAGGACGAGTCTGTTGGTTTCAGTGGTTCTGTCCCTTGCTGAATGGAACAGGGAGGGGTGACGGCATATAAACCTTGGCTTGGTAATTGTGAACTGGTGTATCGTGGTCGTGTGGACGTACGTTAATATTGGCAACTGGTGGTGGTGAATGGTTTCTATTATATCTACCCGGATCGGCTACTTGTGGCACAGGCAGTGTTAGAAGCTCTATTGACTTGATGTGGATGGTAGCTGAAGTATCATCGATGCCAAGATTTGAGGAGCGTAACAGAACACTGCAGGACTACAATAGGACACTGATACTGTAAACTTTATCACAGTTTTGCTTTGCCTTAATTCCCTGACCCGAAGGCCTTGTATGGCCCAACTTAGTTTTTCGTAACTATGTATTAAGCATATTGTTTTATTTCGCATAAATGGATAATAGATTGAAGTCGTTGATTTGTCGATTAACGTGATTTATTAGTGATAAGATCTTGTGCACTAGTTTCATGTTAATTTCATGTTAATTTCTGAATATGAATATCTGTTGATGAGGTTTAGAGAATAAAATAGCTTAGTTAACTGTATGCACTTTGTCATCACCATTCATTGTGTGCTCCCGCGTGCTTAGCCAATCCTCGGATCTGTGACAACCTAGATTATATTATAAATATGAGCGAAGGACCACGATTATTATAAATAAGAGCGAAGGACCATGATTACGTGGCAAATATGAGCGAAGGACCTCGATTATATTATAAATATGAGCGAAGGACCACGATTATATTATAAATAAGAGCGAAGGACCATGATTACGTGGCAAATATGAGCGAAGGACCTCGATTATATTATAAATATGAGCGAAAGACCACGATTATATTATAAATAAGAGCGAAGGACCAATATTACGTGGCAAATATGAGCGAAGGACCGTGATTACGTGGCAAATATGAGCGAAGGACCTCGATTATATTATAAATATGAACGAAAGTCCATGATTATATTATAAATAAGAGCGAAGGACCAATATTACGTGGCAAATATGAGCGAAGGACCACGATTATATTATAAATATGAGCGAAGGACCACGATTATTATAAATAAGAGCGAAGGACCATGATTACGTGGCAAATATGAGCGAAGGACCTCGATTATATTATAAATATGAGCGAAGGACCACGATTATATTATAAATAAGAGCGAAGGACCATGATTACGTGGCAAATATGAGCGAAGGACCGTGATTACGTGGCAAATATGAGCGAAGGATCTCGATTATATTATAAATATGAGCGAAGGACCACGATTATATTATAAATAAGAGCGAAGGACCATGATTACGTGGCAAATATGAGCAAAGGACCTCGATTATATTATAAATATGAGCGAAAGACCACGATTATATTATAAATAAGAGCAAAGGACCAATATTACGTGGCAAATATGAGCGATGGACCTCGATTATATTATAAATATGAGCGAAGGACCACGATTATATTATAAATAAGAGCGAAGATCCATGATTACGTAGCAAATATGAGCGAAGGACCGTGATTACGTGGCAAATATGAGCGAAGGACCTCGATTATATTATAAATATGAGCGAAGGACCATGATTATATTATAAATAAGAGCGAAGGACCATGATTACGTGGTAAATATGAGCGAAGGACCGTGATTACGTGGCAAATATGAGCGAAGGAACTCGATTATATTATAAATATGAGCGAAGGACCACGATTATATTATAAATATGAGCGAAAGACCACGATTATATTATAAATAAGAGCGAAGGACCAATATTACGTGGCAAATATGAGCGAAGGACCTTGATTATATTATAAATATGAGCGAAGGACCACGATTATATTATAAATAAGAGCGAAGGACCATGATTACGTGGCAAATATGAGCGAAGGACCGTGATTACGTGGCAAATATGACCGAAGGACCGTGATTACGTGGCAAATATGAGTGAAGGACCTCGATTATATTATAAATATGAGCGAACAACCGCGATTATATTATAAATAAGAGCGAAGGACCATGATTACATGTACATTTGTACGTGGCAAATATGAGCGAAGGACCTTGATTACGTGGCAAATATGAGCGAAGGACCTCGATTATATTATAAATATGAGCGAAGGACCACGATTATATTATAAATAAGAGCGAAGGACCATGATTACGTGGCAAATATGAGCGAAGGACCTCGATTATATTATAAATAAGAGCGAAGGACCACGATTATTATAAATAAGAGCGAAGGACCATGATTACGTGGCAAATATGAGCGAAGGACCTCGATTATATTATAAATATGAGCGAAGGACCACTATTATTATAAATAAGAACGAAGGACCATGATTACGTGGTAAATATGGGCGAAGGACCTCGATTATATTATAAATATGAGCGAAGGACCACGATTATATTATAAATAAGAGCGAAGGACCATGATTACGTGGCAAATATGAGCGAAGGACCGTCATTACGTGGCAAATATGAGCGATGGACCTCGATTATATTATAAATATGAGCGAAGGACCACGATTATATTATAAATAAGAGCGAAGGACCATGATTACGTGGCAAATATGAGCGAAGGACCTCAATTATATGATAAATATGAGCGAAAGACCACGATTATATTATAAATAAGTGCGAAGGACCAATATTACGTGGAAAATATGAGCGAAGGACCTCGATTATATGAGCGAAGGACCACGATTATATTATAAACAAGAGCGAAGGAACATGATTACGTGGCGAATATGAGCGAAGGACCTCGATTATGTGATTAATATGAGCGAAGGACCTCGATTATATTATAAATATGAGCGAAGGACCACGATTATATTATAAATAAGAGCGAAGGACCATGAGTACGTGGCGAATATGAGCGAAGGACCTCGATTACGTGATTAATATGAGCGAAGGACCTCGATTATATTATAAATATGAGCGAAGGACCTCGATTATATTATAAATATGAGCGAAGGACCACGATTATATTATAAATAAGAGCGAAGGACCATGAGTACGTGGCGAATATGAGCGAAGGACCTCGATTACGTGATTAATATGAGCGAAGGACCTCGATTATATTATAAATATGAGCGAAGGACCTCGATTATATTATAAATATGAGCGAAGGACCACGATTATATTATAAATAAGAGCGAAGGACCATGATTACGTGGCAAATATGAGCAAAGGACCTCGATTATATTATAAATATGAGCGAAAGACCACGATTATATTATAAATAAGAGCGAAGGACCAATATTACGTGGCAAATATGAGCGAAGGACCTCGATTATATTATAAATATGAGCGAAGGACCACGATTATATTATAAATAAGAGCGAAGATCCATGATTACGTGGCAAATATGAGCGAAGGACCGTGATTACGTGGCAAATATGAGCGAAGGACCTCGATTATATTATAAATATGAGCGAAAGACCACGATTATATTATAAATAAGAGCGAAGGACCAATATTACGTGGCAAATATGAGCGAAGGACCTCGATTATATTATAAATATGAGCGAAGGACCACGATTATATTATAAATAAGAGCGAAGGACCATGATTACGTAGCAAATATGAGCGAAGGACCGTGATTACATGGCAAATATGACCAAAGGACCGTGATTACGTGGCAAATATGAGTGAAGGACCTCGATTATATTATAAAGATGAGCGAATAACCGCGATTATATTATAAATAAGATCGAAGGACCATGATTACATGTACATTTGTACGTGGCAAATATGAGCGAAGGACCTTGATTACGTGGCAAATATGAGCGAAGGACCTCGATTATATTATAAATATGAGCGAAGGACCACGATTATAATATAAATAAGAGCGAAGGACCATGATTACGTGGCAAATATGAGCGAATGACCTCGATTATATTATAAATATGAGCGAAGGACCACGATTATATTATAAATAAGAGCGAAGGACCATGATTACGTATCAAATATGAGCGAAGGACCGTGATTACGTGGCAAATATGAGCGAAGGAACTCGATTATATTATAAATATGAGCGAAGGACCACGATTATATTATAAATAAGAGCGAAGGACCAATATTACGTGGCAAATATGAGCGAAGGACCTCGATTATATTATAAATATGAGCGAAGGACCACGATTATATTATAAATAAGTGCGAAGGACCATGATTACGTGGCAAATATGAGCGAAGGACCGTGATTACGTGGCAAATATGAGCGAAGGACCTCGATTATATTATTAATATGAGCGAAGGACCACGATTATATTATAAATAAGAGCGAAGGACCATGATTACGTGGAAAATATGAGTGAAGAACCATAATTACGTGGCAAATATGATCGAAGGACCTCTGTTGTAGGAAAATCAGCCTAGTTTTCTGCTATGTAAATGCGAGCTAAATTTATCAATAAAATTGGCCCGACCCTTGGTCGAGCCTAACCAAGCCAAGTGTTGTATTTGCTTTGTACAGCGTATGATGTGGGTATTTGCGTATGAATGGGAATGTAAGGTTGTATGCGTCTTGCAGGTGGCTTTGTTATGCAAATTGATGTGAGTTGCGTGGTGGACGTGGCAAGTCGGTACACCACGAGCCGTCGAAGTATGAGCACCGTATTCAGCTCTGCCTAGCAGCAGTTTGTAAGGGCATTTCAGGCTCTTAGTCACCTTGCTCATGCTGCAGAACCCGACTTATAGTCAACCAGCGTTACGTTTATGCCTGTGTACAGACAGGACGAGTCTGTTGGTTTCAGTGGTTCTGTCCCTTGCTGAATGGAACAGGGAGGGGTGACGGCATATAAACCTTGGCTTGGTAATTGTGAACTGGTGTATCGTGGTCGTGTGGACGTACGTTAATATTGGCAACTGGTGGTGGTGAATGGTTTCTATTATATCTACCCGGATCGGTTACTGGTGGCACAGGCAGTGTTAGAAGCTCTATTGACTTGATGTGGATGGTAGCTGAAGTATCATCGATGCCAAGATTTGAGGAGCGTAACAGAACACTGCAGGACTACAATAGGACACTGATACTGTAAACTTTATCACAGTTTTGCTTTGCCTTAATTCCCTGACCCGAAGGCCTTGTATGGCCCAACTTAGTTTTACGTAACTATGTATTAAGCATATTGTTTTATTTCGCATAAATGGATAATAGATTGAAGTCGTTGATTTGTCGATTAACGTGATTTATTAGTGATAAGTTCTTGTGCACTAGTTTCATGTTAATTTCATGTTAATTTCTGAATATGAATATCTGTTGATGAGGTTTAGAGAATAAAATAGCTTAGTTAACTGTATGCACTTTGTCATCACCATTCATTGTGTGCTCCCGCGTGCTTAGCCAATCCTCGGATCTGTGACAACCTAGATTATATTATAAATATGAGCGAAGGACCACGATTATTATAAATAAGAGCGAAGGACCATGATTACGTGGCAAATATGAGCGAAGGACCTCGATTATATTATAAATATGAGCGAAGGACCTCGATTATATTATAAATATGAGCGAAGGACCACGATTATATTATAAATAAGAGCGAAGGACCATGATTACGTGGCAAATATGAGCGAAGGACCTCGATTATATTATAAATATGAGCGAAAGACCACGATTATATTATAAATAAGAGCGAAGGACCAATATTACGTGGCAAATATGAGCGAAGGACCGTGATTACGTGGCAAATATGAGCGAAGGACCTCGATTATATTATAAATATGAACGAAAGTCCACGATTATATTATAAATAAGAGCGAAGGACCAATATTACGTGGCAAATATGAGCGAAGGACAACGATTATATTATAAATATGAGCGAAGGACCACGATTATTATAAATAAGAGCGAAGGACCATGATTACGTGGCAAATATGAGCGAAGGACCTCGATTATATTATAAATATGAGCGAAGGACCACGATTATATTATAAATAAGAGCGAAGGACCATGATTACGTGGCAAATATGAGCAAAGGACCGTGATTACGTGGCAAATATGAGCGAAGGACCTCGATTATATTATAAATATGAGCGAAGGACCACGATTATATTATAAATAAGAGCGAAGGACCATGATTACGTGGCAAATATGAGCAAAGGACCTCGATTATATTATAAATATGAGCGAAAGACCACGATTATATTATAAATAAGAGCGAAGGACCAATATTACGTGGCAAATATGAGCGAAGGACCTCGATTATATTATAAATATGAGCTAAGGACCACGATTATATTATAAATAAGAGCGAAGATCCATGATTACGTGGCAAATATGAGCGAAGGACCGTGATTACGTGGCAAATATGAGCGAAGGACCTTGATTATATTATAAATATGAGCGAAGGACCATGATTATATTATAAATAAGAGCGAAGGACCATGATTACGTGGTAAATATGAGCGAAGGACCGTGATTACGTGGCAAATATGAGCGAAGGACCTCGATTATATTATAAATATGAGCGAAGGACCACGATTATATTATAAATATGAGCGAAAGACCACGATTATATTATAAATAAGAGCGAAGGACCAATATTACATGGCAAATATGAGCGAAGGACCTCGATTATATTATAAATATGAGCAAAGGACCACGATTATATTATAAATAAGAGCGAAGGACCATGATTACGTGGCAAATATGAGCGAAGGACCGTGATTACGTGGCAAATATGACCGAAGGACCGTGATTACGTGGCAAATATGAGTGAAGGACCTCGATTATATTATAAATATGAGCGAATAACCGCGATTATATTATAAATAAGATCGAAGGACCATGATTACATGTACATTTGTACGTGGCAAATATGAGCGAAGGACCTTGATTACGTGGCAAATATGAGCGAAGGACCTCGATTATATTATAAATATGAGCGAAGGACCACGATTATATTATAAATAAGAGCGAAGGACCATGATTACGTGGCAAATATGAGCGAAGGACCTCGATTATATTATAAATAAGAGCGAAGGACCACGATTATTATAAATAAGAGCGAAGGACCATGATTACGTGGCAAATATGAGCGAATGACCTCGATTATATTATAAATATGAGCGAAGGACCACGATTATATTATAAATAAGAGCGAAGAACCATGATTACGTGGCAAATATGAGCGAAGGACCGTGATTACGTGGCAAATATGAGCGAAGGAACTCGATTATATTATAAATATGAGCGAAGGACCACGATTATATTATAAATAAGAGCGAAGGACCAATATTACGTGGCAAATATGAGCGAAGGACCTCGATTATATTATAAATATGAGCGAAGGACCACGATTATATTATAAATAAGTGCGAAGGACCATGATTACGTGGCAAATATGAGCGAAGGACCGTGATTACGTGGCAAATATGAGCGAAGGACCTCGATTATATTATTAATATGAGCGAAGGACCACGATTATATTATAAATAAGAGCGAAGGACCATGATTACGTGGAAAATATGAGTGAAGGACCATAATTACGTGGCAAATATGAGCGAAGGACCTCTGTTGTAGGAAAATCAGCCTAGTTTTCTGCTATGTAAATGCGAGCTAAATTTATCAATAAAATTGGCCCGACCCTTGGTCGAGCCTAACCAAGCCAAGTGTTGTATTTGCTTTGTACAGCGTATGATGTGGGTATTTGCGTATGAATGGGAATGTAAGGTTGTATGCGTCTTGCAGGTGGCTTTGTTATGCAAATTGATGTGAGTTGCGTGGTGGACGTGGCAAGTCAGTACACCACGAGCCGTCGAAGTATGAGCACCGTATTCAGCTCTGCCTAGCAGTAGTTTGTAAGGGCATTTCAGGCTCTTAGTCACCTTGCTCATGCTGCAGAACCCGACTTATAGTCAACCAGCGTTACGTTTATGCCTGTGTACAGACAGGACGAGTCTGTTGGTTTCAGTGGTTCTGTCCCTTGCTGAATGGAACAGGGAGGGGTGACGGCATATAAACCTTGGCTTGGTAATTGTGAACTGGTGTATCGTGGTCGTGTGGACGTACGTTAATATTGGCAACTGGTGGTGGTGAATGGTTTCTATTATATCTACCCGGATCGGTTACTGGTGGCACAGGCAGTGTTAGAAGCTCTATTGACTTGATGTGGATGGTAGCTGAAGTATCATCGATGCCAAGATTTGAGGAGCGTAACAGAACACTGCAGGACTACAATAGGACACTGATACTGTAAACTTTATCACAGTTTTGCTTTGCCTTAATTCCCTGACCCGAAGGCCTTGTATGGCCCAACTTAGTTTTACGTAACTATGGATTAAGCATATTGTTTTATTTCGCATAAATGGATAATAGATTGAAGTCGTTGATTTGTCGATTAACGTGATTTATTAGTGATAAGATCTTGTGCACTAGTTTCATGTTAATTTCATGTTAATTTCTGAATATGAATATCTGTTGATGAGGTTTAGAGAATAAAATAGCTTAGTTAACTGTATGCACTTTGTCATCACCATTCATTGTGTGCTCCCGCGTGCTTAGCCAATCCTCGGTTCTGTGACAACCTAGATTATATTATAAATATGAGCGAAGGACCACGATTATTATAAATAAGAGCGAAGGACCATGATTACGTGGCAAATATGAGCGAAGGACCTCGATTATATTATAAATATGAGCGAAGGACCACGATTATATTATAAATAAGAGCGAAGGACCATGATTACGTGGCAAATATGAGCAAAGGACCGTGATTACGTGGCAAATATGAGCGAAGGACCTCGATTATATTATAAATATGAGCGAAGGACCACGATTATATTATAAATAAGAGCGAAGGACCATGATTACGTGGCAAATATGAGCAAAGGACCTCGATTATATTATAAATATGAGCGAAAGACCACGATTATATTATAAATAAGAGCGAAGGACCAATATTACGTGGCAAATATGAGCGAAGGACCTCGATTATATTATAAATATGAGCGAAGGACCACGATTATATTATAAATAAGAGCGAAGATCCATGATTACGTGGCAAATATGAGCGAAGGACCGTGATTACGTGGCAAATATGAGCGAAGGACCTCGATTATATTATAAATATGAGCGAAGGACCATGATTATATTATAAATAAGAGCGAAGGACCATGATTACGTGGTAAATATGAGCAAAGGACCGTGATTACGTGGCAAATATGAGCGAAGGACCTCGATTATATTATAAATATGAGCGAAGGACCACGATTATATTATAAATATGAGCGAAAGACCACGATTATATTATAAATAAGAGCGAAGGACCAATATTACGTGGCAAATATGAGCGAAGGACCTCGATTATATTATAAATATGAGCGAAGGACCACGATTATATTATAAATAAGAGCGAAGGACCATGATTACGTGGCAAATATGAGCGAAGGACCGTGACTACATGGCAAATATGAGCGAAGGACCGTGATTACGTGGCAAATATGAGTGAAGGACCTCGATTATATTATAAATATGAGCGAATAACCGCGATTATATTATAAATAAGATCGAAGGACCATGATTACATGTACATTTGTACGTGGCAAATATGAGCGAAGGACCTTGATTACGTGGCAAATATGAGCGAAGGACCTCGATTATATTATAAATATGAGCGAAGGACCACGATTATATTATAAATAAGAGCGAAGGACCATGATTACGTGGCAAATATGAGCGAAGGACCTCGATTATATTATAAATAAGAGCGAAGGACCACGATTATTATAAATAAGAGCGAAGGACCATGATTACGTGGCAAATATGAGCGAATGACCTCGATTATATTATAAATATGAGCGAAGGACCACGATTATATTATAAATAAGAGCGAAGGACCATGATTACGTGGCAAATATGAGCGAAGGACCGTGATTACGTGGCAAATATGAGCGAAGGAACTCGATTATATTATAAATATGAGCGAAGGACCACGATTATATTATAAATAAGAGCGAAGGACCAATATTACGTGGCAAATATGAGCGAAGGACCTCGATTATATTATAAATATGAGCGAAGGACCACGATTATATTATAAATAAGTGCGAAGGACCATGATTACGTGGCAAATATGAGCGAAGGACCGTGATTACGTGGCAAATATGAGCGAAGGACCTCGATTATATTATTAATATGAGCGAAGGACCACGATTATATTATAAATAAGAGCGAAGGACCATGATTACGTGGAAAATATGAGTGAAGGACCATAATTACGTGGCAAATATGATCGAAGGACCTCTGTTGTAGGAAAATCAGCTTAGTTTTCTGCTATGTAAATGCGAGCTAAATTTATCAATAAAATTGGCCCGACCCTTGGTCGAGCCTAACCAAGCCAAGTGTTGTATTTGCTTTGTACAGCGTATGATGTGGGTATTTGCGTATGAATGGGAATGTAAGGTTGTATGCGTCTTGCAGGTGGCTTTGTTATGCAAATTGATGTGAGTTGCGTGGTGGACGTGGCAAGTCGGTACACCACGAGCCGTCGAAGTATGAGCACCGTATTCACCTCTGCCTAGCAGTAGTTTGTAAGGGCATTTCAGGCTCTTAGTCACCTTGCTCATGCTGCAGAACCCGACTTATAGTCAACCAGCGTTACGTTTATGCCTGTGTACAGACAGGACGAGTCTGTTGGTTTCAGTGGTTCTGTCCCTTGCTGAATGGAACAGGGAGGGGTGACGGCATATAAACCTTGGCTTGGTAATTGTGAACTGGTGTATCGTGGTCGTGTGGACGTACGTTAATATTGGCAACTGGTGGTGGTGAATGGTTTCTATTATATCTACCCGGATCGGCTACTTGTGGCACAGGCAGTGTTAGAAGCTCTATTGACTTGATGTGGATGGTAGCTGAAGTATCATCGATGCCAAGATTTGAGGAGCGTAACAGAACACTGCAGGACTACAATAGGACACTGATACTGTAAACTTTATCACAGTTTTGCTTTGCCTTAATTCCCTGACCCGAAGGCCTTGTATGGCCCAACTTAGTTTTTCGTAACTATGTATTAAGCATATTGTTTTATTTCGCATAAATGGATAATAGATTGAAGTCGTTGATTTGTCGATTAACGTGATTTATTAGTGATAAGATCTTGTGCACTAGTTTCATGTTAATTTCATGTTAATTTCTGAATATGAATATCTGTTGATGAGGTTTAGAGAATAAAATAGCTTAGTTAACTGTATGCACTTTGTCATCACCATTCATTGTGTGCTCCCGCGTGCTTAGCCAATCCTCGGATCTGTGACAACCTAGATTATATTATAAATATGAGCGAAGGACCACGATTATTATAAATAAGAGCGAAGGACCATGATTACGTGGCAAATATGAGCGAAGGACCTCGATTATATTATAAATATGAGCGAAGGACCACGATTATATTATAAATAAGAGCGAAGGACCATGATTACGTGGCAAATATGAGCGAAGGACCTCGATTATATTATAAATATGAGCGAAAGACCACGATTATATTATAAATAAGAGCGAAGGACCAATATTACGTGGCAAATATGAGCGAAGGACCGTGATTACGTGGCAAATATGAGCGAACGACCTCGATTATATTATAAATATGAACGAAAGTCCATGATTATATTATAAATAAGAGCGAAGGACCAATATTACGTGGCAAATATGAGCGAAGGACCACGATTATATTATAAATATGAGCGAAGGACCACGATTATTATAAATAAGAGCGAAGGACCATGATTACGTGGCAAATATGAGCGAAGGACCTCGATTATATTATAAATATGAGTGAAGGACCACGATTATATTATAAATAAGAGCGAAGGACCATGATTACGTGGCAAATATGAGCGAAGGACCGTGATTACGTGGCAAATATGAGCGAAGGATCTCGATTATATTATAAATATGAGCGAAGGACCACGATTATATTATAAATAAGAGCGAAGGACCATGATTACGTGGCAAATATGAGCAAAGGACCTCGATTATATTATAAATATGAGCGAAAGACCATGATTATATTATAAATAAGAGCGAAGGACCAATATTACGTGGCAAATATGAGCGATGGACCTCGATTATATTATAAATATGAGCGAAGGACCACGATTATATTATAAATAAGAGCGAAGATCCATGATTACGTAGCAAATATGAGCGAAGGACCGTGATTACGTGGCAAATATGAGCGAAGGACCTCGATTATATTATAAATATGAGCGAAGGACCATGATTATATTATAAATAAGAGCGAAGGACCATGATTACGTGGTAAATATGAGCGAAGGACCGTGATTACGTGGCAAATATGAGCGAAGGACCTCGATTATATTATAAATATGAGCGAAGGACCACGATTATATTATAAATATGAGCGAAAGACCACGATTATATTATAAATAAGAGCGAAGGACCAATATTACGTGGCAAATATGAGCGAAGGACCTCGATTATATTATAAATATGAGCGAAGGACCACGATTATATTATAAATAAGAGCGAAGGACCATGATTACGTGGCAAATATGAGCGAAGGACCGTGATTACGTGGCAAATATGACCGAAGGACCGTGATTACGTGGCAAATATGAGTGAAGGACCTCGATTATATTATAAATATGAGCGAACAACCGCGATTATATTATAAATAAGAGCGAAGGACCATGATTACATGTACATTTGTACGTGGCAAATATGAGCGAAGGACCTTGATTACGTGGCAAATATGAGCGAAGGACCTCGATTATATTATAAATATGAGCGAAGGACCACGATTATATTATAAATAAGAGCGAAGGACCATGATTACGTGGCAAATATGAGCGAAGGACCTCGATTATATTATAAATAAGAGCGAAGGACCACGATTATTATAAATAAGAGCGAAGGACCATGATTACGTGGCAAATATGAGCGAAGGACCTCGATTATATTATAAATATGAGCGAAGGACCACTATTATTATAAATAAGAACGAAGGACCATGATTACGTGGTAAATATGAGCGAAGGACCTCGATTATATTATAAATATGAGCGAAGGACCACGATTACAGTACTCATTCCGCCCAACCTCCCGCTTTTATCGCTTTTTTTCCGACCGCTTATCGCTTAATTTCCGACCGCTCGCTGCTTTCCGACCGGAAACCGACCGCTTTTTTTCCACTCGCTCGCGTTCGCTTTTGTTCGCTCGCTCGCTTGCTTTTGTTCGCTCGCTCGCTCGCTCCTGCTATGGCTGGCTTCAGAAACATCGTCCGCTTGCCAACCGACCGCTGGAGTAACAATGATCGTACATTGTATGTATAAACTTAAGTTTTCATTCGTAATAAATTTAGGTTTTAATGACGATTCAAAACACAACGCCTATTGCTTCTCTGTTTTGGAACAAAGACGCCTTCAAATCACTTGACACATTGTAACGTTTGCTAGGCAAGTCGAACTGTGACCTGTATTTACATATTTACGTCCTAGTGTGTGTAGTTCAAGCAGCTATATAACTGGTCAATCGCGATATGTATTGAGTACTAGTATTTGTGTGTTGTGTGTATGTTTCTGTGTGTGATTTTGACTAAATTTATTCCGAGCGGCGCTCAAAATAATTTGACACTTTATTTGCAAACGCAACTCACACTATGACCCTTACTCAATTTGCATAAGTAATACGAATGCTGTAGTTCAGAAAAACTATTGGTTAACTTTTGTTCGTGTCTGGGTGCGCAAAACAAAACTGCACATATAATTATCGCATAGCTGAATTCTACAAATCAATTGAACTTAAACTACTAGTATAATGACTGTGACGATTAATCGCCTGTCTGAGTACATGCGGCGACGAATTATTGGATTGGCAGCAGCCGGACGAAAAATGAAAAAGATCTCGGAACAGTTAATTTGTTGAGGAAAACAAAACAAGCGCAGCCAGTGATACATTTTGAAAACAAAAAAATACAAAATAAACGCAATCAGAGGCGCCGACCACGCGTTGGAAATAAATAAAACGTGTTGTGACAGTCTCACCAAACTCTTTCACTCGCGCAATATAATTATGTTATTTCCCAAAGCACTTATATTTAATACATTGACGACACCGCAAGATAAATGTAAATCAGACTTGTAATTACTAGTAACTCTACTCGAACGCAATGTTGATCACTGTAAAAGTGGATAAATTCGAACCGTCATCAAATTCAAAATTCAAGCGATCTCGTTGAATGTCAAAAATAAACTCGATGTTTAGAAAGACAAAAACACCAACATATTAGAGTGCAAAAAAAGTTAGCAGCAAAGAACGAGAAGTGCATGTGGGAAAGCGATGAGTGAACTCGAGGAAAATTATGCTGATGTGAGAACAAGCCATGTACCCGCGGAGTACTCGCTAAAACATCGAGAAAATGTGCCATTTCAAAGGGCACCCTTACAAATAATGTCTGCGATTGTGTGAACATGATAACGTGCAAACAAGGAACAGATCTCGTGGTCCACCAAGGAAACTTAGCGATGACGCAGTTTTAGATGTATACGGCTGTTGAAAACAGAGACTCCTTCGATCTCATATAAGCAGGTTCACGTTGATGTATCATTTTCAACTATTACCAACAACGCTATGATAATAAAGACATTGTGAAATTCTTTTGTTTTTGTAATATTCGTGTGTAATCAGTAATTATGAAAAAAAATTATGGGTACATATGGAATACATTTCGTTATGAAATATTCCTAATATCAATTTCTAAATTATCTTGTCAAAATCAGTTTTTTTTCCAGGGTTTTTCCCCCAAAACGAAAGAATTTCATAATGTCGGGACCGAGAAGTTTTTTTTATTATTTATTGGGAACGGAAAGTCTTTATCGTAGTGCTTCGCCTCGGTTGACAATGAGCTCTTCGGGTTGCTAAAACTGTTTGTCCACCTCTGTTGGGGTGAACATTTGTATTATTATACTGAATAAATCTTAGAACAGAATTGGTGGCACTCAATCATGGCAATCTTCCAGGTCATCGTTAGAAAGATTTTCGGAGGCAAATTTAATCTTGAAGGATTGCAGGAAATTGACCCTTACCGATTCATATTTATGAATTAATCGGGATTCAGGTACCATAGTGTTTGTAACAGAAAAAAAAAACGCTTTCGCGTGGGATTTTTCATGCAAACATTGTGAATGGTTCCCCGACACTGATTCCTTTTTAACTTTCAATTGTTCTAAGTCGCGGCAAACCCTGCTCATGACCGGAGACGTCGTCGAGACGCAGGTGCGATTCCTCTTAGCAACGCGTTCTATTTATTTCCAAAGCGTGTGGTCGGCGCCTTTGATTGCGTTTATTTTGTTTTTTTATTCACGTAATCTATCACTGGCAGCGTTTGTTTTGTCGCGTCTCACAACTTAATGTCCAAGCTGACTTTGTTTTGGCTGTAAGTGAACTACGTACAGCTCATGAAAGTATTTCGCCCAGAGTTCGCAAAAAACGGAATACCCTGCAAAATTTGAATCTTTTATTTTATAACGAGACATTGGGCGCAAAAATAAAAACCATAATTGTAATTCAACAAGTTTATGTAACGTGTTAGTCCGCTTGCCAGCCGCCTAGTTAAAAAACGCGATCTCCATTGATGTCGGCTTCGACAACTTCAGACAAGCATGGAACTATAATAGTTCATGGGACAAGTAAGGTGGGCGCTGGCCGACATTGCATTTGCAAGTATTGTATTTGTTTGACAAATGTTTCTTTTCAAAGGTACAAATGTACATAATCATTCAGTTTATTTCAGCAGTGTACTGTCATTCTATAACAATCGATTGGTCGTTTTTTTCACAGTCTTACTATTCCTGCAGATATTCTTCAATTGTTATAGGTGCCATAGATTTACATAACTACAACTTGACCCGTGTTAAACCCAAACCATGCGTGCATGACAACCGTCACCCTACACACGGTTACCGTACTCTACAGTAGACAATTTTCGCTCTCCACCAAAAATTGAATGGTTTTATTTCATATTAGTTGTGTCTGTGTCAGTGTCGTATTTGATTTCACATCTTTGGTTCGATCTTGTTGATGGTGGACATTATTACTACGCTTATGTATTATTACCAATTTTATATGGCCGTGTGATCCACCGTATTTTTTCAACGGTCGTTCTATAAATTTTTGATTAACATCATAAAAACAAAAATGACACACTTGTACATGAAACAGTAGGTAATGAACTGTAAATGCGGGCGGTTGCGCTGTCAGGCGAGCGAGCGAGCGAGCGAGCGATTGCGCGAGCGGATACTTCCGGATTTGCGCGGTCGAAAAAAAAGCGGAAATTGCGCGGTCGAATTGAACAAAGCGAGCGAAAAAAAAGCGATCGAAATCCGGAAGCGGGCGGGAGGTTGGGCGAAATGTGTACTGTATATTATAAATAAGAGCGAAGGACCATGATTACGTGGCAAATATGAGCGAAGGACCGTGATTACGTGGCAAATATGAGCGATGGACCTCGATTATATTATAAATATGAGCGAAGGACCACGATTATATTATAAATAAGAGCGAAGGACCATGATTACGTGGCAAATATGAGCGAAGGACCGTGATTACGTGGCAAATATGAGCGAAGGACCTCGATTATATGAGCGAAGGACCACGATTATATTATAAATAAGAGCGAAGGACCAATATTACGTGGCAAATATGAGCGAAGGACCGTGATTACGTGGCAAATATGAGCGAAGGACCACGATTATATTATAAACAAGAGCGAAGGAACATGATTACGTGGCGAATATGAGCGAAGGACCTCGATTACGTGATTAATATGAGCGAAGGACCTCGATTATATTATAAATATGAGCGAAGGACCACGATTATATGATAAATAAGAGCGAAGGACCATGAGTACGTGGCGAATATGAGCGAAGGACCTCGATTACGTGATTAATATGAGCGAAGAACCTCGATTATATTATAAATATGAGTGAAGGACCTCGATTATATTATAAATATGAGCGAAGGACCACGATTATATTATAAATAAGAGCGAAGGACCATGAGTACGTGGCGAATATGAGCGAAGGACCTCGATTACGTGATTAATATGAGCGAAGGACCTCGATTATATTATAAATATGAGCGAAGGACCACGATTATTATAAATAAGAGCGAAGGACCATGATTACGTGGCAAATATGAGCGAAGGACCTCGATTATATTATAAATATGAGCGAAGGACCACGATTATATTATAAATAAGAGCGAAGGACCATGATTACGTGGCAAATATGAGCGAAGGACCGTGATTACGTGGCAAATATGAGCGAAGGATCTCGATTATATTATAAATATGAGCGAAGGACCACGATTATATTATAAATAAGAGCGAAGGACCATGATTACGTGGCAAATATGAGCAAAGGACCTCGATTATATTATAAATATGAGCGAAAGACCACGATTATATTATAAATAAGAGCGAAGGACCAATATTACGTGGCAAATATGAGCGATGGACCTCGATTATATTATAAATATGAGCGAAGGACCACGATTATATTATAAATAAGAGCGAAGATCCATGATTACGTAGCAAATATGAGCGAAGGACCGTGATTACGTGGCAAATATGAGCGAAGGACCTCGATTATATTATAAATATGAGCGAAGGACCATGATTATATTATAAATAAGAGCGAAGGACCATGATTACGTGGTAAATATGAGCGAAGGACCGTGATTACGTGGCAAATATGAGCGAAGGACCTCGATTATATTATAAATATGAGCGAAGGACCACGATTATATTATAAATATGAGCGAAGGACCTTGATTACGTGGCAAATATGAGCGAAGGACCTCGATTATATTATAAATATGAGCGAAGGACCACGATTATATTATAAATAAGAGCGAAGGACCATGATTACGTGGCAAATATGAGCGAAGGACCTCGATTATATTATAAATAAGAGCGAAGGACCACGATTATTATAAATAAGAGCGAAGGACCATGATTACGTGGCAAATATGAGAGAAGGACCTCGATTATATTATAAATATGAGCGAAGGACCACTATTATTATAAATAAGAACGAAGGACCATGATTACGTGGTAAATATGAGCGAAGGACCTCGATTATATTATAAATATGAGCGAAGGACCACGATTATATTATAAATAAGAGCGAAGGACCATGATTACGTGGCAAATATGAGCGAAGGACCGTGATTACGTGGCAAATATGAGCGATGGACCTCGATTATATTATAAATATGAGCGAAGGACCACGATTATATTATAAATAAGAGCGAAGGACCATGATTACGTGGCAAATATGAGCGAAGGACCTCAATTATATGATAAATATGAGCGAAAGACCACGATTATATTATAAATAAGAGCGAAGGACCAATATTACGTGGAAAATATGAGCGAAGGACCTCGATTATATGAGCGAAGGACCACGATTATATTATAAATAAGTGCGAAGGACCAATATTACGTGGCAAATATGAGCGAAGGACCGTGATTACGTGGCAAATATGAGCGAAGGACCACGATTATATTATAAACAAGAGCGAAGGAACATGATTACGTGGCGAATATGAGCGAAGGACCTCGATTACGTGATTAATATGAGCGAAGGACCTCGATTATATTATAAATATGAGCGAAGGACCACGATTATATTATAAATAAGAGCGAAGGACCATGAGTACGTGGCGAATATGAGCGAAGGACCTCGATTACGTGATTAATATGAGCGAAGGACCTCGATTATATTATAAATATGAGCGAAGGACCTCGATTATATTATAAATATGAGCGAAGGACCACGATTATATTATAAATAAGAGCGAAGGACCATGATTACGTGGTAAATATGAGCGAAGGACCGTGATTACGTGGCAAATATGAGCGAAGGACCTCGATTATATTATAAATATGAGCGAAGGACCACGATTATATTATAAATATGAGCGAAAGACCACGATTATATTATAAATAAGAGCGAAGGACCAATATTACGTGGCAAATATGAGCGAAGGACCTCGATTATATTATAAATATGAGCGAAGGACCACGATTATATTATAAATAAGAGCGAAGGACCATGATTACGTGGCAAATATGAGCGAAGGACCGTGATTACATGGCAAATATGACCGAAGGACCGTGATTACGTGGCAAATATGAGTGAAGGACCTCGATTATATTATAAATATGAGCGAATAACCGCGATTATATTATAAATAAGATCGAAGGACCATGATTACATGTACATTTGTACGTGGCAAATATGAGCGAAGGACCTTGATTACGTGGCAAATATGAGCGAAGGACCTCGATTATATTATAAATATGAGCGAAGGACCACGATTATATTATAAATAAGAGCGAAGGACCATGATTACGTGGCAAATATGAGCGAATGACCTCGATTATATTATAAATATGAGCGAAGGACCACGATTATATTATAAATAAGAGCGAAGAACCATGATTACGTGGCAAATATGAGCGAAGGACCGTGATTACGTGGCAAATATGAGCGAAGGAACTCGATTATATTATAAATATGAGCGAAGGACCACGATTATATTATAAATAAGAGCGAAGGACCAATATTACGTGGCAAATATGAGCGAAGGACCTCGATTATATTATAAATATGAGCGAAGGACCACGATTATATTATAAATAAGTGCGAAGGACCATGATTACGTGGGAAATATGAGCGAAGGACCGTGATTACGTGGCAAATATGAGCGAAGGACCTCGATTATATTATTAATATGAGCGAAGGACCACGATTATATAATAAATAAGAGCGAAGTACCATGATTACGTGGAAAATATGAGTGAAGGACCATAATTACGTGGCAAATATGATCGAAGGACCTCTGTTGTAGGAAAATCAGCCTAGTTTTCTGCTATGTAAATGCGAGCTAAATTTATCAATAAAATTGGCCCGACCCTTGGTCGAGCCTAACCAAGCCAAGTGTTGTATTTGCTTTGTACAGCGTATGATGTGGGTATTTGCGTATGAATGGGAATGTAAGGTTGTATGCGTCTTGCAGGTGGCTTTGTTATGCAAATTGATGTGAGTTGCGTGGTGGACGTGGCAAGTCGGTACACCACGAGCCGTCGAAGTATGAGCACCGTATTCAGCTCTGCCTAGCAGTAGTTTGTAAGGGCATTTCAGGCTCTTAGTCACCTTGCTCATGCTGCAGAACCCGACTTATAGTCAACCAGCGTTACGTTTATGCCTGTGTACAGACAGGACGAGTCTGTTGGTTTCAGTGGTTCTGTCCCTTGCTGAATGGAACAGGGAGGGGTGACGGCATATAAACCTTGGCTTGGTAATTGTGAACTGGTGTATCGTGGTCGTGTGGACGTACGTTAATATTGGCAACTGGTGGTGGTGAATGGTTTCTATTATATCTACCCGGATCGGCTACTTGTGGCACAGGCAGTGTTAGAAGCTCTATTGACTTGATGTGGATGGTAGCTGAAGTATCATCGATGCCAAGATTTGAGGAGCGTAACAGAACACTGCAGGACTACAATAGGACACTGATACTGTAAACTTTATCACAGTTTTGCTTTGCCTTAATTCCCTGACCCGAAGGCCTTGTATGGCCCAACTTAGTTTTTCGTAACTATGTATTAAGCATATTGTTTTATTTCGCATAAATGGATAATAGATTGAAGTCGTTGATTTGTCAATTAACGTGATTTATTAGTGATAAGATCTTGTGCACTAGTTTCATGTTAATTTCATGTTAATTTCTGAATATGAATATCTGTTGATGAGGTTTAGAGAATAAAATAGCTTAGTTAACTGTATGCACTTTGTCATCACCATTCATTGTGTGCTCCCGCGTGCTTAGCCAATCCTCGGATCTGTGACAACCTAGATTATATTATAAATATGAGCGAAGGACCACGATTATTATAAATAAGAGCGAAGGACCATGATTACGTGGCAAATATGAGCGAAGGACCTCGATTATATTATAAATATGAGCGAAGGACCACGATTATATTATAAATAAGAGCGAAGGACCATGATTACGTGGCAAATATGAGTGAAGGACCTCGATTATATTATAAATATGAGCGAAAGACCACGATTATATTATAAATAAGAGCGAAGGACCAATATTACGTGGCAAATATGAGCGAAGGACCGTGATTACGTGGCAAATATGAGCGAAGGACCTCGATTATATTATAAATATGAACGAAAGTCCATGATTATATTATAAATAAGAGCGAAGGACCAATATTACGTGGCAAATATGAGCGAAGGACCACGATTATATTATAAATATGAGCGAAGGACCACGATTATTATAAATAAGAGCGAAGGACCATGATTACGTGGCAAATATGAGCGAAGGACCTCGATTATATTATAAATATGAGCGAAGGACCACGATTATATTATAAATAAGAGCGAAGGACCATGATTACGTGGCAAATATGAGCGAAGGACCGTGATTACGTGGCAAATATGAGCGAAGGATCTCGATTATATTATAAATATGAGCGAAGGACCACGATTATATTATAAATAAGAGCGAAGAACCATGATTACGTGGCAAATATGAGCAAAGGACCTCGATTATATTATAAATATGAGCGAAAGACCACGATTATATTATAAATAAGAGCGAAGGACCAATATTACGTGGCAAATATGAGCGATGGACCTCGATTATATTATAAATATGAGCGAAGGACCACGATTATATTATAAATAAGAGCGAAGATCCATGATTACGTGGCAAATATGAGCGAAGGACCGTGATTACGCGGCAAATATGAGCGAAGGACCTCGATTATATTATAAATATGAGCGAAGGACCATGATTATATTATAAATAAGAGCGAAGGACCATGATTACGTGGTAAATATGAGCGAAGGACCGTGATTACGTGGCAAATATGAGCGAAGGACCTCGATTATATTATAAATATGAGCGAAGGACCACGATTATATTATAAATATGAGCGAAAGACCACGATTATATTATAAATAAGAGCGAAGGACCAATATTACGTGGCAAATATGAGCGAAGGACCTCGATTATATTATAAATATGAGCGAAGGACCACGATTATATTATAAATAAGAGCGAAGGACCATGATTACGTGGCAAATATGAGCGAAGGACCTCGATTATATTATAAATAAGAGCGAAGGACCACGATTATTATAAATAAGAGCGAAGGACCATGATTACGTGGCAAATATGAGCGAAGGACCTCGATTATATTATAAATATGAGCGAAGGACCACTATTATTATAAATAAGAACGAAGGACCATGATTACGTGGTAAATATGAGCGAAGGACCTCGATTATATTATAAATATGAGCGAAGGACCACGATTATATTATAAATAAGAGCGAAGGACCATGATTACGTGGCAAATATGAGCGAAGGACCGTGATTACGTGGCAAATATGAGCGATGGACCTCGATTATATTATAAATATGAGCGAAGGACCACGATTATATTATAAATAAGAGCGAAGGACCATGATTACGTGGCAAATATGAGCGAAGGACCTCAATTATATGATAAATATGAGCGAAAGACCACGATTATATTATAAATAAGAGCGAAGGACCAATATTACGTGGAAAATATGAGCGAAGGACCTCGATTATATGAGCGAAGGACCACGATTATATTATAAATAAGAGCGAAGGACCAATATTACGTGTCAAATATGAGCACAGGACCGTGATTACGTGGCAAATATGAGCGAAGGACCACGATTATATTATAAACAAGAGCGAAGGAACATGATTACGTGGCGAATATGAGCGAAGGACCTCGATTACGTGATTAATATTAGCGAAGGACCTCGATTATATTATAAATATGAGCGAAGGACCACGATTATATTATAAATAAGAGCGAAGGACCATGAGTACGTGGCGAATATGAGCGAAGGACCTCGATTACGTGATTAATATGAGCGAAGGACCTCGATTATATTATAAATATGAGCGAAGGACCTCGATTATATTATAAATATGAGTGAAGGACCACGATTATATTATAAATAAGAGCGAAGGACCATGATTACGTGGCAAATATGAGCGAAGGACCGTGATTACGTGGCAAATATGAGCGAAGGACCTCGATTATATTATAAATATGAGCGAAGGACCATGGTTACGTGATAAATATGAGCTACTCTATGCCAAACAACTATTGACTTTATGGTCAGTTCGAAAGATAATCTTCAGGGTAGGTTGGGATACAATCAACTGGATGATCAAAGATTTATTATATGTAACAAGTTATTTCTCGAAAATGTCCACAAATGTGCATGTGCGAGAGGAGTTGTATTCGTTTTAACTGTGTTTATTGGCTCTGTTATCTTGTTGCATAGAACACTAGACAATATTTATGTACTTTTAAATGTAAATGCAGGAAATCGTGAATGCAGATTTACAGGATATATGAATGAATTGTTAACAATATATTAACGGAATGCGAAAGCCCGGTGCATGGGTGACCATATAATGCTCACTGTAGTAATGTTGAAAAGAAAGTTTAAGATCGTTGCACCGTGACCAAACTTTACCCGATTGATATCTTCACCAGAAATCATAGATGATGAATAACTATGTATATGGGATATATTCCCCATTTACATTTCATGTCAGTCATCCCTGTTGTTGGTGAGTAAGTAATTACTCAATTAGCTTAACTATTTATAGTATATTCCAATAATTTTCAAAACGTATTTGTGTTGATTCATATTTTGTATTTTTTCAGTAGATAAATTCACTACTTTAGATACAATCTAAGACAGGATCCACCAATAGTGAAAATATCATGTTTTTAAAATTTCATACATTATATATTTACTATGCTCCTAATAAAATATAATCACCCCGTGTTGTACTTTACTTTCGTAATAAAAACGATTTTCTTTAAGATGGTCGACAGACACTGGAAAAACGGGAAAGCGACAAAAAGAAAGATATTTTTAAAATTATATATTGCCAATGGTAATGAGAGCTTTATGTTATCAAAGTACGTCAATATTACTTCGGGACACTTATTTCAATAAAACATAACTGATTGAATGAATTACGTGGTGTCTCTAACATTATTTTCAATCATATTATTTTCTGTGTCTCTTTGTACACATTTGTACACGTTCGAGTCATGGGAAGTAATAATGCGAAGCAATTCTGTGATAATTAAATGGTATGTTATTGTTATGATAAAATAAATGAATACATTCCAAAATTATGATCAGCCAAACATACTAACTTTTATTTATTGATTTTGATAATATTATAGTAATAATTGCATGTACATTTAAATTTCAGACACCTTCTGTATGTCGGCCGACAACTGAGTGAATTAAATAATGAGGTATGGTATAACCCATATATAGTCAATCTGTTAGACTTATGAATGTAATCATTTATTTAATAACACTCATATATATATCCAGTAGATACATAATTTTTTGTCCTGCAGATTATTAATGCGTATACAAAATTGTTAAGGAAATCATTACCGGATGAGGCAAAGTGAAACATATTAAACACCTCTAGTTCAGAGTTCACATTATAGTTTGGTATCGATTACTTTGCATCGCTATTTTAGTTATATTCCTTTATTGGACAGCAACAATTGTATTGCAGATCGCAAACTAAATACATGTATGTGTTAGTAGCACGTCTCTGTTACCCACAGTCGTATCCAACATGGCCTATGATAGCTATATAACACAGTTGAGGGACATTACGTAACATCGTTTGTTATTTGTGGGTTGTAACGTATTTTAAATCATGTCATTGACAATGTTTTTCGATAGGATTACATTCGTGGTGTAGTCTATGATTTCTTACAGTTAATGTTGTTAAATGTAACTTTGCATAATCGGAAAGAATACATTTTTCAGCTCTTCTATAAATTTGTTTATACTTAGCTTTACAATTCATTAATTTACATTGTATTTATTTCACAGAAGTCGACATTGTTCGATCTCCAGAAGTTGTTCATACCCATACATGTCCCGAGTAAAGCCGGAGGCCACTGGAGTACGACTATTATTACATGATATAAGTACCAAGATTGGAGTGTGGTTAATGTGGTTATTTTAGCAATTATTTCAAACTATGTTATCACGCAGAAGAAGTCCCTGTTTTTTTGTTTTTAATCCATTATAATGTAGCCTTGACTCCAGTCATTTAGTTGCCCTTCTCAGTGCATCCGAGAATGATCTGCTGAATTGCAACGTTAATACATAGACGGCACAGGATTCTGTGTCGTCACTGATTGGCTGTCTCCATGACCTCAGTTCATTCTCATGAAAACTCTCATGCGCTGACCGAGTTGTAAATAAGGTCCGCTCACGCCCAGAACGATTTAGTAGTCTATTATATAATCAAGTTTAATTATAATGTCAATTGCCTAAAGAAAACCAAATGAAATGACTCCAGTTCATTTCTCATTGAAACATTATATGATAATTAATGTTATTTGTTTAATTATTGATAGTTTATATTTGCTATTCTTACAAGCAGGGTATAACTCGTCAAAATAATGACACCGACTGTGGCGTGTTAACGTTTTGTATTTAATGTTCACCAAGTTACGATGTCGCTTGTTTTTGTTTTTATTTTGATTACCAACATTTGCAATGATTGGGCATTTTGACACATTTTTCTAACCATGCAGGCCGAGATGAATTGCCGTTGTTTAGTGGATAGTGGGCTCGCATCACATAAGTGAGATATATGAGTTCCATCCGACCCTTAATTGTTCACTGGATTTCAATTTGCTTTTCCTTCATGTTGAACATACATCGCGTCAATGCGTAATTACAGCCAGTCCCGTGAAATTTAATTAAGTCAGGCATATTCGGTTAAAAGGATTTCGGATGGATCAAACTTGTGCACTGTGTCAAATTACTAATAATTGTTGCATTATGGGTATTCTTAATGAGGACAATAATGTATTACCATATTATAGCACACGGGAAGTTTACATACATAAACTAATTATTAATTGTTATTTATTTCAGTATCTCAAGAGCTGCATTTTACAGGAAACTCTTCGCTTTAGTGTAGGTTATCAACAGTTAAAACAGTTAAATAATCAATCCAATCATGTTAAATAATTAGGTAACATACAAATGTGATTTTGACAAAATCAAATAATGTACATAGAGTAGACATGCACGTGCGTGTTTTATAGTGGTGATATATAAGGGCATTCCATTCTTGATTCTTGATTATGATATGTGAGCTACTGGTATATTATCAACATGTCAAAATGGCGATATTAACACATAAATTATTACTTTGGTCCTATTGCATTCATAGTGCATTATATTATTTATTGTATACAAAATGAACTCAGTTAAGAATGTACCGTATATTAAATTTTGTTGGCATTGCTTATTAGTGTGACTCTAAATATCTGCGCTCTGAAATAATGATTGTATATATGTTGTTCTGTGCCTGTGACTTAAAGTAGTTTCTGAAACACATTCATAATATGATGTGCAATCACTCATTTATTTGTAACTTTGCGCTCAGTTTTGCTGTTATTTAAATACTTCTCATGGCGTACATACAATGCCCTGTTATACCGCGCCGTTTGATCTTCTCGTAATTACGTTATATTCTTGGATATATCTTTGAATTCAAATGAATAAATAAGGACACCCAAATTCGCAAAATTTATACTTGGTATGTGCTCTTACATTTGCCTACAAATGTGCTCTATCTTTCGATAGTTTCTCGGTCATTATGTCATTGTTACTGATCTAAGAGCATAAGTTATTTTATCTGGAGGGCTACTTGCTTCATAGTATAGTGTTTATGATATGTTTTTCCTGGAAAAATAATATGAGTATCTTCTTTGCAGGGAAAAGTTACTGGTTGGCGAAAAATGCGAGACAGAATACATTTCAGGTATTAAAAACTTTCACTGAGCTTCGAGCTTTAGAACTTCTATTTTCACTTCGATTGGTGAATACAATTCGTAGTATTTGATAACTCCAGTCAACTTATATTCACGAGTTGGTGCTAAATGTTGGCGTAGTGTCTTAAGTCGAATATTTTGTAACCTGTATTTTATAACTAGAAATGATTAACGTATTTCTAAGAACAAGTAAACATATAAAATTTTGCGTCTATATAGTCAAAATGGAGCTGTGATTGTGGTAAGGAAATTGTTAAATGGAAGTCATTTGTTTATATATATCGTTATTCACAACATTTTCAAATCCATCATTATTTGTTATAATAATATATTCACATATACCTATTATTTCACGTTATATTCCAGTTTGATGACTTAATACCCCATATAGACAAAGTATTGGAATGTACGGGGACGGCGAATTGTGATACACATTTAACTCGGCATATCAAGTATCTAGAAGAATACAATCAGAACTATAACCGTTAAGAAACAACATCACAGTAATGTATGGAGTGAAGTATGTCTCAAATAAAGTAATTATTTGTTTCTAATTTAATATTACCAGCATTTTTGCATAAAGTGTAAGTGTGCAAAAATAATAGATAATAGCAAAACTAAATAATATCGCAAAATTGTATTGATTGCATGCGAATATATACTGCTGTTATTTAGTGCGCATATACCAGTGTTATTTGTTATATGTTGTTAATTTCAGGCCCATGACCAGCTTCTACGTCTCTTGGGGAGAAGTTTACCACAACCGAGTACGCTGAGAGTGTGTTTATAATTCAACACTATATGTCATTCATCAAAATTTTCATTAGGCGCAAAGTGTAGATACGATGTCACATTGTTACACATTGTATGTGTTTGCTATTACAGCTTATATTTGTATGAATTTTAACGATATAAATACTAGGGAAAGATCACCAGTGTCGTTAACACTTGGCATACTTGTTTTTTTTTTGGTCTGCAATACATTTTAACTGTCAAAGGTCAATGAAACACTATATATTATCATTATTTTATTTCCACTTCTCTAAAGAAATATACCCCATTAACCTGGGGGAACAGGTTACAATGCATATAAAAAAGAAAGTTACAAGCGTGACTTTAATCTTCTCAATAAAATATAATATTATAACTCATCTATTGGAGAACACTAACAAATTATATCCAATCTGAAAAGCTGTGTATACAAATCTTGCAAGAATTTGGATGATGTTATCTTGAGAAAATATATATTGTGGTTCAACGCAGTTAATTTAATCAAAAATTGGTTTTCGAATATGTTAACTTATATGCTGGACAAACTACCAGAAAATGAGTCTTAACAGCATCTGTACATATTTGGCAGGTTTTATTTTCCACTGGAGTTCCATAATATCTACCGCTCTCAATGTATAACTTAAGAGCACTGAAAGTTAGTTAAAGCTTGTCTGTACAAGAGAACACGAACGATATCCAAATAATAACAATATTTGTTTTAAATTGGCGAAACGTTCGTAACTTATTTCTACTGTTTGGGGATCTACGAACATTGTCAAATAAAGCACTTTCCAACGTTTTAAATAACAATCTCTCTCTCTTTCTTTCTTTCCAATTAACAACGTTATTTCATCTCATCAGTAAATCTATTCTCCCAAATAGTGTGCATATTTTGTTTACTTAATAATTTCATAATAGCTAAAGCAAAAGATGGCTTTCCTATCAGTGCCAATTTTTCGAACTCTCTATAGGCTTTATAACGAGTGGATTAGAAGACATTTTTAGATTAAGTTTTCAAAATTAAATACGGATTATATTTCTGTGGAGATCGTACGAGTTGCCCCATAACTGCATTGTTGGTTGTATTTTGTCCCACACCTAATATATATTTACACCACTTTAACTGAACATCTTCTATTGGTTTACTTTACCAATTTCCTAAAACTGCGGCTCCTTAGAGTTAAATATTTTTTGAAGTAATTTTTGAGAAATCTCGTTACCAATTCCTTTCCTGACCACGTACGCTGCCTTTGAAGCTTTTCCGGTCAAAATTCCACATTCCAACTTAAATGAACCATTTTCGGCGAAGACAACACCTAGATATGTATAATTTACAACAATATCAATTTGATTTCTAAATATTTTCAAATCCAAGTTATCGTCATCACAGTCAACAATATCCTTATTGAAGATAATAATTTCAGTTTTAGTGGTGTTTACATACATTTTCCACGTATAACAATAAAATTGGAATCTGGCAAGTAACTATCAGCACTATCAGATACAATAACGGTGTCGTCGGCATACATAAAACATGTTAGTGGATAATCATCCAATTCAAAGCCTTTTCTAAATCGTTTAGAAAAAACAAAAATTGGGCTTAATATGCCCCTTGCTGTACCCCAATCCTTGCTGTACCCCAATCTCAGATGTATAAGTTTTTGTATAACCATGCGGTAATTTTACACAAGATTTAACCACACTGTACACACTCATTAAAAGATTGACTATTTTACAACTAAAGCTTACTCTAACAAGCTTTAAAAATAAACTAGCTCGGTCAACATAGTCAAATGCTTTTTTATAGTCTACAAAACAAACGTATAATCTCTTTCTAGTGACTCTATATTTCTCAATTAGCGTTGACAGGATAAAAATATTATCTTCAGTGCTGTGATTTGCCCGGAAACCTGCCTAATTATCACTGAGAATATTATTTGTATCAAGCCATTTCACTATTCTTTCGTTAATAATAATTGTAAAAAACTTACCAAAACAACTCAATAGGGAAATGCCACGGTAATTGGCGGGGTCGTGTATGCTACCTTTCTTAAAAATCGGACAAATCAGTAATCAAATCTTGATTACTATTTTGAATAACTCATATCTAAAGGCATCAAATCCGGGTGTTTTTTTTTCATTTTTCATTTCTTTATTGCAGCTGTCACTTCCTCTGTACTAATTTCCATATCAAGTTGTAAAGTATCAATGTAATCTTGTCGTGTATTATCATGAGTGGGAATTTCAGAGCCCACTGTCTCGGAAACTGATGCTTTATTCAAACGCTCAAAATAATTAAACTAATCTGTGTTCGAAATATATGTATGTATATAAGGTCTAAATTGTAGCTCTGACTGTTGAATATTGAAATCTAGCGCAGACTGACATCTCTGAGTTGTGAGTGAGTCCATCACATGGTAAACTATACACACCATATTTAATAGTGTATTGAATTTTAACTTGTTTAGCCCAATATGTATGTACACAATTATTTCAAACACAGAGATTTAATTGAAAATTTCTACTTTAATTATTCCTCTTATGTTTGTTTTGCGGAATGTTTGAATGCAGCGCACAGTCGCTGTGCACCAGTGAACGATACATGTAAAAAATACAGGCACAGTGTTTTGTAAGCCTTTTGTGTTTTTTGTACCAATGACTTTTAGTTTCTCTTTAGTTTTTAGTTTTTGCTTATCAAATAAATATATCAGTTCTTCTATATTATATATATAGTGACTGATAATCAGATAATTGTTTTACTTGCCATGTTGCCATGTGATGTGTAATTTTCAATATTGAAACTCTATCTTCCTTGTCATCGCTTTAAATAACGTGATACTGTTGTATTTTAATTTTTGTTGGAAGTTTCCCGATGGAAGTACTTTATAAAGAAACAGTATCTGTACTGGTTTCAACTCTTCGAAATATTACAATATTACAATACACGTGGTTTAAAGGAAACGCCAGTACATTTATTAATCTTGTTACGCGTTTAGTGTTATGTACTCGTCAGTGCCTCGGTCATTCGAATAGAGTCACGTGACAGTTTAGCATAGACAAAAATAAATGATTAATTTGATAATTGTTGTGTAATAATTTCTCTTTTTTTTAGCTCCGCTTACGACTTTGTCGATCGGAGCTTATCATATCAGTGATTGTCCGTCATCGTTCGTCGTACGTGTCAACTTTTTCATTTTCAACTTATTCTTGAAAACTACAATTTTTATTGCTTTGATTCTTGGTGTCCTGTACCTTGAGCAGACCTCTCTTAGATTTGTTCATTTCGTGTTGACATCTTTAATTTTCCAATTTTGATGAATATTTTTGTCATTTTTGGTAAAAGTTATATTTTTGACTTGTTGAAAACCGCAGGTCTGATTGATTTGATATTATATATATATATATAGGTACTACATGTATACCTCTCTCAGATTAATACATTTTGTGACAATATCTTTAATTCTCAAATTTTGATGAATATTTTTCTAATTTTTGGTAAAATTGATATTTTCAACTTCTTGTTGAAAACCAAAGTCCGATTACTTTGATATTATAGATATTCTTTGTTCATTTTCTAATGAAATATTCAGTTCTTTAATTGAAATGTGCATTGCTAACAGCGGAGCGGAGCCGACAATACGTGATATTGAATAGCATACATTACAGTGATTGTTGTTATTTTAAATTTATTGAGCGAATCTACGTTCTTTTAAACGTGGTCCTTCGCTCGTATTTATAATATAATCGTGGTACATCATTCATCGTTCATATTTATGATATAAACGTGGTCCTTCCCTAGTATTTGTCACGTAATCATGGTCCTTCGCTCATATTTATAATATAAACGTAGTCCTTCGCTCATATTTATCACGTAATCATGGCCCTTCGCTCATATTTATAATATAAACGTGGTCCTTCGCTCGTATTTATAACGTAATCATGGTCCTTCGCTCATATTTATAATATAAACGTAGTCCTTCGCTCATATTTATCACGTAATCATGGCCCTTCGCTCATATTTATAATATAAACGTGGTCCTTCGCTCGTATTTATAACGTAATCATGGTCCTTCGCTCATATATTTATAATATAAACGTGGTCCTTCGCTAGTATTTGTCACGTAATCATGGTCCTTCGCTCATATTTATCACGTAATCGTGGTCCTTCGCTCATATTTATAATATAAACGTGGTCCTTCGCTCATATTTATCACGTAATCATGGTCCTTCGCTCATATTTATAATATAATCACTGTCCTTCGCTCATATTTATAATATAAACGTGGTCCTTCGCTCATATTTATCACGTACTCATGTCCTTCGCTCATATTTATAATATAATCACTGTCCTTCGCTCATATTTATCACGTACTCATGTCCTTCGCTCATATTTATCACGTAATCGTGGTCCGTCGCTCATATTTGTAATATAATAACTGTCCTTCGCTCATATTTGTCACGTACTCATGGTCCTTCGCTCATATTTATAATATAATCACTGTCCTTCGCTCATATTAATCAAGTACTCATGGTCCTTCGCTTATATTTATCACGTACTCATGGTCCGATCCTTCGCTCATATTTATCACGTAATCGTGGTCCTTCGCTCATATTTGTAATATGAACGTGGTCCTTCGCTCATATTTATAATATAATCATGGTCCTTCGCTCATATTTATCACGTACTCATGTCCTTCGCTCATATTTATCACGTGTTCGTGGTCCTTCGCTCATATTTGTAATATGAACGTGGTCCTTCGCTCATATTTATAATACAATCATGGTCCTTCGCTCATATTTATCACGTACTCATGGTCCTTCGCTCATATTTATAATATAATCACTGTCCTTCGCTCATATTAATCAAGTACTCATGGTCCTTCGCTTATATTTATCACGTACTCATGGTCCGATCCTTCGCTCATATTTATCACGTAATCGTGGTCCTTCGCTCATATTTGTAATATGAACGTGGTCCTTCGCTCATATTTATAATATAATCATGGTCCTTCGCTCATATTTATCACGTACTCATGTCCTTCGCTCATATTTATCACGTGTTCGTGGTCCTTCGCTCATATTTGTAATATGAACGTGGTCCTTCGCTCATATTTATAATACAATCATGGTCCTTCGCTCATATTTATAATATAATCATGGTCCTTCGCTCATATTTATCACGTACTCATGTCCTTCGCTCATATTTATCACATAATCGTGGTCCTTCACTCATATTTGTAATATAAACGTGGTCCTTCGCTCATATTTATCACGTAATCATGGTCCTTCGCTCATATTTATAATATAATCACTGTCCTTCGCTCATATTTATAATATAAACGTGGTCCTTCGCTCATATTTATCACGTACTCATGGTCCTTCGCTCATATTTATAATATAATCACTGTCCTTCGCTCATATTTATAATATAAACGTGGTCCTTCGCTCATATTTATCACGTAATCATGGTCCTTCGCTCATATTTATAATATAATCACTGTCCTTCGCTCATATTTATAATATAAACGTGGTCCTTCGCTCATATTTATCACGTAATCATGGTCCTTCGCTCATATTTATAATATAATCACTGTCCTTCGCTCATATTTATAATATAAACGTGGTCCTTCGCTCATATTTATCACATACTCATGTCCTTCGCTCATATTTATAATATAATCACTGTCCTTCGCTCATATTTATCACGTACTCATGTCCTTCGCTCATATTTATCACGTAATCATGGTCCTTCGCTCATATTTATAACGTACTCATGGTCCTTCGCTCATATTTATCACGTAATCGTGGTCCGTCGCTCATATTTGTAATATAATAACTGTCCTTCGCTCATATTTATCACGTACTCATGGTCCTTCGCTCATATTTATAATATAATCACTGACCTTCGCTCATATTTATCAAGTACTCATGGTCCTTCGCTCATATTTATCACGTACTCATGGTCCTTCGCTCATATTTATCACGTACTCATGGTCCTTCGCTCATATTTATAATATAATCACTGACCTTCGCTCATATTTATCAAGTACTCATGGTCCTTCGCTCATATTTATATTATAATCATGGTCCTTCGCTCATATTTATCACGTACTCATGGTCCTTCGCTCATATTTATCACGTACTCATGGCCCTTCGCTCATATTTATAATATAAACGTGATCCTTCGCTCATATTTATAATATAAACGTGGTCCTTCGCTCATATTTATAATATAAACGTGGTCCTTTGCTCATATTTATAATATAATCATGGTTCTTCGCTCATATTTATAACGTACTCATGGTCCTTCGCTCATATTTATCACGTAATCGTGGTCCTTCGCTCAAATTTATAATATAATCGTGGTCCTTCGCTCATATTAGCCACGTAATTACGGTCATTCGCTCATATTTACAATAAAAACGAGGTCCTTCGTTCATATTTATAATATAATTGTGGTCCTTCGCTTTTATATTTATCATGTAATGTATTTATCAAGGTATTTTTGTAAATTTAATCGCTGCTGCATAATTTGTGAACAAATGCAACATATAACAACGTAATTCGTATCAGCGTTTTATAGTCATTACACCCGTTTAAGTCCTTCAGTCCTTCGGTTAGGTCCTTCGGTCCTTCGCGGTCCTTCGTTTTAGTGAGTACCATTACATTGTAAAAACATGGTCGACATAAATATTTGTCACTTTGCTGACGAAGTATGCCACAAACAGTCTGCAACAATGGCATAACAAATTGTGGAAAACTGGATGAAAAAATTCAGCGTCGGTTTCGGGGGATTTGACAAACAACCTAAACACACTCTACGCGCATGGATACTAGAAGGATTTTGAAGTAAACGTGCTACACATCGCCATTTCCGACATTTTGTTCTTTAGCTTACCGCGCAATGTTACACAGCGTCTAATTGGACGCCTTTCCAATAGGCACATCCAATCAAACTTTGCCATTCGTTTAACATAAAATACATGTTTACCCAGGCTGTTACCACACGGGTTGGTGGAGTCGGCACCAACAAACCGTGCAATTCGGATGATGGCAATGTCTGGACAAACAAAACAATGCTAACAAACTTTGAAATGTTTTTCAGCAGGTAATTACCATTAGTAATGACCATTGAAACTGTTATCATTGCAACGATAGGCGCATTGAACAACATGCTGATATAGGCAGTGTTGATCAGGTGATCATTTTTTCCCCCTCAAATTTGTTTCCCAAAACAGTGAGTAGGCAGTGTGAACTGTAATCTTTCCGAATGAAGTTCCATGATATTACCGTGTTATTGCATTGTTTTATATGTATGTATCTCCACTTTAGAAATACTTTCAGAAACACTAGTTCTTTCAATGCCTCTTGGAATTCTTTCCTTGCTCCACCAAACTTGGTTCCCTGGTATGAGTGTAGAGTTCTAATGGCAATAAAACAACGAAGACCATGAATCAATATGGACTGTTGAAAATGATAGCACTTAATGCACTTATTTGGCCCTTATCTCGTTGAGCTATTAGTTTTCCTTGGTGCTGAACCTTTTTCTGAAAGTGAGAAATGAGTAGTTCTGTGGCATGACTATTCTTGGGCAAAATAGCTGGATACTTAACTATGTGTGGAATCTTCACTTATCTGAGTGACCTCAAAATTTACAAATAATGCTATCAGCAAAGAATTCACCTTGAATCGATTGTATGATGTATCTTTTCTGCTTCCTTCTTACCCTTCAACAATCTTCTTATGTGGGACACTGCTCCAACAGATGAGATGTACCCCAGAAAATGAGAATCTGTCCAGAAGTACTATCTATTGTGAACTCTACCTATTCCTTTATCATGTAGCTCATATTTGCAGAGACCACTGCTGCTGTTAGCTCTAAACATGCAATAGTAACTAATTTGATCAGTGCGATATTGGCCTTTCCAGCAATTAAGGAACAGTGTATTTGATCCTAACCTAGTAATCAAAGGTTTGAGCATTGCCCATGTGCTAGCACTTCTGCTAGCATCTGAAAAATGATTCCATTCCTGCACATCTCTTGTAGTATTCACTTGCCAGTGAGAATGAAAGAAATCTTAGTGAATCATATAATGATGCATTAGTTGACTGAATGCCTCAGCATGTAGTTGATTGCTCTTTCACTTGTATATGGAACTTGAACATGTCTGTTTTTCACACACCACTGGATCCCTAATGCCCTTTCTATAGGTAGATCACCATGGCTCAGATCAACATCCTTTACTCTAACAGCTTGTTCACTGGATGGGGTTGTCTCCATAACCTCTCTGTTAATTTGTATGAATTTGTGGAGATGCAAACCTCCCTTGGCACATACATATTGTGCTTCCGTTATTAACTTAGTTGATTGGCACATCCAAGTGATGTTGCATTATTCATTGGTTCTGTGCAAATATTTTCCCTCCATAACAACTTTAGGTGGTCAACATCATCTTTATATCATGTACAAGAAACTGGTGGAACATCCTCTCTATGTCACACATTACTGCTATAGCATATTTTCCGAGCCTGCAAAGTACGCCAATCAGACAATTGATCTGGTCTATTCAGTCTGGTCTAGTCAGGGGATGGTTATTTAAAGACAGCCAGAATATCAAACACAAATTTGATCATTTTTAGGATTTTGATGGTGGTAGACGCCAAGGTGTGGTATCTACCAGATATTTTTTTATTACCATGGCCAACAACATTCTCTCCACATGACCCTTCTTTATAGTATTGCCCATGAACTTCTTGTAGTCTTGTATTCTTTCCTCTTTAGATGATTCAGACGTATTACTGTTTTCTCATGTTTAGGTAATGTTGGATTTCCAGATTTGGTATGTGCCTTCAAAATGTTGAGAAACAAAAGATCATCTTGAGAAATAGCTTTTTCTCCATGGGCCTTTTCGAAAACGTCAGCGAACTTCCTTCACTCCTTCACTGTGATACGATGACAATGGTCATAACCATGATTCTAGACATGGCTCAATCTCCACACCCAATAATAAATGTAGAATTACTCCGTGTATCTAACAATGTATAAGTGGGAATTACACTTGGTGGTGACTAGGTGGATAATTCTCAAACAATGTTTCAGTTCATGTTAACTTATAATACAATGAGTTCATCAACATGCAGTGGAGTCCACAATTTTTACGGAAAATCGACAACACTATAGACCACAGTGCACAGAATACAGGTTATAGTGCACAGGTTGTGAATGAATAGTGCACGACCAGAAGTATATATTTCAATGAACCGATAGAGATTAGCAAAAAGGAAACTGTTAAATGACAAACTGTGATTAAATATCTGGCTAAACTCAGATTGGAATCCTCGCCTCGGTCAGCCAACATATCAAACCACAGAACTTGGTGGTACGTAGAGAAGTCGCCAATTAACATTCTGCGTTCTAGAACTCACATACAACATGTCCTACTTTCATTCTAGTTACTGTAAATTATCTTTATTGCTAGGAAACATATATTTTTTTATATTTCCAGGTGTTCTTATTTTATTTTATTTCTTTATTGCAAACGCGATGGGAATGGGCTGAGGTATTCACCGATATATTATCTGTTCTTGTTAACGAGTTGGCTTCAGATACACAAGCCAACCTGTAATCTCTAACACAGTGCATACTTCATTATAAAGACGCAAATTTTGATGTTCAATATATCGCGAACTGTTTTGTGAAAGATGATCAAAACGTCATCAATTAACATTTATGAGCTTATTTAAAGTCTAGATAAGAGGTTCATTTTGTTTCCATGGATTAATTTATGTTCGATGTTCATTTTGTTCATTTGATGCATTGTTTTGTAATATACTCAATTTAAACACATTACTTTCATTAGTAGATTTCCTCGTAATTTGGCTCCCATGATGTGATGTGGTGTGGTGTGGTGTGATGTGATGTGATATGATGTGTAGTGATGTGATGTGATGTGGTGTGATGTAATGTGATGTGATGTGATGTGATGTAATGTGATGTGATGTGTAGTGATGTGATGTGATGTGATATGATATGATATGATGTGTAGTGATGTGATGTGATGTGGTGTGGTGTGTTGTGTGATGATGTGATGTGTAATGATGTGGTGTGGTGTGGATAATATTCCCTCACCACTTAAGATAAATTATTATAAAGGGTTGTCCTATCACCTTTGATTACTTATTTCGAACTAAATTATTGGTAATGCGCACTAAAACCGTGATACTGATGTGTGTATTTGGATTCTATATGAGTCTATACTACTATATGCAGTTGTTTAGGACAAAACAATATATATAACTATATAATAATAGTTTTACTGTTAAATACGTTTATGCCTATCACACATGTGAACAACTCGTGACTCTCTTGGGATATAAAACTGTATCACAGAAACTGGGTTTTCCTGGTACAAAAAAACAAAAAAACAAGCTACATTCCCACAATGAAAGAAGCCATTTTTAACAACCGAGCGTTTAAGTATATGCATGATTACGCCTCCTAATGGTGTCATTTTAACTTGGACCTTCGTAGAAGAGCTACATGAGGATCGCCCTCTCGAAAAAAAAAAATGTTTGGGGCGTCGTCACTCCAACGTTATAACCATCTCCACCTCTGTCTGCTCTTATAAGCCCGAGGTAGTGGTAGGTTCGATTAATATATTATAAGTTTTACTTATTGTAACATCTATTAAATATCATTTAGTTTATTTTTACTGTAAACCATTTCACGCGACGTCGTATTGATGACGGATACCCGGCAACGTGATATTATCTTTCCAACATTATTAATTTCACTCAGTTGCATTAGTTGCTTGTGACAACAAACACTGGGATGGACAACACCGTGGAACCAGTTGATATGGTAAATGTTTACTTTTGTCAAAATTGATGCATGCAATTCTTGACATTTCCGGTATACCAAACACAAAATGGTGTTCTGTGCACAAAATATGCCGGTATATAATAGTGTTAACTTCCTGATGGCTTTCTCAAAATTTAAATTCCTTCAATTTCAGAACTCCGCAAGAATTAGAGTAAAACGTAGACGTCTGAAGGTTATAGCTATCCTGTCGACTGTAGTCGGTTTGATAATAGTGGCTGCAATTATCGCCGTAATACTCTTCGTTACCGGAGCACTGAATCGCGAAATGAAAGGTGAACAACCCATATGCCACTCAGCTAAGATAATCTGACTAAAAGAATAGTTAATACGCTTTATACAAAAAAAAATACAATAATTTATTATGCCTTGGAAAAATTGAAAATTACCACGTTTTGCTTAACTGTGCAGGTCCGTCCTGAACCACGAATACATGCATTTTGCTTCTGTGTGTAGTTATGTTATTTGTAAGTACATTACAGCGATAATGTTTATTGACATAGATGACATATGTTTTATTGACATAAATTTGTATATGACCAGTGCAACACAGGTGCACGATGTATATTTAAACTTTGACCACTTCTTGGAGTATGAGGTATATGTTTCCCTAGATGACATATGTCGTAGTCTACCATGAATAGTTGTCAGTCGTTTATATTATTTGCATATATTGGTTAGCTAAGACACTCTCACAAAAAGACTAGTTACTGTTTTATATTAGTATGACGTACATCTTTTTAGCCAGATTGCCCATATGTCGTGGTCTACTGTAAATTTGTTCCAGTCGTTTGCATTGTACGTTTTGTTTTGTCAACTTATGAAAGTGGATTTTGTTTGGATATGGTTTTAGTTATTTTTTTTTAAATTAATCATACTATTTTTGTGATAAATACTTGGTGGTTGTTTTCTAGTAACTAACATAACACCTGTGACTGAACGGCTGCAAGATGAGAATTTAACCTCAGGTACTAGTAGTTACTTTTTAATATTAGTAGAACATTTCCCATAGAGTGCTTTTTACAGCATTATTTTAAATCTGAAAGTTGAAAATATGTTAATGCACAATACTACGATAAAGACTTTCTGTTCTCGATATAAAAAAAATATTCACAATGTCAAAACCGAAAGTCTTCATCGTAATGCTGTTCTCAATTTTATTCGCATGTCCGAATTGTGCAATTGTCTGTACTAGCAGTGGAACGCGACAACCAAGGTGTGCATCAGGAATAGGACATTTTCAGCAAAACAATTGGAATGGTAATTGAGAATCGGCTTAATAATGAACGAGCAGAATGGTTGCTCACAATATATTTTTAGACAGCTGCCAGCTGCAACCAGGAGAGCAGGATATGCTCAAACTTTTGCAAAAACTTCTTAGATCTAGATATATCATGTGAGGTCCATATATCATTCTTTTGTACATTAATTGTTGTGAATGGCCCGAGACTACTGTCCACATTGTATGTAATTGCACTGCAGTACTTGGTATTTTTTATGCCCAAACGACTCGAGTATTGTTAAATATGTTTATTATCTTATATATATTCAGAGATGACAAATACTTCTGAAGGGAATACACTGCCGATGACTACTGCCTCTACAAATACTGAATCAGGTATGTACGATGTCTTTGAATTTCGGCAGACATAATGAGCATGTGGGTAATTCAACTCTGTTTCAAATGAATTTATGAATTATTAACTACAACTGTGGGGTTTATGAAAAATTCCCTGATGTCACAATTGTTCACCGCGGCCCAGCTGTTGCCATACAAGTGAACACATTTGTGTATACCCAAAGTTTACAGGTAAAACTGTTTTGTCATGCAGATAAATGAATTCTGCGATAACTTTGCCAAGGTCATGAAAAATATAGCCAAGGCAGGATTGGATTAAACACTCCGGACAAACAGTCTGTATCATTTGAGCTATTGCGGATTCAGATTCACATTGTTAGGAAATACAATTATTGAAATGACCCTTTCAATGTCACATAGTATGTATCAAATTATTATTGATAAAATGACAACGCGAACTATTTACTATTTGTATATATATAAATTAACCTTTTTTTTTATAAATATTCAGAAAAGACAAATACTTCTGAAGGAAATACATCGTCGATAACTACTGCCTCTACAAATACTGAATCAGGTATGTACCATGTCTTTAATTTTCGGCAGACATGTTGAATATGTGGATACTACATCTCTGTTTCAAATGAAATTTCAGAAAGCAACAATATACACTAATCCCAACTGAGGGGGTTCATGAAAATTTCCTGATGCACCAGCTACTTGCCAGCACAAGCAAAATATCGTTGTGTTTTTCTGCATCCATGTTGACAATCCATGTTGCAGTAACAATATTTCAACATATTGCGTGTTGATATCTGAATTGCTTGGGTAAACTCGCCAGCCATTAAACGGTGTGTTTGCGTTGTTCTTCCTACATGCAAACGCGATTACATAGGAATGTCGGTGTTATTGATATAAACTGAGGGGTATATCGTGATTTATTCTATTCAACTTGACTGATATAAATATGAACTGCTTGATTTAAATTTGATATATAAATAATGTGTGTATCAAAACACATATTTTACCACTTTCAGTCAAGCGACCCATTGTTCAGGTCATTCGTATTATACCTTCTTTACCACATCATGCCTCATCTCTGATGTTAATAATAATAATCATATTATTAATGATAATAATATTTATTCGTCATAGATTTTAAATATTACAACGAAATCAATAAATAAGTAGCTAAAGTAAATAAATACAAGTAAATTATGAAAATATGTAAGATAATAATAATAATAAATAAATAAATGAATAAATATAACAGAATATCTAAAATGTGTATGTTTCAAATCATAATACAACATGACGCAGAAGGAAAAATGCATTCCAAGCATTCTATTTTGCGTAGCTAACACTTGTCTTCAGGATCGGTGTGCTTCTTTATCGAAAACTATCCAATTTTGATTGGTAAATAAAACAGTTTATTTGTTCTAAACTGTCTACGTTCTTGTTTATTGGACAGTTTCAGACAGAAGAACGATAAAGTTGTGCAGCGTACATTTACCTAAACGTACATCCACACGTAACTAGGTGTGTATGGCAATTAGTACAAACGATCCTGAAATGTGACAGTTTATACAATGACCCCCTTGTAAAATCCGTAAAATTAGGTTGTAACTTGCTAGTTTGGGTTGTAGCATTAAGTGAGACCTCTTTCCTCCAATTATTCGAAAATGTAGCCAAGGCAGGATTGGATTAAACATTTCGGACAAACAGCCTGTAACATCTGAGCTATCATACGAATTCAGATACACATTCCCAAGAAATCACGTTTTGAAAAGACGCTCTCAATTACACATAGTATGTATTAAAGTATTATTGAGCAAATGAAAAAGTGCGCTATTCACCTTTATTTATATATGTACTATTTATATATTCAGAAATGACAAATACTTCCGAAGGAAATTCATGGTCGATAACTACTGTCTCTACAACTACTGAATCAGGTATGTACCATGTCTTTGTTTTTCGGCAGACGTATTGAGAATGTAGGTACTTCATCTCTGTTTCAAATGAAATTATGAACTACAACTGAGGGGGTTCATGAATATTTCCTGATGTCACAATTATTCACCGGGGCACAGCTGTTGCCATACCAGGGGGAAATCTTGGCATACCCTAAAACTTACACTTAAAAATTGTTTTGTCAACCCGATGAATGATTTGTGTGATGGATTCGTCCATGTCTCAAGCACTGTAGCACAGCGTGCAACAGCCTGACACAACAGATCATGAGAACGGTTTGGTTCAAGTCATTCTAATTGTATCTGTTATACAACATTATGCCTCATTCCAGATGTTCTATCCTTGCATTCTAGTTCGTTTAACCAACACTTGTCTTCAGGTGTCGGCGTGCTTCTTCCTTGGAAACTATCCAATTTTACTAGGAAATCAAACAGTTTATTTGACAAGTTCTAAACTGTTTACGTTTGCTTGTTAATTGGGCAGTTTCAGACAGAAGAACGATAAATTTGTGCAGTGTACACTTACCTAAACGTACACCCACACGTAACTAGGTGTGATACTAATTAGTACAAACGATCCTGTAAATTTGACAATTTAATCATTGACCCCCCCCCTCTTGTAAAATCCGTAAAATTAAATTCTGACTTGCTTGGATTTGTAATGAAAAATATAGCCAAGGCAAGATTGGATGAAACGCTTCGAACAATCATCCTGTAACATCTAAGTTATTGTGCAATCAGATACACATACCTAGGAAATCACGTATTGAAATGACACTTTCAATGGCACGTGGTATGTATTAAATTATTATTGAGCAAATGACAAGACGAACTATTTACCGTTTTGTATTTATGTAAATTAACCTTAGCATATGCCCTTAGACAAGCAGCATATGAGGTGCTAAATCTGATACATATATTATCAGAGATTTTCATTATTTATCAACAGTCCATGCTTCATGTAATGCTCGAACGAGTATTGTTAAATATGTTTATTATCTTATAATTCAGAGATGACAAATACTTCTGAAGGGAATACATTGTCGATGACTACTGCCTCTACAAATACTGATGAATCAGGTATGTACCATGTCTTTGATTTTCGGCTATGTGGGTACTTCAACTCTGTTTTAAATGAAATCTCAGAAAGCAACAATAACCAATATCCCTGATGTGATAATTATTCGCCGCGACACAGGAGACACATATTTCTATACCCGAAGTTTATAGTTAATAACTGTTTTGACATGCCGATAAATGAATTCTGCGATAACTTTGCTCATGTCATGAAAAATGTATTCAAGGCAGTATTGGATTAAACACTTCAGACAAACGGCCTTTAATATTTGAGCTATTGCGAATTCAGACACACATTGTTAGGAAATACAATTATTGAAATAACCCTTTACACATATTATGTAACAAATTATTATTGAGCAAATTACAAAGCGAACTATTTACCCTTCTGTGTAAATTAACCTTCTTATATATATATTCAGAGAAGACAAATACTTCTGAAGAAAATACATCGTCGCTAACTACTGCCTCTACAACTACTGAATCAGGTATGTACTTTGTCTTTGTTTTTCGGCAGACGTATTGAGCATGTGGTTACTTCAACTCTGTTCCAAATGAAATTTCAGAAAGTTATGTGACTAATCGAAATTATATGAGGTTATTACGAGGATGCCGTAAAGTATGCACGGAAACAGTACTTTGCAGTATCCTTGTAATACCCTTATTATTATACATTTTTCCTCTCAGGGATATATGGGAATACCGCAATCGAAAAAAGTTAAACTTCTTTGTGTCAAACCCTGGGGGCTGTCATGTTTGTTTTTTATTATTAGAGGACGTTCACACGCGTAATCGCTTCATATTTGGAATTCGCATTTCCTAATATGGTTGGATAAAAATACCGCAAAATTACGGCACGATGTAATTTGTGGCGTTATGGTGACAGGTGTATAACAATAAGATTATTATTACTATTATTATTATTTAATGAAAGCTTTGGTCATATATGTTGTATGCATAATATCGGGTAAAGACTCTAAAGTAAGAAATGTCCTCAAATAATGGTAATTCTTCAATTACTTATTTTTTCGTCGTGAAAAATGCTAATGTAATATAAAAATGTAATATAAAAAATATCAAGATGATCGGTTGGAGCACAAATGAGAACCAAATACCCAAAATTGTGTTTATTTTTGCCAAAAACCAAGAAGTCTTGCGATAACCAATACATATGTTTGTCCTCCGGCTAGTATAAATGTTGATTTTGTTTCAGTAATGTTGAACCTATTTTTTAATCACAGAGCATAATGCCATTTGTTGCAGAATTATATAAAAGAGAATTTGCTTTTGCAGTTACTAGTATCAATTCTTATATTTATGATATTACATTATCATTGGTATGTAAGCAAGTGAGTAACAGAAGCCAATTTAACTGTGGATCAGTCATTTTCTAAATGTTACTATTAGATATAGATGAATACGAGCCTGCATAGGCCATACCAATGTTTGTCTCAAGGATTAGCTGACGGCCATTTCGAGATTTTCTTTTTTTATTATTCCGAGTATTGAAAAACTATTTTTATATGTTTATGTTATGCTGGATAAGTAAGTTAAAACCAAAGGAGACCCATAGTGTTATAATAATGTAATAAAGACTATTTGTTCATTCTAGGTTAGTAATACGGGCTTTTTCCGTTTTTCCTAATAATATTTCAAATTGAAAGATTATATTTAATCCTTCAATTTGACTGGTACTTGTTTACCCCCATAGAACACACCACCACCGTCTGTTTGCATATAAAATGCTATATATTTATTTTCAGGCATATGTAATAATGCGTGTTACTGGTATGGTGACGGAGTATGTGATGATGGTGGTGTTAATTCAGTTTATAATGCGTGTAATTATGGTTCAGACTGTGAAGATTGTGGCGTGCGCTTTTAGGAATACCGTGGCTAGCAAGTCGTCAGCTATTGTTTGGTCACCAGAAAATAAGAAGCATGGTTGAATGAGCTGTAAGATGCATTATTGTGAAAACGCAACGGAATTTTACAAGAATAGTATTCTTTTTAACATTCAACAATATATCATTAAATGTTATAGCACCACAGTCGATATGCTGCGAATGTTCGAATTACAAGGTAATCCACACACGTTGTATGCATCGCATTGGACCCATTTCAAACACGACGCAGTGCGACGTCTGTCTTTATATTCAGCAATGATAAAACTTTCTAACAATTACAAAAACAACAGATGCAATTATATTTTTCAATATATCACATATATGTATTGCACTGTACGATAAACTGCTGGGCCAGTTAGTTAATTTTTCATCTATTTCAAACTCACTGAGATTATTCTTATCTTCATTCTCATTTGTTCATCAATTAAACTTTCATATTAATAGGATAGCTATTTTAGTTATGTTGCCACTCACATTGCTTTATTCATTAGATTTAGTTTTTTTTTTGTGTTTTGCTAGCAACCAAGAAAGATTTCGTATGCATATCCCACGATAATATGTTTTCCTGCTACATCACAATACTACATTATCACACATTTCGTGCATAAATGAAATAAACATGGACAAAATAATAGCGACATATATGGTGATTGCACCATTGGTATAAACATAATGAATACAGTGTCAACCAATTGACGCTTCTTATAGTCAGGAATAATTTCGATAACTATGTTACCTCTTTAAATCAATTTATTACCGAATAAAGCTTAAGATTACTTTGTAGATGTGTATAGAATAAGAAATGCTTAAATAATATATATATATATATATATATTAGTGGAATAAATATGTGGACTGAAATTATACTGAATTCGGGTAGTTCTTTTTGTAACAGCCCAAACAACTTCAATACATATCTGAAAGCCTCGCTTCTCTTACAAAATATTTTGTTTGAGAGAAATACGTTGGTTCTTTACCGTGCAGTCTATTCAGAATTTATCTGTATTTGGTGCAAATATCATTCAACGAATGTATAGTATGTTGTTTGTGTCGTGTTGTGTACACTCAATGTCACGCCATGGTCATTTCCTTATATTTCATTCTTTTCAAAGTCGATTTGATTAATTATATGCATCTAATACCGATCGAAGAAATGTTCTTTCCTGTGTTGATTTGCACACAAATAAGGTCATAGAACAAATTCAGCTTGGTTATTTGGTAATTTGCATAAATGCAAAATGGTGTCCAAAAATACCTCATAAAAAGTAGAATAAAATGAAAAGAAGCTTTTTGCTTAAATTATTGAACACGGATACATGCATGTCTTCTTGATTCTAATATCTATTGTTGACAAATTCAGATGCAGCACTTGTTAATGTCCAGTGTTTCCTCCCTAATCAAAGCTATTTTAGACTCCCAAGAAGAGCAAGCAACAATGGAACTTCATAAACACAGATACTGCTCATTCACTGTGTAAAGGACATGTCAAAAAATGGGAAAAACAGTTCAATTGACAGTGATGCCGGAATACGAAGGTCACAAGACTTATATTTATTTTATATTTTAGAATGAGTTGTCATGGTGAGGCACAGCATCACGTTTGTTGGAATGATTAATTCAGGAAAATCACCCCTGCACACTAATCAAACCCCTATGACTAACGGCAAAGCTATAACATTGCTTGTTGAAAAAAGTACATCAATGGAAAGCTATGTACACCCATCAACTTACAAGTTAGTAAATTATATTGTGGTGGTCATTTGACCAAATATTTACCAAGCTGTTTACGCATATAGGTGATGACTTAGTGGTACTTTGAATTGAGTGTTGTGCATTGATTGTCGGACTTTGACTATTTGTTGGTAAAATCTTGAAGGTCCCAAAAATGGATACTGTTGATAAGAAGGAGAGGATTCTTTGGTGAAACGATCACAGCTAATATGCACATGTTCAAAACTGTAGATGCCAAGCCAGGCCTAGTATGCCAGCACCATGATGGATACTGCATTGCTGTTTCTGCTAGCCAGTTCGGTGAGCTGACTGCAATCAAAATTGTCATAGCCGCTCTCAAAAGCATGGCCTTGTCTGCTGCGTTTGTTTCTCATTGGATGAACGCCTTCCCTGTTACCGTTTCAGGAACAACAGGATTTAAAGCACACGTGTGTCTTGGATGCACATGATAGAAGTCTCAATAGCAGATTATTCCCCACATCTGTTCAATCCTGTCACTTTCAAACAACTTGAGAGCAAGTACATTGGCATTCCCCCTGATGGGTTGTACCACCCTATCGATGTATGTACTCAAAAAGCATGTCAAGGATAACAAAGTCTAGTATTTTTTTCTCTAGCTAGTGTTGACAGATGCATGGGTGTATATTTTTGGCTATGTTCAGTATCATCATCATTCATTGATGAGGGTGGTTGTCTCCACAAAGCCAGCTGTGCTTGATATATTACATTTGCTGAAATTGTTTTTGTGAATGTTTCACAGCTTATATGGTCATTATTTTGGTGGTCACTGAGAAAATTGTTGTATTTGACATGCATGAGAAAATGCAGAGTAGTTATTACTGACTGACACAGGTCCTCTGTCCAAAATAAATTCTGAAGAGCAAGAACAACAAGCATAGATTGACAAATGTGCTGTATATCTTTAGTGTAGAGAAGGATGTAACAATGGATACTAGGGACGATGCTGAATGTGACAAGGTCACATGGTCGGGTCATATATTAACCCAACAATATTTGTATCATCTCGTGTGCCCACCAGTTTAAAACTACACTGCTCCTGAAATTTCAGTCTTATCCAAAGTGCGGATCTTCTTTGTTGGGCAAACTCTTGAATAGCAACCTTCTGGAAACACGCCGTCCAACTTTAAATACCGGACCATGACGTCACAAAGTTTATTATGTCAATCGTTAACTTGTCATTTGTTCCATTTCATTTTATGTAAACCACATCTTCATTCTTGTAATAATTGTTTTTTTTTTGTTTATTTAAATCTACCGGACGATCAAAGTGTCTTTAAAGTAAGTCAATAAATCGAAAATCCATTTTTCACAAACTCAATATAATCAATATTGCTTAGTTGAGTCAGATATTAAAAGAAATATGTGATGGATAATGGATCATTCGTGGTTTAAAATAGAATTATTGGGATACATTATCAATTATTTAACACGAAATATATTGATTACGACAAACATCGACTCTCAATCCAATAAAAGTTCAATAATTATTCATATCATCTCTGGCATAAAGGTTGGTACATACAAACTAAATTGTTACACCGTTATATTTGTGCAACATGTATATGTTTATTCACAGAATACATACAAGCCATCGCAATGATGATACTATGTACGACTGTCTACTGACTAACCAGCTACATGTAATTGCTAGAAGATTACATGCATTCAATGTGAGTTAAAGTTGGCATGGAATATAATTACCCTGTTAAAAGATTTTTTCACAAAAGTATCATATATCAGGTATGATGGTGCATATGGTGTCTTCTGTAGACCATGTGCTTCTAGCTATTTAATAATAATACATGTATTTGAAAAAAGATTTATGTATATTTATTTATATTTGAACACATTGACCTCACGGTTGTGTTGAGTCTGTAATGCTGGCATTACTTTGTGCCTTGAAGTCCATTTACCTACCTCTCATGCATTTATCCCTGCATTGTAATAATGACATCACAGCTTTGATGACCCTATATCTACCTCTCATTCATTATCCCTGCATTGTAATAATGACATCACAGCTTTGATGACCCTATATCTACCTCTCATTCATTATCCCTGCATTGTAATAATGACATCACAGCTTTGATGACCCTATATCTACCTCTCATTTATTTATCCTTGCATTGTAATAATGACATCACAGCTTTGATGACCCTATATCTACCTCTCATTCATTTATCCCTGCATTGTAATAATGACATCACAGCTTTGATGACCCTATATCTACCTTTCCTTCATTTATCCCTGCATTGTAATAATGACATCACAGCTTTGATGACCCTATATCTACCTTTCCTTCATTTATCCCTGCATTGTAATAATGACATCACAGCTTTGATGACCCTATATCTACCTTTCCTTCATTTATCCCTGCATTGTAATAATGACATCACAGCTTTGATGACCCTATATCTACCTTTCCTTCATTTATCCCTGCATTGTAATAATGACATCACAGCTTTGATGACCCTATATCTACCTCTCATTCATTTATCCCTGCATTGTAATAATGACATCACAGCTTTGATGACCCTATATCTACCTCTCATTTATTTATCCCTGCATTGTAATAATGACATCACAGCTTTGATGACCCTATATCTACCTCTCATTTATTTATCCTTGCATTGTAGTAATGACACATTTTTGTAGTTGTATGCCATGAGGTCTATATATCTTTCTATCATTCATTTGGCGAAACATTAACAATTAAAATTTCACACTGGGGTACTTGAATTGTATTAGTAAAAAGACTGAACCTAAAACAGTATTCTAGTTAGCTTCTGACATACTCATAATACAATCGGTTGAATTGTGTAGATTTATGCATAATTATTACACAGGTTGCCTGCTTTAGTCGCAAGACCTGCGTAACGTAAATCGTTTGTTGAGGTAATGAAGAGATTCTTCACATAGTCAATACGACTCAGGTTACTTCCCTCATTGGTGTAATTACGTTCAATGAACATTTTCAGTCCGTCAGAAAATACAGTAATTAAATTCAGATTCAAATGTCTCTCATTGGACAGGATTTGATTCAAGTCATGGAAACAGCATATAACGTTAAAATGACTGTTTATTATTATTTAACTACATCTTACACATTTTGTACAGTAACCATGGAGATCGGAATATGTAGACTTAGGTGTGACTGTGCTCAACATAAATATTGTGCTATTGTAGGACCATCTATCCTGATAAAATGATCATGCCGTAAGATAAATCTAATCTATAAATTATAACTTATACAGTATTTGTAATTGGAACTACCGCTACCATGGTGATTCAGTCAAGCTATGTTTGATTTTAAGAATCAATATTTATTATTTCGTTTTTGTTTTCATATTGTGCTCATTGTTTGAAAAAGAACACCCCTTTGTCTGATATATATTTATTCCACCAAACATACAATATTTACAGTAATGTATATCAACATAATAATTTACCGTTTATTATTTATTACATTTCGGTTCACATGTCTCTTACTAATAGTAAATAGTAGTAGTAGTAAACATTAATCAATTTTTGCCTTTGTGCGGTAGGCTAAAGAGTATTGTCACCGATTCTTAGATACATGTTTTGTATTTTCATAAAGTAATTGTTTCAGTTTAATTTTGCAAACACAATAAGACAGAAATGAGGAACAACTCTTTAATTTACCATATCATTTTGCAGGTTTATTAAGTTTGATCTTAGTTTTAATTAATTTTATGTGTGATCAGTGACAACAACTTTATTGTAGTGATATCCATAGCTGAACTGACCGTTTTTCATGTACAGGTCATAATTCTGTTTTCACTCTAAAATAGGTGACATTTTACCTTTAAGTTATAGCCAGTTATACAATCGCAGATTACATTAAAGCGTCACCAGCGCACGCGCGGGAATTGAGTCCCAAGCGACGATAACAACACACGCTAAAAACACAAAGGCTCATGGGTATACGCTTATTTGTAAACAATGATACGCTGTGGCCATTTGACGCATGCGCAGGTGACCAATCCCCCGCTTTAGAATGCATTGATCCAATCATAACATGCATTTGTCATTCTCCTGAACGCTGAAAATGGTTACAAGTTTGACAATAGTCCAACTAAAGAAGACCAACTATCTGTAAACAGACATTATTTGATGATTATATCACCAGTCAAACAACAGACACAGTTCAACATACGTTGCCAATACTTTTCATTAACAGACCTGCTATCATACTTTAGCTTCTTCTCGCCGAATATTTGTTACAATATCCCGGCATTCCAGAAATACTTTTCACAGAAATGACGATGTCAATTGAAACCAAATTTAAACCCGGAGTTGGTGACAAATCCGTAAAACAAACAACTTTTTAAAAAAAATGGTTTTCTGTCATTAATTATTGTCGAATGTTTGGAAAAACGTGTCCAAGTTTACAAATTCCAAAATTCAATGAGAAACGTTTGGAATGTAATACTGTTAGCAAAAACTGCAACAGACTTGGAAAATGCTATTCAAGTTGTATAGTAGTGTGATAGATTTCAAGCAGCCCTTCTATGATACGATGCTATGATAGGTCCAGATTACACGCCTATTTGAAAGAAGGTCAAAGTGGGTTTTGTTCGGCTGTCCTATTTCAAGTTTAGGGAATCACTATAGATGTTTGGACTGTCCCTGGATCCAATCAATTAGACAACCAACAATCAGTCAGTCTTTATCTGATGTATTGTTACATTGTATTTGCTCTATATGTTTAGTGACTTTGTTGAAGAGCAAGTTGGACATGTTCATGCCATTACTGAGAATTGTCTAAGTCGTATGGAAACAAACCATATTCCCTGCATTTTAAATGTGACAGTGGCACAACAGAAATATATATCAGAAGTGGCACTGAGCATAAATTACCATTCATAAAAATGTGCTTGCAGCATTAACTTTTCAAACATTGTCATGACACTTCTATTCTATAATTCTATAAAACCCTATATCTGTTCCATTTTTTATAGAAGAACCTTCCCAAATAAAAGAATTTTTAAATATTTAAAAAAATAGTATCGGTAATAAATGGTATTCTGAACAAGCTTTATTAATTATTGCTGGCAATATTCCAATATGAATTGGAAGCAAACTGTGACACAAAATCTAGTCGTTGTATTGTTATTCTTCTATGATAAATGTTTCAAATGTCTTGAACCAGATTCAAATATAATGATATGGATTGTAAAATATTAAGATTAAATAGTGTCCAACAAATTAATTTGTGTATTTTTGTATGTGAAAACTTGGCTGGTCCACTCAAAAATATAAAGATGTGAAGTCTGCAGTTCTTTTTAGTATCGACCATCTGGTAATGTGTCAGACAACAACCTTAGTATCGACCATCTGGTAATGTGTCAGACAACAACCTTAGTATCGACCATCTGGCAATGTGTCAGACAACAACCTTAGTATCGACCATCTGGCAATGTGTCAGACAACAACCTTAATATCGACCATATGGCAATGTGTCAGACAAGAACCTTAGTATCGACCATCTGGCAATGTGTCAGACAACAACCTTAGTATCGACCATCTGGTAATGTGTCAGACAACAACCTTAGTATCGACCATCTGGTAATGTGTCAGACAACAACCTTAGTATCGACCATCTGGCAATGTGTCAGACAACAACCTTAGTATCGACCATCTGGCAATGTGTCAGACAACAACCTTAATATCGACCATATGGCAATGTGTCAGACAACAACCTTAGTATCGACCTTCTGGTATTGTGTCAGACAACAACCTTAGTATCAACCATCTGGCAATGTGTCAGACAACAACCTTAGTATCGACCATCTGGCAATGTGTCAGACAACAATCTTAGTATCGACCATCTGGTAATGTGTCAAACAACAACCTTAGTATCGACCATCTGGCAATGTGTCAGACAAGAACCTTAGTATCGACCATCTGGCAATGTGTCAGACAACAACCTTAATATCGACCATCTGGCAATGTGTCAGACAAGAACCTTAGTATCGACCATCTGGTAATGTGTCAGACAACAACCTTAGTATCGACCATCTGGTAACGTGTCAGACAACAACCTTAGTATCGACCATCTGGCAATGTGTCAGACAACAACCTTAGTATCGACCATCTGGCAATGTGTCAGACAACAACCTTAATATCGACCATATGGCAATGTGTCAGACAACAACCTTAGTATCGACCTTCTGGTATTGTGTCAGACAACAACCTTAGTATCAACCATCTGGCAATGTGTCAGACAACAACCTTAGTATCGACCATCTGGCAATGTGTCAGACAACAATCTTAGTATCGACCATCTGGCAATGTGTCAGACAACAACCTTAGTATCGACCATCTGGTAACGTGTCAGACGAAAACTTTAGTATCGATCTTCTGGCAATGTATCAGACAACAACCTTAGTATCGACCATCTGCCAATGTGTCAGACAACAACCTTAGTATCAACCATCTGGCAATGTGTCAGACAACAACCTTAGTATCGACCATCTGGTAATGTGTCAGGCAACAACCTTAGTATCGACCATCTGGCAATGTGTCAGACAACAACCTTAGTATCGACCTTCTGGTATTGTGTCAGACAACAACCTTAGTATCAACCATCTGGCAATGTGTCAGACAACAACCTTAGTATCGACCATCTGGCAATGTGTCAGACAACAACCTTAGTATCGACCATCTGGTAATGTGTCAGACAACAACCTTAGTATCGACCATCTGGTAATGTGTCAGACAACAACCTTAGTATCGACCATCTGGCAATGTGTCAGACAACAACCTTAGTATCGACCATCTGGTAATGTGTCAGACAACAACCTTAGTATCGACCATCTGGTAAAGTGTCAGACAACAACCTTAGTATCGACCATCTGGCAATGTGTCAGACAACAACCTTAGTATCGACCATCTGGTAATGTGTCAGACAACAACCTTAGTATCGACCATTTGGTAATGTGTCAGACAACAACCTTAGTATCGACCATCTGGTAATGTGTCAGACAACAACCTTAGTATCGACCCCCAGGCATTAATGGAAGTACAATAGAAGAGAACACAGAGGGAATGAGGTTGTACAAACAAATATCCAGAAAACAACCGTAGTACCAGCCATGTTGACAGTGAATAGACGAATAAAGAATAAAGTTGTGCACGTCGATTGATACTCCCGCTGTACTGTCTTCGTGCGTACTTTGATGTATCCTCGTGATAACCTTATTATTATACATATTTTCCTTCCAATGATACATCATGGGAATGCCGAAATCCAAGTAATTTATAACAGAATCACCGTGTGGAGTCCGGTCAATCCCTGATGGTAGCCATGCTTTGTTTATTTTATTAGAGGACGCTTACGCGCGTTATCATTCCATATTTGGAATTCGCATTTCTTAATATGGTAGGACGAAAATGCCCCGTAAAATACCGCAAAATTACGGCACGCTGTAACTTATGGCGTTACGGCGAACAGATGTATAATAATACACTATATGCAGTTGTTTAGGACAAAACAATATATATAACTATATAACAATAGTTTTAATGTTAAATACAATACTAAGTACACAATATACTAATAAATGACAAACAACACTAAATCCCTATGATGCCTAGAGTTCAGCTGACACCAGATGGTGTCATTTTAACTTGGGCCTTTTTAGAGGAACTACCTGAGAATTGTCTACTCGGATGACAAGTTGTTCGGTTAAAAACAAAAGAACAGCATGAACGGGGACAATCAACAGAGTGCTGTACTTTTATGAATGACGGCCATATATGCTAACTTTGGTATATTTTGACTTACCAGTGGTTAAGTATTACTTAGTTCAAAATTAGAGATACTGACGTCATGACTATCTCCACCTCTGCTCTTATAAGCCCGAGGTAGTAGTAGATTCGATTAGTATGTTATAAGTTTTACTTTCTATTATATATCATATAGTTTATTTTTATTGTAATCCATTTCACCCAAAGTCGTATTGATGTCAGATACCCGGCAACGTGATGTTATCATTTCAACATTATTGATGTCACTCAGTTGGATTAGTTGCTGGTGATATCAAACACTGGAATGGACAACACCGTGGAACCAGTTGATATGGTAAATTCGTACGTTTGTCTAAATTGATGCATGCAATACTTGACATTTCCGATATACTCGTCAAACGTTTTCACAAAATAGTCTTCTGTGCACAAAATACGAAAAAGTTGCTTACACCCAACATAATCTAGATTAGTGACAACTTTCTGATGACTTTCTCAAATTGAAATTCCTTCACTTTCAGAACTCTGCAAGAGTGAGAGTAAAACGTAGACGTCTGAAGGTTATAGCTATCCTGTCAACTGTAATTGGTTTGATAATAGTAGCTACGTTGATCGGCGTAATACTCTTCGCTACCAGAGCACTGAATTGCAAAATGATAGGTCAGTCACCTACATTTAATCACCACTTTTTTCTTAACTGCGCAGGTCTTTCCGAACCACGAATACATGCATGGCGTTTATGTGTGTTGTGTACTATACGTTCTATGTAGTATTGGGTAATCGGTTACACATTTATCTCAAATATACTGAGCTGTGTTTGCTAGTTGTTTGTAGGTACGTTGTTACAACGATAATCTTAAATGATGTTTTTGACATAAATTGGTACTGTAAACCAAAATACTGTATTTTTACCATTTAAAGCGTATTTATTAAAGTTCGTACAAAGATTGGGAAAACGCTACATAAATGTAATTCAGCCAGTCAATGGAAAGCAAAAATATCGAAAATTTAACAAATTATCTACAGTAATCGATAATTACAGCAGTTATTAATTGCGTGAATATTAAATACATTTCGTTATTATATGTGCACAATGTTGAAAACCGAAAGTATTCATCGTAGTGTTTTACTCACATTTAATCAAATTTATTTTATCGATTTTTTTATATCTGTTTGTTTTATCTATTTTTTGAATAATCTGTGGTAATAGTTAGAAAGACCATTGTGTTATGTGAAACATAACTGTACAATTGGGTTTTATGAACGTTAATTGAACCAGCCTGAGCCAAGAAACAACAGAGTAGGCTACCTTACACCTTTGCTAGTGAAAAATAATTCAGTAAGATCTATAAATGGCATAGAGTTAACGAAGGACTAAAAAGCTAATCTGGAAAAGTAGGCGCCATGTCCCTATATGGTATGGGTGGAAATGCTAATTAGCGGCTGAGTAATGAATGAATGAACATGCTGGTTGCTCACAATAACTTTTTAGGCTATGATATAAGCGCCTGATATGGTGGGTACAACTAATAGAACAGGATATGCTGAATCTTTCGCAAAAACCTGATTTCATATATATCATTTGAGGTGCATATATCTTTCTTCTGTACATTAATTATTGTGAATGGCGCCAGCAGACTGTTCATTTCCTCTCGTGTAGCACATACATTTCCTTACTACTGTACACACTATATGTATGCAATTGTATTGTATGCGTCTGGTACATGTATTATCAGAGATTTTAATTATCCATGGTATATGCAATGCTCAAACGACTTGTTAAATATGTTTATTATCTTATATATATTCAGAGATGACAAATACTTGTGAACAAAAAACATTGTCGATAACTACAGCCTCTACAAATACTGGATCAGGTATGTAGCACTACGCAATGTCATCACTGGGGGAACTCCAGGCAGCAAATGAATGTGAACGCACTCCTGAGTGTGTTTGTAACTTGCCCACACAAGCGACATATCTTCGTGTTTGCATCAGTTGTTGATAACAACGTTATTGATTGTCGTATCCTTAAAATTATTTCATCATATTGCGTGTTGATATATGAATTTGCTTGCCATTAAACGGTGTGTTTGCGTGGTTCTTCCTACATGCAGACGCCACTACAGTGGAATGCCGATGTGATTTACACTAACTGAAGAGTAATATCCAGATTTATTCTATTCAACGTGACTGACTTAAAATTTACCTGCTTGATTTAAATTTGATGTGTGGCCAATATGTGTATCATAACAACTGACATTGATCAATTATAGTACTTTCAGTCAAGTGACCGATTGTTCACGTCATTTATATTTTTCTTTTTATACCACATTATGCCTCATCCCTAATGTTCTATCCATGGGTTCTATTTTCCGTAACCAAAACTTCTGGAAACTATCCAATTGAACTGGTATATCAAACAGTTTATTTGTTGAAAACTGTCTACATTTGCTTGTTAATTGAATAGTTTCAGACAGAACAGAAGAACGATACAGTTCTGTAGCATACACTTACCTAAACGTTAGGTTACACCCACGCGTATACCAATTAGTACAAACGATCCTGTAAATGAGACAATTTATACAATTTTTCCCTTATAAAATCCGTAAAATTGGGTTGTAACTAGTTTATGTTTTAAAATTAAGTGAGACTTCTGTCTTTCAAGTATTCTAAAATATAGCCAAGGCAGAATTAAGTTACATTCCCAGAAAATACGCGTATTAAAATGGTGATTTTAATGTCACGTGGTATGTATTAAATTATTAATGCGAAAATGCAATTTTGTAACATTTTATTATTTGCCTGACATTACTACCAAGCCAGATTTGAGGCGATATAGATAATACATTATATATATAGTTTGTACCTCGAGCAAAATATGCTAATACAAACGTTGTTCCAAAATGAGCTGCAAATTAGGAACATTTTCTTTAGCTTGAACTGATGTTGCTTCATATACATCATCATTGAATGGACTTTGGTTAGCCAGATGAAAACCTGAAATCTAAATTATATTTGTAATTTTGATAATACCGTATTAATAATAATTAATATAATATTTTCAGCTATATGCAATAACGATTGTGCCTATTCTGCTGACGGTTATTGTGATGATGGTGGTGATAATTCCCAATCTTACTATTGTGAATTTGGCTCTGACTGTGAGGATTGTGGCATACGTATTGGACATTCACATTCAGGTAACAAATAAATTGTGCCTGCCATAACGATGGTGGTCATGACCATAATATTAATGATACCAGAGATAAGATAAATATTTGTATGCCACATTATTCCGCATAATCGGTGTGCATCTTCTTAGGAAACTCTCTGATTTGTTTCATTGTTTCAAAGTTCACAAAACAATTTCAGACAAAGAATGTTTTCCCACTATGAACCTGAGAGTGCAATGTCACAGTTTCAGAGAACAATTTTGTGGGAAACCAAGTTGCGAACTATGTTTCCTTAAATCAGCAACGTAGTGCAGTGGCCAATAGTGGAATATGAATGGTGTGTAATGTACATTTTGGTAGTTTATTCAATCATCGTCTTAATGTATCCTGCGATACTGATGAAATTGATGATAAGAAACTACATGCGTGTTTGAAGATTTATCAAAATTAATCGTATTTTTGGAATGAAACATTGAGACTATTATTATATATCGTACAATACGTATACACATATTCTTAGTTCATAACACTGTTCAATTACCTATACGTATATCCACACGCATGTGTGCGTGTATATTAATTAATACAAAAGACATTTTAAACAATGATTCTCTTGTAAAATCGGTAAAATTAGATTCTGACTTGCCTACATTTGATTTCAAAAAGAAGTGATTTTTTTTCTCACTAAAGTATTGCAAATATAGCCAAGGCATGATAGGATTAAACACTTCGGACAAACAGTCTGTATCATTTGAGCTATTGTGGATACAGATACACATTCCTAGGAAATACAATCATTGAAATGACCCTTTCAATGTTACATAATATGTATTAAATTATTATTGAGCAAATGACAAAGCGTACTATTTACCGTGTTGTATTTATGTAAATTAACCTTAGCCTATGCCCTTAGACGAGCAGCGTACAATGTACTAAATCTGATACATGTATTATCAGGGATTTGCATTATTTATCAACAGGTAATGCTCAATCGAGTATATTGTTATTTATGTTTATTATCCTATATATATTCAGACATGGCAAATATTTGTGAAGGGAAAACATCGCCGAAAACAACTGTCTCTACAAATAATGAATTGACCATGTCAGGTATGTAACTTGTCTTTGATTTTCGGCAGAGACAGTTCAGCTCAAATAAAAGCAACAGTATACAATTATTAACTACAACTGAAGGGTTTCATGAAGATTCTCTTAGAAGAATCATGTACCATACTTACGGATTTGGCTTGCCTAGTTACAGATCACGTGCAATCACGTGTCCCTACTTCGCAGCATTACGTTCTCCAGATACTGTGTGTGGCCTCAGTAGCTTGTCAACACAAGCGAAATATCTGTGTTTTTTTCTGCATCTATGTTGGCAATAACTTTATGCCTGTAATAGCAGACAAAATATTTCAAAACATTGCATGTGGACATCTAAATTCGCTTGTATCTGCATGGTTCTTCCTACACGCAGAGGAAGTGATTCATCATTAAAAAAAACTGCCGGTGTGTTTTATATAAACTGATGAATATCCACACACATAAATGATAGAAACAATTGACTCCTGTTGTGCTATTCATTAATATTCTAAAGAATTACTCTACTAATTATTTTACTTATTCATTTCCAGGTAAATGTAACAATGATTGTTCGTGGTTTAATAACGGTGAATGCGACGATGGTGGTGTTAATTATGTTTATAGCGATTGTGATTATGGTTCAGACTGTGAGGATTGTGGCGTACGCTTTTAGAAATACCGTGTTTCATATATTAAGAACGTGGTGTATTGGACGACACCAAACCACACTTGTATATTTCATAAACCATGATTTATTAACATTATCATGCACAATGTGTATGATTATATATTTCAGTGCATGCATTAATAAACGCAAATATGATTTAGTCTTTGTATTCACTGTTGGCCAATAGGTCAAATTTGACTTGAAAATGCCTCGAATTGACAGAAATAGTACCAGGAACTAATTTTACACACCTAAAACATATATAAAAGAAGTATTACACATCATTTACTATCGCTCAACTTGAAATATGCAAATTACCAGTGCTCCCAAAAGATGCTATTTAGAAATCCAAAACTGAATTTGTTCTAGGTTCACAAAATCATAGGAAAGAACATTTTGACTAAACGTTGAAACACATCCAGTAATCCACACATCCCCATTCTTCACATTGATTAATTAATTATGTATTTTAATTATGCATAATTTATAAATTATTTCGATTGTTCATTCATTCATTTGTTCCACCTCATTCATGTAATAATTTGTTTGTTTGTTTGTTTGTTTAATCGGTTGTTTATTTAAACCTACCGACGAGCAAAAGGTCTTTAAAGTATGTACATACTCACACTGAACAGAAACAGTAACAGAACAGCAAATGAACTGGTCTAAATTAGTGTAGCAAAATATCCTGTTCTGATAATATATTATAAAAATTATAATCCAGTTTATAAATCGAAAATCCATTTTGCACAAACTTGTCTCTCTAAGAAATGATGTTTAATATATTATCAATATTTCTTAGTAGAATTAGATATTTAAAAAAATATGTGATGGTTTGAAATAGAATTATTGGGTCACAATATCAATTATTTAACACGAAATTTAAAGATTCAGATAAATATGGACAATATCTCTGAGTAACTTCCAATTCAAGAAATGTCAATACATGCAAACTGAAAATATAGTCAATAATTATTCATATCATCCCTGGCACGAAAAGCGTCACACAAATGTTTATGTATATATTTATTCACAGGATACATACAAGCCATCGCAATGATGATACTATGTACGTCTGTTTACTGACTAACCAGCTACATGTAATTGCTAGAAGATTACATGCATCCAATGTGAGTTAAAGTTGGCATGGAATATAATTACCCTGTTAGAAGATTTTCTCAAAACTAACACTTATTATGTGTCTTGTGTGTACCATGTGCTTCCTGCCATTTAATAATAATATTTAATAATATGTAGTTAAGCAGTACGTGTTCAATACTTTTGAAAAACACTGACCTCATGGTTGTGTTGAGGCTGTAATGCTGACATTACGTCCTGGCTGTATACCTTGAAGTTTTCTTCCTCTCGTTTTATTCGTTCATTTTCCCCTACTTTGTAGTAATGACACAACTTGTTACGTAGCTGTATGCCTTGTGATACCTATATCTTTCTCTCATTCATTTGTATATAGATTTTAAATCTAAATTGTATTGGTAAACAAAGGTGACTCAACCTAGAACCAGTATGCTAGCTAGCTACTGACATAGACATATAATACAAGCGGTAGAACTGAATAGATTTATGCATAATCATTACACAGTCGCCTGCTTTATTCACAAGACAATGTATATATGAATCCCAAATCAAGTCGTTGGTAGGATTAATGCAGTCATCTTTTACATGGTCAATTCGACTCAGTTTAGCCCCATTATTGGTGTAATTGCTTTCAATGCACTATTTACTAAAAAATACACTAAATTAAATTCAGATTTAAATGTCTCTCATTAGACATTAGATTCAAGACATAGAAACAGCATACAAATATATTTTCCTACATCATACATCCGTTGTGCAGTAGTATAGGAGAACGGAATGTGTAGCTTTAGGTTTGAATGTGCTTTGTAGCATCCTGATAAAACTATCATACAGCAAGATAAAACTAATGTCTAAATCATAACTCATAAATGTATGCTTACGTATTTGTAATTGGAACTACCGCTACCATGGTGATTCAGTCGATATGTATTATTTCATGTTTTTTTCATATTGTGCTCATTGTTGAAAAAAGAACACCCCTTTGGCTGATATCTATTCATTCCACCAAACATATAATATTTACAGTAATGTATATCAACATAATAATTTATCATTTATTATTTATTACATTTCTTTTCACATGTCTCTTACATACTGGATATTTCTCTCACATATATTGTTACACCAGTAGTAGTTTTGCTATTGTACGACAGGGTAACAGAGCATTGTCTGCTGGTTCCGAGATATTCTCATCAAGTAATTGTTTCAGTTTCATATGCCATGTTAATTTGGCAACAACAAAACACACAGAATAACTATTTTAATGATCAGCAAAATCTTTTTGATTTACATGAGCTTATTATCTTTTTGCATGTTGCTTAATTTTAATCTTAGTTTTATTTCATTTTAGTTGTGGTCAATGACAACTACTTTATTGTATCGACCTCCATAGCTAAAACGTTCATGTACAGGTCATATTCTGTTTAGACACTGATACTGACACTGAAAATGGCGACCTAAAGTTCTGCAGCCCGTTATCCATTCACAGGTTACATTAAGATGCACTGGTCCTGTCATAACATACGTGGGTCACTCTACTGAGTAAAGAAAATGGTTAAAAGTTCCGACCAACTAAAAAAGATCAACAAAACTGCAAACAGACAATAGAAGTCAACAGTCACACAACAGACGAACAGCTGTTGCCAATACTTTCATTAACAAACATGATATCATACCTAAGCTTCGCCTCGCCATTTTTTTTATAATAACACCCGGTATTCCTGCAGCACTTTTCACAGAAATGATATTGTCAATTAAACTCAAATTCAAACTCAGAGTTGGTGACAAATCTGTAAAACCAACTTTTTCAATAATGGCTACCTGCCATTAATTCTTGTTGAATGTTTGGAAAAACATCCAAGTCTACAAATTCCAATATTCAATGAGAAAGGTTTGGAGTGTACATATTATTAGAAACAACTGCAAAGGTCTTGGCAAATAGTTGGGAAGGCTGTTAAAGTTTTATTGTAGTGTGACAGATTTGAAGAAGCTATAAAATGTGCTTCCACATATCTATGTTTATCTATGATGTCATGATAGATAATGGATATATATATATATATATATATATATATATATATATATATATATATATATATATATATATATATATATATATATATATATATATATATATATATATATATATATATATATATATATATATAGTGTAATCGAAAGGGTTTACCAAATACTGTCACACTGGATTACAACCCTATTCAAAAGAGGGCCACAGTGAGTTTGGTACTTGCTGCTGTTCTATTTCAAGTTTAGGAAGCTGAGATATTAGGACTGTCCCTAAAACAAATTAAAAATGACAAAAAGCAGTCAGTCAGTCCCCATCTGATGTCAGAACATGGAATTTCCTCTGTGTGTTTTGTGACTTTGTTGAAGAGTAATAAATTGAATATGTCCATACATGGCGGAGAGGTTGCAACCATTTCAATATCATGGTATTATTACACTATTGAGAAGTGAAGTGTAAATTTACATAACTCACATTCTGATTAATAGTGAAACACATCATACAGGAGAAATGGTAACGATAAGGGTTACAAAATACGGGCTATGAAAACGAAATATTCGCACATGGAAATATTACACAAATATTAGAAGTGACCGTGATATTGCAATGATGGAAATTAGGCACTGTGCCACGAGAACGGCCTACTTGCACCCAAACAATACAGACTTACACAACCTAAAGTTATGAGGGCAACTTACTCGAACCCCTTTAAAAGATCCATTTCATTAGTAAATAGCGCCCTCACTCAACAATAATTAGAATGAGTGGTTGGATGCAAATGAGATAGGAACCATTAATGCTGTAGGATGTATAGGGAGGGGTGGAGGATTTCATTTTTGCAATGACTGGTTGTAATGGGATATATCGTTGTTTTCAGGATGCAGTCTGATATTTGTTGCTTTCTTGGTAGTTCAATTATGGCTATAATTTTTGTAGTGGGTGGAAGATTGGGTGTTTATTGGTTGCCGGGTCGTTGTCTAGACACCCTGCAGCTTGAAATGACGTGTTCCAAATCAATGACGGTGTCTTTGAAAAACATGGCATCAAAATGATTTCTGTTTATCTATTACTTTTGTAGATCCTGCGAACTAGCCCATGGATATGATATCGGGGAATAACTGGTATGCTGAACAAGATTTACTAATTATTGCTGGCAATATTTCAATTTGAATTAGGAGCAAACTGAGACACCAAAATCTAGTCATTGTATTGTTATCGGAGGCAGCGGCACGACATTTTGCATGGGGGAGGGGGTTCTGCTCTATTTTGAAATCTAGACCCTCTGAAACACTATTTCCTGCATTTTGAGGCAAATAAAAATAGAAATGACATGTGTATTTTTGAATGTGGAAGACTTGGCAAGCCCACACAAAAATATAATGATGTGAGGTATGCAATTTCTTTTTTCATTTCTATTTGTGAAAAAACCCAACCAACAGTGAGTCAGTTCTTATTAGAGGTCAGGACATTACAATTGCTCTATGTATGTTGTGAGCTTGTTGAAGCAAAATATATTGGATATGTCCATACCACTACTGAGAGTTTACGTGTGACATTGACACGACAGAAATATATGTCAGAAGTGGCACTGAACATAAATTGCCATATATCGTGGTGCGAGTGAGTTGACATATACGTTAGTAACTGGTGTTACGTTAGTGGCAGTGTAAGTGTAAAGCCCGACATTGAAACAACCTGTTTGATCAGTTGCTAAGTTGTTGGACGGGTATTACTAGTAGATTGTGTACTCTATGTACGATACCAAAATAATATTGTTACAACATATGGCCTTAAATTGATTCAGTATTGTGTAAAACAAACTCACTACAAAAACAAGATTACTGTACATGTGTTATGGCGGAGAGGTTGCAACCATTTCAATATCATGGCATTATTACACTATTTAGAAGTAAAGTGTAAATTGACAGTACTCATATATGGATTAATAATAAACCACGTCATACATTCACACAGGAGAGATGATAACGATAAGGATTACGAAATATTATAACAACTATTAGAAATGACCTTGATATTGCCATGATGGAAAGGAAGCACTGTGCACGAGGACTGCATTCAAGTTGACCACCCCTTCCCCTCCCAGTGTGTTCAATGCATTCTTTAAAACGGCTTGAAATAAATCATTTTTATTTAGTTGATAGTTGAAATGACACGGATTCGGCAAATGCTGACAATTAAATTATGATTATTAATCGTAATATTATGAAGGCAAACATTATTTAAACTTTGCATTCCAAGTAAAAACTGCAATATCCAGAGAACGTGCAGTCACCTGATTTCCAACTCACTTTTAGTGTTCCGTGCGAGAGTCACATTGTATCATCGCACATTGGTATCATTTCTGAGCAACATCTCGAATGCATCGTGACCAATTGGGTTTGAAGTATAGAAAATACAATCACGTGCATACTTACAAGCCTGGCGATTTGATTCATCCGCTTGTAGTTAAACCACTCTGGTTATTGGCGTACCGCGATACTATGTAGAGGGCACGTGAACAGTCGGTTTTATGGACAAACATACAGTGCATCAGCAGTATTTGGTGCTCCGAACGTATAGAACCTTTGTGTTTACGTGAGTGACGACACAGATTCGGCGTCTGTAGCCATGACGCGCGTTTCAGCCTCGGAATGCGCGGCTCACTTGTGGTATTAGATGTCGTGACTCAAGTGTATTAACACAACTTTGTAGGCTTGTCAAGCTTGTCTTCCCATGTAGTCTTACCAGCATTTCCATCAACATTGCTTTCCACGTAACTTTACCAACTTCTAACGTAATTTTCCAGACTGCGATGTTGTGAATCTGCAAGTCTTTCAACGTAACATTACCAACGTTGCACTCAAATTTCAAAACTTGCCATCTAGCAATACAGACGACCCACGGAACTTCACTAACTGTGCGCGCAACTTTGCAAACTTGTCACTTAACCTTACCAAATTTCACGCAAAGTTTCAGGATTTTGAAGTAGTTTTACCAACTTTGTTTGCCAGTTTGCCTACTTGCCACCAAACACAACCTATAACTATGCGTGCAACTTTGAAATCTTTTCACATAATTTTATCAAAATTGTACTCAACCTTTCAGATTGCCACATAGCAATTCAAATTTTTCATCTAACCAATTTTGCACGCAACTTCACAGACTTTTCAGATATCTTTATCAACTTTTGATGAAATTTTACGACACTCCATATAACTGTACGCCATTTAAACGTGACTTTATTTACCAATTTAGGCCGCAATTTTGCAGGGTTACTAACTTTCCCGATTTTGCACGTTATCTACGTTCTTTTACCAACTGTGCAAGCAATTTTGCAAACTTTCCACGTCAACTTTACATACAACTTCGCAAATATTTGACATAACTTTACCAATTTTGCACGCAATTTTGTTGACTTTCCACGTAAACTTACGTACTTTGCATACAACTTTGCAGATATTTGACATAACTTTACCAACTTTGCACGCAATTTTGCAAACTTCCACGGAAACTTACGTACTTTGCATACAACTTTGCAGATATTTGACATAACTTTACCAACTTTGCACGTAAACTTACGTACTTTGCATACAACTTTGCACGTAAACTTACGTACTTTGCATACAACTTTGTAGATATTTGACATAACGTTTACAACTTTGCACGCAATTTTGCAAACTTCCACGGAAACTTACGTACTTTGCATACAACTTTGCAGATGTTTGACATAACTTTACCAACTTTGCACGCAGTTTTGCAAACTTTCCACGGAAACTTACGTACTTTGCATACAACTTTGCAGACATTTGACATAACTTTACCAACTTTGCACGTAAACTTACGTACTTTGCATACAACTTTGTAGATATTTGACATAACTTTCACAACTTTGCACGCAATTTTGCAAAGTTTCCACGTAAGCTTGCGTACTTTGCATACAACTTTGCAAATATTTGACTTAACTTTACCAACTTTGCACGCAATTTTGCAAATTTCCCACGTAAACTTACGTACTTTGACAACTGTGCAGATATTTGACATAACTTTACCAACTATGCACGCAATTTTGCAAACCATCCACGTCAAGTTGCGTACTTTGGATACAACTTTGCAAATATTTGACTTAACTTTACCAACTTTGCACGCAATTTTGCAAATTTTCCACGTAAACTTACCTACTTTGCATACAACTTTGCAGATATTTGACATAACTTTACCAACTATGCACTCAATTTTGCAAACTTTCCACGTAAACTTATGTACTTTGCATACAACTGTGCAGATATTTGACATAACTTTACCAACTATGCACGCAATTTTGCAAACTTTCCACGCACACTTACGTACTTTGTATAGAGCTTTGCAGATGTTTGACATAAATTTACCAACTTTGCACGCAATTTTGCAAACTATCCACGTAAACTTACCTACTTTGTATACAACTTTGCAGATATTTGACATAACTTTACCTACTTTGCACGTAAACTTACGTACCTTGCATACAACTTTGCAGATATTTGACATAACTTTCACAACTTTGCAGGCAATTTTGCAAACTTTCCACGTAAACTTGCGTACTTTGCATACAACTTTGCAAATATTTGACTTAACTTTACCAACTTTGCACGCAATTTTGCAAATTTTCCACGTAAACTTACCTACTTTGCATACAACTTTGCAGATATTTGACATAACTTTACCAACTATGCACTCAATTTTGCAAACTTTCCACGTAAACTTATGTACTTTGACAACTGTGCAGATATTTGACATAACTTTACCAACTATGCACGCAATTTTGCAAACTTTCCACGCACACTTACGTACTTTGTATAGAGCTTTGCAGATGTTTGACATAAATTTACCAACTTTGCACGCAATTTTACAAATTTCCCACGTAAACTTACGTACTTTGACAACTGTGCAGATATTTGACATAACTTTACCAACTATGCACGCAATTTTGCAAACCATCCACGCAAGTTGCGTACTTTGGATACAACTTTGCAAATATTTGACTTAACTTTACCAACTTTGCACGCAATTTTGCAAATTTTCCACGTAAACTTACATACTTTGCATACAACTTTGCAGATATTTGACATAACTTTACCAACTATGCACTCAACTTTGCAAATATTTGACTTAACTTTCACAACTTTGCACGCAATTTTGCAAACTTTCCACGCACACTTACGTACTTTGTATAGAGCTTTGCAGATGTTTGACATAAATTTACCAACTTTGCACGCAATTTTACAAACTATCCACGTAAACTTACCTACTTTGTATACAACTTTGCAGATATTTGACATAAATTTACCTACTTTGCACGTAAACTTACGTACCTTGCATACAACTTTGCAGATATTTGACATAACTTTCACAACTTTGCACGCAATTTTGCAAACTTTCCACGTAAACTTGCGTACTTTGCATACAACTTTGCAAATATTTGACTTAACTTTACCAACTTTGCACGCAATTTTGCAAACTTTCCACGTAAACTTATGTACTTTGCATACAACTGTGCAGATATTTGACATAACTTTACCAACTATGCACGCAATTTTGCAAACTTTCCACGCACACTTACGTACTTTGTATAGAGCTTTGCAGATGTTTGACATAAATTTACCAACTTTGCACGCAATTTTGCAAACTATCCACGTAAACTTACCTACTTTGTAGACAACTTTGCAGATATTTGACATCACTTTACCTACTTTGCACGTAAACTTACGTACCTTGCATACAACATGGCAGATATTTGACATAACTTTCACAACTTGGCACGCAATTTTGCAAACTTTCCACGTAAACTTGCGTACTTTGCATACAACTTTGCAAATATTTGACTTAACTTTACCAACTTTGCACGCAATTTTGCAAATTTTCCACGTAAACTTACCTACTTTGCATACAACTTTGCAGATATTTGACATAACTTTACCAACTATGCACTCAATTTTGCAAACTTTCCACGTAAACTTATGTACTTTGCATACAACTGTGCAGATATTTGACATAACTTTACCAACTATGCACGCAATTTTGCAAACTTTCCACGCACACTTACGTACTTTGTATAGAGCTTTGCAGATGTTTGACATAAATTTACCAACTTTGCACGTAATTTTGCAAACTATCCACGTAAACTTACCTACTTTGTAGACAACTTTGCAGATATTTGACATAACTTTACCTACTTTGCACGTAAACTTACGTACCTTGCATACAACTTTGCAGATATTTGACATAACTTTCACAACTTTGCACGCAATTTTGCAAACTTTCCACGTAAACTTACCTACTTTGTATACAACTTTGCAGATATTTGACATAACTTTACCTACTTTGCACGTAAACTTACGTACCTTGCATACAACTTTGCAGATATTTGACATAACTTTCACAACTTTGCACGCAATTTTGCAAACTTTCCACGTAAACTTGCGTACTTTGAATACAACTTTGCAGATATTTGACATAACTTTCACAACTTTGCACGCAATTTTGTAAACTTTCCATGTAAACTTGCGTACTTTGAATACAACTTTGCAGATATTTGACATAACTTTCACAACTTTGCACGCAATTTTGTAAACTTTCCATGTAAACTTACGTACTTTGAATACAACTTTGCAGATATTTGACATAACTTTCACAACTTTGCACGCAATTTTGCAAACTTTCCACGGAAACTTACGTACTTTGCATACAACTTTGCAAATATTTGACATAACTTTACCAACATTGCACGTAAACTTACGTACTTTGCATACAAACATGCAGATATTTGACATAACTTTCACAACTTTGCACGCAATTTTGCAAACTTTCCACGGAAACTTACGTACTTTGAATACAACTTTGCAAATATTTGACTAAACTTTACCAACGTTGCACGCAATTTTGCAAACTATCCACTTAAACTTGCATACTTTGTATACAACTTTGCAGATATTTGACATAACTTTCACAACTTTGCACGCAATTTTGCAAACTTTCCACGTAAACTTACGTACTTTGCATACAACTTTGCAGATATTTGACATAACTTTACCAACTTTGCACGTAAACTTACGTACTTTGCATACAAACATGCAGATATTTGACATAACTTTACTAACTTTGCACGCAATTTTGCAAACTTTCCACATAAATCTACGTACTTTGCATGCAACTTTGCAGATATTTGACATAACTTTTTAAACTTTGCACTCAATTTTGCAGACTTGCTAAGTAGCAATACAGGCTTTCTTGGTTACATTGATAACTCTGCACCAAACTTTGCAAACTTTTAATGGAATTTTATCAACTTTGGGCGCAATTTTGCATACTTTCAACGGAGTTTTGCCGGGCGAATTTTTTCAACTTTGCAGACTTTCTACGTAGCAATACAGACTTCCATAGTTTTATTGCTAATTTTGCACGCACCTTTGCAGATTTTCTACGCTACTTTACCAACATCTTCAACTTGGCAGAAGTACCACATTGTATTACATATTGTTCACGTATTTTTACCAACTATACCGACTTTGCGCTCAACTTTGCACGCTGTTTACGTAAATTTACAAACTTTGTACGTAACTCAGCAGACTATTTATGTACATTTTACCAACTTGGCAAGTAACATATGTGTCATATAGAATTGTTACATAACGTTCCGAACTTAGCAGGCAACTTTGCAGTCCTTAGATGTTTGCAGACGTGCACGTAGCACTACAGATTTTTCATGTAATCTTCGGACTTTCCAGGCTTGGCTTCTAACTTTACTAACTTTCCAGACATTCCACGTAAAAATAACAAGCAGCCTATCGGCTGAGATAGCTCCGCTGTTAGCAATGCACATTTCAATTAAAGAAGTGAAGACATCATTAGAAAATGAACAATATGAATAGTATCAAAGCAATCGGACTTACAGTTTTTAACAAGAAGTCGAAAATATCACTTTTTACCAAAAACTACAAAAATATTCACCAAAATAAATTAATTAGAGAATTGAAGATATCATCACAAAACGAACAAATCTGAGAGAGGTCCACATGTAGTACCTATATATGTAATATCAAAGCAATCGGACTTACAGTTTTCAACAAGAAGTCGAAAATATCACTTTTTACCAAAAATGACAAAAATATTCACCAAAATTAGAGAATTGAAGATGTCATCACAAAATGAACAAATCTGAGAGAGGTCCACATGTAGTACCTATATATGTAATATCAAAGCAATCGGACTTGCGGTTTTAACAAGAAGTCAAAAATATCACTTTTTACCAAAAATGACAAAAATATTCACCAAAATTAGAGAATTGAAGATATCATCACAAAATAAACAAATCTGAGAGAGGTCCACATGTAGTACCTATATATGTAGTATCAAAGCAATTGGACTTGCGGTTTTTAACAAGAAGTCGAAAATATCACTTTTCACCAAAAAATGACAAAAATATTCACCAAAATTAGAGAATTAAAGATATCATTACAAAATGAACAAATCTGAGAGAGGTCCACATGTAGTACCTATATATGTAATATCAAAGCATTTGCACTTGCGGTTTTTAACAAGAAGTCGAAAATATCAGTTTTTACCAAAAATGACAAAAATATTCACCAAAATTAGAGAATTAAAGATATCATTACAAAATGAACAAATCTGAGAGAGGTCCACATGTAGTACCTATATATGTAATATCAAAGCAATTGCACTTGCGGTTTTTAACAAGAAGTCGAAAATATCAGTTTTTACCAAAAATGACAAAAATATTCACCAAAATTAGAGAATTAAAGATATCATCACGAAATGAACAAATCTGAGAGAGGTCCACATGTAGTACCTATATATGTAGTATCAAAGCAATTGGACTTGCGGTTTTTAACAAGAAGTCGAAAATATCAGTTTTTACCAAAAATGACAAAAATATTCACCAAAATTAAAGAATTAAAGATATCATTACAAAATTAACAAATCTGAGAGAGGTCCACATGTAGTACCTATAGATGTAATATCAAAGCAATTGCACTTGCGGTTTTTAACAAGAAGTCGAAAATATAGTTTTTACCAAAAATGACAAAAATATTCACCAAAATTAGAGAATTAAAGATATCAACATGAAATGAACAAACCTAAGAGAGGTCTACCCAAGGTACATATACACCAAGTATCAAAGCATTTAGGCTTGTAGTTTTCAAGAAGAAGTCGAAAAAGTAAAACATTGACACGGACGACGGACAATCACTCATATGATAAGCTCCGCTCGACAAAGTCGACAGCGGAGCTAAAAAAACTTATCTTGCCACGAAGCAATGCAGACTTTCCATGTAACCCTAATTTTCCAATTACCGTTTATGACATGCATTTAGTCTTTTTCTGTTTTTTATTTTGCATTTCAGGCAAGTTTTCCCTCTCCAAGGTAAATCTCAGATGTCATTTGTTCATTTCGAGACAATTTCCCACGCCTTCAAAACTGACTTTTCCAACTTTGCAAACTGCTTTTTATAAATTTTAAACTTTACAGATGACTTTCTTTACTTTTTGAGCAACCAAGTTGCCTCCTGAGGTGATACCCTTTGCCTAAACTTTCTTGAATTTTCAGAAAACTTCTCACCTTCAAAAGCGTCTTTTCAAACTTTGCACTTTTTGCAGAAACTCTGTCAGGCTATGGCATTATAATATTATCATTATGTGTATTATTTTTAACATCACACCTTAACCCGGTCACTGGTAGCACAGTGTTTGTTGCACCAGATTCATGATCGGTAGACCCAAGTTCACATTCTACCTTAGGCTGAACATCAAAGGGTCGACCCCTACCCTGGGTGAGTGTGCCACAGTCTCAATGGGCAGGCCAATTCCACTGGCCGAGATTCATTCACTAACGAATGCGACTTTGGGGGAACCTTGGTTAAGGTCTGCAGGTGCTTGTGTTCGACTGGGCCTGGTTGACACCAGGATAGCGCATTACAAATTGCCATTTGACAGAGAAATGGCCGCACAGCCCTGTCATGTAGTCCCAAACATGAGTAGGACTTCACTAGCACTTGCAATTTGCACATACAGAAAAAAAGTCAGGAGAGACAACAGTGACACTCAATGTCCGGAACTGTCGCCTGGCACAAAAAACAATTTAACAAAAAAACGTCACATCTCAATGGCTCCTTTTGTAATCTTATTGTTAATTTACAATGTATAATTGCAAAGCGTAACCTAAATGCAATAAAATGTAAATATAAATTTTGCGTTTGATCTTCAATAGGAATGGTTTTATCCTCCAAAGTTAACACTTAAAACAGCGAGGCTACTTATACATGTCTACAAAAGTTGACGTGCATCATTATTATACATGCTGCATCTTTCTTATCTGTTGTTACTGCAGGATATGCCTTCTTAATGGTTTTTCGACTGGATGAGTGCAAGTAATGCAAAAGCTATAATGTACATTGTAGTAAAAACTGCTTATGAAAGGCATAATTTAAACAGTAGTAAATTTATTCAACTTCAATTCTGATAAGGTACACTGCTATGAAAATCTGTATACCCGTATCTCCCATCATGAACTAATAAACAAGTCTCTACAGTAGTCATCATCTTAAACGTTTCTAACACAAAGTTGGTGTCTGTGGCATGTCAACACACATGAATATTGTAGGAGTTAAGGTAGTATGTGGCATGTCAACTCACACACGAATATAGTAGAGTTAAGGTAGTATGTGGCATGTCAACTCACACATGAATATAGTAGAGTTAAGGTAGTATGTGGCATGTCAACTCACACATGAATATAGTAGGAGTTAAGGTAGTATGTGGCATGTCAACACACATGAATATAGTAGGAGTTAAAGTAGTATGTGGCATGTCAACTCACATGAATATAGTAGGAGTTAAGGTAGTATGTGGCATGTCAACTCACACACGAATATAGTAGAGTTAAGGTAGTATGTGGCATGTCAACTCAGACATGAATATAGTAGGAGTTAAGGTAGTATGTGGCATGTCAACACACATGAATATAGTAGGAGTTAAAGTAGTATGTGGCATGTCAACTCACATGAATATAGTAGGAGTTAAGGTAGTATGTGGCATGTCAACTCACACATGAATATAGGTGGAGTTAAGGTAGTATGTGGCATGTCAACTCACATGAATATAGTAGAGTTAAGGTAGTATGTGGCATGTCAACTCACATGAATATAGTAGGAGTTAAGGTAGTATGTGGCATGTCAACTCACATGAATATAGTAGAGTTAAGGTAGTATGTGGCATGTCAACTCGCATGAATATAGTGGAGTTAAGGTAGTATGTGGCATGTCAACTCGCACATGAATATAGTTGGAGTTAAAGTAGTATGTGGCATGTCAACTCACATGAATATAGTAGGAGTTAAGGTAGTATGTGGCATGTCAACTCACACATGAATATAGTAGGAGTTAAGGTAGTATGTGGCATGTCAACACACATGAATATAGTAGGAGTTAAAGTAGTATGTGGCATGTCAACTCACATGAATATAGTAGGAGTTAAGGTAGTATGTGGCATGTCAACTCACATGAATATAGTAGAGTTAAGGTAGTATGTGGCATGTCAACTCACATGAATATAGTGGAGTTAAGGTAGTATGTGGCATGTCAACTCGCACATGAATATAGTTGGAGTTAAGGTAGTATGTGGCATGTCAACTCACATGAATATTGTAGGAGTTAAGGTGGTAAGTGGCATGTCAACACACATGAATATAGTAGAAGTTAAGGTAGTATGTGGCATGTCAACTCACACATGAATATAGTAGAGTTAAGGTAGTATGTGGCATGTCAACTCACATGAATATAGTAGAAGTTAAGGTAGTATGTGGCATGTCAACTCACACATGAATATAGTAGAGTTAAGGTAGTATGTGGCATGTCAACTCACACATGAATATAGTGGGCGTTAAGGTAGTATGTGGCATATCAACTCACATGAATATAGTAGAAGTTAAGGTAGTATGTGGCATGTCAACTCACACATGAATATAGTAGGCATTAAGGTAGTATGTGGCATGTCAACTCACACATGAATATAGGAGTTAAGGTAGTATGTGGCATGTGCAATTCATATGTGAATATAGTAGGAGTTAAGGTAGTACGTGGCATGTGCAATTCATATGTGAATATAGTAGGAGTTAAGGTAGTATGTGGCATGTCAACACACATGAATATAGTAGGAGTTAAAGTAGTATGTGGCATGTCAACTCACATGAATATAGTAGGAGTTAAGGTAGTATGTGGCATGTCAACTCACACATGAATATAGGTGGAGTTAAGGTAGTATGTGGCATGTCAACTCACATGAATATAGTAGAGTTAAGGTAGTATGTGGCATGTCAACTCACATGAATATAGTAGGAGTTAAGGTAGTATGTGGCATGTCAACTCGCATGAATATAGTGGAGTTAAGGTAGTATGTGGCATGTCAACTCGCACATGAATATAGTTGGAGTTAAAGTAGTATGTGGCATGTCAACTCACATGAATATAGTAGGAGTTAAGGTAGTATGTGGCATGTCAACTCACACATGAATATAGTAGGAGTTAAGGTAGTATGTGGCATGTCAACACACATGAATATAGTAGGAGTTAAAGTAGTATGTGGCATGTCAACTCACATGAATATAGTAGGAGTTAAGGTAGTATGTGGCATGTCAACTCACATGAATATAGTAGAGTTAAGGTAGTATGTGGCATGTCAACTCACATGAATATAGTGGAGTTAAGGTAGTATGTGGCATGTCAACTCGCACATGAATATAGTTGGAGTTAAGGTAGTATGTGGCATGTCAACTCACATGAATATTGTAGGAGTTAAGGTGGTAAGTGGCATGTCAACACACATGAATATAGTAGAAGTTAAGGTAGTATGTGGCATGTCAACTCACACATGAATATAGTAGAGTTAAGGTAGTATGTGGCATGTCAACTCACATGAATATAGTAGAAGTTAAGGTAGTATGTGGCATGTCAACTCACACATGAATATAGTAGAGTTAAGGTAGTATGTGGCATGTCAACTCACACATGAATATAGTAGGCGTTAAGGTAGTATGTGGCATATCAACTCACATGAATATAGTAGAAGTTAAGGTAGTATGTGGCATGTCAACTCACACATGAATATAGTAGGCATTAAGGTAGTATGTGGCATGTCAACTCACACATGAATATAGGAGTTAAGGTAGTATGTGGCATGTGCAATTCATATGTGAATATAGTAGGAGTTAAGGTAGTATGTGGCATGTGCAATTTATATGTGAATATAGTAAGAGTTAAGATAGTATGTGGCATGTCAACTCACATAGAATATAGTAGAGTTAAGGTAGTATGTGGCATGTCAACTCACATGAATATAGTAGAAGTTAAGGTAGTATGTGGCATGTCAACTCACATGAATATAGTAGAGTTAAGGTAGTATGTGGCATGTCAACTCACATGAATATAGTAGATATTAAGGTAGTATGTGGCATGTCAACTCACATGAATCTAGTAGAGTTAAGGTAGTATGTGGCATGTCAACTCACACATGAATATAGTAGAGTTAAGGTAGTATGTGGCATGTCAACTCACATGAATATAGTAGGAGTTAAGGTAGTATGTGGCATGTCAACTCACACATGAATATAGTAGTTAAGGTAGTATGTGGTATGTCAACTCACACATGAAAATAGTAGAGTTAAGGTAGTATGTGGCATGTCAACTCACACATGAATATAGTAGGAGTTAAGGTAGTATTTGGCATGTGCAATTCATATGTGAATATAGTAAGAGTTAAGATAGTATGTGGCATGTCAACTCACACATGAATATAATAGGAGTTAAGGTAGTATGTGGCATGTCAACTCACACATGAATATAGGAGTTAAGGTAGTGTGTGGCATGTCAACTCACACATGAATATAGTAGGAGTTAAGGTAGTATGTGGCATGTGCAATTCATATGTGAATATAGTAGGAGTTAAGGTAGTATGTGGCATGTCAACTCACACATGAATATAGTAGGAGTTAAGGTAGTATGTGGCATGTGCAATTCATATGTGAATATAGTAGGAGTTAAGGTAGTATGTGGCACGTGCAATTCATATGTGAATATAGTAGGAGTTAAGGTATGTGTAGCATGTGATAATAGAAATGAAGAAGTAATGAAACATTGTATAATCATAATAAAGTACATCTTACTGGCCAACTGAGTTTGACATGCTATTCATTTTTACAATGAGTAATGCATAGCTAATCAAATATTGATAACACTGCTTTAAATTTACTCATGAGTGCTTACAATTTCCATACTAATTATAAGTATGTGTTCGATACACACGCCTGACAAATTACCTGCAGGGTAAAAAATTGAGATTTCTCATAGCAGGTAATTAATTCAGCTACAGAGTGGACAAGAAACAGACTGGGATATTACACAATATTGTGGCAGCCATTTTTAATTGAATATAGTTGGAGTCTAGACTAATTATGTTCACTCTGAGATCATTTCTATTAGTTTCATAGGAAACTGGAGGCTATTCTGAGAAATAGTTGATTGTTGGGAAATATGCAAAAAATATGGGAAATATGCATATGTTAAAATTATAATGATATTCAGCATGACTGTTGGCAAAAGTTGTTGGAAGAAGAGCAAATCCTGGTGAATGCTCGAAAATTCCCCAGAAATTGTATTTATTCAGACCATTCAATATCCCACACAATAGTCATAAAACTCCATACATGCTATAGGAATAATCTCAGAGTGCAACTCTAATTCAAAAAATATGATTTGACTGATCTTATACTTATACTTATTATCTAGATTAAATTATCTAGGTTACTGATTCTATCTAGGTATGTACGTTTTAATTTCCTGGACAGACAGGATACTACCATAGTATTGCACAAATACAACAACCAAAATTTTAGAAACATTGTAACAAAGTTTATATAAAAAAGGAAACTCAATTTAACTTATAATTATAATATTTACAATTATCTATTTTACAATGCATAGTGACGATTTAGTTATTACGTGACTTTACGTTTTACACATGAAATATGTTCTATACGACAGAGAACATTGTTATTTTCTCTGACGCATTATCAACAGTCACCATGCACATACCAGAATGCATTTAAAGGTACAATATGTTGATTGTATTTCTACTGAGAGTAAACATATTATGGGAATCGTACCCATAAAAGAAAACGTTCACTAGAAGTGACAACACTGCCTGCAACTGACCAATAGGTGATTTTTCGTTCACTGCGCAATCTTGCATAATGCGTGAAAGGCGTGGAACAAACGTCGGCTGCAAAAATCGGTTGTTTTGATTTTTAGCTTGAATACCATTATATATAGAAAATTATTAAGCATGGAAATGCCAGAAAAATAGTTTCGCAGTTGTCGAATCTCATGCAAAAATTTGACCTTTGTTTGTCCTGTTTCATGTTCAATTTCATGCATAACGTGGGATCTATTAGAGAACAGAAAATGGTCTATTGAATTCACAAAGTTGCTGTTTACATACTTAAGGCCACATTGCTGTTCCTTGTACTATTCTCAATAGTATTTGTCACATTTACCAAATCTTACTAAGAATAGAACTGATGTAATGACGCAAGAAACAATTAATGGCAATATGCAGACAATAATCAAAGAAAGCTTAGAAAGAACTCCCGTGTGCTGAGAGTATTGAAGACACATTAAAAATTAATTCAAAATTACTTGTACATGAGATATTGATAGAAAAGCTGAAAACTAATTATGTACATCAGGTAACTAATATGAACAGAACAGAACAAAAAAATTATGAATTATTATGCTAATTAGAGAATTAATATGAACAAATTTTAACCCAAAATTAATCAGGCCTGTCTATTGTCCTAGAGCATTTATGTACCAAATTTTATTCAAATGTGATGATCAGTAATTGAGATATCAGTGTTAATTAATTATGTTAATTAGGAGATTAATAAGCATAAATATTTACCAAAAACTAATTGGGTTTCTGCATAGTTCTCTTTAAAAGTTTCATTAAAATCCAATTTGTGGTTCTTTATATATCAGTGGAACATTATGCAAATTAGGTAATTAATATCCAATTAAAACTAATTAGGTCTCTGCATAATCCTAGAAGATCTATGTAGCAAGTCTCATTGAAATATGATGATTACTACTTGATATATCAAAAGCTGAAAATTAATTAATTATGCAAATTAGATAATTAATATGTACTCATATTACCCTAAAAACTATCAGGTTTGTGCAGTGTCCTATGACATCTATGTACCAAGTGTCATTGAAATGTGATGATTACTACTTGAAATATCAAAAGCTGAAAATTAATTAATTATGCAAATTAGCTAATTAATATATACTGATATTAGCCTAAAACTATCAGGTCTGTGCAGTGTCCTATGATGTCTATGTACCAAATTTCATTGAAATGTGATGATTACTACTTGAAATATCAGAAGCTGAAAATTAATTAATTATGCAAATTAGGTAATTAATATATACTAATATTACCCAAAAAACTATCAGGTCTGTGCAGTGTCCTATGACATCTATGTACCAAATTTCATTGAAATGTGATGATTACTACTTGAAATATCAGAAGCTGAAAATTAATTAATTATGCAAATTAGGTAATTAATATATACTAATATTACCCAAAAAACTATCAGGTCTGTGCAGTGTCCTATGACATCTATGTACCAAATTTCATTGAAATGTGATGATTACTACTTGAAATATCAGAAGCTGAAAATTAATTAATTATGCAAATTAGGTAATTAATATATACTGATATTACCCAAAAAACTATCAGGTCTGTGCAGTGTCCTATGACATCTATGTACCAAATTTCATTGAAATGTGATGATTACTACTTGAAATATCAAAAGCTGAAATATAATTAATTATGCTAATTAGGTAATTAATATGTACTCGTATTACCCTAAAAACTATCAGGTCTGTGCAGTGTCTTATGACATCTATGTACCAAGTGTCATTGAAATGTGATGATTAGTACTTGAAATATCAAAAGCTGAAAATTAATTAATTATGCAAATTAGGTAATTAATATGTACTCATATTACCCTAAAAACTCTCAGGTCTGTGCAGTGTCCTATGACATCTACATGTATGTACCAAGTTTCATTGAAATGTGACAATTACTACTTGAAATATCAAAAGCTGAAAATTAATTAATTATGCTAATTAGGTAATTAATATCTACTGATATTACCCTAAAAACTTTCCGGTTTGTGCAGTGTCCTATGACATCTATGTACCAAGTTTTATTGAAATGTGATGATTAGTACTTGAGATATCAGTGGAAAAGCCGAAAATTGATTAATCATTATGCAAATTAGGTAATTAATATTGCACAGATTTTTACCCGAAACTAATCAAATCTGCGCATTAGTTTGGAGCATCTGTGTGCCAAGTTTCATCAAAATCCAATGAGTGGTTCTTTAGATATCAGTGGAACAGTCATGAAACAGCTAAAAATCAGCTAATTATCATGCAAATTAGGTAATTAATATGCATGAATTTTTACCAAAACCTAATCAAATCTGCGCATTGGCCCAGAGCATCTATGCACCAAGTTTCATCAAAAACTGATGTATGGTTCTTGAGATATCAGTGGAACAGACGGACACACATACACACACACACACATACACACATACGGTACACACATACAGACACACTAACTGCAAAGACTCCCTTTTTGTGCTTCGCACACGGGAGTCAAAAACATTTTCAACTTACTGCAATACTGTGACTTTTCAGTAATTTGCTGCAAATCAAGACTGAACAAATACCTTGAGAAAGTATTTCAACACAACATCAGTTCTAAATACGCCAGTCATTCTTTTAGTTTTTTTTATTTGGTCGTCCAAATCAAACACCTTTATGAATAATTAATCACATGATGTAGTAACATCACTTGAAACAAACGCTATTAAACAATGTACTGTGGTGAACCTTACACGCGAAGGAAATATAACTTAATCTTCATGTTTATAACATGAATAGGAGATCAGTTTGAAGTGAACACAATTGAAAGCACTTATTACAATGAATTTACAATCTTTACTGAGTTTGTTGTTTTTTATCTCGTGCATTTTTCTGAAGTCGCTTCGCATAACTCTGTGCCATGGAATTGACAATTGAAATAAGGAAATAGGTGACCATAATGATAATAACCTTTTCAAAAATCCATGACAACCAGTTGGAATCCTACAGAAAGTCAAGTAATATATACATGAATGGTAAACACCAGAAAGAATCCTGCAGAAATTAACATAAATGTTGCACCGCATAATGAAAATATCAACAATAAGCTAGATCATGTCTATAAAACATCTGAACTCACAAAAGAATACTTACTGAATCTGAGACTTGAGGACCCATCTTATGATGTAGCTTTTTTTGTTGTTTTTCAAGATAATCTTTAAATGGTGCTTGTAAAGATGGTCCAATCTTTGGAATATTCCTGTAGAGAATCATAAATAACTGTCACTTTACAACTTACTATACAATGTTACAAAACTGACAAATGTGTCTAAAATGCACAATGCTTATATAATACGATAAGTTCCATGAACAGTCATTTTGAAGCAGAACTTGAAACTAATGCATTTTAATGACATGATGTACAACATAATTGTGAAGTTTGATTGCAGGCAAGAGATAAGACTCTTGAAAAACATTTGTTAACACAAAATTTCTTTCATTCAGCTATTTTGAATCCAATTTGAAAATCATTATTACTGGTATGTTCAATGTATGTATCAAGTGTGAAATAATACGACAAGTCCAGAACGACAGAAATGCGTTATTGTGATGTACTTTTAAAATGGCTGCCAATCAGCTATCTTAAATCTGATCATCAAATAATTATGTGTGACATGATGTACATTTGAAGTTTGAAAATAATAATCAGTTAGGGCATGTCAGTGATGTGCACTGGAACCAAATTTATTAAAACAAAAGACTACCAGTTATTTTGAAATGGATCTGAAAAACAAAATGACATACAACAAGGTTCCAATAATGTCCAAAATATGTTCCAAGTTTGTGCCAATCAGCCTTTTTGAATCAGATAACGAATGGAAGTGCATATAAAGCCTAAGATGTTTAATGTATGTATGAAAATAATATTATTAATTATTACTGTTATTGGCCCAGGCATGTTGAGGCAGGTGGAGATGCACAATTGAATCAAGATAAATCCATTTCATCTGATCGAGGAGTACCAGTAATAATTTGGTGGTTAGGCATTTTAAATTTGTTTTCTCTACTGAAATATTTGATGGCACTCAAGCGGGTGGTGTGCACACTGCACTAACCAGAATTTTGTTGTTAAGCCTTTAATAGTACTAGGATATCACAAAATATACATTTAAACTTTTCACCCCCAGTTCCCTATTTTCATCACAAATTCACAAAATAGTATCGCTTATATTCTGCACTTTCCTTCAGAAGACCTTTTTGAGCAAAAACTGAAAATTGACTCAGGTTAACATGTCAGATGTACCTTTTATAAGTCATTACCTCTGCCATCGTGCATGGAGTGACCATGATAATACAAACACTATACTTACGCTATAAGACTAATAAGGTATTCCACATGGTGTTCACTAAATAAAGTAATAACAAACATCTTCTGTATATGCATCTTTATAATAGCTTTACCAATGAGAGTAGCACCAAAGAATGTCCAGAATGGAATTAGGAAATGTCCACATGTAATTCCGGCAAGGTCAAACAACGGATTGGGAATCTACAAAGAAATACCATAGCTACATTAGTTGTGAGATAGTCAATGTGCAATGTAATTAGTTACGCAAACAGAATTGGAAAGATCAGCAAATGAAAATCATTTTTCGGGTTACTCATTCTATAACATATGCAAATAAAGTTATGTGTATCAATGTCAATTTACAAAAGTGACATGTGTTTATTATAAAATAATAAAAATTTATAAAATCAGCAATTGTGTTGTGAAAAAATACCAACAGGTCTGGGAAAAGTTTGAAGCCCAAGCGAGGTAAACCAGCGTGGGGGATACAATTCCAGAAAGATACACAATACGAAGCAAACTTACAGAAGCACAAGCAAGTATACCAAAAAAACCAAGCTTTTGTACGATATTCTGAACTGTAACTTTCGCACGTGTTATAAAGTCCTAGTGGAGAGACAAAAAAAAAATTGATATGATGAAGTCCAGTTGAACTGGATACACAAACCTGCATACATACATCAACATACAAAACACTGTGGTATGTATAAGTTAACATATCACCATGTCATATCAAACACAGAACAACTACTGCCTTGAGACGTAGGAGAAACATGCATACTGAAGGATACTCATGTCTATTATCATCTTGAATTCAATAGCACACACATCCTTCAGGTGGGATAACATTGTAGCAATAGTTACTTGTAATAATGTACTGTAAAATACTTTTATTTTAGCTGGAATTAATTTTCGCTGAAAAGACTTTTTGGGTATTTTGTATGGAATTTATTTTCACTGATTTAATGTAAAATATAGGAAAAAAAATATATTCACTGGATTTTAGTTTCACTGAATCATTCCTTCAGTGGAAATAACGAAAATTAATTCCAAGCGAAAATAAAGTATTCTACAGTATTATTTTTTTTCTGTGTAAATTAAACTGTTTACTTCAAATTTATAGCTTGTTTTGTAAAAGTAGAATGCTCATTGACTTGTCTTCCTGTTAAAGTTTGGGGATCTCTTTCTCCCCAGACGTACCTGATTCTGGGCGTCTTCTAAATGCTCGAGAAATTCCTCAAATTCTTCATACTCTTCATCGTCTGGATCAATACCGGAAAGTCTTGCTGTAATCGAGTTGAATGAAACGTGTGAGATAAAGAGTTGACACCACCCACTTGCCAAGATTCATTTACATTGGAGAAACCTTGGCTAACCTTTTCATCACCTGACTTTCAGGCCCTAATTTGTCTGCACTTTTTTCTTATAATATACTCTTCAATATTTTAAGAAGTGAGCCCTAATTTTGAAGCCAACAGACAAAATTAGAGTGAATTTTTACTCGAAAAATTTTCTATTTTTGTCCTAATCTATTTAAGGAACTGAGGGTGAAAAGGTTAAAGTGTTAGAGTATTTGTGTTCAACCTAGCCTGATTAATGAAGAAATAACTCAATACATACAATGTATAAACAATAAAAGAATTTGCATCAATAATTGTTACTACCGAGACAAATGAGTCATTGGGTAAGAAAAAGCCCTACATGTGTGCGTGACCTTTGACCTTTGGAATTTGTGGTCACTGTTCTTATACTATTTGCATACTGAAATCTACGCAGGTGTATACACAAGATCTGCATAATGATCAACTTATGAATATTCATGATCTAACACGAAAATCATAAAATGAAATAGCCCAAAAGCCAATGACAGACATAAGATTCTATATAACTTAACGAGCAGTGTGTCTGTATGATTGACCATTGTGTGGGTGTCTGAGTACAAACCATCCTTTGTTGTTTCTTAAGCTCAGTAAAAGTAGGTCAGTGTTAAATCATGGATGTCATGTGAACAATTTATGAGACCAATATATATAAAGTATAGAAAATTATAGAAAACGAGTATACACAGTGTATATAATGTCCTGCAATGGAGCATTCTGATTGGCTGAGAAATACTTTTATTTAACAAGAGTTACATTGTACTATCCAATGGACACTGTATGATCAGATTATACATTACATGGTGTGACAATTATAACTGACATGACAATGCATACAACTTAATCTTACCTGCTTTTGCCATAAAATAGGGTGGCAGTTCACCAATAGCTGTACCCATACCCTGTAAAACAAACATGTATAGATTATTTAAACACAATCTTTTCATTTATGTAAAAACTATACTGAACATGAAAGGTAATTTTATGAAATAAAAAACACATTTATTTTGCTTGCTGTAGAATTTATCTCGTATCTTGGACACTCTAAAAATACTCTGGCAAAATACAATGAGATATTTAGATAACTATCATTTGAATGTTCATAGTGGTGAAGGTCATGAAAACAAAATAATCGTATATTTGTATTGTAAGAACAATACCTGGTAGACATATTTAAGTGTTTCCCACAGCTTTCTAATCAGATGCTGCAAAAAGGCCAGGGTTACACTGCTGCCTTGGTTCCTACCCCTCACAAGTCACTGCATTTTGCTTCTCAGAGATATTTGTTCATGCCAAAATATTAGTTACAATTTTGCTTTTATTATAATTTGGATTAACTTGTAATTTAGGTACAGTTGTTAGACAGCATCCTCTATCAATCAAATGTAGAAATTGTTGTTTTGCTCAAATGACATTTAAGGATGATCACCATTCTAATTTAAAATCACCATAAAAATATTCTGATTTAATATTACTAAATTAAATTATCATACAATTTTGAGCAGAAAAAAACATACTGACCCACATAAAAGCTTCAAGTCTGACTTTACTCATGATTGTCAATATATTCATGGAGGTACCCTCCTCATCAGGACATGTAATTCTGAAATATAAACACATTTTAAAATATTGTCATAATTGAAGAATCTATTGGTTCATGTATAGTTTGAGTCGTTTTTTTTTGTAACAAAAATGGCCACCAGTCAGCTATCTTGTGTGATACTATTGGAGCAATTGTTGTTGATTGAAGACAGACACACATTGGACTAACCCAGGATTTTTGTTTCATTCCAATACTACATTTATTGAAGATAAATAATAGCATTGTCCAGATGGTTAATTGTTTTCAGGTCAAATAAAGTGCACAGCAAGACAAATGTAGCAACAGCTGGTATTTCATCTGGATTTGTCAGTAAAATGTCAAACCAACAATATTACGTATTTAATTTCGTGTTTACAGTAATCATGAAACAATAATTCCAGATATTTAAATTCCTAAATATTCACCTACTGACAGGGAACATGAGTAGGTCAGTTTCACCCGATGATTTTTTACTTGTTTTTCCCTATTGTTACCTTGAAGCTATACTGGTATTTCAGTTCTGAAATTAATCTAAACCGATTTTTTTAAAGCGAGGGAGTCGTCACCTGTACATAGTGTGTCATTGTTTACAAACAAGTGTCTACCCATGAGCCTATGGGTTTTTAGCGTGCATTGTTATCGTCGCTTAGGTTACCCCTCTGCTATAAATATTCACAAAATAAACCTACATAATTTTTTCAGTATTTGATCATAACTATTGATCAAGATCTGTAGTCAATAGAAAATTATGTCAAGCTGGCCAAAAAATAACAGAAAATAAAAAAAAATACATAGAAATAGTGGAAAATTTTGCACCAAAATTTTTCAAAAAATTATGGCCTTTAAAGAGTTAATGAGATACAGTAATAGACTTACTCGTCAGGATATGGTGGTTCTGGAAAGTCCACAGACATGCATTCAAATGCTGCTAGTGTTACTGCTGCTATGTGTGGACCCTAAAAAAACAGAAAAGATACACAATTATCAACGAGGGGTCTGAACATCCGATTCAATATGTTAGAAGCGCGATATTTAATTCATGGCACGAGGAAACTAGCACAGAATACACAGTACTGTAAAATCTGTATTAAAAGCTGCGGCTTCTATTGAAATGGTACAATGCAACAGAGGAGATGCGGCTTCTATTAGAGCATCTACACATATGAAAAATGGTGAATTTTTGGTTCTCAATTGTTCAAAAAGAATGGTGCGGCTTCTATTAGGGATGCGGCTTCTAATACAGATTTTACGGTAATCTTTTTTAATAAACCAATAATTTATAACTTGTGATGATGAAAATCACAAGAAATTTTCCTGACTACCTCAAAGGGAATTATGAAAGATATTTTATAATATATTCATGTATTATAGTTTGCCAGATACTGTGAAAAAAAACAGCATACATTGTTGGCAGCCGAGAGAAAAAATGCATGGACCAGCACTAGCTCACGATCTACAGAGACATTGTTGTTTTATCAACCAAGACACAAAGAAAAGTAAATTGCAGCACCAGATGCAAATTACTGGTCATCGTGTACCAGACATTGCACATGTGGAAAGAACATAAAAAAGACATTACTATTATAAGCTATTACACTGTGACATAATTTGTCTTGAACCAAATACAGCTCAAGAATCAGCATTAGTTCGCAATGTGTTTTGACAAAGTTAAAAAATTTCGTAAGTCAGTAAATATTGAAATTGAAGCGGTTTACAATATCTGTTTAGTTTAATACTGAGATTACATTGCTACTGCATGTTACATCCTGGCGGTGCCCAATGTAGACAAAAGAAAACAGTTGAATTTATCACAAATAACAATTTATGTTCGCTGTGGCAGCTGTGTAACTACAACTATTTGCTGTAATACCATCTGTTGAAGTAGATACTGAAATACGATAATTCTTTACCCTGGAGGCTTTATTTTGCTTTATAATAATAGCTCATGCATTGGATTATTCAAATACCAATACAGTGTTGTATTCCCACAATAAAAATGTATTTCAAATTTCATTTAAAGAATGTTTAATGTAATTGTCGAAATATAGAATAATTCTGTGAAGTTTGTTTTCAGTTAGCAGTCATTGTATTCACTCCATTGCGCTTGTCTATTTTTTTTGTGTGTACGCAGTGACTGATTGGCAAGAGCGGTTTGCTCGCACCAGACGCTAAAATAATGGCGTTAATTATTGTTGTCATTATTAAATATGCACGTATGTGTCCCAATTAATAAAACGTATGGACAACTTTTCGCTTAAAACTAATTTTCACTATTTTCGCTGATGGATGGATTCAGTGAAAATAAAATCCAGCGAATATGCCTTTTTGCCTATATTTTACGTACATTTAACTTGTCAAAGATTAGAGAAAATAAATTCCATACAAAACAACAAAAAAGTCGTTTTTGGCGAAAATTAATTCCAGCTAAAATTAATTATTTTACAGTATATTTATTCAACTAACACTAACTTACCAAGTATAATAGGAATGTATGTAAGCCTGTACCAAGACCAACAGAAGAAAGTACACCCAATCCAACCCAGTAAAAACACCATAAAAATTGCTTCCTCGCTTCTGTCACATACTGCAATGAAATGAAAGAACATCATGTCGTCAAATTATTGCTTTTCATTAAATACTTAGAGTACTTAGCAAAGTATAATTATTCGGTCATCACCTAAACCACTATACCCTACCAGATTCTATTCAGCAAATTTTATTTTAGGCATTTTATTGTTGAAAACTTTTAGTTTTTTCTTTTGTTGGGAAGCAAGAAATCAGAGTCAGAGATCACCGATTAGAGAAAGTTGATGCAGTAAACTCAGTAAGCTTTGTTTGGTCACCTAAACCATTGTTATAAAGTTACATCCTGGCTTACAGTATGTCCGTCACATGAGTTGTACATATCCGAGTTTGACAGTGGCGCCCAACAAAATTAACCAACGTAAGGCCATCCTAGACCAAACAATTTATGACCACTATCTTAGATTTGTACACCTTGTTGCCTGCCAATATTGAAAGATCACGCCAGATAATGAACTTGTTTAGTAGATTACATGTATGCTTCAAAACTCTCGTTTATGACACATAATTTACCAAAATCATTCATTATCCATTTCATGTTTATAGAAGCCATGCTAAAAACCTGGATGACAGCTCTTCCTTTTACCAGATACTCACCCTCTGATGTGATCCTTGTGAATGATAAGTTACAAATAACGATACAGCTAGTAATGTGATAATAATTACTTTAAATTTATTATTCCATAACCTGTAATAAATTATAATTAAAGTGTTATAGTTTTATATTTTAAGTCAACAATGTTATTATTAAATACATTGTATATCTTGAATGACGATCATATCAAAAAAGCGCTGTGGACGACCAACACATTCAACATAGCAAACTAGCGCTAAGTAAATGTTGTCTGAAGAAGAAAAACAAAAATTTTAACAAAAATTTAAACCCTTCACACAATTTATTCTATTATTTGATTTGTTTGAATTAGTACTAATACAGGTTTATGCAAAATGTATAATACAAGCCAATATGACTGAAGTATTCGGGACTACTTTATTGCATGCGTCAGTATATATACTTTTCTAATGGTGTTATATGTCATCTGATCACCCAAGTGTATTTATATGTAAAAATTAGTGCTGTTGGAGTGCTACCGGTAGTAACTGAAATTGGCGGAATTAACAAGGAGTTCAACTTGAAAGCTCTCTGGTTTCTTTGATGTTTTGTGTGTTCCTGAGTAACAATGACATCAGTGATATTAACCAACTCTATGAAAAAGTGTGGATAACTTACCTAACTAGTAATTTAAATAACTTGATGATAACTTCACATAGGAAATAATAAAGTGTCGTGAATGGTCGCCTCCATAGAACAATACCAGCTCTCTCTTCTCTATCTATTCTATATAGTTCTTTCAACGCTTTTTGTGCATCTTCTTCTTTTTTGTCAACTTTTTTGGAGACTTTCCTCTGTTTTACTTTGCTCATGCTATCAGACTTTTGTAGTCTCGCTATCTGTATCATGTGATATAAAAACAAAACAATGATTATATTAAAAATTACAAAAATATACTACAGTGTATATCATGCCTATCATAAATGTTTTGAATTATTTAACAATTTTGTAACATTTTGATATTGTTAGGTACATATACAATGTACATCTGCAAGAAAGTTAACTACAGCAGTTCGAGCCAAATTCAAATTTAGCACCATATGCAATGCATTTTGGGAAAATAACTTTCCAATGTATTTAAAGGAAAACTTTTATTACACTGAAAATTAATTTTTTTAACGTTGAACAATATTAAAATTTAAATCACATGCATGATGTGCATATTTCCATAGTGTGACGTAATGAAGGAAAAATTGAAAATGCACATCACATTATTTTTCAGTTCCTCCATAAAAATTCCAGCAAATTGGAGGAAATATCGAACAGAATCGCGTACACAAGGTGTTCATGTGAAATAGACCACAGTGGCATCAACAAACTAACATACGAGGCATGCACGACGGCATATTTATATTCAGCAATAGTTTCAACACCCTGAATTTTCAATTTTTTTTTCAAACTGTAGAAATATGCATGATCATCGTCAGCGGCTCAGATTGACATCTGCTGATGTTAACCTAAGAGAAAACATCAATACAACATCTATCTCATCTCGTATCAAAAAGCAAAATATTGAAATACACACAAAAAAAATTTTACACAAAAGCCAGTGCAAAAAAAATTGACCTTTTTCTATGACATTTCAGAATTTTGTTTGTAAAAACTTCAATTTGGCTCAAACCTCTCTAAAGCAACAAACTGTGTAGCCACCCCGCGAGAATGAGTAAAATTACATTTATAATAGTACATGCACGGTACCCCTGGATCGCAAGCACATAAGCACGTCATTTATATAATCACCATCAAAATATCAAATAGAACCACGTTGTTAACTCCTGATTCAAAACTTTTGATGTCTGTGGCAGTTACAGAACACTGACTCCAGCATGTTTTGTTATACAAAGGCTCTATATTCAGAAAATTAACATGGCTATTGATTGATTGATTGATATATTTTAGATAATGAACCATTATATAAAAAATCTTACAGGTTTGAGTAAAAGTGAAACGAAATGAAGTCTTTACAGCCAGTTTAATTTGACCAGTCCTCAAGCAAGTGTTTTTACTGTACTACATCATCCCCTGCAGATTCCCCTATACTACAGGAAAATATGTATAATATTTAATCTGCAATATTTTTTGCAAACAACATCTGTTCAGTAACTATGTGTGCAACAACAATGGAGGATGATTTGGTTTAATGGTACAAATGAAAGTGTTCGTTGTGTCCAAAACTTCCCACTAAAAGTTCTGAGGCAGTGTAGAGACAATCTTCCGACCTGTGTAACTAGCCAAGTCATTAATTCGTTGCGTTTTTCACTTGCTTCCAAAGTTATACATTCTCCTTCCATATCTGCGTCAGATCGAAAAGGAGCGTTTTTTGGAGAGGTGTCAGTGCTTGAAAAAGCTATCCATGTACATGTACATGTATGCAGAGTACAGAAGAGATATTTTAATTGACAACTTTTAATTTAAAAACATGTAGAAAACCCAGCATATAAGTTAGCAAGTTAGAACAAGTCACAAATGGGCTGATCTATACATGTACCTCTAAATTACTTGACACAATAATTAGCATAAAAATAAAAACACCATGAATTTATATCACAACAAAGCATACATACTGAATATTATTTAATAGATTATTGTTTTTATAATTAAAATCTAAAAATACTTTAATAAACCTGTACAAGTACAAGTACCAACATTCAGAATACGAGGAACACATCAGGTCTTGGAATTAACGGAGGCAATTGCCTCAATGTTCTATCCGACTGCCAGTTTCAATGAGACCACAGCATTTTCAACATGGGTAGCCTCATAATTCTGAAGTTCAAGCCCTGTGCACAGTCTGCAGCAGTACATAACATTTTCTGACTGTTAAATGACATTCTCAATCAAACAGGTCAAAGAACAATACATCAGTATCAAAAACAACATGTTGGAAATCACACTACCCAAGTATTTGTACGAGACCAAAAGTTGAAGACATAATAGTGAAAAACATGACCTTTCAACCTCAAAACCTCAACTATACACAGAACCAGATGTTAGGCTTTCAGTTTTATGTGGATTCATAAACAGAAAAATTCACTAGTACATGTATATATATGTATAAGTTTCCATGCCTTTAATTAAAATGTAAAAGCTCTCAATATGAACGAATCAATGCAACATTTTGACCTGCTTAGTATTCAAACCAATTAACCTATTGCAAAAAATGGACACGACTCACTAAAAAAAAATGGATCAAAATTAACAAACCTGGATGTAAGTGTTGTTGATACCAGTCTTGATACTATTGTGAATACACGAACACAATATTTAAAAAAATAAAAGATTTACATATCATTTGACTATTAATAGAAAATGCATAATCCAACCATGCTGGTAGACAATTGGGTAATATCAGTGACCATATGCAAGCTGAAAATCCAGTGTTTTATTCAGCTAACCTAGGGGTTCTGAAGTTCAGGTTTTTTTTCATTTATTGACCTAGAGGGCTCTGATATTGAGAGACATGTGGGTGGCCATGAAAACAGCAGGCCAAAAGTTGTCACCTGTTTTGCTGATTCCTAATCTTGAAAGTACATTATTTTCAGTTTTAACTACTGTAGAATACTTTATTTTTGCTTGGAATTTATTTTCGCTATTTTCGCTAAATGTTACTTGTATGATTCTGTGAAAATAAAATCCAGGGAATATACTTTTTTTCCTATATTTCACAACTCATCAAAAATCAGTGAAAATAAATTCCATAAAGAACACCCTAAAACCCTTTTCACCAAAAATGTATTCCACAGTATATGAGCTTTGCAACCAATCATTTGGCATGAATCAGTCTCAATTTGAATAATGTGCCTTACAGTGGGACGCATTTGTTCTATTAGTAGCACATGAACTTACATAAATGGCAGAGGTGCATCTATGGTAAAAAAAGTCATGTTTTAATGATCCAGAATGAATGCGTTTTTGGCTCAGGTGCATTCCTATTAAAGATGTGCATTTAGTAGTACAAATGTAGGAATGATTATTGACTAGCAGGGCTCTTACCGCTAATCAGAACATTAATGATAATGTTAGGGACGACGTCAAAAGATCGATGTCGGATAAAAAACTTATTTCTTTTAGTTTGGGGGTGGGGGGTTTTGACCTCAAAAAGTTTCCATCCAACAAAAACGATTTTATTTTTTAATGAAGTCAAAAAAATCTTGGAGTATTTGTAGTTCGTTTTTTTTCTATCCAATCATGGACAGAAATAACCGAAAAGGGAAAAAACAGAAAAATGGTTTGGTTCGAGTGTAAATCTGTGTGTCAAATAAGGTGCATTTGTAAAATCTTTTTACACCCGCCCGACAGCCAACTGCTATGCAATACTACTGTCCGATTATCAATTTGTATTTAATGGTGAATGTAGTCTGACGCCATGACCAATATTTATCAATTAAGTTTCAGTGGGGGGTAGGGGGATTTGGAAAAAAACTAAAGGAATTAAGTTTTTTATCCGACATCGATCTTTTGACGTCGTCCCTTAGCGTTTGGGTGAAGATAAAAATATTGTTTTAATTTGTTGAAACCACATGTATGTAATAGAATTCTGGTCAGAAAAACACATGTTGGCCAGCTCAAACTCCTACAAAATGGACATAAACAAAACACACAGATTTGTCAGTCTTTCTACCTTAAATATTTTCAGAAATGCAGCCAGTTTGGAAGTTTCTAATACAGAGTTGCCCAGATCCACAGGTCACTGGTACTTGTCAATAAACAAACCTACACACACAAGTCTAAATTCCATGTAGTTGAAGCACGCCCTCATACATCGCGTTTCAGATAAAACGCAGTGAAAGAAAACCCATTGGCTAACAACAACCATAAGATTTGAGAGCTACAAACGCTGATAGACTAATTTGGTAGAGAAATTGCACATCAGCCAGTGAAAAATTCGAATCACAATGCTCAAAAAATGTAAAAGATTAGTGCTGATAAACTGATTGATGGAGAGACATCCATGAACGAGTTAATCAGTTGTTGTAGTTGTTGAACTTCATCTGAACAGGAACTAAAATATCCATGTAACTCATTGTCTAAAACTGTTTTCAAATAATATCTACATAACTTGTTAGTATCTTTGTTGGAATTTTTGTTTGACTTGTGATTACAAATTACTTGAGCAGTACTGGTGTCCAATTGCAAAACAGGTCCATCAGAAACAATTGATTTACTGTGTACTACCATGGAGTACGTACATGCAGGTCAATAGGTCATACATGGGGTTGTTGATCTCGATATATTGTGAATGTCATTGAGAACACAAAAACAACGTACTATACACATAGAAATGAAATATTTTCACCAAGTTTAATTTTATCAGATTTAATGATGTAGGACTATCCATTAAAGTTTGAATTCACTGATTTATAAAGAAAACAATACATTCTACGGTTAAGTTTATATATTTACAGTGTTTTACAATTTAATGCTTTTGTTATCAGCGACAATAAAACCACGCTAAAATTTATGATATGTACATTTGTATGCTGGCAAAGTGAAGTACATAAAGACAATTGTCGCTGTGAGCGCGAGATAGACACGTGTACGCAGTGAGTCATACTGTCCCAAGTCCAGCAATTTAATCTGTTAAGAAAAAGTGGCATGAGGCCCCAACATGATCAGATAACAGAAAGCAACGTTTATTTCATGGTAGGTAAACATGTATTATGATATGTCACCATATCAAGGTTGTCATCAGAGCAGACAGAGTCCCATCAGTCCCCTCACGGCAATCTTGATCACAGACAAGTAACCCCCTCCCCTTTCCTCCCTTCCACTGATCCTGAGACCTTGCTCCCCCTGGGAGAAAGTCAAATACCACTGCCCAATGATGGATGCAATATACAATAGCATGCTACAATTTGAATTTTTATCACCAACAATAGAATTGACACAATATGGTATGTAGAAAAATTAATGAAATGCCTAAAAATCAGATGCGCACATAGACAGGAAGAAAGTTTTGAGAATCAATTGCATAATTTCATTGACAATTTAGTCACAATCTTCATAACCTCAAAGCAAGTTCTCACAGATTCTTGGGACTACCAGGATATAATGTGAACTAAATAGTGGTCAGTATATGTAGACACACCTGGACCCCTACCCCTCCCAATTTCTAAATCTCTGCCAGCTCTCGAGTAATTAATAAGTGAATTTATGTGAACCATAAACAGGAAGAAGCTGAAACAATCATTAATGTTCAGACATGCTTTAAACCTTTGAAATTTGAACATTTATTATGTACTTCCTGCAATTCGCACACATACAGACAATAAAATATTTCACATAATTCTCTCAGGACCTGATGGCACAGTACACAAATGATATCACAAAGCATTATGTCAAGGTTTATCTGTAAAATTAACACTGTTTTTTTTTCTCTTAATGTAATGTACTTTACTCTTTTAGAAGACTGAGCGGTGTATTTTACTTTCCCATTGTCTGTAAAATGTATTAGCCTGTGAACCCAGATAGTAAATAACTTATATATGCAGAGTTTTTATCAATGCAGCTTGACGTATGATTGGCTAGAACAGATTTGTATTTCATTTCATTTCCGCAGAACAATTTATGGTTTGATATCAGTCACAGCTATTGGTGGCAAAAGCGACATAATTTGTTGTTACCATATCTAAAAAGTATTTTGCAGTTGGTGAAGGCTAAGTAAAAGCAAAGCCATGTTATTAATTATTTGAACAATAACTAAGAAAATTTATATTCCGGTGTTGAAATAATTTAGCAATTAATTAAAGACGTTAATTAAATTAAAGGCATATTCTCTGGGTTTAATATCAGGTGATTAGACAATGCAGAAATAAGTACTACTTTTTAAATTCATTGGTTTGTAGAAGAAAAACAACAAGTTCTATTGTAATATAGGTTATTACATTATACATGTACCACTTGTTCATACAGCTGGTTGAGTGACGTCATAAGCTAGTATATTCCACGAACGGAGGATGAGTGAAGGCCATGACGCCACGAGTATTACACAATTAGACGGTTATTTTTGTTATGCTAACCAAAGTGAAATAATGTATTAATGTACATTTCATTTTTATAAAACCTAAGCTAACAATGGCAATAACATGCAATATTTAACACAAATATACAGTATTACTCTCACCAAAGCAGCCTTGTTTCCCTTCGAAGAAAGTCCCCTGTCTTTTAGAAATCGCCTTAAATCTGCACATTTCATCGCATCGTACAAGACAAAGTCCGTATCACGATCTATTGTGTTTGAATAGACACAAGCAGTCTGCTCGATTGCACGAGCCTGATCGATTTGAATGTCGACGTGATTCATCGCTTGTTTCAAGCGTCTAGAACGTCGTAGTGTTGTCTCTGCCATTTGTTTTGCCTCTGTGGAGCGTTTCTTATAAGTTTGCCAAGAATTTCGACCTTCGGATGACCTTAACTACTATGAGTAGTATTTTTAAACAGACCTCACCTGACTTGCTGGTCATCCAGTTGTTTACAACACCACGTTTCAGAGACGAACAGACAGTTGAATGAAACGGTCTCAGTGGTTGGTTGTAAACGAGTCTCAGCTGTATCGGTGAGGGCGTCTTGGCTCGGAACTTGACCATCATTTTTTTAGCAGCGTAACTGACGATGGACCGACTGTACAGCATAAATCGAGATTCATGGTACTCGAATATATATATATATATATATAGTATATATCAGTAAAAATTGGCACCAATTATCAGATAAGACTCGCAAGGTCTTCGAAGCCTGAGAATAATTTAAGAATGCAGACGACACTTGCCTTTATATTTCCCGCTTTATGACATTTCAAAGCTACTGGTGACAAAAGAAAGTTAAAGTAGATTTCAGACACCTTTGTGGTGACATTTTCGTTGGCGTATCAACTAGTCTGATGATCATTCCGCACGCGAGGAGTTAATTTGGATGGTGATGTATTACCCCTTGAGTTGAAGGTTAAAAGGGAGGTAATCGTCGCGCCGCGCATGTGCGACATTTGTGTTGATAAACACTGATTTTCCCATAATCCAATGCGCTCTTCTAATGAAAATCACAAGTATGAGGTTTGACCTGGGCGCGACTTGCACTAATTACAGCCGGTGACTCTTTCGATACCTTCCAATCACCTAAAAAATATTTAATTAAAGCTTTATAGTGACGTCTCAGTTTGTACTCGTTGATCTGCGCAACAGCCAAAGCCGCCATCTTTGTTTATATGATACTCACATATCTCGCGCATGCGTGGCTCGACTACTACCTCCCTTCAACTTCTGATAAGATCTAGAATCACAACAATTTATTAACTCATAACAACCTACTGAAGGAGGTTAAAGGTTACAACAACAACCAAAATAAGATCTAGAATCATTCTCCAAGCATCTAATTGGTTGGCGCGCTCGCGAAACCTGACTTATTACGGGCGCAGTCAAAGCGTATGAGGATGATTCGACTGCATCTACGCCAAACATGACAATTATTACGTCTGCTATTAAACAAGTTCGAATAGTTTTACGGTGTTTGTCGTCATGGCATTCCTCCGCCAAATATTGTAATTGATTACAATTGTAGACATTACACTTACACCACAGGGAGTTGGACAAACTTATGTATTTTAATAAATTATTTAATAATAGCAAAATGTTATATAACTTTAATTTACCAGTTTACAATTTACAATGCAATAACATCGTAATGCCGTGCGTGGTTAGGCTTCATCACTGAACAGTGCGATTCGCTTTTCATAAACGAGGAGTTTGTTATCGTTTGAACGTCTTCGTTTAGCCATAAATCGAGATCATCAATTAACAATATTGTTATGTTGAGAGCGACCAACAGTCTAACTGAAAACAATGACGAATTTTGTGTTGCAGCGAGTGAAATGCATGAACCGGCTACTTCGAAAGGGCAAATACCCGTCATGCAATGTGATTCGTGACGCGTATCAAGTTCATTGAACCATGAGAACTTAAAGGGGCACCTTCCAGTTAAGATTAATTTTACAACAAATTTACTTTCTGGATTAAAATAACAATGGATAACAAAAGATAGATTAACATTGTAAACAACATAAACAATAGTGTCCCATGATTCTTTGGTGCAATCCAAGGGATTGAGCGGTTCCCCTTTAAAGGCAGTCCGATTTTCAGTCCCAATTCTTGAAATTAAGGATGTAAATCATACACATTGGTCAAAACTGTCTCTATGTGGGCGCTGTTTAATGCACGCATCGTCGCAATGATTGAATTCAACTGTTTTTAATGGTCATTACTGATGGTAGATACCCACTGAAAAACACCGATCATTTTCAGTGGTGTTTGCGCGCTCACTGCGCATCAGCCGCGCGTTCCGAACACACGCGCGTCATAGCAACAAACGCCGCGTTTGTGTCGTCACTCACGTAAACACAAAGGTTCTACACGTTCGGAGCACCAAATACTGCTGATGCATTGTATGTTTGTCCATAAAACCGACTGTTCACGTGCCCTCTACATAGTATCGCGGTACGCCGATAACCAGAGTGGTTTAACTACAAGCGGATGAATCAAATCGCCAGGTTTGTAAGTACGCACGTGATTTGTATTTTCTATACTTCCAACCCAATTGGTCATGATGCGTTCGAGATGTTGCTAAGAAATGATACCAATGTGCGATGATACAATGTGACTCCCGCACGGAACACTAAAAGTGAGTTGTAAATCAGGTGACTGCACGTTCTCTGGATATTGCAGTTTTTACTTGGAATGCAAAGTTTAAATAATGATTGCCTTCAGAATATTAAGATTAATAACCACAACTGTAAAAATTTTCCGAATCCGAGACATTTCAACTAAATAACATAATATTTCATGGCGTTTCTTTACTGTTATTTCAAAATACGATGAGGGGGTAACCGAATGCCGTTACTGTGGTGCATAAATCACTTGCGTTATCCATCAAGACAATGTCACGATAACTTCCAATACAGTGGCGGATCTAGGGGTATTGCCCCTGCAATATTTATATAATATTTCACAGTGCCAATATTTCGTAATCCTTGTCGTTTTCATATTTCCTCTATAAACTGCTTTACTACTAATTGGAATGTAAATAATGTCAATTTACACTTTACTCCTCAATAGTGTACACGTACTAATACCATGATATTAAAATAGATGGTAACCTCTCCGCCACAACAAAATACTGAATCACTTTAGGGTCATGTGACAGTGTTATTTTAGTACGCAATCTACTAGTAATATTCGTCCCAACGATTCAACGTGACAAGTGTTCAAACAGGTTGTTTCAATGTCGGGTCTTACACTCACACTCACGTGTTACTAACATATATTGTCAATACTCCCAGACCACGATATAGGAGTAATATTACTACTTTACATTTAAAGCTAAATTGTACATATCATCATTATACTTGGCAAATTTCAAAAACCTGGACGTGTTATGTATTTATTTTGACCATAAAACACACATTGACAACTGTCATGTATAGCGTTAATTTTTCGCACACTATCAATGTCGCCCACTCAGTTAAACTCAGCTGTTCGGGTGATATATGATATGTGATAGCTTTATTACACTGTTAATCAGTGATGGTTTACGCGTTATATGCCAACATTACATCCGATTCGCCTTCGTTGATTCAGGTAACGCCTCACAGAAATGGCAGATCACTCTGGTGATTATGCTAATTAATAGTTGTTGACTAGCATTGACAACGATTTTGATAGACTACTTATATACATTGGACATTTAAATCGAGTTGTTTTCAGTAAACATGGATGAAAGTATCGCTTTTACACTTAAAGTATCCATCTCTGCGATCGAATCGAAGCAACCTTTCACCCACCCACTCATGAATAATCAATGACATCATTAATAATTAATATCAGTCAAATGCCCGCAGATGCGTCCAGTCGGGATTTCTTTAGCGGTCAGGGTAGTTTTCGCGATCACGTTAAAATGATAGAACAATATATTATTTCTTTTTGTAAAACAAAAAAGAAGTCCCGATATTGCCAGTCTACCTTTCCGGCTATTTGAGATACCTTTTCGTTTTATTACATTTGCCCCAATTATGATTGGACGCATGGTTCAGAGGCGCGTACAATCATATTAACGTGTTTTAAAAAGCTTCAATATGCGACCTCTCAGTGTATAATCATACACGGGTTTGTGAGGAGAATCTTTATTCGGGCGATAAGTTTATAAATGGCAGACTAAACATTAAAAAGTGCAATTAACTATTATAAAAACGATTATCCCGATGCTATGCTTTGTAAATGAAATCGTGGTTTGTTAAAAGATAAAAAGGGTTGATAAGATTGTTAATTTTATTTCTCGGGTTAGATTTGAAAATATAACATTACTCTATATGACCCAAATTTTTAAAGAAAAAAAACATCACCTTCTTTCTGACACTGTCAAAAACATGCCAGATTTAAACTGAGGCGACCAGTATTACTGTTGAAAAGTGAAAATTTTCTGGCAAATGTAAAACAGATATCTTACTATTAATTTACCATGAATCTAATTCCTTTTTGTAGCAGGTAGGATGACGTTTCGTAACTCTTCATTGGTTCGAACCACAATGCGTTTATCTCTTTTATATAAGTTAATTTTCAATGAATATGTGTCCTACTTATATCAAAGCATGGTAGTCAACAGACGTGTTATGACTTGAAAGAAATGTCACGAGAATTATAAGATTGATAAATAGTGTTAGTAGCAGATAAAAAGAGCTCCAAATGCACTAAGGAAACAGCTTGCAATTGCTAAGAAGTAGAGACATTTGAAGACAGAGGCAGTATAAAAATGTGGAAAGGAAGCTGGTAGCAGGATTAAGAAGTAGAAAAAGTTGAAGACAAAAGTAGTATAGAAATGTGGAAAGGAAGTTGATAACAGGATTAAAAAGTGGAGAAATTTGAAAACAGAGGTGGTATGGAAATGTGGAAAGGGGGTTGATAACAGGATTAAGAAGTGGAGAAATTTGAAAACAGAGGTGGTATGGAAATGTGGAAACGGAGTTAATAACAGGATTAAGAATTGGAGAAATTTGAAAACAGAGGTAGTATGGAAATGTGGGAAGGCAGTTGATAATATGATTAAAGAGTTGGGAAAGTTGAAGATATTGGTGCTATGGAAATGTAGAAAGGGACTGATATCAGGAATAAAAAGTGGAGAAAATTGAAGACATTGGTGGTTTGGAAATGTGAAAAGGGAGTTGATAACAGAAATAGAAGTGGGGAAAGTTGAAGACAGATGTGGTATAGAAGTGTGGAAAGGGGGTTGATAACAGGGTTAAGAAGTAGAGAAATTTGAAGACAGAGGTGGTATGGAAATGTGGAAAGGGGGTTGATAACAAGATTGAGAAGTGGAGAACGTTGAAGACAGAGGTGGTTTGGAAATGTGGAAAGGGGGTTGATAGCAAGATTGAGAAGTGGAGAACGTTGAAGACAGAGGTGGTGTGGAAAGGGGGTTGATAGCAAGATTGAGAAGTGAGAAAGTTGAAAACAGAGGTAGTATAGGAATGTGGAAAGGGGGTTGATAACACGATTGAGAAGTGGAGAACGTTGAAGACATTGGTGGTTTGGAAATGTGGAAAGGGGGTTGATAACAAGATTAAGAGGTGGAGAACGTTGAAGACAGAGGTGGTGTGGAAATGTGGAAAGGGGGTTGATAGCAAGATTGAGAAGTGGAGAACGTTGAAGACATTGGTGGTTTGGAAATGTGAAAAGGGAGTTGATAACAGAATTAGAAGTGGGGAAAGTTGAAGACAGATGTGGTATAGAAATGTGGAAAAGGGGTTGATAACAGGGTTAAGAAGTAGAGAAATTTTAAGACAGAGGTGGTATGGAAATGTGGAAAGGGGGTTGATAACAAGATTGAGAAGTGGAGAACGTTGAAGACAGAGGTGGTTTGGAAATGTGGAAAGGGGGTTGATAGCAAGATTGAGAAGTGGAGAACGTTGAAGACAGAGGTGGTGTGGAAATGTGGAAAGGGGGTTGATAGCAAGATTGAGAAGTGAGAAAGTTGAAAACAGAGGTAGTATAGGAATGTGGAAAGGGGGTTGATAACAAGATTGAGAAGTGGAGAACGTTGAAGACATTGGTGGTTTGGAAATGTGAAAAGGGAGTTGATAACAGAATTAGAAGTGGGGAAAGTTGAAGACAGATGTGGTATAGAAATGTGGAAAAGGTGCTGATAACAAGATTAAGAGGTGGAGAAAGTTGAAGACAGAGGTGGTTTGGAAATGTGGAAAGGGGGTTGATAGCAAGATTGAGAAGTGGGGAACGTTGAAGACAGAGGTGGTGTGGAAATGTGAAAAGAGAGCTGATAACAAGATTGAGAAGTGGAGAACGTTGAAGACAGAAGTGGTTTGGAAATGTGAAAAGGGAGTTGATAACAGAATTAGAAGTGGGGAAAGTTGAAGACAGATGTGGTATAGAAATGTGGAAAAGGTTCTGATAACAAGATTAAGAGGTGGAGAAAGTTGAAGACAGAGGTGGTTTGGAAATGTGGAAAGGGGGTTGATAGCAAGATTGAGAAGTGGGGAACGTTGAAGACAGAGGTGGTGTGGAAATGTGAAAAGAGAGCTGATAACAAGATTGAGAAGTGAGAAAGTTGAAAACAGAGGTAGTATAGGAATGTGGAAAGGGGGTTGATAACAGGAATAAGAATTGGAGAAATTTGAAAACAGAGGTGGTATGGAAATGTGGGAAGGCAGTTGATAATAGGTTTAACAAGTGGGAAAAGTTGAAGACATTGGTGGTTTGGAAATGTGGAAAGGGAGCTGATAACAAGATTGAGAAGTGAGAAAGTTGAAAACAGAGATAGTATAGGAATGTGGAAAGGGAGTCGATAACAGGAATAAGAAGTGGAGAAATTTGAGGACATTGGTGGTTTGGAAATGTGGAAAAGGAGTTGATAACAGGATTAGGAGTGGAGAAAGTTGAAGACATTGGTGGTATGGAAATGTGGAAAGGAAGTTGATAACAGGATTAAGAAGTGGAGAAATTTGAAGACATTGGTGGTTTGGAAATGTGGAAAAAGAGTTGATAACTGGATTAGGAGTGGAGAAAGTTGAAGACAGATGTGGTAAAAAAGTGTGGAAAGAAAGTTGATAACAAGATTAAGAAGTGGAGAAAGTTGAAGACAGATGTGGTAAAGAAATGTGGAAAGGGAGTTGGTAACAGGATTAGGAGTGGAGAAAGTTGAAGACAGATGTGGTAAAGAAGTGTGGAAAGAAAGTTGATAACAATATTAAGAAGTGGAGAAAGTTGAAGACATTGGTGGTATGGAAATGTGGAAAGGGGGTTGATAACAGGATTAAGAAGTGGAGAACATTGAAGACAGATGTGGTAAAGAAATGTGGAAAGGGAGTTGGTAACAAGATTGTGAAATGGGAAAATTGGAGACAGAAATGGTATGAAAATGTAGAAACAAATAATATATAATGTTATACAATAACAAAAGCGATTGGTCGGTTATTAGGCCTGTTAAAGGAGTTAATAGTTCTGAATAGTTCAAATAGTTCTACTGAAAATGTTCAGATTTTACCATAAAAGGAAACTGCCAGTATCAAATGACTTGGTAATTTGGTATAATATATGAATGATTTGTCTTTCCCTGAAACAGGTGTATATGAACCAATATTGTGCAATAGTTTATGGTTAGAGTTGGGAAAAAACGTTTCAAATGACGTCACTAATCATTACACCAGGTGAATAATTATTCGTGACGACATTCGATTCTGACATTCAAAGAAATGGGTAAACAAAATCTTAAATAGCGGCAAACATAATTTATAAGTTTTATGGCGTTACAATTATGTTTCAACTACTTTTGGATTCTCATCATATCACTGTAACTTCAGAGTAAAGTGGAATTGAAACGTTGTTGATCTGCTGTTCGCATTGTTTTTATTTGATGTCATGTGCCACGTGCCATGGTTATGTTACTTGAATTAGAAATCATAAACAACATCAATTGGAAATTAAGGGTGTTAATAACAAAGCAACTTCTGCATTGTTTGTCAAATCGCTGTCATACATTACGGAAAAGCTGCTATGTCATCAATGCAAGCAATACACGCAATAAGTGCTCAACCCTTCAAATGGTCGTCAACTGACTTTCAACCAATGAACAAAACATTATACACGTGCGGGCAAAGTAATCTGTTCATGGATATTTAACATACACATAAAACAACGCATCTTAACCTTCTTCAACAGGCTGATTCGTAAACATATCCACAAATAATTGAAACTTTTCATCCCAATCCTAAAAAACACATTTAATTTTATTTACTTCAAATTAATCAGTTTACAGTCTAGTTGCAGTGACCTTGATATCATCATCCTCAAAGGAGGCGTTATCATTCGCGGTATCCAGTTTTTCATCCAGTTCTTCAGGTTGCTTTGTTTCTTCTACTTTAGGTGTCAATGTATCAATAAACCGCTGAAAAATAAATAATTGAATAATTTTATAATTCTAAAAATCCTAACGCGAAAAAAAAAATGATTATAAACTAACGCTATGAAAACTTACTTCCTTTAAGTTTCCCTTGGACACGACGAGTGAGTGCACCATACCCAGTGGTATCCATACAATAGACATAGATGTAACCATCCATCCAAAGAGTTCCACCCAGTCTGGATACACGTAGTCACCATACGTCACAACCTCATATGACGCACAATTAGAGATGAATATAAACTGAGAATAAAGGAAGAACAATAGTATCAAGCCACGGTTATATACACCGATAGAATATCATTCCAATGACACCACCACAAAATTATCGCTCCAGTGTTATGAACACCATATAAAAACAATAGTTTCATCCCAGTTATACACACCACATAAAACACAACTACTTACTCCACACAATATGGGGGAAATAACCCACCAACATACTCTGAAGAATATGTTTGGAAGTTCACCCATCATTTCTTTGACATTGCGTGATAATCGTCCAGCTCCTGAAAAAAAAGAAAGAAAAAAAAAAGGTTATGAATATCAGACACATCAAAACTGCGACTATATGAAACATTTCTTTCACGTTTTGAGCAAATATTAGCATCTGTACATGGAGGTAACTATGTTCATTGCATCAAGTAGAACACAGAAGTATATTCTCACCGTATATGTATGATATGGCTATGACCTCGAACGTGGCTATGATGATGACTGCAATAACTGCTGTGTACCAATCCATGATTTGAAACCAATACATGCCACCCTGAAATTACCAATTCAATTCATTTGTGTCGGGCTTATGTATATGAATTATGACTGAAAAATGATCATTGTGACCCAGAAATGAGACCTGGAATCAGGTATATTTTTTTAGAAACAAGAGTCTAAATAAAGTTTCTGTGACGTCGACATGGAGTCAATTTGGTTAAGCAATGTAGTCAGTCACGAAAGCGCTTCCTCGCTACAGGGTGCAACTTATTAAAACTGTCCATTGTCATGGAGAATTATCGTGCTCTCCTTAGTTTCACCTCGGTTGCTGTGGTTGAAGTACAAGTACAATGCTATAATACGCTGGTATAACAGCATACAACATTGGTCATTACTATTATATTATCATTCAACAGTGTTTGAACATACCTCAAAGATAGTTGGAAGACCGACACAGAAAGCAATTACAACCACAATTAGAACTAACAGTTCTTTACGCCTCAAATATTTCTTTACCAATGTTGGATAGGCGTCCATGATTGTTGTGATCACTACCTCCGTCATGGCAAACTACAGAGAGATGTGTATGACGTGTCACGACCATTGGTGCTACGGCATTGTTGGTAGAAGTCGCGGTTAAAGATCTACGGGTTTTTTTGATGTTAAATTAAACGAACGCAATGAATTATCGGAAATGACACAATTTTTCATCGATATTACTTATGTGCGTCCTAGCAGTATGCTACATTAAGATAGATCACCATTCCCTCATTTTCTTGTTATTTCACAAGTGTAAGATTAATATTGGCATAAACATTCGATACCCAATACGAAAATGGTATTGTAATCTTGGGCGTGTATCGAGTACAGAAACAAGGCATTCAAATTAGAGTATTTTAAAGTAGTAGTTTGGTATTTCAAATAGAGCAATTACAGATATATTTTGCTAATACGTAACAGTACCTGGCTGTCCAGTGCCAAGCAGCATAACATGAAGAAGAACAGAAATGACCAAAGATTCCCGGCAGGCATTTCGGGAAAAGCCGTTGGTACAGAAACAAACACAAGACCGGGACCTACAGAAGTATGATATGGATAATGATTACATAGTTCGACTCGCACAGCTTCGTTAACGCCGGCCTCCCATGACCGTTCTCGTGTGAGGTGACACCTTTTGACGCCACAACAGCGCTTCGTCGCTAGAGGGAGACACTTACAGAAAGAGTATGCACACGCGTATTTCGATATAAAATATATGCTGTCTGTGTAACAGGGGTGCGTGGGATTCTTACCATCAGTGACTACGTCATCTACAGTCACGCCCGGACCAGCAACGTACGCCATGTATCCCAAGATGGCAAAAATGGTGAACGCTGCTAACAGGCTCGTCCCAGCATTTATTAATGATACTGTCATGACGTCACTGAAATTAGAATATTAAGATTATTGCTAAAGTAAGATACGAAAACTCCCTTCTCATTTCTTCAGCATGACCAAATAATTGTTGAATATTTTTTAAACCTAAATGATCTTACCCCGCCATTTAGCGTTGATATGTGCCAAAAGCAAACTACATGCAATTTATATGCCTGGGGCAAGTAGGTACATATTAAGTATATTTCTAACTTCAAACGGGTTTATTCGTCATCGTAATAAATATGCCTATTTTATGAATGTAATGTGTCATTTTCATTACAATATATTGGGTCTTGTATAGTATAACATGATAACTTACGCAAATATATTATTGTTAAATTTGTTGTAACTAGACATGGCTATAAGTGTTCCAAATCCTATACCAATCGAGTTGAAATTCTGGGCCGCTGCAGCCGTCCACACCTGTTAAATGTGAAAATGATATTGATCCATGATGTTCTGGATAAATACAATTACTTGACCAATGAGTATACGTACAGAGACCAAATAGTACCGGGGTGTTTACACTGATGACACAGGTATCCACAGTTACCTTGTCAATGTCATTTATAATATGTGTTACAAAATATACTACTTGGCAGTTTCTACGTTTTGCTATCTCCATTCGAGATACATATCTGAATCGTGATCAAATAAAATTAAAAGGGACATCAGTTCTTGTTCTTTTCTTTCATTTCAGATGTCGAATATTGTGCCAGAGCAAATAAAAAGTGTGCCATATTTTGTTAATAAAAATGCACGAAACGCGTACGTGTACTTCAAGTTCAGTAAGTATTACATTTCTGAGATGTGATGCTCCTTAAAATCTGAATTATTCAATTAATGAAGTATCACATTTATAGCAATTTGGGGTTATTTTTGGCACGTGAATTTAGAATAAGTCAATATTAACCTATGTCATAAGTTAATTGGGTATATTTTCTTCTAGTTTGTTTCACTTAAAACGGCTTAAATTATTATGGTACGCAAATTAAATGCACCTGTCTCGAAGTAAACATTATGTACGCGTCAGAAATAGCTAGTAATGTGTACGAAATGTACAATAGGTTTAAACTCACCGCAGGGTCTAGTAGCATTTCCCAGTCAGGTTGTAGAAAGTATTTGATGCCATCAACTGCTCCTGGCAACGTACATGCATATATCAGCAGTACAACGAATACAAAGTAAGGGAAGGTGGCAGTAAAATACACAATCTGGAAATGAACATAATGTAAAAAAGGATGGACCATGTAAAGCTATGACTCGTCATACATAGCTGTAATACGTTAGTTGGGTCAACGTCAAGGAGATGCTGAATTGTTCGAGTTACGGACATCGAGTTTCGAGCTACACACATGACCACGCCCACTTTTGAAAAATCACGCCCGTATTGTAGCTCGATGTTTAATTAGCATGTTATCAGACCTTCGAGTTACGGGGAACACGCTAATTAAAATTCGAGTTGCGAAATTTAAACGTTAAACAAAACAACAAATCTATGTTGCCCTCTTACAACGATATGAACAAAGCGCATCAGTGCGTGTGTACAGTGGTTTTAAATACTGTGTATTCCTATACGGAAAGTGGGTACAATGTTAGCACACTATGTGTGTATAAATGGTACAAATGATACAAATTAACAATGTCTTAATGTATAGATGTACGCCAATTTTATGTTCAAAATGCACTTGCACTTGAAATGTATGCAATAATTAAAACGCATTTGCATTTTATTTTTATTCATCATACGAATTTTGATCGTTGCTGCCAAACTAACTTTTTTATTTTACCATATATATTGTAATTTTCAAACACAAGTATTTAATTATCCTCAAAGATATTTAAAGTTATAACTTACTTTTCCGGACAGTTTAATTCCTTTCCATATGCAAAGATATACCAGGATCCAGGCAATACTGAGGAAGAGGAACAATTCCCATACCATAGAGCCAAAGTCTTCTAAACCGGAGCTGATTTGGAGTACTCTGTGGCTGTTGAGCAAATGCATTATACGTTTATGGTATGCAAGTTGTGTGATATGGGATGCAAATCTGACGAAATTTGAAGATACACGCGATTTACGAAATGGTCACAAAATCGCTCAACAAACTTAAATGCTAATGCAAAAGAACTGGTTTATAGTGTTCGTCTCGGGCTGTTTGTGACTATTATCCTTGCAAATTCGCAAAGCATGTCTCGCCTATTTGTGTTCACACAACCCAACTTCCAAGCGCCCGATACGTTCTGTGATGCCATTGGTTAGAAATGCGTTAACGCGCACGCGGAATACGGTTTTCATCGCATATCCACGTACATATAGATATCGAATTTGCATACCTTTATATTATAAATCCATTATTACGTCACGTGCTAAGCACATTCGAACATTTAGTCATGCCTCTGCTACAACTTGTTTTTGATAAGACCAAAATCGAGGGTTATTTACAGAAAAATATTGCCATTTTTCGCTAGTGTATATTTGCGTCTATTGTACTCACTCAAAATATTCCTGTGTTGGAGGTATGCTATTATTAGGCTGAGTTTCATTTTCACCAAGATTCTCCAAGTCTTCGTACGAGAAACACTTATCTGTATTCCACCAGTTACCACATGTTCCGTAAGGTAACGGACTTACGAAAGATGCGACGAGATAGAACAATGCCCAGGCCATGATGACGTTGTAGTACGTACACAACAAATACGTCATAACAACTGTAGCCACACCAGTACCTGTGATCAAGTTATAACGCAACTGTTATATAATTGAATATCTTGAATATGTGGGACACCATGATAACTTATTGTCGCCACAATAATGAATGGAACACCAAAATTCGCAATATTGCAAGCTAATTGGCTAATCATACATTAGTGGCACACTCAACCTTTTGTTTTCGTAGCTTAGATTTTATTATAATTTCATTTTTTTAATTCCTTTTACAATGTGTTTCGTGTTACACACCACGTGATCTAAATAAAATGACACACTATTATAAGGGGTAAGGGGGACAGGTTACAGGAAATAAAAACGGCATTTTACGTTTTTACAGGAAATAAAATGAAAGTTCCATTTACATGATTAAAATTAGGTTTTTACAATTTACAGACAAAGAAAATTCCTAATTACATTTCTATAATATTTTTGATGATTTGTGTTTAAGAATCAAAATTGGAAATTGCGTACGAATTACGACATTTAATTTGGAAAATGCTTTATACGCTTACAACAAATAAATATCAAATTACAGACGAATAAAATAGCTGATTACATATTTCACCTTGACCATGTCTACGAATTTACGTTTTTTATTTATTTAAATTACATTACTACGAAAATAAAAACAATTGATTACAGTCTACGAAAAATACCCCTTGCCGACCCTCATTATAGGATAGTTTATCATCACAGTTGATCTCGATCGTTTACTGGTGAAACCACTATTCCAATATTTTGCACATGTATGTGGATAGTAGGTACAAGCTGAACAGTTCTTATCTCGTTCTGTACTTGTGAAGTGATAATAATATATCAATTTAAAATATAATATAGAGGAAAGATTTGACTCTGAGAAAAATTGAAAATTTATTCGTTGTAAGATCTGTTCGCTTATAAGTTTCAGTTAACACTGCGAGAGAAGGACTTTCCGTTTTCAACATTGTGAAATTCTTTCGTTTTTATGCAGAAAAATACAGTATTTTTACAGAGTAAAATCATATTTATTAAAGTTCTTGTTCATACATGAGTTGATTAACACTACATAGTTTGTAATTTCATTCAGCTTCTTTCAGTCACAATTCAAGACAAATAATATAGAGAATACATCAAATTATCTTTTTTTCTGTAATATTTGTGTGTAATAGGTAATTACGAAAATTATCCATGGGTGCATAGGAATACATTTCGTTATGAATTATTTTGAAAATAAATTTTAAGGTCTTTGATACAATAATATAACCAATACTAACGTATGGGACGGAAATCTGGGGTTTTAGAGAGTGTAAATGTCTAGAACGAGTTCAATATCTTGCCTGCAGAATGTTTCTTGGTGTTTCAAATATATCACCAAATAGTAGTATTCTAGGAGAATGTGGGAGATATCCTATCTATCTGTACTCAGCAAAACGCTGTATTAAATATTGGGCAAAATTAATTTCCATGCCAAATTTAAGGTACCCCAAAAAATGTTACAATATGCTATACAATATCGAAAGGTCGGGAACCAGAACAAAACACACCTGGATCAGTGACATCTAAAATTTACTTTCCATTTGTAATATGAATGATGCTTGGCTTGCACAAGAAGTTGGAAATGTTAATGTTTTTATAAATACATTCGTGGAACGATTCAAACAGTATCTTTCTTTGGTATGGCGGGCTGACTTGTGTACTTTAGACAAGTTAGATACTTACTGTCAATTTAAAACTACCATAGAATCAGAAAGATATTTGTTTTCTGTTCATATTCGAACCCATATGCAATCACTATCTCGACTACGATGTTCATCACATTGTTTACGAATTGAAAAAGACAGAGGTCATCTTGAAAGAAATCAACGTACGTGCGAGCTTTGCAATACGAATTCTATTGAAAACGAGTTCCATTTTTTATTAGTTTGTAATTTTTATAACTACATTAGATGCCTCTATATCCCACACTACTACTGCACCCCACCAACTGTAAATAAATTTATCGAATTACTGAAAACTCAAAATGATGTACTACAGCGTTTAGCTGCGTTTGTATTTAATGCTATGAAACTTAGGAGGGAAGCCGCTGAAATATTGTAAATAATTTAAATATTTTGTATTTACTGTTTTGGGCCGATGGCCATGTATCAGTTAATAAAGATCCTACTAAACAAATAAAATAAATTTCTGAATTATCTTGTCAAAATTAGTTTTTTATTTTGTTTTTTCCCCCCAAAACGAATGAATTTTACAATGTCGAAAACGGAAAGTCTTTATCGTAGTGTTTATTTGCAAAATGTAATCGTTTACAAAATGAGATGACTCAATTTCTTTGTCAGACTCCATCTTTGACTAACACGGTGTTCACCGTGTTCTCGGGCCAAATACCACAGAACTGTGATAGAATCAGAATGAAGGGCTCATGTCCAGACCAGAGTGCACGGACTAGGAAAGTATGCCCTCAGACTTGCATCGTAAAGTTATGTTGATGGGGACTTGACCGGTGTAGCCACACAGAAAATCCAATGTATTGCACATCAACGTCAATGTTTAAATATTTTCCGTATACGCGATAGGAAACTAAACTGTATAACATATAACAATTGTTCATACCAAACTTACCACAATCATTGTATGTCCCTCCCACAATGTAGTTTGCCTCTCCTTGCTAATGGTATGACCCACAATCAAATTGCGTGTAGTAGCCGTTAACCAGCAATGTTGCTGTGTTCCGTTCAATTATTGCGATGGTAGATGACAGTAACGCATTACAGTGATTGCCCAACGCATGTTAGAATGTAAACAAACACAGAAGATTACGGAAAAAAAGTCGCAGGACAAAAGTAGTTGAGCCACAGTATTGAATGGAAAAATATATATATTTTGAACGCATACTAGTAGATACAGTTTGTTTGCGACTACCGTTTGTTTGTGAGATACGCGAGGTAATACCACACTCAAAAACATACCTTTCAGAAATGGAGCGATCTTCTTGAAAGCGCCGACGGGTCCCAGTCGAATGTACTGACCCAGGGCTAGTTCCATGTACAGCAACGGAATGCCGACAAATATCAGCATTATAAAATAAGGTATTAGGAATGCTCCTATTGTAAAAAGAAATATGTTGGACGGCAAGTATAGACAAATCAGATATTTACAGTTTCTCTAAATATTCCAGTTGTTATGGGTACAACGAACATGTTAACAGTAATAGCCCCTACAACCAAACACGTAAGTCTTGCCAAGATTTAATTTGTGTTCTAAGAACACACACACACACATTCACTGAAACAAATGATTTTGTTTATTAACTTTTTAAGGTGTTGGTCATTAATTATATTAGTTCTAAATGTCAGCTTGTTTCACCCAGGGTTTGTGTTTTGTTTGCGTATGTCCAGTATTTCTCAAGTTTGTGATCGGCTAGACAGCCTCACGGTATTCAATCTAGTCATTCCGAAAGTTGGTCATCAATCGCATGACAATGTATAATGGTTTATAATGTAAAATCATGGAGCGATTGTCCCCTGGCACCATGTAAAAGCATTCTTGTGTGTGTTACAGATAATATATTTTGAGAAACATGTGCTAATATTTATCAAGATTCGCTATTTTTAAAACAATCCATAGAAAACAACTTTTTTAACACACTTAAAACCCAGATTTTTGAAATAATTCTTTAGGACAAATAAATAAATAAATTGTTAAATTACCCTGTTTTGGTTATTTTTGCATGTTCTGCTGCCACGGGTGAATTATTCATGGATATAATAATTCCATGTTGCTAGAGAGTACTGTTTTATATGATTTTTTTCAACCTTAGTCACTAGCCTACGAGTTGAGATAAGGCAAAATATTTCTGCTATAGGAGCATATAGTAAAAGTGTTATAATACTGGAAAAATCATCCACTCATTTACAGCCATCATCATTTTATCGAAAAATTAATCTTGTAACTCCAACTTTTTAAAGTCGATATTCTTATGTTTCCAGGGAGTACAATTTATTGAAAACTTTGCATTTAAGATTAGGCTTCTACCATGTCTTTCCTGTACATAATTGTATGTGCTGGTTCTTCATATCACACAAAGGAATATTGTTAAATCAGAACACCAGTAAGACCGTACTATACGGGTTTAATTATTGTATAACGTATTACTGTAACAATCATGTAGATTATCATTCATCAGCAGATATGGGTGAGGTGACTGTCTGAGCATGCATGAACTTCCAGTACAATTCGCGGTTATTCGGCCCGCGTGCCACACTTTGCAACATTGCAAACTTCTGGCCAATCACAGATGTTCTATAAATCCTATCTTGCGATCGTGATGCACATGATTCTAGCACGCCCCGATCACGTGTGCGACGCCCAACTCCACTTTATATAACTAGTGATGCCGACAAAACGCTGTATGTCAGTAGGGTTATCAGATCAATATAACTTATTTTATTTTATTCTATTTTATTATTTGTTATGTCATTTCTTGTTGCCGTGGTTAATTGTATTCATCTTTATGGTGAATTCCCAAATAAGACGATTAAAATGAATGGGAATTGTTTGCGTTCGAATTGTAACAATTGTTTAATTATAGTTTGCAAATTTTTTCTCTGAATTTGATTAGACTTCTACCTTAATACAATAAAATGATTGGATGAGGACAATGTTTTTGCGTTATAAGTAGACATTCAGTCGTATACAAATTATGGATTGTCTGTAAACGTTAAAACAACATGTCTATACGCATTGGCACAATATATTACAATCTTTAAGGATGTGTTTATTTATGTGTTAACATTGGCTTGTGCATAGACTATGGTCTATGTGAGGTTATGGCAGTGTAACTGTATGGGAATTGCCGTCGCTATAAATCCTAAATCTTTTGTTGCAATTTAATATTCAACATTCGTTCTAGGCCTGCATATCATATTCCACTAGGGAGTCTCATACTATTTAAATATCGCATATCATACTATTTACATAATAAGTGGAGGTCATGGGGTCGTCGAGATTAAACAATGCTCAGACACACGGTTGTAACTACTATACTTGATTCAATCTCAGACTCATTAACGTTGCACTCCCAGTGTGTATTATATGCAGAACACCCCCACCACACACACACACACACACACACGCACACTGATAATTGTGATCACTATGATAACAAAATCGAAAAAAATAGTTATTTTGAAAACAAATCCTGAAATCACTGAAGGTAGCCTGTATTTTGTAGGTCGTCGTATTGTCTAATAAATCAATAATTTAAATATAGTTTTTGACAAATATACAACTCATACAAAGTGGTAATGTAGTAACGCAACTAAATGCATATCATGCCTATTTGATCAGGTGAAATAGGTTGATGATTAGTACCATGAACATACTCACCTCCACCACTTTTGTAGGCAAGGTAGGGGAACCTCCAGACGTTACCTAAGCCGACAGCATACCCTATACATGCAAGCATGAAATCAGCTTTTTTGGCCCATTGCTCCCTCTTTCCCGCATCATGACCATTGTCAAATGATGAGAGCACCTTCTCATCTGTTGCAACTGTACAGTTTGGGAAATTGTTTGAGTCGTCGGCGGTCTCATCCTCTTCCCTTGGCTTGTACATGTTTTCACGATGCCGTGACTTGGCGGGTTCTGACAGAAGATGATATAGTGGCGTGTCAACAAGACCAAGTTGTCAACGCAAATATTGACGTAAGCAAGGGTCATCATCTCCTCCGCCAATGAAATCTCGTCTTATCAAGTAAAATACATATTGGTTATTTACACTACTGTGATAACTCTCAAATTTCATTCACAATAATTCGAGTTGATTTTTGGTTACAGATTAATATTAATATTGTTTTTCAAATCCGGAGTAGCCAAGTATTTTAAGCTGCAACTTTTAACCTTCATTTACCGATATCATATAAATCATTTTTGTGGCAGGTTTACAGTACTCCCCATAAACGTGCAAGTTACATAGTATCATCCATCACATCACAAATCAAAACAAATAGACACACATGTGTCAGACAAAAACAAACTGGTTTATATATTAAGTGTTTCAACTTAATTTCAGTTCAAAGTTATTCCTAATGTATTTGATTTAATCATATTTAGATCTGCATTGCATCTTTCTATTATATTTAATACTTTATGCTTGGTGACTCCCATGAACCTCCATAAGGGACTTGATATAAATTACCAAGAGACGGGGGAGGGGGGAATTTGATGGGAGAGCTGCACTTTTTCTGTCACAATTAAAGAGGTGGACACACTTTGTTAAGTCAGTCGCATGAATTTTGTTTTGGTTCACCTAAAGCTGTCACAGACATAATATAAAGGGATAATAGATACCATATGAGACCTTTTTGAATTTTAAGTTCACAAATTGTTAAAAAAACCAGTTACAATGTATTATACTTTATAGTTCATGACTAATTTTGACGTATTGACGATGACGTATTGACGATGAAATCACTTGTTTTACTATCACACACGCTGCAATCCGAGTCAGTGAAGAAGCTGTGTAGATGTTACCTGACATTTTATCTTCCCCGGCCTTAAGACCTTAAGTGTCTTTTCATGACACCATAACGGTTTACGTTCACGTCCAAGATTATCCACATGTATTCCTTTTAACCACGTTTTAAAACATATGATTTCAGTGAGCCATCAGCAGCAGTTCTCGTCATTGCGCCTCGCCACTGTGAATATACGAACTACGACGCAACATTCGTCCCGAAATAAAAAGCCGGCTGAAAACATTATAAATTTTTTATTTGTTAGAGAAAAGAATCAACACGGATCAGATTTGGTATAAACTAGATATTATCTGTCATTGGTCTTTTTTATATTTGAGCTAATATTCAAAATAAATGGATAAAATAGAAAAGAAACATGATCTCAATATCGTTATAAAATGATTATAATATTCCAATTCAGTATGGGCATAACATGACGATTTCGGTTTCCAATACTGCGGGAAAGTGTTCTATGTTCTCGTATTGACGTATTCGTACGCAAGAGATTTTTCCATACCAGAAACGACAAATTCCACTAAATTTTGTTAGCGCTTAGCCAACGGTTGGCTTAATGTTGCCTAAAACATCGGTAGATTAGTAATCGCATTTATTTTATTATGACGTGTACGCCAACTGACTGTGAATCGACTTGACAAGAATACGATTTCTTTTTACCGAATACTGGCAGATTGACATGTTTATATTTGTCGCCATGGTTAAAGCGGTGACGTTTTGCTTGCACTCGCTGTGTGTGTGTGTGGGGGGGGGGTGCTCACGTAGATTTTAGGTGCTCCAAACTACTTGAAAAACAAACGAAAAAATATCGCCGTTGAGGGCTCTTTACGCAAAAAAAAATCTTAAAACTGGGGGGTTCGGCTGTGCAATGGGGGGGGGGCGTATACTTAAACTATCGGAGTACCCCATTCGGCTTGCACACCCTTCACGGGCAATCTACCTTTGAGATGTACACCCGGGAAACGTAGGTATTGGTATGCGAGTGAGCAATGTCATTCAATCGGACAACTCTGCTTCGTTGCCTAGATTGTTGTGAACACTGCGTTGTGTTCGGGGAACTTTGTCTCGCTTGGCTGATAACACTTACACGTACAGACACCATATTCAACCCAAATGAATACTAGCTTTATCAGTGGCGTCTTCAGCAAAATGTATTGGGGGGGTCCAAGCTTCGCTTAAGATATACGGAGCGTAAATCGCAGAGAAGCTATGCGTAATCCAGATGATATGAATCGTCATGCGTTTGAGGGGCATGCCCCCCCCCCTCTGGATCCGCCACTAAGCTTTATTCAACCAAACAGTCAGCGGAGGTAACGCCTTTCTTCCTCCTTCCTTCCTTTCTTACAAATCTTACAAACTCTATCATACAACTCAAAAACGTGGCAAAGTAAACATGCGATCAGCCAATCGCTGCAGTCGTTGGCACGATCACGTGGTTACCAGGAATGTGTCTCACGATTAAAGCCTTGCAAAGTGGCCACCACGAAATACAATTAGTATACAGTCTATTTATAAATTTCCTGTAATATATGTTTATAATGTCTACCCTAAACATGCAAGCTGTCCTCGTTTGGACCATATGTGTGTTTGTGATGTAATTTCCTCATTTAAAATATAGTACATTATATATATAAATCGAAGTTGCGAATGAGGTAACTTACTATTCACATCGCATTAATGGAGCGCTTCGTCTCTAGAGGGCGAGGCATGAGAAAGGGTATGTCCCAGTGTAAAATTAGTTAAAGGGCGATGGTTGTCGTGCCACGCATGCGTGTGATATGGGTCTCATATAAACAAAGATGGAGTACAAACTGGGACACTACCAAGCTTTAATATTTGGTGATTGTGAGGTGTCGAAGTAGTCTGTCCACTAACAGAAATGTCCCACATGCGCGGCGCGACAACCACCGCCCTTTAAATTAGGTTATATGCCGAAGTTTCCAATAAGATTTAGAACTAATGAGCGCGACTGACGTCGTACGAGTTTGAAAAGAAAAATTGTGCCTGGAAATATAACTCAAGTGCCACATTCAATTAATTATTATGATTATTGTTTTTATTCAACCAAGTACAGTTTAACAATACTCAGGCCATGACTGCATGTCATTATAAAGTGCATCTCCCGGACATGACGTCGTACCTGCGTCACGATGACCCTGAATGCAGTGACCAAATCTTGTGATGAACCCTTCGTCCTTGCCACATTGCAAAAGGTCGTAGCAAGCATCCATGGCTGCAGTATTCGGCTAATGAAATGAATAAAATAAAATATGTGTTTAAAAACACGAAACACATTGACCTAGTGTGCTAAATCGTTATCTCTGTTGCGAGTTTATAAGGTGTGCACTTACCAGGCGAGACATGTATGTGCCCATAAATGACATTCCATGTGAAACATCATTATAACCACTAGTATGAGCGCCCTCTACTCCCCAACCACGCCCTTCGTATGCGTTGCCGTCTTCACCAATCAGAAAACTGTATCCGATATCATTCCACCCTACAGAAAAATATTGAACTTCAAATAAATCGCAGAATTGCATGCATAAGACCGAAACATATACACATACAGACATACCATATATTTCAGAAATCTGTAAGTGTTTATATAACATTTTTATAAATTTCTGACGACGGTTGAAACCAAATTTGTCAATACAATCTCTCAGCGGATGAATATCTCCCACATATAATTGCACTACGGTCAATGTGATCTCAACCCCATTCTCCTTCCCAGAGTTCCTTGCGGCTAGAACACCGAAAGTACTAGAAATAGAACTCTGCCTGGGAGATTGCTTCGACCCATCACCACAATTTCCCTACCTAAAATGTGTATGTCTTACAATATAAAATACACATACCAAACAGAAGTGATCATACTACTAATACTATTCAAAATACATTCCTGCAAACAGTCAAATCAATTTGAGATTTAGGAGGAAACAAAGAGACGGAAAGTTACCAAAAGGTCTACTCGGTTTCTCAACCGTCAATCTGTGATTTGAATGAAACTCGATGGTCTTCAGGGGGTAAATGTTTTATCGGCCTGGTCATAAAAAAGGTTCACATGTTCTCAAAAACCTAGTATAACTAAACTATATATGCGGCTATGCAAATATATATACAGTGAAAAGCAGAAAGCAGTGCATGGGCGAGAATTGAGTCCTAAAGTACACTCTATTTAAGCGATGACACATACTCCAAACACTGGTGGCGTTCTCATTACCATTCCCTTTGTTCGGTACTAAAGAAACGGAAGTGAGAGCGCCGCCAGTGTTTGGATTGTACGCCTTATCCTCGGGGGCGGACCCACGTCACAGACGTTCCGCGTTGCTAAGACGCGCACCACTGTACCATGCATTTCTATGAGAAAACAACACAAACTCAACTTTGAAGTAATCCTGAACAACCAAATTTATATATGTTCCACACGTAGGGCTAATCTTGTTACACTGTTCAGGGGAGTCTCAACAACCATCCCCAAGTACCGTTTTCTGCGAGTTTTTGGCCTTTGTTTTCACCGTGAGGGTTGCCAGGCGGTGAAAATGCCCGGATGTCCGCCCCCGAGAATAGGCAGAGACTTGTTTGTAAACTACGAGTACTCGCTAACGCCATCTGCTGCATGCACACGACAGTTAACGACTGCCCAGGGCCGCATTTTGATTAACACGAAGATAATTACCGTTGTCATTCATGTGATAGTTCTGTATACTACGCATCTGTGCACAGCAATCATCAATATTATAGCAACTGTTACCGGCAGTATGGTGTATAAAGCTCAGATCAACAGGTGTGGGCATCGTGCTTTTGGATATTGGGTCTCGTGCCTCCCACTGGGCTCGGGTAATCACCTGTACATCACCACAGTAAATACCTGCAATAAACACAGTGATGTAATGGGTTAAAGCGAGAGGGTCGTCACCTGCGCACGCGCAGGAATTGAGTCCCAAGCGACGTAACAACACACACTAAAACGCAAAGGCTCATGGGCAGACGCTTGTTTGTAAACAATGACACGCTATGGCCATCTGACGCATGCGCAGGTGACGACTCCCCGCTTTGCATTTGTTCGCATTGTCTGTATTTCCTCCCAAATGTAATTTTCTTCCTGCAGCACCTTTCATCCACTTTTTTTTCTCGGTGTCAATCTTCCAGCTGACACCCCATAAATTCAAATGGTTCACCCCTATTATACAGGATTGCCGTTCGCAATCAATTCTATGCAAATGAATACAGCATATTTAAATGCATTTGTTTAACCTATTGTTAAATCTGCGATTCAGTTGTATCAGAGGTACATTAGTAATGCACCTCTGGCTGTATACATTTAGAACGTGTTTGAATGCTAAAAGTAATAGCGAATATACCCTTTTTTCTATATTTTACATTCAACTCGTCAAAAATCAATGAAAATAAACTCCATTACAAAGCACCAAAAAAAAGTATTTTTAGCGAAAATTAATTCCAGGTAAAATAACGCAGTTTACAGTAGAAGAACAACTAAAGAAAGTTGGGGTAACACTTTTAAATGCTAAAGGAATAACACATTTAATTAGAATAAACAACTCTCCATTTTTCAAAACGATCATGATGGTACCCCCGATATCCATGCAACGAGGGGGTAGACAAGCGTAACTGTTTATTGTGTATGAAATCGATGACGTGTGTCACACGCGTAGACGACGTACATGAAATATACATGTGTCGCTCTTCTCGATTAGAAAGAGTGGATTTATTTTTAATTTAACAAAAGTAACTCAAATTCAATTGAGTCACTGTGATTTAATTCCACAGTTTACACAACTTGCTACAGGATATGAGTGTAAATACTAGTAGTATTGAGTAGCCAAAATCTAGCCAGAAACCTTTCCCAACACTTTTAAAAACGACCAGATTTGTTGTTGAGCGTTAGTGCTGCGCAAACAGAAATGATATTTGGGTTTGTTCGAAAATTGCAGCTTGAATTTCAGACGTTTGTAGTTACCAAACTCCGCGGCAATTCCTTGCCAACATAACATCTGTATGTTTTAGCCTAACGAAAATATTTCTCCATTTTGTAAAAGCGCCATGCAGAGCGTGTTTGTAAATATAAACAAAGTAGTTTACATGCTTTAAACGTGCAATACAATTCATATTGAGCACCGCACCCCGCTAGGACTGAGATACAATAATAAGAAGGCGCGACACTTACTAGGAACGCAGCATCTCCTGTCAGCACCACCGGAACACAATCCGCTTCGATAGTGACCATTTACACACGCAAGACTGTCAAGCTGACAGGTACCACCCATGCTTTCGCATCTTTCGTCGGCTAATACGAGAAGTATAAGAACATTAGTGTAAAACGTATCGAAACGCCTTTGTCATCACCAATACACCACCAATAGCCCATCAAGTTGCCAGTTGAACTTGAAAATTAGGATCCTAACTCCGGATCCGGCATCGGATTGTTTGACGAATATGAATATATTGTTTATTTTTCCATTAAAAAAAAAATGGTCCCTGGGATGATATTATTAGGAACGTTGAACCGAAATGCTCTACGAATATGGGATGTGATAATCATATTTGAAAATAAAGAAAGGGTCATATTTGAACATTTCTATGTTTATGTAATCATCCTCGATTGATTGAGAAGTCTCACTCAAAAATTGTATGTTGTCAATTACTATATGGACAATTCTTACCATATGCAACAGTAGCCACACAGAGTATAACCAGTAGAGTCTTCATATTCTCAACTTTAGTTCAAAACACAATGAAAACGAACATCTGGATTGGTATTTAATACCCTTAGCCACCAGGGGGACTTACTCTTGTGCACTTTGTATTTTACAAGAATCCGTGTGTGTAAAATGTCCGACCATAATAGGCACTGCTACGTGAATTCTAACAATCAGTACAGAGGGCACGGTCCCTCCCTGTACCATATTTATGATAGATAAGCATCCAGACAGGCAATCAATGACAAATTTGAGAACGCAACAGCAGAGACGATATCACACGTAGATGTTGTAACGATTTGAAAATGAGTTACAGGCACATTACGAATATATATATATATATTACGAATATATATATATATATACTACACGACACGTACTACAAATTAGATAGGGGACACCGCTGAATAATAACTGGAACAACATACATAAAAATATGGAATGGGATGAATTATGGGAGTTGTTGAGCATGTTTAAATAATACATAGAAAACAAAAACAGAACAACTACATTACATAGTCAAATCAAGTAAGAGAAAGATATGTGTCTCCGTGGTATACATAGAATACGGGAGTGAGCACATCCTTTTCCATAGATGATACCCGCCATATATCAGTCATGATCAATGAGCTGGTCTACATCAGACAATTGCAAGTTACAATAATGCCATTTGAAAGCATCTTTGTAACAGTGTTATTGTGACCATAAGCTCATTATATTTGCTGAAACACTTTTTGAACTTTAATGTTAATCGTTAATTACAAAACTATTGATTTTGTGCTGACAATGTTTTTGTGTCACCGTGTGGTAAGTACAAGATATCGTCCTTTGATACAATAACTACAAGCACCAGATTCAGATATATGTGTCGTTCTCTGTCAGGTGGTGTCGTCTCATGGCAACTCTCCGTCTACCGAGAGCCGCTCTCGAACTCCAGCGAGAGATTCTTCTTTATTTCCGTTACCAAATGATACAAGTTCCATTTAGATACACTGGGAGTTTTGGGTATTTATTGCCCTTATAAATATAAACCCACAGTGGCAGATCCAGCAAAATGTATTGGGGGTGGGGGCAAGCTTCGCTTAAGATATACGGAGCGAAAATCGCAGAGAAGCTATACGTAATCCAGATGATATGAATCGTCATGCGTTTGGGGGGGGGGCTGCCCCCCCCTCTGGATCCGCCACTGTAAACCCACCAATTAGACTGTCCTTATACGTGCTTCTATATACTTTGCACCAATCACAACTCCAAGTCAACACATTGATTGAAAGTACATCATCAATGTCTGAATTTGAAATTTAAAGGATTTGACTTCTTTGTACCCTTTGTTTTAACTATTACTTAAAATATCATCTCCATGTAGAAAACTGTTGCTCAAAGTATGTAGAATTATATCCAACTACTGTGTATTTGTAGAGACTAGAACCATTTGTAGAACACGTACAATGATCCCTCGCTAAATCGCGCCTCAATAATTCGCGTTTTCGGCTAAGTCGCGGTTAGTTGGATGGCTCTCAAAAACTATATTGTGTTTTGCATACAATTTTGAAGTAAAAAAAAAAGTTTTCGTTTCATCATGTATTTAATTGGCTGTTAACGACAGTGGAGACATTGTAACACATACTGTCTGTCAATTACTGAGATACAAATGGTGACGGCGGCCTGGCTCGAGGTGTCAAGTCGCGACGTACTTCTCGGCCAGTCGCTCTTTGATTTAGCTTAATGAGTTGAATGCGCAGCGTGGTTAAACGAAAGCTATCCAGTCTGTTCTTGCGATTGACAGTATCAAGACAGGGGAAACCAAGTCACGGGTTGCACGTGATCTATCAGTCGGAAATGATCTGACAATGAAGTCATCGATAGAGCCATGGCGCTGTGATGTTTTCATAAAGAAAGCGTATAAATAAACTCATGTGTGTATATAATTGCTTTATATCCTTTTTTTTAATGCATACACCTCTTTCACGAGGCCCTTAGTAAGTCGCGATCTCCGATAGTTTTTTTACTTGGATTCCGACATATTGTATGGTAGTATATATAGTGCAAAAACCAAAAGTGTTCATTGTAACACCTCAGCAAGTGATCTTGATTTCATTTTTTTTTCTAAATTTCTTGGTAACTTTTCAATATTCATATTTGGTTTATACCACTCCTAGAAATGATTACATCTCAGTACTGTTGGCGATTGCCTTTGATGAAAATAGATAGTTTGGACTCCTTGGTTGAATATATATATACTTGTCATACTTGAACGTATATATTTGCAAGACAAAATGGAAACAGAAAACATAAATAAAAAGTATGTTTGGAGTTATCTTCATTTTACGAAGTATATTGCCGACGTTGATACTTAAAACGATGATGTTCATAAATGTGTCTGATAGAACTGCATTAAAACGTCTGTATGGTGAAATGTCAGTAATAATACTAACCAGTTTGTATTTTGGAGACTTGGAACCCATTTTTGATAATCCAAATACATAATTTTTAAAACGTTTCATGTCACAGACGGTAAATTAATAGTGAAGTTCGTATGCGAGGAAGATCTAGGGGTTCTTTTATTTAGTCTAAACGAGTCCTAAACATGGAATGCAATGGAATGGAATGGAATGGAATGGAATGGACAGACGACAGACAATTCTAATTTTATTACACTTGAAAACACAGATGCAAATAACCTCTTTGGTGTCAAGCCATTCACATGCCCACCAAACGTAAACAACTGCAACTGCCTGGTATAGTTAACGCACTTTTTTTAATCTGTTGAGTCAAAACAGGCAACATGTGACATATCCATCCATCATCATTATCATGACGTATCAATGCTTTGGCCTAATTATTTGCAGTAGACAAGATAACCCACTAAAGCACACATGAAAAATAAACTAAATTCCCATGAGAGTCCAGTCTCGCGTCGACACGGATATGAGTATACAACAACAGGTATAAGTAAGAGTAGGAGAATACTCGGGTCTTGGAGTTTGGGGGAGGGAAAGTTATATGTCCACTTTGTATTATATGCAAAATACCTCGCACTGAATAATGTGATCTCAATGAAAAATGATAATATCAATTGGTTTCAAATTGGCAGTAACTTAATTGCACTACTGACGCTAATGTGCACTTGACAGAATCAAGTTCGTGGTGACTAATCCCTAGGTAAGACATATTTTCACTATTATTGTAACCACTCAAGGCCATTTATTATGTGTGCATCCTTTCTAGCCCGAGAACTAATAAATGACTACGCCTTCCGAGAATGTGTGAACGTCTCCACTCCGAATTGATGCCCAAACCATGCAGTTATTGCACATGTTGTACAATTTTCGCATTCCCTCTACAACAAAAACTTTGGAATGTTTATTGTTGACACCGTATACTGGCGATGTGTCGGTGCCATGTGTGACAGCGATACGGATCAGATACACTCTCAAATATTGAGTTAGAATTCTATGTTGTTACTGGCGTTTGTGCGGATATTTACTCAACTGTGTGTTTAAATGAGACACTGATCTGGGTACGGAGTGTTCAACTAATTTATTCACAAATCGTACACAACCTATTTACAATTTGAATTAAAGTGGGAGGGTCGTCACCTGCGCACGCGCGGGAATTGAGTCCCAAGCGATGATAACAACACACAATCTCCCTGGCAGAGTTCTATTTACGAATATATCTCGGTGTTCTAGCCGCAAAGAACTCTGGGAAGGAGAATGAACAACACACGCTAAGGACGCAAATGCTCATGGGTAGACACTTGACCGCCGCCTGACGCATGCGTAGGTGACGACTTCCCCGCTTTAATATCTAAACTACATATGAACTACAAAGTAAATACAGCCGTTATCTAGATCGTGTTTATCATGTTCCACAATAGCATGTATCAAGCATGGCATTACGTCATTAATGTGAATTGCCATGATGCGCTAGAGCATTACATCATCTTGTTATTGTGTGAATGGACTAAACAAAGCATTTCGCGGAATAAATTCATCAAGTTTACATTACAACTCGACGTGTCATCATGAACTTTACGCTCATGTACATAGTTCAGACTACTGGAAAATATTTTTAAGCTACGCTATATTTTGGACGGAAATAAGACAACATGAAAATAAACTATCGGTTAACATGCCATTCGTATGGACTTTCAAATGCCATATTAAATTAAATTCGATAACAATTTATACTTTATCAGTTGCTCGGCTTCGCCTCATGAACATTCTTGTACGTTGTGGGAAAAGATAAACATGTTATATTACATAAATACATTATTTATAATTTTGAATGTCATCGATGGCCTTCCTCCATTTATTTCGTGGGACTCTATGACTAGCATTGCAATCGCATCACAGAAATTCTGTTGTTCGAACTCATTGATATCTGTCCAATGGTCAAA